>NC_060248.1:126976110-127620997 GCF_921293095.1 Ischnura elegans
CGAAGACATTTTCGTACTACTCGGAATAACTAGGATGCCTCAAAACCGTATATAAATTATAAAATATACAGCAGACTCCCGATTATCCGGCTGAGGTATATCCGTGTTGCGGATTATCCGTGCCTGATTTTTCACTCTCGCGCAATTATTCATCGATCTTTATTAAAAATAAAATCGGACGCAAAAATTACCGGAATTACTGTATATTAATGCGGGGATACACCGGGCTTAATATTTTCATTAGAATCACTTTCGTAAAACGGAAGAGATCGCGCGCTAGCCGCATTCACGGGAGCAGCGTGTTCCTGTTTTCTAATCCTCGAAGTGGTCGATCGCGCTCCGTGATCACGGATACACGTCTCGCTGCAGTTGCAACCGGGAAAATTGTGCGAGACGTGACTACGTGGCGTGGTGCCTAAAAGTGGTTTCCCACGTCGCTCAGAGGTTTTGAATCATCCGTGCAAACCACTTTTCTATATCCGTGATCACGCAGCCGCGGATGCGTGGTTTTCGAAACCAGTTCTTATATGCAGCCGTAGTAATACTAGTAAAACCTTGCTATCGCCGCTAAAAATATCGCGGACTGGTGAAGACAGCTCTTAATGGGTCCGGGAAGCACTCTAAAATGACAAAATAACTGCATAAATAATAATACATTGCTTTTTTTACATAAATTATGAACATTACGAGACTTTTTAAGTGAAAATTTGGGTTATCCGTTTTTTTTATTCGTGCCGTCTCTACCCACCAATAGCCCGGATAATCGGAAGTGTGCTGTACTGTTAACGGCGTAATTTGGTGGGAATCTTTGCTACTTAACATAACGAAAGCACTTTCTACACTTCTTTATTACTACGGTGGAAATGGCGTACTGTTCCGAAACCTGGGCCGGTAGTAATTTAGAAGTAAGGGAGAAGACAACTGCTTTCATCATGTCCATTATATTGACTGCAAATGACTCAAATTGGTTCTGATTTCGTTAAATTTATGCTAAGGACAATAGTAGTTCCCAACTAGGACAATAGTAGATTCCAATGAAAACGGCGGGTGAAAAAAATATTTTTGCAAGATTTTGCAGTGTGAGGGGAAGTAGAAGAAGAAAAAGGGGGGTGTAAAACAGCGTAGAACTTTAGGGAAGAAAAGAATATATTCAAAAGGAAAAAAGGTTTAAAAAAGGAATGGGCAGACAAAATCAGTGCGTGGCGTGAGAATGGGTAATGAAATGCATCTGCATTAGTAAAATACCACTCTTATCATTCACAGATCATAAGGGTATGGGATAAGAGATTTATAGACTGCTACAATAGAGTCGTACATCAATGTAAATGGCGGGTGAAAACATACACCGAATATAGCGGATTTTACCTGGAACAAAGATATCATTTAGTCATTATTTTCCCATGATAAATCAGCTCTGCAAATGACCCATTACATATATTACTTTGTCTTGATAATGAGTTCGTGAAAGCAATTATATCCGATACACCAGCAAATTTAATTATTTTTACGTTAAAATTTGGCAGTGAATCATTTTAATGGAATCACATTAGTCTCATTAAATCCGTTTGTAAATTTTACGTGATACCAATATTGCTGGACTATGTATTGCAATACCACAATTAGGAAAGCATTACTCACTTATCAATGCAATAATTTAAGTTAGTCAATGCGGTTAACGACGAAAGAGAAGTCTGGTATATTCGTAGATATATTATCTAAGAGAGCAGAAGTAATTTGGTATTGAATTAGTAGCACTGAAAGAATAAGCTGAAGTTAGGAGGACGAGGAAGAGTAACAAAAATAGAAAAAAATGGAGAAAAATGCGAGAGCGATAGAAAGAAAAAATGAGCAGCGCAAAGCGTGTGTTCGAGTTCAGAGTGTCAATTAACATCTAATTGTAAGTTCCGCCCTTCAGGTAGGTCATCTTACCATGCCGGGTTTCTATCCATCCTTCTTTCTATTCCCTTACCTTACTAAGCTTCTTACTCAACTAAGCTCACTGTAGCAGTATATATATCCCAACATATTTGCGTGGATTCGTTCCAAACTAAGTCCTGGAGAACCTCACTCTCGATTTTAAGGAATTTCGCTTAAGTAGTAAACGCTGAATGAATGCACACTTCTCGATAGTATACTACAATTAGTATTGCATACAAGTAGGGATACATAAAAAAAGATCGAAACCAAATGTAAATGTGTGACAATGTGAAAGAAATTAACAGCCAAAAGGTACATTTTGACCAAAAATAGACCGAAAATGGGGCGTGTTAAGCATTCAATAATTATTCATGTAGGCCATTTGTAAATTCCATTAATTAGTGAATTTATTGCATCAATTAACCCCTGTCAAATTATATCTTCTCTAGCTTTTAGATTGTTTACGTGATTTTACTTTACATAGAATGTTTTTCATGAGAAGATATATGAACAAATAATTGAATGGAAGGAGACAGCAGTAACACTGGCGGTTAATTTAGGAGCCCGTTACTTAAAAAAACATCCTATAGTAACTACGTTATTTACCTTTCATACAATGCTTTGCCTTGCCTTCTCAGTAGTGTTTATTCTCGACTAAAATAGCTTGTACATTTTTTATTGGAGAAAATTTATTCAAAACACGCAAATTATGATATTGAAACTTTGATATCATGTAGGTATTCAAAGGCACGATTAGGAAACGCCATAAACTGTGAAGAAAAACAACAAAAGGTAAATGGCTACAAGAACAAAAGATGGCTATGGGGGGTGAGAAATAAAAGCGAACACAGTGGGTGGAACACATTATAGGCAATTTAAGAACCATATACATTTTTCACACAGCTATTGTGCACCAGTTTCAATTTTAAAAATATTTCGACACTTTAGAAAAACCGACGTACAACGCAAAAGAAATGAATTTTGGTTTCTTGGATATGCAACCGGGTCAGGTATTCTACTGCCGACGCTTCATTGGCTAGATTCGACATCGCCCTCGGGGCGTAGATGCCGGCCTTCCGTGGGAATGCGGGCAGGCTAACGTTGGAGATACGGGCCGAGCTATCGAAACTGGAGTGAAAGAATATAGACGGCGCCCGAAAAATGAGACATCGTCCAGCAGGGCCTAACACAAGACCGCCGTACCTGTCTTGCTAAGATGGAATTTATGAGTATAGAAGACTGATATTGGGATAGGTTGAAATAAGAAGCCATCGAGATCCAAATGGAGGAGAAGAAATCCAATAGAGATGCTGGATATACACACAGCCAATCATGTGGGACCATCCTTGGAAAAAATAGGGAGGCAAGGTAGGAGAGGGATAGCAGCCAATCACGAGCCACCTGACTCAGAACTGACGGTTCGTTAACATAAAGGTGAAGGCGATAAAATTCGACCCAACATCAACGCCCTGAGGATTTAGCCATTTAAACGTTGGGAGCAGAAGACTTCACGTGGTGGAACAACCGAGAAGAATTCATCTCTTTTAGTTTGCCAAGAAAGAACTAAATACTGTACATATCCAAATTTTAAAATAGTTTAAATTGCAATGATTATTTATTACGATGTAGCCATTATACTGATGAATTTTTTACTTAACTGAGAACTGAGAGCCTTTGGGAAATTTTAGGAGAGTAGTGGAGACTGACGGGAGAAGGAGGGAAAGGAGTGAAAGAAAATAGGACGAAAGATAGATTCGAGCGAACAAGGTGGATGGAGATCGCTCGGTGCCCACATCTCGAATGTGAGCGAATGTGGGGGGGAGAGGGAGAGAGGGGGTTTTGAGGGGGCGGGGGACGCCCGTGGGGCACAGCAGCTTTTGCAGCCGGAGATAAATCCTTGGAGAAGGAAGACCAAGTTGATGTCATCGCCTCAAGGAATTGAATTGGGGAGAGAGCGATGAAAAAAATCACAAAGGCTGCTTGGTGTATGCGTGGCCAGCATCAAGCAGTGTGGAAAGAGGGAGACACACACGAGAACCCACATCCGTACACTCCGTCGCAGAGACGCACGCGGACAAACAGAAAAACAAAACGACAACGCACTGAAAAGCGTGCGTGGTTGCATGAATTTGTACGTCGTATGTATATGCATAAATAATATAAAAATACGGTTCGCTTTCCGCTTGAATCCAAGTGGTGGAGCTGTGTTTATATTTCCGCATCCTTCCTAACCACCCCTCCCAAACTTTCTCCCCCTTTCACCCCTATTTCACCATCGCAGCAATGGAAAGAGGATGAAGGTTTTATTTATTCTCCTTCCGACAATCGGTTTGGAGAAAAAACAATTTTGCGACTCGAAAGAGTAGGACGCATTCCGGAATAGAAACCTTAAATACGTTTCATTGGGGCGACGTTGCCTACGATTGCAACCCTTCAGGGCTCATAACTTCAACAGTACTGAAGCAAAGAAAATATCGTTCCGGTTCTTACATTCTGAAAGTGCCCATGAAAAGTTTGAAAAGAGTTTCAACAAGTATGATGTTTCGCTTCTCGGGCAACAATCAAAGAGGATGTAAGATATTATTATTATTTTTCTTCTACCTTAAAACGACAACGATTGAGCATACAAAACCTAATGACGTGTGAATAAATATGAAGAAAACTGTGAAAAATCAATATCTACAATAGAAGAAATGCAAAGTTTTATTGAATTTCTTTCTATGGTTCGGCATAGTTTGTCATTATTCAGAAAGAGGTGAGCAAACAATGAATATTTTCACGCATGGATTGATTCATGGAATTAATGTAACTACGTAGAGCGATAAAAATGGAATTAAATGAGACACAAGGGAAAATATATAATAATTAAAACTGAAAATATCGTTCCTTATTTATGGGAATAATAACCGTCGTGAACACTGACAATAATTAAAAACGCCAGCACTTCATGTCAGTTTTTAAATGTCTTAATTTGAGGAAGAGGTAGCAATGGCTTACTTTTAATATAGGCCTATTTAAACAGCTAAGTGGATGGGTAATCTTAAGATTTTCAATTTAATTTACAGAATTCACTAAGAGGATAAAAGTTTTTCTATAATTTCCTAAGTTTTTCGTGTCCGCTTTAATAATTATTTTAGCATGTATTCATCATCGAGAAAATTAACGATGGGATTAACTTGGAGAAGAAACCGATCCTATCGACAGCCGTGGAGATGCAATCGTATCAAGAACAAATTCACGGAACGAACTTTTATCACTCCCATAAATCCTTGGTATATTTATATCACGAATTATTTAATCAAAAGTTATTTCATGCATAGGAAGATGTATGGAGGAAGATTTTTTCTCGAGAGGCGAGAGAGACGTGGAATAATTGAAGAAAAGCTGGCAGATGGGACTTTTCCGCATGCGAAATGTGTCGCTCGATGTGTGGCAGAAGATTGGTGAATGAAGATGAGTTGGAAAGAATAATGGGAAGCGATGAAAAATATTCGCGGGAGGTCGCCGTTGTATTGATGCGCGCCCGACTCGTAACTCGGTTGTTACAACGCCTCTTCCCCATCGCACCAAATCCCATCCGTGACCGGAGCGCGTTCCTCCCCTACCGACACCGCCCCAGTCACCATCGGTCCAATTCCCCACATCCTCGCCTTATCGCAGTCCTTCTACCACCAATCCAGTTCAGCGGGCAATTACCCGCTGAGGAACAGGTAGAAACTCACCCTGCAAATGAGTGATTGAGAAACGGAGAAAAATTTTCATTACCCCGGAGCGAGATAAAATTTAAAAAATTAAAAATATGAGGACGAGGATTTCGATGCAAAAAAAACACAGCAGCGCATCTAGGGTGCGTTCTTATATTCCCAGTGCAATGGGGCCTGTGGGGATAATGAATCAGTAATCGATATTGCGTCCACTGTTTCCATTTCGTCCGAAGGGTGGTTATAATGCGCTCGTCCCAGGGTTCCACCGAGCTCACAAATTGTGCGAGGGAAGAGAGCAGACGGAATCCAACCAGAACGGAGACCATTATTTTTTATAAATACGTACGGTGCCAGTGAAATGTCTCGAGGGCTTTGGGGATAGGTTGATGTAATTTGATCCCTTAGTACCTTTCCACTCTTGCAGTACGCCAAAGTTTTACCTCTTCTTGATTCTTTAACAGGTAAAAATACCACGGGAGAAAAGAGTACATTCTAATTGGCGTCAACATAATGCGGCTTAGCTGCAGAGATTTTTAGCATGTAATAAAGTTAGTATAATGATGCAAAATCGTAATATTGTCTGAGTCTTTCATTTTTTCCATCTTGGTGCATGGAATTTTTTCTGTTACAAAAGAATGATGTGAAAATTATGAAAATTTTAGACTATCAATGTAATTGCGGAGTAAAAAAAAATAATCGTTTGTCAAAAATCAAATAATTAAGGATATTAAATTGAAAATAACAGCTTTCGTTTAATGTTGGTATATTTTCATAACATTGATTTTCTGTAAAACTAATTACCTACTTATGGTAACACCACATTTATTTTTGTCTGTATCATTGATTCAATTGGACTTCACCAAAATTGTAATGACATTATAAAACATCAGTCATAAACTGGCTCGCAGTATAAATGTTGTCACTCGTACTTTCTGAGTAAATGTACTCCTTCGTTTTTCACAAATAACACAAGGTTTTAAAAATATGTGCAGTAGGATAAAGATTTGAAAAATTTAGCACATAACTTTGAGCAATGAAAGTCAAAGGGAAAATATATCCTTAAACGTAAGCAATAATCTACGGCACTTTTGGAAGCCATTATGGTTGATCAAATTAATAATGGAACAGCAGAATATTTAAGGACAATTTGCAGCCACCACATTCGTCATAATTTATTTTTTACTTCTTATATCTATTCATACCGGAAATAAATGCCACCAATCAATTTGGAGAACGACATACGATATTCATGCCCAAAATATGATTTCCACTTCCAATGTCATTAGGATTAGAGTCGTCATAATCATTAAATAAATGTTTGAATATTGAAGAAGAATATAATAATCCAAAAAAATACTCTACGTTGGTCAGAACTGTCTAATTACTAGGATGGACGGATTTACATCCAATTATGTGGAAATCCATAAAAATAAAGGGAGCTAAAAATCATCAAATTTTAACAATGTTTTTTAAAAACTTTATCTTCTAGTGTAAAAAAAACTTTATCCGAGGTAGAAAATCAGGTTTTAAAGTAAATGCATCAGTCAGTAGCGTAGCCAGGAATTTCGTTCGGGGGGATCCAAAACCAGGGAGGAAATTTTTTGAAAAACAGAGTACTAAGTAATGGATTTTTAACAAATTTTAACTCTTTTGATATTCGAAAAAACTTCATTTGTTAAAGAAATACTTTGTAAATTCCTGATTTTTTAATGCTTTGTTTCCTTTTATGAAGGAAAATAATTGTGTTTGTATATTTCGGGGGGGGGGGGGGGGGGGGGGGGGGGCGGACTCCCGGGACCCCCCCCCCCCCTCCTTGGCTACGCCACTGAAATGGATGCAAAGTTGATGGACTCAGCCTTGATGTTTATTCTGATTATGTCTATAACATACAACTAAAAATTAAAAGGAAATATGCCCATGATTGCCAAAAATGTTCTTTGTTTTATGATATTCTTCAATGAACACACACACGTTCAGCGATTGAAATCTGTTCTGATTATTTACAGAATTAATTCACCAAACCGCCATTTTAATAGGTGCGACTGAATCGAAAATATGTGTATCTAAAAGGAGAAAAAAATATCAATAACTTTAATAAAATTGCATGGAATAAAATAGTATTATACAGCGATACACCTATAGTATACTTAAGTATCGAATACGATAGTGAAATATATATGCTCAACCAATATTCAGTTTAGTGAAATTAATAATAGCCAATATTTTTAGATAAAAAGAACTACGCTTTTACATATGGTAATATGAACGGTAAAAAAATCAGCATCAAAAAACTCATATATTAATTACATAAAATATCCAGTTCTAGTAGTCAGTTTTAATATACTTTGACATTGCATGCATAATTATTGAGATTTTAAATACGAATTATAACGGCAGATTTCAGCTTTCAGAAAATTTAACAGATACAAAAAATGAAAACATTGAATTTTTGAAAGATGGCTCAACACAATATCAATAAGCCTGTGGAATTTAAACAAGATAACTAAGCCTTTCTGTCGTGAATATTTCCTTGGCCACAGAAAAGAATAGTCGTTGATTAATGCCTTGAAGTGTAGCTTTTTAAGAATTTAATGCAAAATTTTTTATACAACGTTTCGGTGTATTTTTATACCTTCATCAGTTTTTTTACAATGAATCTGATTTGTTAAAGGTGTACAATTGGGGCCAAAGGAAAGAAAGAATATCAATTTCGAAGAAACAGACGAATTTCAAGTACTTAGATTACTGGGTCGGATGGGTAAGAGAGAGGATTTAACACTCAATTTCCAGATATTCTATTTAGCTATGTGGAGCACATGAAGTAAAATAGATTAGTTGAACGCATTAGTCTCCGATGGACGAATTTCCTTGCTATTAGCAACGTGATCGTCTGCTGGGAGTATCTACTCCAATAGTTCTGGAAATCTGCCGTCCCACTCCCGTCATCCGTCTGCATTCCCAGAATTCCACGCGCGTTCTCTCACCGTATTCTAATCCCGCGGTCGTTCGAGCGAATGAAGAGGAAGGAGCGAAGGCGAATAAGTAAGAGAAGGGCGAAGCGAAAACATTTGTTGAAAAAATACGAACTGCTTATCGAATCGGGGCCAATTCTCCGATCCCATAATTCCACGCCCCGAAAAACATCCGAGCGGCACACGAATATATTCCCCTCGCCTCACGCAAGAAGAAAACTCCCTCCCAGCGAAACCCTTCCCCCAAGGATCAACGGGATAGACGTGTCTTTTGTCATGTCATGTGCCAGACCTTCCTCTTACCTTACCACCACCACCACACTCCTATCTACTAGTAGCTGCTGCTTTCATTCTTCGACTTGCCCCACGATCGATCCCCGGGCTCCGCGAAGAATGTCATCCCCCTTCTCCCTCGGAAAACTCTCCATTTCCATTCTCTGTGTCTCTAAAAGTCCGAAAGGAGATTAATTATTTTTCTTCGACGCTTTTAAGCCTCTTCTGCCTTTAAACAGTCTGCTATTACTCTTAACTGTGTAACTTAACTCTTACTCTTAACAATCAATCTGTCATTACCCTTAACACACATATATATACAGGGTGGAGAAAAATTATCTCACGAAATTTTTACCTTGGAGAGCTAATGCAAGTAGGAACCAGAATTACTAATGCTGTCAAAAACCCACCATGTTAGGCTAAAAACGCGCTATTTTCAAATAGAGAAACGTTGAGCCTAGCGCTCCGATTGACTAAGAATGTGCTCTGTTGCCGGATGGAAAACCAATGACTACGGATGCTTTTCCTGCATTTGCATTTGCCTCTGTCCAGAGCAACCGGCAACAGAGAAAACTCATGGCTAACAGGAGGAGGTGGCCCAAAGTTTCTGCAGTTTAAAAATGACGCGTTTTCGATCTAAACATCGTCGGTAATTTTGGCTCCAACTGACATCACCTATCCAGGGTTAGAATTTCGTGTCATAATTTTTCTCCACCCTTTTTCAATGGGGTAGATGAGGGTTAAGAGTAATGGAAGATTAATTTAAAATTTTTTCCTACTCGAGTTTCAACTCCGATTCCCTCGTAAAAATTTCCACTCTAGTAAATTTTCTTTCACAGATCCAAAAATATGCTTCTTGTATTAAGTCCACGAGAAAGCTAAGAGATGTACTCACTTCTGGAATTAGGTACATCACACAAAAATCAACTTCCATCCCCAGAAAAATTGCAAATAGATGCTTGAAGTCTTAAACCAATGTTCATAAAAGCAAAGGTGTAGCCAAAAACTCCAGAGGCTTTATTACAAATATTTGCAATTTCTTGAATATATATCATTAATATAACTCAATGCAGCATGAACCTAGCTCTACATAACCATTTGCGACATGTGCATATCAGGAAATATGCTAAGAAACATCATAGAAGAACATCGTAATTAATATACCCAAAATGAAGAGCGAAGAAATGTAAAGATTTTAGAACCATTAGCCTAACGGCTCATGAGTGGAAGATATTTACAATAATCATCGGCAAGAGTAGAAAGGAAAGAAGAGGAGTTTAAGGACAGAGCAATTCGGAATTTGAAAAAGCAAGGCACAAAGGAATCCATATTGGACCACCGACTGCTCGCAGAGAAGAGAACGGAGAAGAGCATGCTTGCATTCATCACGTCTGTGGAATTAGAAAAGGCTTTTGATAAAGTTGATTGGAGAGCATCCAAAATTTATGCAAAAACCAAGTAGCTGTGAATAAGTTAGTATCCAGCTACGTAGATGTAAGAATAAGGAAGAAATAAGACAAGATTGTACTCTGTCTTCAGTTATGATCAATGTGTTAATTAAGAAAGCAGTCAAAAAATAAAAGAGAAAGTTCTGGGAGTGGAAATGTACGGCGAAATAATAAGCATGCTGCGAGTTCCGGAAAGCATAACAGTTAAGACTAAGGCTAATAAATACAAAAAACACGATGACCGAATGTAAACTGAAAATCAATGCTAAGAAAACAAAAGTAAGTACTGGTCTGTTGTAAAAGAGATGAGATAAATACCAACCTGAAACTAGAAAAACATAAACTTGAGGAGACGAGGGAGTTGCACTACTTGGGTGGTCGAGTAAGCAAAGATGGACGAAACAAGAAGGAAATATTCGGTAGATTAGCCCAATCGAAGAGTATATTCCTCAAAAAATGTCTTCATGCATCGGAAAAAGTACTTAAGCGTTGGAGGAAGATATTTTTAGGAGTCACGTTTGAAGGATGATTGTTTATGGTGGAGAGACATGTACGATGATTGAAATTAATATTTTATTTCATAAAATGAATAAAATCATTTGATAACCCACGTTTTTATAAAACTTAAAACGAAGGAAAATAACCACCCTGCCACGGCTCAAGGTCCCAAGCTTAAATTTTAGTAATGAAACACAAGATTTTCAATACCAAAATTGTAGTGTTCATCAATTTCAACATCTTAAATCAAATTCTTTCTCTCCATAAATATTTATTACAATACTAAAACTTAAGTCTCTTAGACATGATAATGATTTTATATCCTTACGTGGAACTTTGGGCCAAGGTAGAGTGATATATTTTCATCTCTACATATACGCCAGAAGATTCCTTTCACTCAAATTCTCAGGGAGTGCATACTTTGATCAAATGGTTTTTGAGTTGAATAAATAAAGAAGTCCTACTTGAGTCCTCATCGCTTACATGAAATATTTTTTCATTTTATCCTCATAAAGGAAGTAATATATGCCATCCATTCGCACCATGCTATAAAAAAATTTGTAGTACACATGTTGATTGCACTTAAAATGCAATTTTGACAGTAATCTCGCAAAATATAATCCACTAGAAGATACACCTCTATTAAAGCAGAAAATATTTTCCCGAGATCCCTCACTCCGCAATTCAATAAACATATTATTTGGACATATAGTATAAATACTCGAGTCATTTATAGTTGAAAATTATCTCTCATTCTTAAGCTCTATATATCTCTATAGTGCGAATAAAAACTCGGGTCTTCAAATAAAATCTTTTATTTATTGCAATATTTCAACTTTTGGTTGGGCGACTCGACTCAGGTTTTGGTTTTACGAGCAGAACCCAAGGATCGAATCGACCCATCACTTTTGCCCTGAGAAATAGGGTAGCCGCGGGGGCGGATAACGGTTTTTCGGAGTAGAAGTTGGGGGAAAAGAAAAGGCAGAAGCGGTGGAATGCATGGGATGAGAATAATCTTCTGCGGAGCCCTTTTGCCATTATCGCCTCCGTTCACGCGCCTGCCTCCCCCGCCTGCCTGCCGCCGACGACAAACCCTGACGTGACATCAGGGTCTGCCAGGGGTTGCAAGGAGAGAGAGAGAGAGAGAAAACCCTGCTTCCTCCATCATTTCTAGTCCCAGCCATTTCAATCCGGCTCATTCCTAACCCGACTTCTCTCTAAAACCCCTCCAGCTTACCAGCACACACTCCAGCAGACAGACAGACACCTTCCAACAATCCCTTTTCTCTCTCCATCGCGACAAATCAAATCCAGTGCCACTTCCTTCCAAAATTAAATTTGTCACTGCGACCTCGTCTCATATCCTGGTGGAGTGGATCGGAGAGGGCAATTCTCGCTCGCGCTTGGATCGCAATGATAATTCGAGGGATTTGCGGAGGAAGTGATCCTATATACCTACTCTATCCCACCCCTCCTCCTTCCCGGACTTTTTTTTAACCTTCACTGAGTCTACATCGTGCGTCACAGATAAACGAGCTGATTTCAATTGTAATTATACCGGACGATATTTGCAAGAAGTGGTAGAGTTAGACTGTCTTCTTTACAATATCCTATTTACGAGTTGTGTTCAGAAAATTATGAGAATTTTAATTTTAAAATCAATAACTTAAAATTTGTTTATTCGAATAGTTTCGACAGTTTAGATATTCTGACGTACACTGTCGAAACCACGGCCGTGATTTAATAAAATAATTCTGTTGGAAAACGACGTTTAAGCTAGTCATACAAAATGGTCTAGGGATTCGACAAAGTGTCGCCGGAAACCACAAACGTCAAGAGAGTTTTAATAATAAAAAAATTATTTATTTGCATTACTACTGTTGCCTTCAAAATAGCCCCAATTAGGTATTAATTTGTATGTTTTTTTTAACCATTTATTTCCCTTTTTCCACGTTTTAATCTGTCGTTGATGTGCTAGTTTGTCAATTTCATCGTCTTTAAGGCCATCTTTGAAAAACTTTAACCACTCGCAAATTACTTTTTTTTACATATAGCAGGCAAACCATAGGTCTTTGTTAATATTTAACATTTTTTACAATTTTATTGCTAATCATTCTTTCTTTGCATTCATTTTTTGATCTATTTTGATTTCCTCAAGCTGATAAAAACACGTCTAACCTCAGCGGCTGCCGCAGACAAAGCAGATGGATGGATGCAGCTGAAATTTTCATCACACTTCAGGGGCGTATACGCTCACATAATTAAAAAAAATGGCATTCGGACTTTCAGGCCCGTGAAATTTAAAATTTCCGCTATTTTCTCAAAGACCTAATGACTAATACTAATACCTCATACTAATAGAGTAAAAATACAGTGAATCGAATAGATGAGTTATGTAATCAGGGAATCTAAGCTAATTAGAAATTATGATATCAATAACCTCTTCATAGATGGCACACAAGTAATCGCTGACGCAGGAAAGGACATGATTGAATTGCTCAAACGATGTTTCAAGCCTCACAGTAATTAAAATAAGACACGAGCAAGAGGAGGACGAAAATAATAAAATAAATTTTACAGAATTAGGGGTAAGAAAAGGTTGTGGAAATATAAACATGCACAGTATCTAATCGTTTAGGTGATTTCTGAGGGTAAGTCACGCAATGACCCCGTGAGCTCCAATCATTAAAACATGCTATATTAAAGTCAGCTAAAGCCGGCAGGCACCATTATCATAACAAAGTATAAGATAGTGAAATCCGTTCCACACTTTATTGAGCTAATATAAAACCTTACTCACTGCCTTTAAGGCTTCTGTGTACAATAGTAGTAACCTATTTAGAAAAAAATACGGGAAATTTTAGGGAATACAGCATTTGAAACAAAAAATTGCTACATCTAGGCAGTTAAAATGCTGGTAGTTACTAAATTTGAAAACAGAATCATTATTTTTTCGTCTCTATATTTCATATCCGGAACACACCCACGAGTAGAATACGTATAGTGGTGCAGGCGCTAAACCAGAGCTCTCTTCTGGGATTAATCCATCCATGACAAACGAGGAGTGGAAACGCGATACGCCAGAATTATTGTCTTTACACTATGCCGAAGCGACAAAATGGTTTTCAAGCGCAAATCCACGGATACAATGCAAGCGACAACTCTCGATTACAATGTCGCGGCAAGGAAACAAGCTTTGCTTGGAGATGCGCCGGATGAGATTTGAATATCTCCAGCCCTCGGGGAGCTTCGAAACAAAGCGCTCGAGGGCAAAGCACTGAGCTGAAACAATGGAGGAGCATTGCATATCGGACGGAATTCACACCTACGGAGTCATACATCATGAAAACTATCATTTAACGGCATTTTGAAATCTGGAACTGACTGCGACAGCTTTTTCTCTGAGCGCTCTGAATGTGATTCGGGATTGTGGATGATTAAACGTGACTTAAGTGCCTCCCGCTCGCTACTTAACACAATGCTACGCGCTGTGAATTTATCGTGACACTTTACGTTGCTGCTTCTTCTCTCTCAAAAGTGCTTCTAATTTCATGAATAAAGTGTTCATAATAAAAATAATTCCATAAGGACCTTAGAAAGCAATCAAATAATTATTCATTTGCAATAATGAGTGAAAGTTTCCTTACGCATCATTGATAAGCAATAATTCAGAGAAGGAAGGTCAAGAAAAGAATTTTCAAGTTTCAGAAATTCAAGAAAAGGTTTTATTTAATATCATATCCAAATTCGACATTTTTAAACTATAACATAAAATTATGGTCAACTAAAAGACCCTACTACGAGAAATACAGCATCTTACCTCTATCTAACGATTGGAATAAATGTCACTTCTTTTTCTTGAAATACGACTACTACAAAATCAATTAATAAAGCCCAGTATTGTAATAAAAGAGTGCTTACCACGTTCCAGTGGCCACAAAAGTATTACAAATAGCAGGGAAATCAATATGGAGAATACAACCGAAAATACATAATGATGCTTGATAATAGCTATGATACATGTGAAATAATTGGTCCTGGTGCGAGAATTGATCTAACCAGGAACAGGGCTTTTATTTATAAATATCTAAATTAAGTTTTATTCTCAAAACTCAGTCGAAAATTGAGTCAAATTGAAACAAATAATATTTAGCACAGGTACTTCACACTAAATGATCAAACGTGTGATTCCGGAGTGGCTAGGAGAGGTCGCGGTGTGTCTATGCAATCTAGTAGGCTGGCTGCACAGCATCATAATTCGATTTCTTGATACAACTGTGGGTATTCGTAAGAACTATGTATCCACAATGAGATTTCCTTCCCGAATGCCTGCTGCGGCAACTGATTGGATGGAGTTAACTTGATAACCAGCATCAATCATTGAAGTTAACAGAGCCATTCATTTAGCTCGCGGTGTTACCTTCCAGTGCAAGCTAGCGAGTTCCATTACGCTCACCGTTGGCCGCGTAGGAATAGTGCCCACCATACCTGGCTCCCTTTAATTGGCCCTCTCTTCCCTATTGGTAATTAATTTCCTCGCCATGCCCCATTGTGACACTTAATGAACGTCGATGTGGCGTCTCCCTGAGAGTCCAATCACGACTCATCTCTTTCCTCTCGTAGCAACTGCATACGCCGCTCATTGCTGATCACTCATCTCAACAGGAAACTTAGATTTCACTGTAATAATTAGTTCCCATAATGTGTATAAACTCTTCCTGGGATACCGCGTGGGTAAGATTTTGTAAGAGCACCAAAAATGAAGCCAAAAATTAAGCGCCATTAATAAATAAAATGAATATTCTTGTTTATATCGTGAATTTACTAATTTCATATAACTATACTATCTCACCTGATGATCACAGCTCCTGTAATGAAATTCTAGCATTTTAAATACGGTGAGCATTATGACATTAAATACTCGTAATTTATGACTAACAATTTGACTGCCAAAGTCAGTATTTAGGTGCATCAAAAACTGTAATGACATTAGAATTAGACATAATCATTAGATTACCAAATCAACAATACAACACAGGGAATTAGTGCGTCCAGACCATAAACCTGTAGTAGGGTTGAAAAAAAGTTGATGAAATAAATGTTATTGGTTTTCTCATGAGCCAGAACCAAAGTATCTCCTTCCAGTCGAGAAATTATTTACAAACCGCTGTCCTCGCATGCTGTTACGTGATTTTGTCACCGCGCCACGGGCGAACCGGCCGTGGGCCGACCCGGCTGCGGCCTTTTGTCGACACGCGACAGCAGCCGGCAATCTAAAGAAGCGGTGTACTCTCACTTTAATGCGGTTTCCATTTTGGTTCACTCCCGCGAGAAAAGAGAGAGAAATTTATAGGGTTACACCTCCCTCTCTCTATCTCTCTCTCTCTGTATAACGCTACGCATACGTCTCTCGTCCCATCTCCTAACCCTTTTTTATTTCCATCCCTGTATCTATCACATCCCCCTCTCAACCCCTTCAAAAACACACACAGAGTAAAAGCTCGCTCACCGCCCTTACACTATTTTCGTGATAAAACCCCCGTCAAGACCGAGAGGAGGATAATAATTAAGCATTAAAACAATCCGTTGCCGGGGCAACTAACGGCGCGGCACCGTATTAACCTCCATGCCCTCTTAACGCCTCCCCCCTCGCGCCCCCTTCGCCTCCCCCCCTTCTCCCCCTGGAACAGACGACGCCTCTCACCCCCGCCTTCTCGATCTCTATTAATATTCTCTTTTGCGACAAAGGGTCCTTTGTCCCGGTGCCGCCGCGGCGCCCCTCATGCATTCCTCGGTTTATTCACACACTGGCCACCCCCTCCCCCATCGCCTCCCTAAAGGCTAGGGTTACACCTCCACCACCACCTCACGTGAAATCCCCCTAGCGGCGGCCTCGGAGGCGGCGAAGAAGAGAAGAAAAAAAAGTAACAATTCCCTCGCATACACCTACGTGTACGTGCTCGGGGCAAGAAAGATATTCCTTTCCCAGAATTGCTTTAGGTGACTCTGTGCCGCAAAAAGCATTTTAGGGTAAGAGAGAGGAATTGACCTTTCCCCTTCCGGCTATCCTGTCTTCCTACTCAGTTTCAAGCAGAGGTCTGGTAATTTCGCTTGATATACGTAGCGCTCGTAAAGTTTCGGTGCAACAAAATTTTGAAATCATCTCCTTCTCCCTAGCCTCATTTCCTATTAAAAGGGAGCTGTGATAAAAAATAAAAGTAAAAATTGGGCAAATAGCTAGATTTAATTTTACACTTGTAAACGGATGATTTTTCATAATCGCATTTTAAGCATGATTTTTGGACACGATAAATATGTAAATTATTCTTTAATACATGATTATTGCGCCATTAAAAAGGTGTATAATCGTGAACTCATTTCACTATTGGCTCTTAAGTTTGTGTACTGAGAGACATATCTAGATCAGTTTATACATCTGGCCTAACACCTTGCGAGCCGTCTCTAGGGTGTCCGGCAGATGGTGACCAATCACCAGCATGCATCATGCAAGAGGATCCTCACATCTACATCACACGGTCATACGAAAATAATACGCATAATAAGAAAAATATACTTCCACACTCGTGCAAAGGCATAAAAATGCCAAAACTTTGCCATTTTTTCTCCAAAACAATCCAAGGTTAGAACATTAGAGCCGCACTATATTTCCAGGTCCAACAGTAGCGATAGATTAAGAGATATGCTTTGCCGAACGGATAGATATGGGAATTTGTTTTTCCCCCGAACCATAAAGGACTTTAATAAAGGCTAGTCGTAATTTCGTTAGAGCATTTCCTTTTTATGTGGAAATGGCTGATGTCCTCACATCGCCTGCCGCACGCCCTCTAGGCGGATTGTGGGGTTTTACGTAGATGTAGATGAACAATGGAAAAGTAAAAACATGGAATGAGTCGTCCTAGCGAGTGACGCCATTAATTTTATTGATCGAGACACTGTTGCTTTTCTTGATAGTATTTTGAAAGAACGACATTTTAAATTTTTCTATATTGCAGTCCATTATTTTTTTATCGTGATCACGCCTTCCATTGTACGACGGCAAGCAAAGGATATGTTTCACGCGTTCTGAGAAAAAAATGTTCTTTCCGATAGAGATTCCCATCCAAACTCACCCAACGTATTGGAAACGCTGCACTTTTTATGATAACAGCTCATCACGAATATGGTCGCCCTCCGCTGAAATCTATTGATTTCAACTATCAGCACTCTATTCATTAAGGGTATCAATTAGCAGTATTATTCAAATTGCGTGGAGAACAAATATTATGAGTTGAAGTGAAGGGGTTGGATTGAGGATTAAATCACATGTTCACCGATTAGATATAGAGGTAGCGTGGCATTCGTATGGTATGTTTCATTATTCAACTTAAAAGTTTTGCGATACCCTATCGAAAAATGTATATTGTGTATTTTATACCCCTATCATTTAAGCGTCTTAATTAATGCAGTTTTCAACAAAAATTGTCCGGGCTGCAAATACGATTTAATCGATTACATGCTCTGATGTCTTGGCTATAAAATGGCCACTCATCTCATGTCTCAATCATGAAATTTTATTAGTCAGTATCTATTACACCAGTATTTATAAATTACATCCTGTTTTGCATTCAGTGGTAAATGAAGGGGGGGGGGGGGGGAGGATATCCCCTCTCTTAATTTCTGGAAAAAACAAGAAAGCCGGTAATCCTTAATGTGGCTCTCCAAAGAAAGTTTTATATCATAAATTAAGCAAACTATGTTATAAATAGAATTGATGAATATCAAAAGGCCACTTGTCTACGCAAATGAGACTTCAGGTGCTTGGTATTTCGTACCATCAAAGCGTCCAGAAAAGTAATGAACTTCCGAAAAACATTGGCCTAAATCCGCCCCTTATAGAAACTTGATTTCGGTTCTCCGAGAGCTTACCTATTGTACCACTGCGGCGCGTAGTCTGTTTTTGTGGAAAGGCTTCACATTGATCGGAGGCGAAGCATTCCATGTATCATTTCAATGAAAGGCGATTTTCCAGAGGAAGGAATGGCGAGCAACAGTATCCAGCAAACGTTTTTGATCCCATCCATATCCACGCACTGATATGTGCACACCCGTGAACGAAAAGTGGGGCAAAACAGCTTTCCTTTGGCTCCAATTTCCATCACGCGCATGTTTCGGGATAAAAAAATAGCCATTAATTCCATTCAATCTTTCGGAAGATGCATCTTATCTCTCTAAGCGTACCTTTTTTCTCCCTGTGGCCGAGCCTAGTGAATAATACGCGATTGGCAAATCAGTTATTCTCCCGCCAACTCCCATGTTTCCAGAGTTTATCGTTTTGGATGATTAATTACGAGCCGCAAACCATCAATTACGATTATTAGGATACATAACTGTCGAGCAAATGATATGGACACCCAATCAAATATTTCTGGGCTTGCTATTTCCTTTATTGCTATCATTCTCCCAATGCACTCTCAGTTATTATCTTTAGGCGCAGTTCATTTGGTACGAACCAGATGGCTCCGGGGAGTTGATACAATAAAACACTAACAAACCATCGTCCAAAGTACCTCTTTGACTGAATTCCGCCAGTTTTATTCCCATTGTTTTACTTCTATTGTCTCTTTTTGTTCCCCGCAATTCATATTTCATTTATGTTGCAATCATTTACTATTGAAACAGGGAAATAGTTGGCAAAAGTTTCATTTCATAGGCTTAAATTTGCAGTACCTATTAGACTAGAAATATTACCATAAAACGAAAAAATAAAATCAAAGAAAGCTACAGACACTTCGTAAAATGTTTACCGTAAAGAAGATTCCATGTTAATGCCAATGAAGCGGCTGGTTAAAAAATGAATACTAAGTATCCTACAAACAAAACTATCCGAACCCTCAAAATATCTCAGCTTAAACTACTTCTAATGACGTTCATCGAAAACTCAATCAATATTAATACAAACACTTGTACCTCTCATTCTTTATTTCCACCAGCCTTGGCGGAATGAACAGTTCCGTTAAAAAGTAATAATGTGCGGATAAAATGTCTTACCTTAAATAACGCTAGATAAATTTTGAACAAACTTTTCGAGCTCAATAGCAAATAAACACCAATTAGCAAGTGTTTGGAATTACAAAGATTTTTCAAACGCCCGTGCTTGAGTAAGAATTAATTCAGAAAATACCTTAAAACGTTTCAAAGATTAAGACGAGAAATCTCGTAACTTCATGCGATAGATACTAATCAATAAAAACTCAATGACACGCATCAAAAATGGCAAATGGCCCACTGAAACACTCACCGGCTTAGCTGTTTTTTGTGTCCGCCCGTGGTCTGTTCAAAGTCTCATGAACCGAAACTTGCGGGAGCATGAACTTCCTGCAATGGAATAAAAATATCAAGGTCATTCACTATTACGACGACATACCAAATGCAAAGACCTTTTTATTGGCCACAAAATATGATATTTGAAGGCAAATCCGTAGGTTATGAAACCACTTTCAATTCAAGGCATCGGGGATAATTCTCATGAGCATAAAGGGCCACTTCCTTAAACCTAGAACTACATCATGGGGATGAATCCGGCACCAAACTTCATAATGGCGGAAATTTCTCCCTCACTGCTATTTATGAACATACGTAGATTTTATAACATTTTTTTCTTAGCTCCAGCTCGGCATATCTACATTTCTTCGATTCATTATTTTAACACAGAATAGAAAAGGGGCAAAAAAAGAATTAAACTCTTCCTGGTTGGTTCTGATAAATTATATGAAATCCAGTCACAGCGTTTTATAGAATACAAATGGCGTAAGAGTTTTCCAGAAGAACAAAACTTGCTAGAGAAAACATGAAAGATTTATCACTATATTTTTTTCTCTTCTGGGTCTAAGGTGATTCTTAATATGTTTTTTTCTTGGACAACCTTCATGAGAGACCATCACAGGACCTTATCCTTTAATAAACTGTGGATCAAGCGGTTATTTATTCATAATATGTGCATCATTTATCTCGTTTTTCAATCTTCAGCTTCCAAATAAAGACCTTGACATGGAATTTTAATTTAATAACTAATTTTACTTTAGATGCTACTTTGCTTTTTTTTTAATTCTATCAATGAAAACTAAATTCACTTTTCCTATTATTGCTAAGTAATACTATGAGACTCATATAAATGTATCATTCCAAACGCTTTATTAAAGCCTACTCCTAAATAAAGACTAAATATAAGAGATATTTCCGTTTAAATTTATCGGAGAGCAAGTTTTTATCTCGAAACCAACTCAACTGAGATATAATTTTTCATACCTTTCTCATGTTGACAGTTATTTTTTCCACCTACTTAGGTAAAACCTCTAGCCCATTACGCCTCGGAAAAGATATTGTTATGCAAATAGAACTTGTTACTTTTCAGTCATAGCCTGTAATCAGTCGGTGGATATTCATCACATTTAATTACGATTCGTCCCGATCTCATGCCAGTCATCATATTTCTACAGAACTTGCTGTTCGATATCCCAATCTTAAAAATGAGGAACATCCACGTGAATCATGCGATTTTCACGCACTCAGTGTGGAGGGGGGGGGGGGATTTCAATCCCCTGAGCCACCTTGAACTTCGAGAATTTTTGCTAGGGCTTATCCAAATGCATCCCCCCCCCCCGGAATCCTCAGGTCAGAAGCCAAGAATATAATCTGAGGTTTCAGGCGAGATGGAATGGAAACGTGACATAATGAAGAAGCAGGAGCAATTTCCACAATTTTAAATTTACGAGCGGGCTTCTCCCGGTCTTTTCAATGCAGGTCCACAGAGGGATAGGCGCGTTTCTAATTTTAAAATGTAGAAAAAAAGGCGGGGTCTTATGTACAAATTTAATTGGAATATTCATGTACAAATTGAGGTCAGAGGACCTCTTTAAACACAACATTGGAAGTAATTACACTATCCTCTGTTAAACGCACATGATGACTCATACTTACGTATCAACAGGAGACTTGAATGTGGAATCAGCCGCATTTTGATAAAAGTTATTTAAAGAATGCGAGATACTGTTGCAAATGAACAAATTAATCAGTTTGTGCGCCGTTAACGTCAGGAATATTTACCGGATTTTGTTTTTTTTTGTTTTTATTTAATTATTTAAAATCCAATTTTTAGGAAACAATAGCAATATTTAGGAAGTAAGCTATGCCGTCGCATGTTCTCTGATAAATTCTGTGCATTTTGGTACCTCATTTGTAGACTTTGGTTGCGCATAAGTTGAGAAAAAGGTATCTTTACAGTAGAAATAATATAGAAGATTGGTTCTACCGGTTTCGCTTTACAGCATCATCAGGTACAATATATCAAGTATGCAACGTCTTAAATAGAAAAGGCAGGATGGGGGCCCGTCTTACCACCCCCATCCTGCATTTCCTATTTAAGACGTTGCACATTTGGTATATTGTACCTGATGATGCTGTAAAGTGAAACCGGTAGTACCAATAAATTTAAAATTGTGGAAATTGCTCCTGCTTCTTCATTCAGAAGCCAAGAGTTCCATCAGAAAGGCTGAACAGCACCTCCTATGAAAAACAAGGAATCACAAAAAAGGACGTAGCAAAATTATTTTATTTAAAAACCAAGTGGAAAATAATAAAATGAGTCTAATTAGAGGAAGTAAGATCATTTAAAGCTGAAAATAGCTCAAGTAAAGGAGTCAATAACCGATTCAATGTGCCGAAACGAGGGAGAAGAAAAACATACGGAAAGATTGATAAGAAGTGCCCAGAAGAGAAATAGGAAGCGTCAAAAATGTACAAAGACATAAGAATGAAGGAGAAAAATAAGGAGAAGATTCGACGGATTGCAGGAGAAGGAAATGGTTGTTGAGGAGAGGAAACTTCTGGAAGTGATAACGAAGAGACAAGGGTAAGTGGTTGGGAAAGGTTTTGAGTGGAAGAGAATGTTCAAGTCCGAGACGGTGGGTTGGTAGGGGAGGTGGGCTAAAGGAGTTTTAGGAACTTAATATTTGAGACGAAGAGAGTTGGGTCATATTGAGATAGGCGCAATGGAGATTATATGTTGTCTGGTGAGCAAGAAAAGGTTTTTGTAGTTTGAATTTCATTACCGACGCACAAATTCCTATGGTTCATGATATGTGAGACAGAATTGTTTCAATTCATCTTCATGTTACAGTTTCACCAGAATATGATGCATAATAGGTAAAACATTCAATATTATAACGCTCCTTTAAAAGTGATAACGATATTCAGCTCACACGAGAATCTTAAGATTTTACTAATTTATTTCTGCACGATAAGATTCCTTTCACTCAAATTCTCAAGGAGAGCATACTTTGATCAAATGGTTTTTGAGTCGAATTAATAAAGAAGTTCTTTTTGAGTCCTCACCGCTTACATGAAATATTTTTTCATTTTATTCTCATAAAGGAAGTAATATATGCCATCCATACGCACCATGCTATAAAAAATGTGTAGTACACATGTTGATTGCACTTAAAATGCAATTTTGAGAATAATCTCGCAAAATATAATCCACTAGAAGATACACCTCCATTAAAGCAGAAAATATTTTCCCGAGATCCCTCACTCCGCAATTCAATAAACATATTATTTGGATATATTGTATAAATACTCGAGTCACTAATTGTTGAAAATTATCTCCCATTCTTAATCTCTAAATATCTCTTATTCAAGCTTAACAATTGTTCGAAAGATGTAATTAAAATTCCCTCAAGAAGGTATGCATACTATAAATTGTGAATTTCGCCATTCATGATGAAGGTGAAAACCTAATTACTTTCCATTCCCTTCAACAACAACTCTTTTAGCGTTTCAGTTCTTCATTTGAATTTTAGACGAAATCGTTCTACTATAAGCTTTAGCATATAAGATCCTTTTTGAAGGTTTACATCCAATTTATTTTCACTCTTTATAACGTTTGACAACTGCACGACCACAACCAAACGTTTGCATGCATAAATGCTCAACTCGCGATGAAAGAATCTCGTCGCTAGCTATCTTGAATCTTTTATTACTGTGGGATGTTACTTCTTTTCGCCTATTGTAACCTCTCCCCCCTCCTGTCATGACCCCTCGAGTGTCCCTGACCTCTTTCCCACCATTGTTGACTACAAAATGATTTACCCTCTACATTTTTTTTATTTTTTTAATGTCCAACCGTATTTTTCTGATCACACGTACTATGATTAATATACTGCCTTTCCGAAACTTGAGTCCGTGAGCAAAAGGGTGCAATTATAGCTTCGTTGTTACTAAAAGTGATGAGAATGAATTGTTTTTTTTCTTCTTATTTTGACCTCGTTTAATACATGTTAAAATATTTCCTGGAAACCTTCTTCTTATTCCTTGGCGCTACAGCTTTTTGTCAGCTTTGGCCTTCAATACAATCTTCCTCCATTCCTCCCTCTTAATGGCCTTATTTCTCCATCCTCTTATCCCCAAAGGAGCCAGGTCTGCTTCCACTCCATCTTGTCATTTTAGGCGTGGACGTCCTCTTCTTTTTACGCTGAATAATTTTCCCTCCCAAACTCTTTTGGCCACTCTCTCCTCTGACATTCTTATCAAATGTCTCATCCATCTGAGTCTCTGTGACTTGACAAAGCACACAATGCCTTGGCTCTCAATGAGGTCGTCAAGTTGTTCATTCCATCGTCTTCGAAAAACTCCATTATCTTGTATGGGTCCATAAATTTTCCTTAGTATCCTTCTCTCGAAACATCTAAGTGCGTGCGCCTCTGCTGTTGATAACGTCCAGCATTCACATCCATAAGTGACAACAGGTCTTATTAAAGTTTTATATATTTTATACTTAGTATTTCTTCTTATCAGTCTACTTTTCAACAATTTATGATTTGCGAAGTACGCTCTGTTACCAGCGGCGATTCTGTCTTTTATGCAAGCACTTATTGAGTTATCCGATGTCACCAATGCCCCAAGATATTTAAAGGAAGAGACACCCTCAAATTTGTCTCCGCCGATATCTAATGTCTGAGGTCGTCTGCGAGCTTCAGATGTGAACATACACATGTATTTTGTTTTGCCACAGTTAACTTTCAGTCCAATTCTTCCTGCGCTTTCCTTTAGTGAGCCAAATATTTCTTTCAACTTCCTTGCAGATCTGGCTACAATGACTATATCATCTGCATACGCCAGTATTTGACTGCTCCGATAGAATATTGTTCCACCAGTGTCAACTCCCCTTACTACCCAGTGCAAGGCCAATATGAACAATGTCGCCGACCAACCATCTCCTTGCTTTACTCCCATATTAAATGGAAAAGCACTACCCATTTTATTGCCGACTTTGACCTTATCTATGGTTTCCTGCATTGTCATTCTTACCAGTCTGATTAACTTCTTAGGCAAGCCTAATTCGTTTAGTGCTGCATACAGTGTGTTTATCTTCACACTATCAAACGCTTGCTTAAAATCTACAAACAGTAAGTGTAAATCTTGGTTGTGCTCGAAGTGCTTCTCCATTATTTGACGCAAAGTAAATATTTGGTTTGTTGTGCCCCTATCTCGTCGAAATCCACCCTGATATTCGGTAATGATGCTTTCAGCTCTTTTGCTAACTCTCATTTGTAACCTCATCCTGGAAACCTTAACTCCAGGAAATATTTTAACATGTATTAAACGAGTCAAAATAAGAAGGAAAAAAAATCTAATCAACCAAGGAGGAATGTTATTCATCACTTTCATATCATCGTCATCTCATACTACAATATACAAGTACAAGGAGAAGAATCCTAAGAAGTAGCTGTATAACAGCATCAACCCTTAACCCATTTTTTGGACTTCGAAAATGGAAAATTTAAGAATAAATACAAGAGGAAACTTCGAACATATTGAAGGTTTTTACTTCCAGCTTCGTACACAATTTGGTTATCATTCTTTAAAAATTGCAAAATAAATTTCAAAACTTACCAAGCAATTAGATAAATACCTTGACCTAAACTCTAGGAAATATTTTAGTAGTGATGAGGAGGGAGTTTCCATAGAATTTGGTTAGATTCTTTTGGGGAACGTGATGGAAGCTGGGGTCCCCGTGAGTTAACATTTTGGATAAACTAGCTCCAGGGTGAAGGGATCATTGAGGCGGAAGGGTTTTTCATTAAGATGCAGAGAGAAAGTAGACAACTCTAAGAATAGCTTCCTCAGAGAATATAGGAGCAACCAATCAATGTTAACTAAAATCTAGAGGCAAAGTTCACATTTTAATTACCTACATAACGTAGCCAACAGGGCCATTTTACCGGTCAAGCAAAGAAGAAAAAAACTAAAATAAGGCATTTATAACTAGAAATTTGAAAGACGACGAATTCGGAATTTTCAACGAATTTTGAGAGGATAGAATCGTAAATGCTTTATTACACATACTTGCTACGATGTGATCCAATGGCATAGAAAAAATATTTAATAAATGCCATCAACCAGTCCTTTGCATATACTCTTTGGCCTAATCCAAGTTTGATGCAATTACGGAGGCTTTAGCTATTGTGCAGAGTGATACAAGCTGCCGAAGCTAAGGGGAAAACAAATCTGGATTAAATTAGCCAGACTATTCCTGGAACATACTATTGCATGCTCCATCCGTAATCATTAATTGCACAAGTATCATGACAGATTATTCAGAGACACAGTGAAAGAATTCTATAACTGTGACTGATTTCTTGAACTCCTCTTAAAATATTTGACCGTTTTTTCTTTAATATTAGGTACCATTAATATCATAATTAATTCACATTAGTAATGTTAAATCTCATATTCCCCTCAATTGGTCAGCAAAAATATGAAACGCCATCCAACGGAACCCCTAATGGAGACTTTAAAATTGAAATTTATGCGAAGATTGAAAATGATTTTGTTCATATTCACTTTATCATAAACTCCAGAAAATTCATATAGTCTCTCCTTTGCGTCTAAAATAAAACTTTAAAATCAGCGTGAGGTAAAATGAAACTCTTCGAATCTGGTGTCGGCGATAAGGGTTACAATATCTGACACAGCCTTTTCTCTCCCCAACCACCTCTCTCCTCGTCACCTTTCCTATGTCGTCACCATGGTTACTTCTGTCTTCCCTCTCAGCAGGACGTCAACGCATCAATTTGACGCAGATTCATGAATCCAAATGTTTTACCCCTGGTTTTGTTATTGATGTTCGGATATATGGATTTTATATCCCCATAGCAACCTCTCCCTCCTCCTTATAGCCTTCCTTCTCTCTCTGTCAACCGTCATTTCCTCTCTTCTCTCAGCACTCTTTTCAGAAGTCACCTTCTCTACCCAAACAATCGCCTTTCTTTTTCGCGAAGACACGAGCTTACCCAAACCTTGCCGCCCCCTTCTCCAACGAGCAAACATTTTGCTTCGCCTTTTTAAAAAAAAAAAGAGAGAGAGCCTTCAGAATGGAGTTATAAAACTTTCCGACAGTGGAGCTCCTACGCATTCTTCTTTTGCTAAACCGAAAGGCCCTGTTTACTCTTCTTTTTTTCATTGCGTTTGAGCTCTACAGCTTGGGACGTATATATGGCTCGTAGCAAATACATCGCCCCAAGCGCAAATCACCTTAGGGATGGTTTGTGCATAGAATGTGATTTAGCGCATTATGACCTATTTTAGATGTCCAAACCTCCGTTCTTTCCGTCTTTATTTGTATTAACATCAAAGAAAGGATCCTATAAAAAAGGCTGTCTCCGTGTCAAGTACACAGGTTCATAAATTTTCAATTGCATGAGTTCGATTTCTTCCAGAACAGATTCTTTTTGTCATTGTTCAAGTATTCTTCCTGAAGCCGTAGTTATTGTTAATCTACCATCTAAATGACTGCTACGAAGAGTTAACATTATGTTTAATTTGATTGCCTACATTAAAATCAGCTCCTATACATGACAACAAAGTGCAATTGTAATTAAACTGTGGAAATAAATTGATTTTCATGCATCTAAAATGACTGCCAACACACTTTGAAATGCCAGAACACGACCATGCCATTTACATTTAAATAAATAAAATGCGTGTACTTTAAATTTGTAATCTTATTTTTAATTCTTAAAATTTTGCGTTTTCCTATGGGTTTTAATCAAAGTTAAAGTAAAGTAATTTGAGTGTATGTAAAAAAAATTTCGCGTAGCTAAAA
Organism: Ischnura elegans; assembly: GCF_921293095.1. Classification (NCBI taxonomy): domain Eukaryota; kingdom Metazoa; phylum Arthropoda; class Insecta; order Odonata; family Coenagrionidae; genus Ischnura; species Ischnura elegans. Next base: position 127,004,084 of record NC_060248.1, read on the forward strand.
ATGTGAGAGTTAATAATATAGCAGCATAAATGAAGATGAGAACATTCACACATTCATAACAAATTCTTGAAAAATTTTGTGCTGTTCTTGAAGGAACCATGTAACAAGTCCTGTGATGTTTCAAAAGTACGCATTTTTAAAAAGATTTCAATACGCCTTTTTTACACTATGAACTATCCAACTGCTGACCGGTTACGTTTTCATAAAGTCAATTCATTCGAATTCGGATTTTCTCAGGCATTTCTTTTCACTTTCGCAAGTCCGACTTTTTTTTGTAACTGGGAGAGAATAAATTTTGAAAAATTTTCAAGTTACGCCCCTTTGCTTATTTGCAAACATCCCTTCTCTTTCTCTCTCTCTCTGAGTACCCCCGAACAATTCAAGACTCGCGAAGGGATCCCAGCTTCCCACATGTCATTGTCATCACTATATTTCCACCTCCTTATCCCGCCTGCGGTCAAAGCCAGGAGGATGCACCGAAGTAAATGACGAGAGAAGACAAAAATATGACGTAGAAAGGAACCAAACGAGGTACAGAATGAATGAACAAGGGAGCAGGCAACGGAAGCATCCTAAAAAAAATTATTTTTGACCGAAAAGCACCTCAAACCGCCAGAAGGTTAAAAAAAGTGCTGCGGATTCAGGAGTCATCCCATGGCTAATAACTATCCCTTCTCTTTCAACTCTTTTCCATGATTTTTCTGTCTCATTGCCTTGATTGGATAATAATATTTTCAAAGATATCAACAGCCACTGTTCTATTACAATATTTGTTTCAAGTTTTTTTACAATAAAAGGTGATATTATTTATATTTAATTTCAATAATCAATGATTCAATTTAACATAGCTGTTATCCACGGTGCATGTGCGTTTGATTTTGGGGAAGGAAAATAATTTCTGATTTGTCAGCACTTAAGATTCAACGGACTCATCCTAAAATTCTTCAGATTGTACACATCAATAGCCACAGTTCTATTACAATATTTGTTTCAACGTTTTTTACAATTAAAAGTGATATTATTGATATTTAATTTCAAATATTTATGTAATCATCTATTTATTATTACAAATATTTTGACTGATATTAAATCCGGAGGCTGAATGAAAAAAATGGGCATTTATTGAGTTTACGCTTATAACAACGTATTTATTTAGCAATATGAAATTCATTCCATATTAGTAAGAGTTCGAAATGAATTTTTGCATACTTTCATTTATTAATGATAATTAATGACAAGTATGGTTCTAAATTAGTAATTTACCTTTGAATTAAAATGTTAAAAAACATTTGAGGATTGATTACATGTTACGCATCAATGAGGCCGTATTTGTATAAAACGGACAAAGATAGTAACCATATGCATTTCTTTCAGATCAAATGATTAATTATGCTAATCCATTTTGCACATCCAAAACAAATTCTGAGTAAAATAGAAAGCAGTAAACCTGTGCAAAGGCTGCTCGTAACCCATTACTTGTTTTTCCCGTTATCCAAAGTATTCTCCAGCTTGACTTTGCGTTTGATTCTATTTTATTAGGTATTCTTTTACGAAACTGACTAAATTAGTCAATTTCGAGACTTATAAGTTGTATAAAAAAACGAAAAAACATATACTCTTCGTGAAAAAGAGCCTAAATATGTAATTTTTGAAACCGAAAACTTTGGGCTAATGTTTCCTGCCTTTACCGCTATACATGAGGTTACTTCAATTTAGTAATTAGCCTAGATTATCCTGTATTGTAAAAATCGCTGCACAAAATATTGTAACAACAGAGTACCTCTTGATATCTTTGAAAATAAGCTTCTCCAATAAAGGCTTTAAAACAAAAAAATATATGGAAAAGAGCGGTAACAGAAGGGAAATTTATTATTTATATCAAGAGATAAGGAAATAATATTTTTTTTTTATGGTGATTTATTTTATTTTCCGTTTTAAATTAAATCACTTGACGAAAAAACTTTTTCCTCCTTGAGTAAGACAGCTTGGTAGCTTCCTGTTTCATCTCCCATCATGGCCTCAACCTTCCCGTCATACCGGGTGACTTCCGGTTTCAACTCAGCGGGATATCAATTAAGGCAAATTGCTTGATGAGTGTGTGAGGCTGGATGTGAGGACGTCACGCGGTATTCGCGGCGATAATTCGAGAGAGATCGAATTTTGAGGACTTTCATCGCCCGTGACTTACAATCAAGTCCAATTTCACTTAAGATCTCCTTGCTCCACTCAAGGGGAAAGCATTATTCACAGAGTAACTACTGCTAGAATTTGCATTTCTTATTTTAAACTAAATTCTAAATTTGAAATTAGTATTACCCTGACTACCTAATCTTTTGAATAAGGTACATCATAATGGAAATACTATCAAGAAATAAGGAAATTTATTCGTTCGCACCATAAAATAGTATGTCATTTATTAGCAAGGTAACAATCAGATCAGCTGTATTGTGGGCACTAAAAGACAAATAAAATTTCTTTTGACCTCCTCTCTATTTAAGTTTTCTGAAATGATAAATACCGGTAAAAATGCGTCCATCAAATGCTAATTAGTCTCTGTCAAACAGGAAATTATTAAACTCAGTAATAATTGCTATCAATATAAAAGTACATCAGTTGCTAAATGCCTACTATCTTGTAAAGAGACGTGAGTATCAGTAAACAATATGTAATAATTTCCATTAAAACGATAATGTACATCGGTTAACACTATAACCGCGGACGGGACTTTTTTGTCCCATCGCCCTTTGCAAATGTTTGCCATTCATGTACTAGTGGTTTGATCCCTTTGAAATTTACTGAATTTTTTTCATTTTTTATGCTCTTTTGAATGGTTGCACTGAAAATATTGTACGATGTTTGGTTCGCGAGAAAAACGACGATTTACCTAGAACCGCGGGATGGGACTTTTTTGTCCCATATGGGGAAAACATACAATTTCAGTTTTTTTTGTACACTTATTTTGTATTCAGCATAATAACAGCTTACTACGAAGGGGATCGATGCACAGATACCGTTATTCTACCAGTTAGAAGCGCAGAAGGGAATAATCTATGCACTGCGCCGCCCGCCTTCTCACGCAGCGCCGGCCGCGTCACCTCTGCCCGGCGCTGCGCCCCTCTTGACAAACCACACTCTCGCTGCCAAAATAAGTTTGCTGCATTCCTAGTTATACTTAATAAAACGTTTTAAACATTACCTAAACACGTGTTTTGTTCACACAAACCACAAAAAAACCGTCAATTACACCTAAAAATGACAGGATCAACGTATTATGTCAATGGGATAAAAAAGTCCCAAAAAAGTCCGCGGCTTTGGTGGGGTTGGAAAGTTCAGCGGTTCTAGTGTTAACAGTAATCTATGGCAAAATTAAAAATGGCACAGATCGTCATAATTAAAGCAAATGACTTTTCACTCACGAAGTATTCTAATATAATTAAATATTCCTAAAAATTAAAATGTAGTTTTATTTTAGCAGAAGTGGAGTTTTTTAACAAAATTATCACACCTCATTTTGCTCATATACTCTGTGAAGTATGGAGTTCTCGATAGAGGAGAGAAGCCGTGGGATGATTGAAACGAATGGCTGGCTTGCGCTTCTCCAAGGCGAACGGCTTAACTTGGAGTGATGCATGAGAAGCAAATGGAGACGCCATCGTTCTCCTTCCGAGCCAAAATTGGCCGTAAATTAATACACGGTCGAAAGAATGGGAATGGAAAAAATGACCGATGTTCTCTTTCGAGTTACAGCGTGGGAAAGAGGGAGGAAGCGGAATATTTCGGGGTGAAGAGAAAAAAGAGTGAGGATTTATCGGTCAGTTTCTAAGGAGAGCTCAAAAAAAGAAGACAAATTACAATGCACCGTCGCGTCGAGAGAGGATAACGGAGAGGGAAAAAAGTATTCACTCCGAAATTGGAGGAATCAGTCGAGCTGACTTGCTCACAAAGGGAATGAACATGAAAAGTATGGGACCCATTTCTATTTCTTAGTGACTCGCCATCGTCCCTCGAAATCACTTTTGCAGGGGCGGCAACCTGAATCGGATTGAAGGCATTGAGCATGAAGTCAATTTCATAATGCTCTGCAAGGAAGAAAATTGTTCATCCTGCATAGCAAAGCTTAGGAAGTGCCTCCACCATTGACTAAACTTGGATTAGGTATATCTTAGCTAGGATTATCATTGATAGATAAGAAATTGATGGATTTCGTAATGAAGCAGGCTGCATATTCAGTGCATAAAATATAATGGCGGAATAATAAATAATGAACGACTATCCCTTCAATAACAGCTGAGAATAGGGCCGCTTTTTCCCTTTGATGTATTCAACCATCTAATTATTTCAATTCATGAATATAAATAAAACAATCATTTAATCACGGTGAATTTGACGTAAACTATTATTGTGCAGGAGTGAAATATTGCAATTCAAAATTTATGATACTAATATATCCCGTATGGCATAGGAAGAATTTTTTGAAGACCAATCCCAGTTTACCTAAAACAAAAGTACAAAAAACTATATTTGCCCCGAAATAATTTTCAGCCAGCTGAAAACGCTACCTATCTGATTTCACTTATTATATTTGTCAGGTGTAATACTTAAGCCAATAATTTCCATCATAGTACTATCCTGAAATTACTCAAGTACAAATCTCATTATTTGAGTCAATACTTGAATGAGAAAACACCTACAAAGGATTAATCATCATTGATTAATCGCAACTGGTGGCGAGACGAACAGAGAGGAGATTATTCCCGCATCCTGGCTTCATCCATTCCGTCCCCTTGAGTGCGTAGTTACAAGATGGCAGCAGTCAGCACGCATAGGCCTCGCTTCTAGTGCACTTCCTCCGTCGGTCATATAGTGCGGCCACAATGAGAGGCTGTTATGTGCGTCGGATTGCCCCAGTTGTTCCAAATAACCCCGCGCACGTACTCTATACTCGCTCCCTTGATAGAGGTTAAAGTAGAGATTTCATACCATTCATTGTTTTTTCTACGGGAATATGGAAATTATAAAATTGATGGATTGAAGCGTAACTTTGTGGAAGCGATTCGTTATGAAAAATGAGAAAAAGAAGAAACATTTTGCTTTCACAAGAAATATTTACTCACACATTTCATTGCATAAAATGTTATGGCGGATTAATAATAAACGACTATCCCTTCGCTAACGGCTGAGAAGAGGGTCGTTTTGATGTATTCAACCATCTAATTATTTGAAATAATTATCATGAATATAAACAAATACCAGACTTTTCCTATCATACTTGCCACGTCATCATTGAAACCATGGTCGTGTAAATGTGTGAATGAATATTTCATGTGAAAGCTTAAAGTTTCTTCTTTTTCATTTTTCTTGGAAATAATAGTTAATGGGTATTCTTAGGGTATTCTTGGTACTTAAGTCACCAACAACCTTCCGTTACTTTGTATTAATCCCGCCGCTCTCCAACTCTCACCACCCGCCCAATCATCTACTTCAGATTTCCCAGCCACCCCTTACACCTACCTTCTTCCTCCCCCACAGATACCACATGCTATATAAGGATGTTTGATTGCATGTAACCTTTGTACCTGAGGATGACGCCGCTGCGTTGAAACTAGTCGTACCGCGTAAATAAATTGGGGGATTAATACAAAGTTTGTTTGTTTTTATTCATTTTAATGGTTATCCTAAAGACAAAATTTAACCGAGCATTCTTTTTGACTAGCGTTAAAATCAATACCATCGTGAAAGGGAGGGCAGTCAAATAATTTAAATAATCAAAATTTAATGGAAAGAATAGCCAACTTAGACACCGAAATATCGAAATGAAATGGAGGAAGCTGAAGTAGTTCATGGTACAATACGACAGCATTTCCTCCCAGCAAAGAAAATTCAATACCTTTGTGGTTCACTCTTGTGCCGGAATTCAGTGTTTTCTGCTCTAAATCCTCTTTTTTTGTCCCTAACTCGCAACTTATCTTTCAATCGCGCTAGGTCCAACTGTTCGCCCGCATTTAACCCTCTCTAACCCAGAGCTGCTCCTGGGAGAAATTAAATTTCAAGACTTTCTCATTTAAAAAAAAAGTCAAAATTTTCTACCCAATCATAATTATTGTGACATCTACCTCTATTTCACCATTAAACTTTACTGCACAAAATAACATGTAATTTAAATCTTCCCTGAATAGAGCTGAAAATTTATTATTTTTTTAATGTTACTCAGGAGATTCATTGGGTTATATAATGGGCTTAACATTCAGAAGCCGTCGCGAATCACACCAAAGGCAAGCACGCACTTCAGTCTCCGACACGTTAATTAATAGAGGATAGCGATGGAACGCGTTTGGATTTCCTTCAGTCAAAATGAAGGCTGAAAATTATATGTCGTCAGAAAGTAAGTAACTTTTCTCGCAGACTGATAGTGGCAGCACGAAATTTGCGGGGATGATCCTTCCCTTATTGCTTGAGCAATCAACAATTGATATCTTTCAGAGCAACACGGAGAACGTCTTGAAACCGCAATATCTTTGTAGGTCCAACATAAACGATAAATTAAAAGAGATATTTTGCCGATCGAATAGGCGCAGGAATTCTTTTTCCCCAAAAGAAAAATAAATTATATACATCAATGGTGGGTGGAAAACAATATATTATTAGTATTTCTATTTTTTTTTATTTGTGTTCACGGCTGGTCTATTGAGACGGTTTGCAGGGAAGTGCGTATATGTAATGGCTGAGCATTCTAATATGCCTACATATCGGAGGAGGAATCCAAGTCTCGACCATTATAAGAAAGAGGAACATCAAAGTAGGTGGCTGCCAGGGTATATATGCGGATGTGTGCGTGCTGCAAAATCAACGGTGCATCCTCTGGGCTTCTTTCACTGAAGGCGAAAATACATGCATACACTGGACGAGGACTGCGACTTCTTTCCCTGCAGACTCTCACGGCGGATGACTACCCTTTTCTGCCTGTTTGCTGCGTGTGCCAATCGGGAGGGGAGGCTGCTGGCTCTCTCTCGTGTAAGGGTAAACAACAGCAAGAGGTCGCCCCAATTCGCCTCGCCTCCTTGGGGGGAAGCTAGCTCTTCACGCGTCGCCGGAATCTCATCAAGTCGATCGTGGATCGAAGTGGCTTATTTGCCGTCGTCCGTGCTTCAAACGGGAGAACCCCTGGGATGCAGAATATGCCCTCGTTCGCTCCCGTATTGCCTGTATTAGCAAACGGTGGATGGCAGGTCGAGACGGAAGTGGAGGACAAGGTGCAATCAGACTCAAAACAATTCGTTCCCATATAGTATATGTAAATTTTCGTTCCCATATTGAGGTAAATGAATTATAAATACTACTTTAGTTGTTTTTTTTCATTTACGCACTTAAGCTTTGTTAGTATAGATTATCAGGGTAACACAAAATTAGCTACACTATATGTAAAGCATAATGTATTATTATTTTGGATGGTAGCCTCAAACAGGTTATCCTTCGCGGCTACCTAAAATGACTCGATTTTGCTATTGTCATGTAATTTGAGTGTGGAGTAATAAAAGTTTTTGTTATTATTATTATTATTATTATTATATAATAATATAGGATAAATATAGAATATAAAAAAACCTAGATCGGGCAGAATCACAGTACACAAAAAAAGATAAAAAACACTCACAGTAAGTACTAAATTTTCGGTGGCGTATTACCACCTTCCTCAGAGTTAGGTAGGAGACTGTAGGTAAAGGATAGATATGGAAAATATATGAAAAAACGGATGTCATTGCTATTAACCTAGATAGATCTAAAATAAGTAGTGTAAAAGTGTGAAAATGAAGCAGAAAACCGTTAAATAAATTCAAATGGCGCAGCGCCAGAAGAAAACGCCACCGATCTGCTCCATAATTATAAGGAACGAGCATTTCGATGTAATTATAATTATTTCAAGGAAAGAGGCAGATGGTAAATTTATCCAAATTTTGATATAACTGAATAATAGCACATGTGTTAAGGTTACGGCGAAAAACCTTTTTCACAATAAACGATCGGCTCAGACCACATTTTGCTTTGGTCCAAACAAAAAAATGTATTCTTTCATAAATTATAATGTGCAGTCACAAAAAATGGAGGATATTGCTGGCATAAAAGTATAAGTCATGACGTCATGACGAGAACAGAGAAATTTTATGGAAGCTTCATTAAACGAAATGAAGAATAACTCTATATTGTTTTAAGACAACGCATTTTGTTCAATTTTTAATAGGAACGTAACACTATGGTGATAAAAATATGACTATTGGCTTTTTAAAGTACTATCAGCCCTAAAAAAATACAATAGGCGATAAATAATTCACACCCCGACAAAGCTAAAAATTTTAATCGAAATAATTGGAACAACTATGACCTACATTCATTGGTAAAGAACCCAGATCAAGTTTAAACATAATAATTCCGCAGCCGATTTGATATAAAAGTAAATATTGCCTTAGAGGAAATACCACCACTAACACAGTAAGTTTAACTCTAACACATAAGTTGATAACGAGGTTAACGAATATAAATTGCAATTAAAGAGATTTTTTTTGCGGTAAGATACAGTGTAATTATCATGTCGTCACCTCTGTAGCGGCACCATGGCAACCGCGAGTTGTAACACCGCAAGGAAATCGTTCCTCGGAGATTACTACTCCACCGAGGGAACTTCTTAAAGTAAAATGAAACCGGATCGGCGATCCACAAAGTGCAGGATATTGGGAGCTTCCGACACTCAACTCCAGCCCTAAAACAGAGACAGCGAGACGGAGGTGCCTTTGAGATCCCAACGGCTCAGCGCCTTGGCGCTCCCCCAGCGAGATAACACTCGCGGCCCGGCCACGTTTCAACGGAGAGCTCCATAAAATTGATTTCAAAACTTTTACAGTGAAAAGTTCTAGATGGAATGGCGGTTTTAATGACAACGTAGCGAAGGGCAGTCCAGACAAAGAATTACAAAGGACCCGAATGGATAGCGGTTTTGTGTGCTACCAACATTGATGGAACCAACGAAACGGCACAAGAAAGAGTTTTGAAAGTATCTTTGAAAACACCGAATGGAAAAATCAATATTTTTGGACATGGTACTTTGGTATATTTTACTGTATATTTGCCGGCTTATGTAAAGGAATATTAATTCATTAAGCCTGTATGTGACCATTAAATTACTTGTTTTGAGGTCCAAATGGTACATTTATCCAAATGATGGTAATGCTGAATAATAACACACGTGTAAGGTTACATGAAATATCTCGTTTCACTTTCGGCGCTTGGCTCATTCCACATTTTGCTTTGGACCGAACAAAAAACTTTTAGGCTTGCATGTACAATGTACAGTCACATAAAAAAGAGGATACTCTGTAGAGATTATTGCTTACATAAAATATTAAGAAGCCAGCCATGGCAATAATGTAATATTTATCCTCTTGTAAAGGGTATTACATGAAAAGTTATAGCATAGCCATTAACATGTTTGTTACATGGTAATAAAGAGGAGACCTTCGAAAAAAGTATAATTTATGTGTGAAGAAAATATTTTCTCTTTAGGGATTACGTTTTTAGGATCCTCGCCTGCGTGCAAGTTGATTATTTCTTCAAGGCGCTGTCTTAAGGGCAGCTTATGAAAGTATATTGTAATTTTCGCATGGTTTTATGGTAATTTTGGTAAATATTCTGTTGAATGTAGTGCCTAATTGTCCCTGAAAGATTTAGGCCAACGTTGTGTTCGGTTCCACAAGCAGCACATCGCAAACATTAAGGACATGATTCAAATAACTGGTAACACCTTGTGAATCCACTCAAAAATAATTCAGGCTTAATAAATGTAATTTTTTTTGCGAGATAAACTCACGAGATAGGAAGATTCTATCAGTGAATGAACGATTATAACAGCATTTTTTTCTACTTCTGTAAGAATAGGTGGAAGAACCTCAGTGAAAAAACTTAACAAACGAGTTTTTTCTTGGGTGAGTATTTGGGTAATATGAACTTAGATTATTACGTATTACCAAAACAATGCCAACGCATACTCATTCAGAAGTAGAAATTCCAAAATAATATATAGAAAAAAGAGGCCAATTAGTATTGCTTTTGGTTCTGCATACCAAAGCGTTTACTTCTCATGGCCTATGGCAAGATGAAAGATTATGATGAAGGAATATACTTCGGCTTATCGAAAGCATATCTTTAAAATAAAGTAAGGCTTCATTGAGACAGGAGAAGTGATGTAGTCCGGTTAAATATCAAATGATGCATGGGTGAATATCAAAGTAGTTGAAAAATGGGGCAAATTTCCTCAAGTAAGTACTAACAATATTTACCACTCTACGAGACTTTTCTCTTTTATTTGTGCAGTGTATTTATCATCACAAAAGCACCCATTCAAAAATATGATTTTATTAATAAGCAAGGTAGCGGTTTTGCGTGTCGCCGGCCCGAAACTAATGCTGCTGCAATACCTCTATTATATTTTCCACTTAGATGGTAACCCGGGGATCCATTTCACCTCTAACTTAATGATGCACCACGCTAAGTGCACGCACATTCGTGACCTACAAAAATTACCTCGTGCATCACACCGAAACACGGAAGGAAGCCTCAGAGATTGAGGAAGACGGGAGCGCACTGAAGGGGACGGAGCTAAAAGAAAAGGGGAGCATTTAAAAACTCACGAGTAAAAATTCAGATCCGAGGAAAGAATAAAAAAAAATAATAATACGAGCGCCAAGCGTAGTGGAAAGAAGAAACTCCTCCCGACTTGATTCCAGCTGAAATTCTTTGAGCGTAAAAAAAATGTCTGCGAAGGAGAGTAATGTCGGGGAGTGAGGGGGGTGGGGGTAGACCAAGATTGAGGGCACTCACTACTCAGACGGAGAGAAATGAGTGATTTTTTTTATACATATATATATCCGAAGCGCGGCACTTAAAGCATATCCTCTCCCTATGTGTCTATTCCTCACCCAAGAGTGAGTCTACACTGTGGAGTTTTGCTGCGAACTCAAAATTATAGCAGCTATTTAAAAATCATAACAAATTTTCCTGTTACCCTGGACATATTTTACTTATTTCAGTTGATAATACTCTATATCCCATTGTTATTTGGTCATATCGACGCAGACAATCAAGAATCAAGGCGTATCGCTTCCAATGTGGCAAAAAGATACTCCCGGGATGTTTTAACGAGTGTTTGACTAATCTACACTCTAATTAGGTCCATTTAAAGGTGAAGCCATTATAAACCACAGCTGTGTTTGCAGAATGTCAACTCATCATCATACCAGCGCTGACAATGCGAAGATGGATTAAGGACATGATGGGTTAATTCTGTTTTAAATTTCATACACCTAAAAAACAGGCTGCATATCACCCTCAGACTATTAATATATTGGTTGAGATAAATTGTAATATTGTTAACCTACATCTACTAAAGTAACCCCAGGGAACGAAAAATTCTGCAGAACTTCAATAGAAAATCTGGCATCAATATTCTTTAGCGAAACGTGTTCGATCTAACACTAATAAATTTATATCGTTCCTTCAGGCATTTCCATACTGTACATAAACATTTTTAGTAGGTCAATTCAGAAGAAAGGTAGATATAGCAGGGATTCTTATTTTGAGTAAATGCAAGCGGACGGAGAAAATACAAGCCTTCTGAAAATCCTGCGAAAAGAAAGAAACCAAATCGGTCATATCACAGGATGCAATGAACTCATCAAGACGGTCATTGAAGGATAAATGAATGGTAATAATGGCAAAGGAAGACCTCGGATAAGATACGATATGTTCTTCGAGTGACGAAATATGTCAGAGAATAATGGTGATAGAAGAGAAGCGTCCAAAAATGATGGCATTGATTACAAATAGTGATGCATTGCAGATACTTAGGTAACATTTTATGCACATAAAAAGCTAAATATTTCCTCGACAATTAAAATAATCCCATTATAAATTATTTCACAGACAGACTCATAACTGTGTAATCCATAAATACTTCGAAAGACTGTTTTCTTTGCTTATAGGATAATAAATAAAGATAACAACGTCTTCCATAAAAGATTACACGCTGATAACTTCAGAAAATTGTTTTAAGTCATTCATTGGATCAGAGGAAAAGAGCAAGCCCAGTGGATGAGTATTTTAGAAGGAAGGTTAAAGATCAAGGTCAAGATTAAAGAAGAGTTTAAAAGAGGCGAGTCACGGAGCTTGTGTCTTCTTTATTCTTTCTTTCTTCCGATGGAGTGCGATCGTGTGGACTTGGAAGGATTAACCTTTCCCGCTAAGAGAGCAATGAGTCACTAATGAGCTCGTAACCGCCCCCAGCTCCTAAGGGTGCTTCCCTCCCTCTTTCCATGTCTTCCCTTCCGCCCGATTACGACGTGAGTGAATGACTGACTGGTGCGTAGTGTTTAATCCTTTTTGATGCAGCTAAGGGGGTTTACCGGCACACTCTTCAATTTACACTCTTTCAGTATCTTCTTCCAAACTTCTCATTCCTTTTTTTCCATCCCCCTATTCTTCGGAGCGTTCCGTCCTCCACAATCATCCCTCTCACCCTTATCCGTGGCCCTTTAAACCTTCCGTCAGAATAGTGGCGTCGAATTTCTTTTTCTTTCGAGCTTTCACCTCATTGTTCACTTCATATTTTTATAGATATATGACTTATATTTATATTAATATTTTTTGCTTCTGATTGCTCACTGAATATATACTGCCGCTAAAGCATATTAAAATAAACTATTTTTTTTACTAAGTTTTTCCTGAATATACACAATTACTAATACCACATATTTTTTATCAAAGCGCGACTCGGGTTTCAATGAATTATCATCATCTTCAAACACTAATTATGATTTGTTTATCTTATTTTTACCTTGATATTTGGTGAATTTAAAAACGGACGCCAGAATAGGGAAAAGGGATGGGTAGAGATATTCATTTATAATAGTACTGTCTTCACTTTCAATAATTTTTAAAATTTCTAAATGTTCCCTAGAGTCCAGTTCACGGTGGTCATGGCAAAATTTTAAAATATTCACTTTAAAATCGCTCCTATGGCAGTTGCATATTAAGTGTATATAAGTGGTATTAGTAATTGTGTATATCCAGGAAAAACTTATTATGGAATACCACAAAATAAACCAAGAGTGAGTGAATTTCATTTCATTACTTTTGATGCCTGACGAACGCCACGCAACTCCTTGTGCTGTACTAGGCTCAAAGCTAACCATCTGCATGAAGCTGACTGATTTAAGCATTCATTTAAAATTTTGTTACTTATTTTTAACCAACTGTTACACATAATGCATTTTCTTTTCTATTAAAATTAATATAAACAAATTTGGAGACCTTGAATAAAACGATCATTTCGAAAGTTTGCATTATTTCTATAGCACTTACAGATATTGATGTACGAGACTTAGTATAGCGAGAATGACTATGAAACAAGTTAGTTTGTAGTGAAGGGATAGAAATCGCGCAAGAAAATTTTCAATATATTCCATAGTAAGGCTAAATCCCAATATTAAATAATATTGTATGAAATATTTCAAATATAAAACACCTCCGGTCGAGATCGCATGGTGGCGAAGTGGATCTGATCCATTTTTACAGAGTGCTTGCGGATAACGAGGGAGAACTCTGAGTTAGAAAGAATATTAACAATTTCACAGGGATGCCACTCTTAGTCTAACAAACCGCAGTAATTTTAAAATTCTACAAAATAATTTTGTGCAGTACTTTTTCTGATGATTTATAGCGCTTTTTTGTTCCAATCATTTTACTATAGTAAAGAAATTTCATCTGGCGTTATTGTGTATCTATTAAGGTAAAAATGTTTTAATTAAATTATGCATTTCTCAGTATTTGCATTGACGGAACGGAACTCTCATTTTAACCTTTCGTCTGGCTCAATATTGGAATTGTTGAGCTCTGGCGAAATGTGCCTGACAGGAACAGATGTGAAAAAAACATTATTAACTCTTAGCCTGGCACAGCGATATACCTTTAAACATTAAACGATTATTAGTGTAGTGAAACACTTACATGCTTCGTTTTTTGGACGGTGTGGTGTGCATGTGGGAGTCCAAATGCATGCTGCATGCTGGTGATTGATCATCCCCTGCCAAACACCCTAGAGGTGGCTCGCAGGGTATTATGTAGATGTAGATGTCTTTAATGCAATCCACGTACTTTACATGCTGTCATACGGCCCCGTTCCGATTCAACAAGATGTTTTTTAACATGCTCTTTATGCTATTAAATATATGTAACATATTTTAGCACAAGAAGTCTATAAAATCAATCAGTCTTTATTTTGCTAACTTATTTAGCTAATAATGATTTCATTTAGCTTTATTTTGCCATTATTTCGATTAGCTATGCTATATAATCCGGCATTGATCTGTCGGCTTTGATGCGAAAAGGAAAACGCTGCATAGATCATGTCAAAACAAACAGCTACTCTAAGCGACAAGGGTCTATACCGCCTAATGACACGGAAAATTAAAAAAACAGAAAACCTCGCCTTGTGCCTGTCGCATCCATAGCACCAGACAAAAGGTTAATGAAGACGCACAATAAATATTGTGCATCTTATTTCGATCATGCATTTCAGTACTCATTCCAAAATATATCATTCAAACATATTATTTTTTTTAAACTTTAGGAATGCAAAATAGTCTGAGTTATTCAAAAGCATTAGGTCATTGGCTCCGAATTCCTTCAAAAAATAATTTAATTTATTAAACGTACTCATGAAGTCGGTTTCTTCCCCCGAATTTCCATCACCTGTCCAATACCAATTGAGCTTGGGGCGACAAACACAAGATAACGCGTTTAAATCTTTCTCCGAAGGAGCACCGTCTTGGCTCATTATTCATTTGAATGGGAAACGGCTTCCCGTGAATGTTATTTCCCAGTGATGGAATTAACTTGTCAGAGCGATAAATGGGGGAAAGAAGGGACTATAAGTGAGCTTGCGAACGGAGGAGCTTACTCTTCGTGTCCAAAAAGTAGGACGAGAGGTGAATTCGTGTTCCTGCGACAGGAGCGAAGGCATTTCTGATCCAGTATTTTTTTCCCCCAGAAATACTGCGCCTCGCGTCAACTCCGTGAGAGGTTAACGTCATTCCTGCTGGAGTTACTGGGGTGCAAACTTATGTTACTTCGCCTCATTTACTACTGGGATAAAAGTAGATAAAATTAAAACCATAATGTCACAAAAATAGAAGCCACCTTATCTTTGAATCAGGAATAAATTTATTGAATATTTGTAAACAGAAAAAATCTACAAATAAAGGGAATAAAATCGGAAAAATCATGAGTTTGATAGCACAAAAATAGTGATCAAAACCGCTCAAGAGGTAATTGATCAAATATATGTATATATATTCCAAGTTATTTGAAAGGAGTAAATTTAATTTTAAATTTCGCGTTAAAAAGTTCAAAATGCTCTTATTACTACAATTTCAACGAACTAGCACGATTTAGAGTGATTTAAGTATTTATTTTCACAAAGACAATTCATATTTATAGGGGTTAAATATTGTAATTTTGTAAATATAATCTATACCATTTTCCACCTCGATTTTTACAAGCATTATAATTTATCATAAGAATTAGGATCACATCAGCAAGCATACCTTGATTTTCCGAACTTAAATTTAAATGATGGAGTTTGAGAATAATTGAGAGTCAAGGTAGAAAATTTAGCCTACAATTAATTTCCTTTATTAGCCATTGAGAAAAGGTTATGAAGGTACACCATTACAATATTGTCTCATTAAGAGTTAAAATTGCTGCGACTAAGAGATGAGAGGCTAAGACGGGCGTAAATAGTGATAGCAGGTGAAAGTGTACCTTATGGAGCAATAAATTCATAAGTGTGTCTCCCTTTAAGTTCCTCTCACTCATTTATCAAGACCAAGTCCAACGGGAGTTTCCTTACGAAGCGAATGAGTCATCCCCTTGAATTTGCCATTAGAGTGATCCTAACAGCCTCCACTCTCTTACAACCATCTCTATCCCTACCGCTTAGTTTACCTAACATTAAAACCACCGGCATTTCGCCCATTTCAAACTTTGAGCATAATTTTACTTAAGTGGTTCATTGTAATTCATGTCCAAACGCATTCACATTCGCATGTACACATTCAAATTGAGTAGCATAGAAAATAATAAGAGTAAACCATCCAATAAGGCCCGCGTATTTTTAATTAATAACGCTCTTAAAACTTGACCAACCCATTTTTCCACACGCTGACGCATTTAAGCCTTGTAACAAATTAATCAAGAATATGCATTATGTAAACATTAATTGCCGCAAGAAAAATCGGAATCAAAACATGGGCCTTTGGCCTTTGGCCGTTCACGTGGCAGGGTCGAAATATTACACATTTCCGCAATGTGCACCTGATGATGGCCCGTTCTTGGAAAAAAACCAGTCGTCACATAAAAGCAAATTATAGTTTACAAGTCCAGTTTTTTGATTTCCGCAAAGTTTTGGACAAATGTTTTCAAATTAATCGATCAATTACGTAACCAAATTGCAAAATCATTTTAAATATAACAAATTTAAAAACACCCAATCGCATAATTGTCATATCCTACGATGCTATTTCACTCACCATTGCGATGATTTCACTAAACTCTTTAGTCTACTCCTAACCTGATCCTGCTGTAGCCATGTATTGCATTGCACTACAAAAATAGTCTACGTGTACAAACTTTGTGTATCATTCTCCGTTTTCAATAAACCTTCGGTGAAAGTATCTTAGAGAGTATTGAGAATTTTACCGGTTATTTTTGAAAACGGACATTTTTAAGGTCCTCTCAACAATTGTGTAGGTTCCATTGGCATGATTATCAACAGCTGTGAGCTTCATCGAGATGATGGTTTTGCAGTTTTGATTCAGTTACCTAGCTTTAAACCTGATTTCATTACTCGCATTTTAGTTTGCATGCAGGAAAATATTTAAATGTAGAATAGGATGCGTGGGACTTTGGGTGTGGAGAAAGTGGAAGGAGTAGAGGGACTGGGGAGGGGGGAGAGGTCGATAGAGCATCCACGTGGGAGAGAGAGAGAGAGAGAGAAAGATAAAGAGAAGGGGATGAGGGATAGACAGGATGAATGGGCCACAGAGGGAGCGAGTAGTTACCCTCGCAGTCGCGAGAGGCGCTCGCGGTGCATTCAAATTTCAGAGACACCCACAGGTCGGGGAGTCCATTTTCGATCCGCCCACACGTCCATCCGACACACCAATTTCCTTCAAGCACACGTCCCTCTCAACGCTTAGAGCTCTCCTGTTCCCATGTATCACACGGAAAACACCAACCATTTCCCCCTTAATTTGAAAAACAACCGTACATATTTCTGTGATATTTATGACTCCAATGTTTTGCTGAAGAATAAACAACAGTACAACCCTTCTCTCAAATCCCACAAGAAGGATCCTCATGATAACTAAGATAAATATGATAACTGTGATAACTAAGACGATAATTTAACGTCTAAGTACGAATGAGGGCTAAAATATTAGAGGGAACTTTGATTTAAGTCTAATGCACGAACATCTTTTGCCACTGAAACAAGAAATCTACAAACAAGGAATCCATTTTTCAAAATTTAGATTTCTTGCTTCAACAAAATAAACTGCACGGTACCTCTACGAGTGGAAAATGTTAAATTTGTGTAGTGGGAGTGTTTTTAAGGTCGCAAAAATTATCCTAAAATAACATCTTGTCCCTACTTTCCCGTTAAAGTTTCTCCATGGAAAATTTTGAGGTGTTTGAATCGCTTACCGTCTCATGGATTTAGTTTTGAAAATTGTTGCCTGCTATAAGAATGAATTAACAGTGCTGAATGATTCTTTTCTCAAGATAAACATTTACAGAGAAATAAATCTATATCTCATCTTTAGGGCCACGTAAGATTGCTTACTCGGAAACCTACAGTTCCGTCTACGTATTAACCGAGCTTGATTCATTCCAAAATATCAGAGTAGCCAGTATATGCTGTACAAAATACAAAGACGTATTGTTAGTTGCCGATAGTTTAGGATACACACCTTTTATATCATGCGGGCCGGACCGGCCCGCATTAAATTTTTTTTTGGATTCTCAACAAGAAATTTTTTTAAAATCATTAATTAGGTTCGAAGAACAGTGATGTAATTATAAAGGATAAACTACAGCAATCACTCGGTATGAAAAACGCCAACATAGTAATCGGCTCCTCCTTTCTTCCACCACTTTCGCCAGGGAAGGGGCGAGGGGCGTAAGGCAATGACGGTCGCTGACCGTAAATGCGGCCTGCGAGCGACCAGTTCGCCGTCAGGAGTGTGACGCGCGGCTGTAGCTCGCGGAAAAGTATTGTATTCCTGGAAAACTGTTGAGCGGACATTTAAATGGAGCGAATTTTGGTGCTGAAGGTCTGCAAAATTGTGTGTTACACCTGAAAATGATGTTACTTAAAACAACCGGGAAAATCTGATGTTATTGCATTTATGCTCTTTGAGCGACCTCTAAATGTTAAAAAATTGGGCTGCAATTTTTAGGATATCCATTCTGCACCTTATAGCAAATTTTAAGAGGTAGAAATCAAAAATCCGAGAAAAACTAAATAAAAAGCAACACCCTAGGGCCAGTATTTCAGAGAAGCCACCAATAGCTAAGATCCCTTGCGTCATGAGGAGTAGGTGTGAAAGTAAGGGCAGAGAAAATATCAGAGTCTACATTTACTCTGAGTGATATGTGCACAAGGGACTACGGTCCCATACCTCTATCGATGGACGGAGATTTGTTGTATTCATTATAATCCACATGGCAACCTATTTCCCTTGAATAGTATCTTCTTTCTCAACAAGATTTGAACCCTCACCCACACGATGAGAATACTACAGTTGAGTCTACTGATCTCCTTGTAAGGAAAAGTGTTATCTGCTATTGAGACCTCATGTGTAGAATGATTCGATGAACCACGTGTGGCAAAAAATTACATATTCAACCACTTTTCCGTAATGAATACTACGTCTCTTTTTATTCTTTTGATTCCACCCATTGACCCAACCTTGCGGTAACTTTTTACGAAACATAGCATAAACAGTGCATAAAATCCTGCTAGTGGTCTCAAAAACCTCAGAGAGGACAGGAAAAAATGCTATTTACAGTAAACTCAACAGATTTTCAAATGAAAACCCATTTAAATAAAAAAATACACCCATTAAATATGAAAAAGTTGTAGCCGTGACGAGATAAAAATGAAAAGGCAATTGCTTCAACAAGGCTAATGGGAAAAAACATGATTCGTACCCTCCATACGAGATGTATAAGTATTTATGTATACATTTGCACAGACATTATTTTTTTATATCCTAAAATTTAAGGATGCACACATCATTAACAACTACAAGAAAATATTTAATCATCTCAGGTTGAAAGATTAAGAAGCATTTTCATGCAGCCATATAGCACAATGATTAATATGATAAATCAAATGATGGCATTTATAATTCGAGCAAGTAGAAAAATAACGAGTTTACTTAGAAGTAAGACGATACCAATTTTTGGGATTTAAAATGATTTAATATTGCATGAAGCCCTATAAACGATATGAAAAAAACGATATGAAAACTATGAAAAACGATAAACCCTTCTCTTACGTATAGGTTTAGGTTATAAAAGTAATTGATTAGTAGAATTAAAAGCAACGCAATAGCTTGACCGACTAAAACCAAAAATAATTTAAAAAAACAAGACCCGAAAAGTGATGTCAAAAAAATTTACCTCAGGATCAATAATATTATATTTCTCTGAAATGCATCACTACATCAAGAATGAAGTTTGAAAATTCAGTTTTAAGCAATGAGTTTACCAAAATCCATGGTGCCACTTCATTGAGTATTTGCCTTCATTAGCATGCCGACGTTGGCAGCCCTGAAGCTCCGACCTCGTTGCTCCCTTCCCTGCTCCACTTCCGGTTCCCAATGTACGCACACATTTCTCATCTCCCCCTCCTTCTCTCCAAATATCTCCCCCTCCCCATCTCTTTTCTCGACGTCTGCAGGATTACCCGCATCCTCCAACGCCTGCCCAGGAACACAGGACAGCACTCATACGGAATTAAAAACGGATTAAGTAGGCTTGTATTTTATTTCCCTCTGCCCTCTCAGGGTGCCCGTGTCAAAGTTTCCCAGCACATAACTACACCACCTCTGAAACTTATCGAGTGTGGGTGAATAAATATGTATTTAAGAATGGTACTTGTGTGGGTGAAGAAATAAGTATATTTTCAGAGGAGTACACGTGACACGTAAAGGACACATAGAAGTAATCCAGACGTTCTAAGCTAGCGCTCTCTTTAAGTTTGGTTCGGAGTTGACCCTCAAAAAATCCATTCCTGCCTCACTCCGTCCCTTCAGTTAAAAAAAATAAAGGTGACCGGGAATAAAATCATCAAAAAGAAAGCATCCTCGTAATTAGAGGAAGGCGTGTTTTTCTTTCATTATGACTATCCCTCCGGGCAGATTTTGCACCCTCCTTCCACCTTCCAAAATACATGTACGTTTCTAACGTTACGCGGATCCCGATACTGTTTCTGCTGCTGTTTCCATTATTTAAAAATCGATAAGGATGCGGCTTTTCCTATGTGCGAAAAAAATTCTCAGCGATCACTTCGTCGTTACTCTGCGTCAAGGAAAAACTAATTAATTTCGAACCGCCATCAAAGCAGCGTTGGTGGTAACCGCCGGAAAGTAGTGCTTTTTTACGTCCTTCAATTCATTTAGCTATGGGTTGTACATTAGAAAAAACAAGTTAAAATCTTGGTGACCCAAATTTGGTAAAACCATATTTGATATTTGATTAGTATGACCTTATCTTCAGTTTCATTAGCGCAAATGGTTGCATTCAATGTACTCGACTTGTCTGAAACCTTTATTTCTTCATTCTTCCAAATTTATGTGATAAACAGCATTGTGTTTTCTAGAACATAATATAATGTGACGGTATGACCCGCACATGTAATGTTTTATTTTCGTTCGATCTTTCTCTTCGCTCGTTCCCTGTCTCGAGCTTTTGCTCATTCCAACTACGCGGGCACAGCATTAGACAGGAAGCCTTGCTCTCATCTACATTAGAGTTTCGCATGTCATTTGTCTATTGCGTCACGTGAACGACGGCATAAAGTCTCGTTCAGATTACGATTGTCCGAGCGATCGTCCCAACGATAGTTGGCCGAACTAGCCGTGTGAATGCATGTCCTGACAATAGTTGACGTAGTTCCGAACGTTACCACTTTTAAATGGTTAGGCGCTGGGACACCGCAAAAGGAAGCGACTAGAGAAAGACGAAAAGCTCGTGAAGCTCAATTTTTTTCATGGATTTGTCTTAGGAAGGAAGAATATGGGCGTAAGAAAAATTATTCGGTAAATAGACGTTGAACACAGTATTATCTTGACCCTGCACACCTCAACAGCTTTGCTAACCATCAATTTTTCATGCACTTCAGATGTCAGCACAAGAGTGCAGCACAGCTTTCTTCCATTGCTGCGTGAATGCACAATGTTTCCAACGATTGCTGGAATAATCGTAATGTGAACGACGGCATAAAACGGGCCCGGCGCAAGACGTCGGGATTGATATGTTGGTGGACGGTGCAAGGAGGCAGTCTGATATACTCCGTAAGCCTGGCAAGAAAAGGTCAGCGGCGCACCGGGGAGAGAGAGAGAGAGAATAAAGGAGGGCGAGGAGCTGTGTCGTGGAGATTTCGTCAAGTCGAGTAACGCCAATGAACCGATCATCCTGTAACATAATGTAAACAAGCCACCATGTTGTTTGTTTAAATAATTTAAAATTAACAATGGTAGTGAGGAGGTTAGAATGGTAGTTAAGGACGCGGAAAGAAAATATAAAAGCGTGAGTCGTGGGTTGAGAGAGCAACGTATAAGACGTGTTTTATAAGATCGGCAGAATAAGAAAAAAAGAGAGGGCGCAAAGAAAAGGAGGCGCCCACAAGAGAGAGAACCGATAGAAGGAAGGACGCGTGATTAAAAAAAAGGTGGAGAAAGATCGAGAGAGGGATCGTGGAGGAAGATATTAGGCAGAGAGTGGAGTTGTGGAGTACTGTACCATCCGGCAGTTGTTTGAGTGGAGACGCGAGCAGTGAACCCGATGAGTAGACTTGAATAGTTATTATAAATACACAAGGGGAAGAGTTAAAAGCCCATTGGAATATAAATGGAAGTTATGCAATCTGTTTGTTATAATGATCGATTGTAAATTGGGCCCAATTAGTCTTCATGATATTCTGAATATAAAAGTGTAAAAGTGATGTTTTGTGCATGTTATTTCATAATCAAGTGTGTTTCTATACCCTAAGATAACACGAAACCAAATAAATAGGAGGTGAGTAGTGTTACATTAATTGGTAGTGTTACAATCCCGACAAGTAAACCTCAGGCAACCAAAAGCCTGTGGGTTGATGACGCGCCCAGCGGTGATCTCGACGAGGAGTCATATCTCGACACATAAGCACTATACAAATCCCCTTCTCCCTGGATAGTGAATCATCCACTCTCCCCACTCCAACCAGCATTTCTTCCGCTAAGAAGACACCTCGTGTGGAGGTGATCGCTTGTAACAGTTAATCAGGAACAATTTCACTTAACGCCCAAAAAAGCTCGTCGCGAAGCAATAACCTGTATAACTATTCTCCCGTCCTTGCAGTTTGTGCTTAAAATTCCAATAGTGCTGGACACTTTAGTTCGAGCGGACGTGGAGCATGTAAAATTTAAGTTGGACAATCACACCGACATTCATAATTGTAGTAGATATTCCTACAGAGGCCATTTTGAATTTTGTTATGCATTAGTATTAGTTTTTGTTCTGGTGGGGTATTGAATTTTTTGTTCTTTTTCCATTAGTGTGTCATCCAAACAGATAATGATTTCATCCCTGATTAGATTTAAGATGGAAGCTGCTTATGTTCATTTTATTTTATTTTTTTTGCTAATAAATGTATAAAACCATTCACAAACTGAACCAGGTCGTTTTGTTTCTGCTGTGCTTTGCATTGAGGTTCAAAATTCCCGTATTTTCCTTTTCTCTCGTGATCGCGTGCCGTAGAACCCACGTGGTTTTCCTATTAGGTAAGATCCGTCCACCGTCAGTGGCTCACGTGAAGGTATGCACTCTCGCCGCTGGTTTCCAACCAGTGAAGCCGGGGATCGAAATCGTCCAACAATAGAGTTGGCGAATTCATCTGATGGTACGTATTGTCACAATATATTTATTATAATAGCATTTAATATTTTTGGCGTCAAAGCAAATGTTTAGTCCGTGATTTATGATTTGGAGTTCAAAGAACTAGAATTACTTTAAGTAGCATTTAATAAGCTTTGCTTATATTTTTCTGAATGAATACTCTTATCAATTCTTAAGTTATTTTTTGAATTTTTTCTCCAATAAAAGATACAAAAATTCTAAAGGCTATTTTACATATTGTGGAATGTAAGGTATTTTTTTCTAGGATATGAGCCCACAATCATTTTTCGAGCGATATTTCACAGTGATGAAATACTCGCCCCCATTTTCAATTAGAGAGTTCAATTGCTTTACTTTTCCTCAAATAACAGCAACTTTTTAAGGAAGAATTTTGAATGACAGTGTATTAATTAATATTTAAATGCCAAAACTTTCGAAAATACAATGCGACGAGCCAATTAAAAATTAAATATTGGGAATTAGAATTGTCAAACCAAAGAAGAATATTTAAAGGCTCCAATATTTTTAGAACAAAAGAAAACATATTGAACAACTTGAGATGATTCTAATTGTTGAAAATGACAATAAAACATGACGCAAAAATCTTTAAAAACCCAGAAATTATGCGGGCACAGTTGTTTTCTCCTTTACCGCACGATAACATGAAATATAAGAATTACCAGCAACTTGTTTGTCAACTTGGGTAGTAAATTTATTGATAATTTTTGAGTGAATTTTAGATTTGTGTGCAATAGATTTTAACGGGCGCGCCCGTACTACAGTAATGCGTTAAACGATCAAGTCGATCGATCCATTATCCTGGTAATTTTGTTTTAAGTCAATGTTGACTATTTGCCATGCTTCACATGACGATTTTTAAGAATTAATTCTGAAAAAAACTTGATAAATCGACCTAAGTTACCGAGCCTCAGGGTCCCGCGTCGTGTAGCTCAGGCATGACGCGCGATCGAAAAATCGCTCTCATTTCCTTGGTCGCAAACTTTTTTCCAATATTTCTTCACAGTGTTCTTAAGAAATGTCTACTTCACACTGCTATGTAAATTTTTCGATTACCATATTTCGTGAACGAAAGAAAATGTCCAATTTATTTAAAATTTCACGCAAGAAATGGGTACGGCATTTTGTGTTGTAAAACCATGCAGATGTGAACCAACATGTTCATGGAAAATATAGCCGAAGAATCTGGTCACAGGAATATTGTGTTTTTTTATTCCATAAAAATCATACCACTGCAACACCACCTGCTTAAGTTCAAAGATTTTCAGAGGAAAACGAGATCGCGCGCGTTTTTGAAAAATTGGTCACGTTTGATCTGCTGTATCTCAGCGAAGGGTCAAATGTATGTGAAATGGCGTACAAATCCATAATCAGCCATCATTTATGAGTATTTTTGCTAAGTTTTAAGTCTTTATCTCAAAAAAAGTCACTTTGGACTTTTGTCCGGCCTTTGTCCGATTTCAGACCACTGCTGGGCGTGCCGAGTTGCCTTGAATATCTAGCAGTGAGCGAGTGAGTCGTAGAATGAGTGAAAAAATGAGCCGTTAGCCTTAATGCAATGCGATTTCAGTTCCCCTTTAAAATGCAGAAAACCGATGTAGATCAAGTGGTCTAGCGCCAGTGATTACTCAAGTTAGGAGACGTACCAGCTCCCTACTCGACGGCAAGAATGGAGGCAGAGAAAAGGTATAAGGGGAGAGACTCGATTATTCGTTGCACCAACCTTTTGATTTTTTACCATCCTCACCTGTGGAAAATTAGCTACTAATTAGATAATTATACTGACTAATATTAAAATAATATACATGCTTTTTCCCCAAAATTAATACATTTCAATGAGTTGTTCAAGATTCTGAAACCAAAATAGTTTTGAAATTAGCTTCACGGTTCAAGTTTGTATTCTGCGAGGTGCTGGCCACCGATATATTCAGTATCGTTCACTAGCTTGAAAATTTGATTAAAACAAAAAAAAATCAGCTCATGGTATGGTATTTGGAGGAGACGACCAACAGCGTAAGTCATTTGCGCCATGAGGGAAGGGTAGGTAAGAAAGGGTGGAGAGAAACCCGGCGTCGGCATTAGCCTGCTCTTAACGAAAGGCGCCAACGGGAACCACGGCTTAACGTCCCATCCGACGGACGGAGTGTTGCGCTCGAAATATTCTCCACACAACACTCAATCAGGGATCGTGCAGTCACTGATAATTCTCTCCCACCGCCGGGATTTGAATCCGAGTCCACGGGGTGGGAGGCCAATACTCTAGCCACCACACCAACCCGATCCCCAAAACTCAGTTCAATGGTATTAAATCAAAGAAGTTCATGCTTTATTAAGTTGCAATTAAACTCTTTTTCCAATGAATTCTATCGTTTCAAGTGTGAGATGTAAATTTAAGATTAAATCAGATGAGATAATCAGACGGGGAAAATTAATAACCTCAATATTCATTTAAAAAATGTAACAGCTCGCAATCAAAATTCTAAGCGACAATTTTTTCTACCTCTTTCATCAAAATTAATTTTTTAAGAGTAAAGAATTAAGTGAACAATGATATTGTAAAATATTTTGTACTGGAACTAATACAGCTGAAGGATAAAATTGCAAAGCTTAGTGGCACAGAGGAGCGTAAATGACACTATATGAAAACGCTCCCACTTCACCGACATCCTTGAGAGAGGAAAAAAGATACTGAAGAATATAATATGGAAAATCACCTTAATATGAGAAAAATATTGAATCCATTAATCGATATCTGGTTCATATTTAAAAATTGTGATAAATAGTCTAAATGCACGTTTTAAGGGATTTTTCGCGGTATATCAGAGCCAATAAAAAATAAATAAATAGCTGAATAGCCCTAATATGAAGTAAACCTACAGTGTGCAAGGTGCGAACAGTTATTAAAAAAACCATCTGCAGCCTCACCGGTCCCAGCGTCAGAAATGCGCCAAACAATGATGGACTATGTTTTGCGACGACTGTGATAGAGGAGACACGCGAAGCAGTCACGTGTTCCACACACACCCACGAGGGTGCGCTGAAGATGAAAGAGGAGTTTTGAGGGAACTGCGAGTGAGTTGTAGTCGAGATGTTTAGGCGCGCGTATAAAAGAAGCATATTTTGACAATCGCCGTATTCACTGCGGAGCAAGGAGAAGTATATGCCCACCCTCTGGCGGAAGCAATAAGCAGCAGCAGCAGCAGCAGCGGCGGCATCAACCGAGGCGGACAAAGGCAATCGTGCGAGAGACGAGCAGGCCAATGTGACACCGTAACCGTCAGCGCGGAACCATTCGGAAGCGGGCGGAACACAGAAATCACGGACGCGTGCTTGCATGGCGTAAGAGAGAGAGAAAGAGAGGATAGGAGAGGGTGGGAGGATTGGTAGGGTGACACAGTATCTCGTGTTTACTCCAGTCATTACCTCCGTCTCCCTTGGTGCAGCGAAGAGAGAAAACGCGGTCTTTTGCGGCGACCATGGGAACAGGGAGAGGATTTTCAAGAGGGTGAATGACGGACATGCGAAAGGCCGGGTAGAAAGAGAGAGAGAGAGTAATGAATTGGAAGCGGAATTGGAGGTGGAAGTGTCGGAGCGCGAAGCGGAAGAAAAGGGTGCTGTGTGCTACAGAGAGAAACTGAGAGAGAGTCGGATGATCAGACGCAACGACTCAGAGGAAGATGACTAGAAGGGGTGTACTGCATGAAGTATGGCACTGGAAATAAAATCAGCAGATTCAAGTGTGGTGCAATGGATATTTTCCATACTGAAATAAACACACGCAATTTTCCAATGCTATTTTCCACGGTCAAAAAGTCCTTAATGGTGTGATAAAATTGAAAGCTTGGTTTTAATAAAATTGGTAATCGTGGAAAAATGCAAGAATTAATCTAATAGGAGTACTATAAGGTTTTTATGCGTATAATATAAGAGGATGGTTTACTTTTATGATGTTGTAGAGCTCAAAAACGGCTAAAAATTATGATATCGAAAATTTTCATTGAAGTTAACGATCAATTGGGAAGAAAAGTGACAGCTATTTTTTACGACCCATGTCAACACAAAAGATCACGTGCAATAGAAATCATAACCAAATGTGTTGAGCTCTGTACATTCAGAAAAGATGAGAATAAGATGATAGTGTGATATGTCTCACAGAAGTTCCAAATCTCATCGCCAGAAGCTTCAAAAATAGTTTAGTCATTTAATCACCTGTAAAATCAATTAAAAGGCAGTTTTTACAGTTCAAAATTTATTTTTAGTGCATATTGGAGATGAAAAAATTAATTTCTCGTAACTTATTTTAAGACCTAGACCAACCTGAAGTACTATAGAATGTAATAAGTTTAATTTTATTTTTCGGAATAAAATTAAAGGTAATTTACGGAGGAGTCGATGGAAAATGTAAGAGGCAGTATTCAAACATTATGTACTGATTCAAAATAACAAAATTTATTTCAAAGGAAGTTGAAATAAATCCACTTCAATGTTCATTAGAGCTCTATAGATTTTATAACACAACAATTGGTGAACCCCTAATTCTTTCCCAATTTTCATAGATACCATTATGAAAAACGGTAGTATCAAAGGTAGGTACTCATATTTGGAGACAGGCCACACAGCAAGGAGAATGTCAAAGCAAGGACGTCAAGCGGCTCTCACTGAGTTTCGGCGTAAGTGATATTAAATACTGCTTTTTAGATGGAAAATCTAATAATCCTGCCATCCCTTTCCTACAATATGCGTGAAATAAAATTCAAAAGCATAAAAAAATGAAGATTAATACTCGAAAGGGCCATCTAAAATGTAGGCATTTAAATGTGGAAATAAAATATATGGCATGTAGTTTTTCTATTGACTATTTAAGTCAAGCAGACGTTTTCCGATTAAAATTCTTTCTTGATCACTCTCCAAGCTTCGCTCTTGAAAACACTCCCAATAGCCTCAGGCAAAAATTTGTGTTCAATAACGGAGAAAATGAAAGAAAAAGCAACGCTTTTTTTCCAGAAAACTCCTTTTGGAGATAAGTAGGTAATATAATGACTGTCATTCCCCATCTTGCAATGTCGTTATATAGTCACGGAATGCGTTTCTATGAAAAGAACCTCGATATTTGTCATTGATCTCATTAGAAATGATAATTTAATGTACAGTTTTACGTAAGGAAGTAGAATGTCTACCACAAAAATTTCACAAAAATACTGATGCAGATTAAAAAATTTACCATTTTGTGCAATGGCCTTATAAGATATCATTTAAATGGAAAAAACTTTTTCATTCTTAACTAGTCCAATTTCTGAAGATTTAAAATATAATAGAAGATATATCTTATAGGCGGTATTTTACTTTGTTTACATAAACATTTATTCAAATGTGATTGGAAAGAGGTTTTGCTGGAATATTAATGAATAAGATGTAATTATAATGGGAGATTAATCATAAAAAAACTATATTCCCATTCAAATATAAGTTTTTAAAAGTGAATGGCTTCTGTGACATGAGTTCCTTAGTTACCGTAAAAAGTTTTGCACAAATACCATCATCCCTCATTAAATTTCCTAGAAGATGTGAGAATAATAGCCGGAAAATAAAATATAAACGAGGGTTGTACTAAAAAAATCTAATTTCAATGGATAATACTGAATCACATGAGTGCTAAAACATATGAATTTCCTTAAACAACTAGAGTTAATGTAATTCGAATTTATTTCAGTTTTCGATAATTTTTATCCTGCCCTCATATCTGAGGAACCGAATTATTTTAAAAAGTTTGACTGAATACGATATTGATGTTCAGAATGTTAGCTTTGTTTCAAATAGGAACGGAAAAAGAATGCAATGAAGGACTCTAGAGATATCGATGAGCCGTCGCTACATCAGTGAGACCGCAAAGCAAGTTCTGTGGACGATCGAAAAAGAGAGAGATCAGAACATTCATATGAAAGTGCATTTCATTCATTCATTCATGAATATAAACAGCACTGAGGTTTTCAGCACTGTTTACATTCTGTGGTCATTCATTGGGCCAAGTTAAATTTCAATTTAAAATTCAAACAAAGTTTTCAAGAGCCGGAAAAAAGCATTCTATATCCATTTAAATTTTAATGTAGCTTTAGGGAATTAGCCAAAGTTTAATTCTAAAAGAAATTTAGCTAATAATTAAATGTATTTTTACCCCTGTCAATCATATTAATTCGTTCCCAATAGCGTAATAAAATTATTATTAGCTAGATAAGCTAAAACTGGAGAACATTCCGTATCTGAATGACACACCGAAAGTTATAATCACTCAATTCGTAAATACTCCATCCTAAATCACATCCTAGCAACACGAACCGCACTTCAATTAGTGAATGGAGTATCATATTTTTTTCACCGTATTCTCTGCAAAATCTCTTCTAAATGGTTTTAAATGAATTTTTGTGAAGTGCAAAAAAAACAATTTAAATGTAATTGAAATATAATTGGAATTACGTACGTACAGGCAACTTAGAAAATATAGAAAATAATGCAACCAATATTGTGACGTTGACTTAAGAGCGTGCATTGATTGTTAAAAAGAACTGCCAGTTATCAGGCAAAGGCCAAAATATATCTAACATCTCGAATAAGAGCAATTTTTTAAGCGCCAATAATCGTGTTAACGTGAATTCAAGTTGATTTGATGACGAAGGTCAACGATCACACAGGACATTTTACGAACGACCTCCAACGGAAGACGCATCTAGCGGTCATCTTCGCATAAATGAAAACGGTGCTATGGTTACTTTTGCATTCACATACGCGGAAACTCAAATGAATGAGCACACTGCAGTCCATCCAGCATATTCATTCAAAGAGAGTGATGAGCTGGGATATTACCGCCTGATATGCAACGCCGCTGCTCTCTTGATCCGCCTGCGAGAATTTCACGCGGCCAGAAGCCACTCTTATTTATTACATCACTCCACCGAGGATATTTCCCTCGGAAAAGAGGAGACGAAAATGTACCGTCAACACACGAATTTCCCAGCGGTTAGAAATGAGACATGTCTGAGCAATTCCACTGAGAGCCATCGCCGGAGCCGTCCGTCACCCACGCGCTCTTTGTGGGGAGAGAGGAAGAAAAAAACGAAATAGATCCCCTCCAGACCCCCCTCCCTCCTCCCAGCATCTCGATGATGTTTACCGATGTGACCGACGGGAAAGGAAGACGGAATGCTGGGAAGGGAATGGGATGAGGAGAGAAGAGAGAGAGTGTGTGTGTTCCCTCATCCTTCCGGCAGATGGAAGGGGGGGGGGGGGGGGGTCGTCATCACCGATTCTCTTTTGTCTTTACCTCCATTGCTCCATTCGCCACAGCCATACCCAAAGTGGCAATCTTCCCCAACACGTCATTCCTTCATCCCCCTTACTCCCGCCCTCCCCCTCCGAGGACTCTTCAAGGCACCTCCGAGGCGCCTTCCCTTTGCCACCCCACCAACAACTCCCAACCCCTCATTTATATCCCCCCACATCATCCCATTTATTTCGCACTTTTTCCCTCTCTCCTCCCTCCCCTCCCACTCTCCGCCACTTCGCCACCTCTCAGAGCGCATCCGTCACTCGGGACGCTTTGCTCCATTTCTTCGACGCGACTCATGCGTGCTTCGTCCCCAACGGCATATATAGAGGGTAGTGACCTCCTTCCTGATAATTCTGGATATTTCCACTCGCTCCCACATAAATTTGACTGTATTGCGCGAGAAAATGATTCAAATAAGGATAAAATTCATATGAACACAACAATTAAAATGATTAAAATCAAAATACGTAATTTCAATGCCTCACGCAACAGATAAAAAAAGTAAGATTATACTTTCACTCACTCACTGATTCACTCATTTCTTCTACACAACCACATTTAAACTATTTTAATACCCGGGATAAATGCAGGCGAACCAATTTAAGTTAAGTAAGTTCCTACCTTTCTTGAAACCTCAAAAAAAACCTGGCACGCATTAAAATGTGCCATTTTACATCAAATAATAGTACAAATGGTGACATTAATGAATTTGTACCTTATCCAGAAAGATCATGATCTCTAACACACTCAGTGAT
This sequence comes from Ischnura elegans, assembly GCF_921293095.1. Lineage (NCBI taxonomy): Eukaryota > Metazoa > Arthropoda > Insecta > Odonata > Coenagrionidae > Ischnura > Ischnura elegans. Next base: position 127,035,443 of record NC_060248.1, read on the forward strand.
TCGACTAGAAGTATGGTTTGTATAAATGAGGGTAGAGCTCAACCTGAACTTAGTCAAAGGCGTGTGAATTTCACACATTCTGGATAGGGGAGCTAATTATTTTTCTTGGGCCCTATTGCACAGAGAGAATTTTTTTGCTTGGAAGTGTCCGAAGGCGAAGACCGGGGACCTCTTGATAAGCAGCCAATCACTCTACCCACTAGCCTACTACACTTTTAGACTGTATCATACCGTCAATAAACAAAAATATCGACACTATGCATCAAATTTATTAAAGTATGTGCGAAATTGTGCATGAAAAATTTGGTGATACAAATCGGCCAGTCAAATTTATCACGTTGAGCTTCCTTTCATTCACGGCATGATCTATTCCCTTTTATTTCATTCATCAATCCTTGCTTTTTACCAATTTTTCGCAGTCATAACACCGTTTATTGCACGGTCACGATTTTCAACCACCCATCCGCCTAGAGCAATCCACACTACCTGCTTACCATCTCCTATAGAGATTTCTACTCCTCAACCGCCCTTTCTTGCTCCTACTTGCACATTGCTATCTCCAAAATCTCAGTATTTTCAATATTTTTCTCATCCCGGCATCGACAATCTTCACGACATTCTCTCAACCACCTTCCTCAACATCCATATTTCTACTATGTCAAAACGCTGGGCTCCAAGTAAGGTTTTTTCTATCTCACCTATGCTACACATTTTGACTCATGGATCCCACTGACAGCGGTTGAATACAAAATACAGAACATATTGGCAATTAATGTATTATTTTAAGAAATGCTCGTTTTTGATTCATTCTCACGAATGATACAGATTAATGCACATAACACATTTGCGAACATTACCGAACACTGACTCTCATCAGTTACTCTAGTTACTTTATTGTAAAAAACAACAAAAGATACTACACGAAATCCTTAGTTAAATATTTCTTGGACTACTCTATCGATTCAAATCCATTTTAAATTAGTTACCATGATTCATTAGTAAATTCTGAAGAGTCATTTATCACACTTCAACTAATTTATCAATTGTAATTTTGTGCCTGAGAGCTTGATAAGTATTCTGAAATAGAATCATGTTATCTACCTAAAACAACTCTGATATCTTAGTTTTTTAGGAAGTAGCAAACTGATTGAGTCGAATGATTCTGGAAAAAAATAATAGTCGTGCTGGGAAGCATTTATGAAGTTAAAAACTACTATTTTCTCGATATGCATGAACTACCTTTATATCCGATATTTCAAATAATTACACCAGTGAATGTTTAGAATTTTTCATGAAAAGAATTTTACATCATCATATAACGACATAGAATCATTGGGCAATGTCTGATACACAACCTTAGTGATATCCCAAGGCAAATATGTTATTCTTTTGCCTTCAAAATCCCTTTATTTTCAATTCTCACTACTGTTCACGCAAATGCAAAAAGGAGAATAAATGTTAACAATACTATTAATACATTAAATGCATAGGTATTAAGCAAGCGCTTACGGAGCTTGATATTTATCATGACGCTAACAAATTCTAATTTTATAAGCAAACATTTAGCCGGAGAGCCAAAATGCACCGCGAACGATGCAGCTTCCCTCAGATGGGACACTTCAACCCTCTCTCGCTCATTGAACTCTCCTCCCCACTCTCACCCCTCCCCCCTCTCTTCCCATTCATCCCCTTCTCCGTACCCCACTCCAGTTTCGCATTTGTCCGCGTCGACCATCTTCGCCGCCTCCGGGGCACCGCGGGAGAAATTGATGACGAGGAAGGGAAGAGATGGAAAATGAGTCGATTTGAACGAGAGGCAACCCTCGGAGCGCCGAGATGGATTGCTGGGAAGGGAAGATCATGAATGGCGGGCCGCTCGGGGTCTTATCTCCCCCATCTATTCCTCATCCTGAAGCACTGCGCTGGTTCATACTCCACGGTAAAGACCTTGCCTTTCCCCAACGTCAATTTCTCCTTGCCTCTTGCTGCGGACTGAAACGCCCTTACTTTATACCCCAGGTCCAAACTGTTTTACAAAAGCAAACTAGTTTTATAAACATAACAACTCATCTAAAACTCAAATAAACTCAAATACTCAACTCAAAACCTCAAAAATACTCAACTCGAATAAAACACTCATCTTCAAAAGCCTATGTAAACCCTCAAAGCTGTCTTGAAACATATATAAATATAGTTTACAATAATTTTCGATTTTTTCACTTAATTGTAATTTCTCACAACATTTTTTTCAATTTAAGGCATGGCCTTCATCCTGTAGTGTACTGGAAAGAGACAGCGTACCAATTGCAAAAGAATGGCTTAAGGCTGGCAGAAATGCCTCCGATAAATAACTCTGTTTGTCCCGTTTGTAGGAACCCGCTCGCAAGGACTGGAGTGTCCCAACAGATTGACAAGGGGTGAGCCCGCATGGAGAGCCAGTGAAAGGGAAGGACGAGGTTGTAGAAGAAAAAAACCAGAGTAAGTTGATAGTGAAGGCCAAAATTTCGAATACCACCATGAATTAGGAAAGCGACAGCTGAAATATGTACGCTCTTTTAAACTGAGGCATTTAATTAATTTGATTTCCGGTTAGGATTCTCCCTTCAGTCATTATTCGTGGATCTTTCAACACTTCCCTCAGTCTCAAAACTGCATTCATCGTTTTAAAGATAATTAAATGAAATCACATATTGCTAGGGATTATTGGTTGCAATATAGTTACTTCAAAGAGCATGAAGAGTTAAAATATCAGTACTTAAAATTCTTTACATTGGTATTCGCTAAAAGATACCGAAGTTTACATGTGCTCCTCATTTATCTCTAGCTGAGCAAATTTACCACCGGAAAATGGGAAAAATGGGTTTGCTTGAACAATAGTGAACTCCGCTTCGTGCGTTCGCTGGGTCCACCTCAGAGGACAAGAGAGGTACTTACCATGGCAACAAGTAATGACTACGTAGAGGGGTTACGCAAGGCTACGATAGGAGGGGTTAGTTAGTGCAATATAATCGATTAGGTCTTAATATTTGGGCGAATAATAACGTGAGCAAGCAAATTAACAAATTTTTCAAAATATCATACGTTTCTTGGTATGTATCTCTTACGCAAATCATTTCCTTTGATTAAGGATTATGATAAGAACAAAAAGCATAATCTTTTAAACCTTTGCACCGTCCTCCGGTTTAAAAAAATCTCCATTCGATTGGTGTCTTTACGATAATTACTTGAGAATAATGTATTTCTGATGTGTACACGGTATACTAGAGCTACTTCCATGCGTTTATTTCGGTATTTGCTGTATTGAGCTGAGGTTACACGTGCACCTCTTTATTTCCCTGCTAGGCGAGATTTACAGCTGAAGAATCGGCTGTAAATCTCGGCTCGAACGGCTCCGATAACTAACTCCGCTTGGCACGTTCGCCAGATTTGCTCCAGAGGGTAAGAGAGGCTTCCAACCGGGCGATAATGGGTGCCTCTGTAGAATGAGGAGACGCAAGGAAGATGGGAGGAAATCGGCGATGATTGAATGGCTATGGATGTGAATTTAAGACATTTTTAATTAACTAAAAAATAACTAATTTTTGCGCAACAATTTTTAACTTAATTTTGAGATAACTATTTATTTACTAGGTGCAAAACTAAGTTCCCACTGTGTTTTGAACTTAAATACAACTCTATCGTGAAAAAATGGTTATAAATGAATCATTCAAAGTACTGTTCATCGTTAGCTACAACTTTTCCTCATCAATGTGGCAGAGGCCACTACCGTAACGGTAAAAGTGTTCCTATTTTGAGGCTACCCACGAATCATGCCGTTTTTTTTGTGACTTCGTATGAGCGCAACTGCAGATCAACCAGTCCATGTGCCATATAACAGATCAAGTAATAATCGGACGGCGTAATATCTGGGGAATACAGCGGGGGAGAATCAGGACTTCCCATTTGAGCGTTTACAGGTAGGTTTTGAAGGGGTTTGGAACGCGGGGTCGAGCATTGTCATGCTGTAGACTCACTTAGAATCATAAGGAATCAAAGTTCCTTGCTTTTCCATAAATCCCAACGCATCCGATCTCGGAAATGGATTTGTGGGTAACTCCTAAACGCATAAACAAGCTCTTCTTGAGTTTTGTACTGATCTTCATCTAGCAATGCCTCCAATTCAGCGTCTTCGAACGTTTTTGCTCTTCCTTCACGTCGGCATTGGAATTACCGTCTTTGAAGCGACGGAAGCAATCTCGGCACGTTGTTTCACTTAGAGCAGCATCTCCGTAAATTTTTTGGAGCTCTCAATGCACTTCAGCACTGTTTTCTTCGAATGAAAGAAGAAAATAAACACTCCCCGCAAACGGTTACCTGGCAAAAACGCGGACATTCTCACGCAACAATAACGATATGACGCTAAAATAATCGCCATTGCTGTCGAGCGGTTTGTTTACCACATGTCTAAGCTTGATTCGTGAAGTTTCCGAAGCGTCAAAATCGCCCAGTAATCGCTACTAGAGCCATCTGTTGACAAACAGCGGGAAGTTAATTGCGCACATGATAATATACGCAAACGTTGCCGTCCGTTAAGGATTATGCCCTTTAGACCCAAGGCAACAATGTTTCAACTATCTGCACGATTCTCTCTATCTTTAAAACTATACTTAGTAGGTATATTAATGAAAATGACGCGAGAATAATGCATTGATAAATTTTACAGCGTATAGAGTTGCTTCTTACATGCTTTTATTTCAAAATTAGCTGACATAGACCGAGATCTACGTAGATTTTTACTTCTTGTATTCCTAGCAAGGTGAAATTTTCCACTGAGAAATTAGCTGTAAAGTCTGCTTGAGGGATAGTCAACTCCGCGCGGAAGTTTAACTTGGCACGTTTGCACTATGGATCCCAACCGAGCGACAACCGGGTGAGGCGGCGATAACAGGGGAATAAGAGGAGGAGATTAAATAGATAAGGGCGTTAAATTTGAAAATTTGAAATGAGTAAGCAAATTTTTAGGAAACACTATGATAAGTTTTTAGATACATCTTTTTTTGCCTCCCGATAAGGATGATGTCTTTTAGATCCAAAAGACATAATCCTTCATCATTTCTATGATAAGCGCGGTCGTCTAGCCTTCAACTTCAACTAGGTAGGCGTATCAACGATAACCGCATGATAGTAAAATATTTCTAAAATTTTCCGTGTTAATTAGTATCTACTACACGCGTTTGTTTCGGTATTAGCTGAAATAGACCAAGATTTAACGCGTGTCTCTTATATTCCTGGTCGGTCGAGCTTTACAGCTGAAGAATGGGCTCGGAGTCTGCTCTCACAGCTCCGATAACTAACTCCGCTTGGCACGAACGTCGGGGATCTGCTTCAGAGGACAAGAGAGAGAGCGAGTCCCACCAGGGCGACAAGGGTCGACTCTTCTGGGTGTGGCAGCGATAGCAAGATGGGGTGAGGGGTGAAGGTGGGAGGAGGGGGTGGTTTGATGATCACTACCCCCGGGGGCGGCGAGTGAGCGCCGATTTAGCCGCTGACGTATTGAGCAAGGTCCGACGAGACAAATGACCAGGCCGGGGGTGGAACATATTGCATGCTCCGTCCCTCCAGGGCGTCGGCCGAGTGGCATTCTGGGAAGGACTACGTAGCCGGGTGAGCACGTCCGTGGGACACGTCTGCCTGTTCCGTCCATTGCGCGGGATGCTTTCGCTTTAAGAGAGTGCGCGAGGCTTAAGCCATTCATTCCGCTTTTTAACGGCACTTGGGTGGCCTAGCATTCGGCCCACAAGATTTATTTCGATTCATTTTATTCTCCCATGCCACAAATTACAGTTCCGATGCAGTTCGCCGGAGCGACTACCCAAGTGCATTACGTGATTGTGTGTTTTTCGTATCGGTCGGTTGCCGAGATATATTATCTCGGGTTTTTTCAAATCTTTACTCTGGAGGGATTTTAGGCCGGATTGTGTGTGAATGATACACAAGGATTTGTCAGTCGATTCAAAAAGAAAACCGCAGCAATGGAGAAAAATCAAACCTGAGGAACCTTTCACCACAGCATGTCTAGTAAAATTAATTATGATATCTACATACTATATGCGGTAATGCAATACTGAAATCTTAAAATATAATCGAAATGATATATTTCATTTCTCTATGTATTGATAAATAAAGATGATGATTTAGTATTAAAACGCACGCGTACTACGCCCTGAAAGCATTTTTTCAAGATGGTGAAAGATCAAGGTGAACCATTAAATAGAGGCACACACATATTGAAAGCTGCTGACGTAATATAAAGCGTAAGTTTTGATGACAATAGACACAGAATAAAAAATACTGAAAAATTAGCTACCAACTTTTTTTTGAAAATGGTAATACGGATGACACTGAGAACTCTAGATGCACTAATAACTGTGGATCCTCCAACAGAAAGTATACTTAAACTGCAACAAAAGTAAGTAGGGTAAGCATTAAATTAAAAAAATACGCTTTTATAGTAAATTGATGCTGATGATGATGCAGTTATAAGATGGCGTAACATCAGTAATCACACTGGTATCATTCATACACATTTTAATGGAAAACTAGATATGTACAGAATCAGCTACGGATTAAACTATCCTTACACCCTACGTGTGCTTCTTCGCAACCAAAATCTTCCAAAACCTTTTTCTTATTTCAGGAAACTTCCTAAAATCAGCTCAATTTAAAGTTAGCATTGACTCATTATGATTTAATTGCACTTCTTGGGGTTGGGAATCAAACAACAAGGAAAGGAATTAATTTTAAATTAATGAAAAAATATTTAGCGTCAATTTTCTAGAAAAAACTTCCTCGATGAATTTCATTAGCTATTGCAAATACCCTCATCTATGTAGCTTCTGAGTACTCATTTTTTGTTCAAAGGTAGCCAAAATGTAATTCATACGTTTATAATTTTGCGTGTAGTTTCACTCTTGAGGAAAAATGGAATACTTGGACGGAAAAAACGTAATTTTTATTTTTTCTCCATATGATTCCAAGTCAATTTTTAACTAATAACATGAGCATAAATTCAACACATTTACTCCACCATAATACTATTTGGTCACACAATCCAATAGCATGAATTTTAAACTATTTCCCCGATTTTTATTTTTAATTTTTTTCAAAAACTCGATTTATTAAGAAAGGCAATTAGCCTGTACATGTATAGGGCTTTTTGATCGATAGATATTTTCGACCGCAAAAATCACTGATATATTGAAAACAAAGGAAAAACCTATCAGCAGAATTTAATCCATATTGGCTCCATTTGGTTCTCAGAACGTGGAGGTATTTCACCAATTTGAACACGCAACGAGAAGCTAATAGCATTGGATTGGACTATATCACTAAGTTAGAGACACTTGCACTGTTTTACGTTAACTGAATTATTTCATTTATATTCATGCCCTTCTATCAAAACCTGAGCATATTTTGTCCATAGTAAAACTTTCTGTTTTATATGGGGTAATTAACTGCTAAAAAGAGCCCCACCCAATGAATAAACCAACTTTTTAATAATAAAATGATGTGGCTAGTCGTTTGAGAGAAGATATTAAAATGCACTGAAGACGTTTGTGAGATAATAAAACTATTAATTTCAGTACTTTTTTCTAATAAGACATCTCATTTCCATTTATTTTTATTTCATTTATATCAAAGAATTACGTTGCGTCAATTCTTTCTATACTCGGATTCATTAATGCTATTTAAAATTATTTTTTACTATTTTTTATATTTTAAATAGGAAAATGTCTTTATTACTGGAGCCAGTTTAAAAATGGCCAGCTAAAACAGCTGCTATATAGATTATCAAACAAAGCTTCTTAATATAGAACTTCTCTATATCTAAGCAGATGACACCTTAAAAATACAGCTTTCATACACTAGAAGTTTAGGAAAGTTCAAGTCAGAGCATAATATCACAATTCTTAATACTGTGAAATCCCCATTATTATATTTATCTCCCGTATACAGTACCCGTAACAGAAAATTATTTCCAACCAATCCATCGTTGGTACAAGCCTCAGTTTTTTCCCTACTCCTAACTCAATGGAATCCAGCAGAGCACTACGAGGTCATTAGATTACTGAGCCGGGAACGTCTCAATAACTAGATTTTCTGAAGTATGGGAACGCAATCAAATCTACGATCTGCTGGGTTGGAAAAATAAACAATAATTCAGGATGAATGATGAATACGAAGGTAATATAGAGCCACACAAATTTCTATGCAAAAGCTTGAAATTTTCAAATTTTAATATGTATAGTCTGTGCAAACATATTTTAATTTGATTCAAACAGTTCCAGGCCAAAGATGGCATAACATAAGCAATAACAATATATAATTCACAAGTTTATGAAATCATCTCGTCCCGTCATATAAGAAATATATCCAGCATTTTAAAATATATCTAATCGAGGAATAAAGTTCACACCCACGCAGTTGTATTATTTAATAAAAATAAATGAAAAAATGGAAGCGTGGCAGGGGTCAAAATGACCCCTTTTTCATTTTCACTCTGCGTTTTTTACGCTTATTTGTGAAATTAGTGGCCGTATTTTATATAGGTATCATGATATATAATTGAGTCTACTCGTACGAAGTATTATCCTCATTTGATCGTGAATCTTTTCTGGTGTGATGATTAACATACCTATATCTTCTACGGCGGAATGCTACTGCGTTATTCATACACTGAACTCAAGTTATGGCACAAAGAGGCAAAAAGCGTAATTTAAAGAGACGCGCGACAGAAGGAAGGAAAAAGGTCTGAAAACCTGCATGGTAGGCTTGCCAAACAGTAGCCACAGCAATAATGATTTATAGTATAAAAATTTGAAAACAATGCAAGTACTTATTACTCCAACGACGATATGATTTTGGGCGTGTAGAGGACAGTTATAATAAATAAGATTGTCTAACGCACTCCGAAGCCAAAATGAAAAATAAAATGTCAACGCAAATATGACCATCGGATGTTCTCAGCGGTAAGCATTTCGTCACACAAATGTATTATATTTGCTAAGAGTATTACCATAAGAGTGGTATTCTTTTCCCTTGCATCACCAAATTCGCAAGAAAAAATGGATTTTCCATGGAAATTTTCGGGAGGTTGTTTAGATTCTCCGGAAATAACCACATTAAAAGGCAAGGTGTGGCACGTTATTGCAGCATTATTACGAACGTAACCAAATTAAAAACAACCGTGAATGCCTAAATGGCCCCACTTCCTAGCGCAGGGAGGATTTAAATTTATTTTACGACGAGAAAATATTGCCGATGAAGAGCTCGTTCCACTGTCGACGCATTGCGAGCTAGAGGCCGTCAGCGGAATGGCTGAGAATGGGTGATGGGGGATTTTAAACAGCCTTATTTTTTTGAAAGCAGAGCGACACTATGAGGGGTGGAAGGAAGGGAGATGTATGTAATGGCATATTGTGCCCGCTTCCTCCTCGCTCCGTTGGATCCAGAAGAGACCAGAAAGAGGAAACCGTCACCGCAGGGATTCCAAAAAGGTCTTCTATCGGGCGCCACGCGAAACCACCTCCTCCTCCCCCCCCCCTACGAAACCACCCCTTCCTACCCACTCCACCCTTCAGGCCACCACCCCCGTCCCCCAAAAAAGCGGCTATTTTCGCCCGCGCATGACAAAGTGAATGTCGCCGGCATACGTCATAGCGGCGAAATGAGAATAAAAAAAGAAGAACCGTGCCATTCCGGCTCCTCATTTTGAGTTAAGGGGATTCACACCACTCGGAGAGAGAGAGAGAGATACTCGACGCGTAGAAGAGACTGCGATGGTCGTGCTTCATGCAATCATATATAAAGTTTCATAGCTTAGCACTGCCAGGGAAGAACTCTTGTTTAACGCGGATAGCGTCTGCCAGAAATAATTTTGGAATTATGAACAAGTTTGTAAATTATCGCCATCATGATTAATCCTAGGATTGGCTCAACTCAGCCCTGAAATCAATCCCTCCATTGGCTAATCCTTGGACCTATTTCCGCCCACAAAAATTTCTGATTGCGACAGTGAAAATATTTCACTACATTGTTCCCGGAATAGAAGGATCAACACCTTTGCTATTTCCACATAGTAATTTATTGACAACGGCCATGGTTTCGTTACAGAGTAACATTATCAAGGTGAAAAATGCAGGTAAATTGACAGTATATATAGCAGCATATATATGAAAGCAACATAGCATAGTCAATTTACCTGCATTTTTCACCTTGATAATGTTACTCTGTAACGAAACCATGAAACCATGGTCGGTGTCAATAAATTAGTATGTGGAAATAGCAAAGTTGTTAATCCTTCTATTCCTGCGATTATGGATTTCCACCAAGTTACGCCCGCTACTTTTGATTATACATTGATCCCGTTTTCGTCTTCCGTAATTCAATGGAATATTTTGGTGAATCTTCGACTTGTTCCTCCAGAATGATTCGTAGCCATTTGGCTTCACTGGATGTTATCGTAGCCAGAATCTAATATAGCTCAATTTCTACGAGTGGTCTAAATATTTATTTATTTTGTTTACCCCGAAAACAGCTCTATTTGGCCTTTATATCGGAGGGGTTTCAACAATTAACATAGTACAATCACAAACAACTACTATGCCTTGGTTAGGGGTTAACCATCCAGGCGGGATTCGAACCCGCGACCTTCAGTGTGGCAGGAGAGGACTGTACCCCGCCGCCACCGAGGCCGGCAAATATAAATGATGGATGTTCAGGGAAGGCATAGTTTCAGATGAAGAAAAGTTGAAATGATGCATACAACGCCATTTCTATTTACTTTTTTCTACAAGCGTCAGTTGACTAACAGTGGGCGTCCATGTTGAATCTCCAATTCGCACCCGTCTCTTTCCGCCACTGGGCTTATTTCGACCGGTTTAAAAAATAAAGGATTAAAATCTTCAAGAAAATATGTGTGAATGATTGACAGCAAAAAGGAGCACGGATTTTCTTCAAATAGCTTCATATGCTTTGTATGTTAGGATGTAGACATTAGGCCACAGTGCACAGTGGAGCCAAACCTCACTTTAGACGGACAAAAGTCCAAAACTTTTACAATCGACCCTAAAATATTCATACATATGTTTTGGAGACCGCTTTAATTAAATCCGATATCACGTATACATTTCCATCGATTGAAAGTTTGGAAAAATGAAATATAGAGGACCAGTGTACTGTAATCATAGTTTAAAATCGACCGTCCATTTAGGCGTCTGCGTCTACGGGACCAGTGATTCGCTGTTTCCTCACTTTGACACTTATGCAGTTTAAACATCTGATTACCCAACCTAATATTGAAAAATAACCCTATTCAACCTTTCAATTTTGGACTTTTAAAAGTGGAATTTGGCCCCACTGTGCGGTGGTCGGATATGGGTTAATGCATACATATTCAATTGCACAAATGCAATTATTCAGCTTCTCATCCTTCATTACCTGCTATACGCATCTCGTCTGTGGTCCACCTATGCCATTCTCCACTCCCAACTGTCCTTCAACGATGTTGTTCAATTCACTAGATCCTTGTGTCTGATGATGTACCTCCTCTCCCTTCTGAAAACTTCAATATTACTCACATTCAATTTATATATTCATGATATTTAGATCTGATGTGTTACAGTTTAACGAGTATAACTGTGGTCCAAGTTTCTGTTATTTGATTGGTAATTAAATGGGCTGCAGTGGCGCCGACTCCATGGGGCCTTTAGGGGGCCCGAACCCCCTCAAAAATTCGTTATGGGTGTGAGAAAAACATGTTTCAGACTTGTTGATTTTCCCCGGAGTGTCCAGGTATAGAGTTTCGAGTTATCAGGGTTCTAATGTTGATCATGTGTCTCTTATAAAATGCTTAAAAAACTTAAAACTCATTACTTATAGAATGTCACGGGGCAAGATACCCGGTTTTGGCCCCCTCCCAATATTTTTTTGTAAGTTGGCATCCCTGGTGGGCTGTTATATTAATCTTAGAATAGAAAATGTAAATATGTAATGTATACACAAGGTAATAGCTAGAATAAATGCAGAGCAACTATCATGGCGTGATATTTTCCGCTCAAATTACGTGGCTTTCGTATTCATGGCTGCACGTTTCAATTCCTCCTGAGGGTAAATAATAATGCATCTATATGTTTTTAAGTTAATAAATTTCATTCCCAGCGTAAAAAAGATTTTTCATTAACAAAGCATTTTATCGTCGGCCATTTCAACTGGATGGAGCGAGGATTAGCCGGGGATGGGATGTTGAAAACAGTGTTACAAGGGAGAATGTTGGATAAGCAAGAGAGAGAGGAGGGAATATAACAGGATTTTTAGGTAAAATGAGAGGAATTAGGATTGATTGCGAATTTAAGAGGGATTTCCATAATGGGAGGAGAGACTGCCAGAATGCCTTTTAAATATTTCATAGAAGCCTACCTTGCTTTAATAATTCCAAAGCCATAATTTTGGCATCCCTACCTGTTGAAATTCAACGGTCTGGAACCATACGGTAGTCTCATGTATGCAGTCCGGGAGACGGCGGGGTAAAGAATTCGCCTCCCAAAGGTCGCGGGTTCGAGTACCACCTAGTTGAGTTGCCCCTTTCCTGGCCATTGGGAGTTTTTCATTATCTTACTTTGTTGTTCGTTAGATTTCCTCACTATAAAGGGCTTCAATACGCTGTTTTCGGGGCGGTGAGAGTAAAAGATAACACATAATTCTCGTTAAAGCTTTCGCGGTCCATGTGTTGTCAATAAATAAAACTTTTGGGTTAATCCGCGTGTTGTGGCTCGAAAGTCGACGTTTCATCCTCTCTGCCAGAGTCCTCTTCCAGATTATTCCATTCCATCACCCTTCTTCCCCTCCCCCTCCCCCCCAAAATCATGATATATTATCCGATGCACAAAATTTCCAAAGCCTATTAGTCCTGAAGAGGCCCCTGGTAGTTGGGAAGATACAACAGCGTACAACAACGAAGCCACAACACGCGGATTAAGCCAAAAGTTATATTAACTGACAACGTTTTCACGACTGAACGACTGAACAAGGTTTTCTCGGGTTTTCATCCGGGTGAAAGTGTCTACTTTCTCCAGCGCTTCGAAATCCCACATTTTACTAAGCATTTCACCTCAATGGGCACCCTTACCCGGTTGCAAAACCGAGAAAACCCTATTCAGTATACTCGTCGGGAAAGCACATATCTTCCTTCACGTCATTCTCGACCTGCGAGCATCACATTTTTCATCCGTGCGTATGTGAAGGGATCCCAAGCACACATGTGTAGGGTGTGAATGTGAGGGCGTACTTTCCCTCTTTCCCTTCTCTTCTGCTTTTGCCTGGTCACGGGCGAAAACGCTGAATTGAGTGAATGGTCCCCTGAGGATAGACAAGCCCATCAGTACGATGGCGACCGCAGCGACGCTGGCGGGGCGATCCGGCGGCGGGAAGAGAAACCAAGGGGAGGGGAGGGAAGGTGGAAAGGTGCAATGGAGAGAAGGGGGGGAGAAAATGGACTAGGGGGTGAGGGGGTCGTCAGGGATAAGATAGAGGTTTGAAGGCATCCAATTGCTAAAGAGAGGAGGCGACAGATGAAAGATAGACACTATTGACACTCTCAAGTACGGTTCACTGAATGAGGTGGGCGCAGAGTGGATTGGAAAAAAAAACAACGTGTGTTCATAAGTTGTCGCATAGTTGTCCTCTCTTCTGATAATGGTATCTCTATAAACCTACAATGCATCTTACATTGGTTAATAGAAATAGCCCTTGTACAAATACTTAATCCGTGAACATAATACAATACAAAGGAAAGCTGCACGATTATACGAAAACTGCCACGGGCGTACGGAGAGCGTTTACAAACAGGTGTTAAATGAATTCGACTGGTGGCCGCTAGAGACTCAGAGGCTGAGCGTTTGGCTTAGTTTCCTTGAGCAATTAAGAATAAATATTTTTCAGAGCGACACGTAGAACATCATATTGGAACCCCACCATAGTTCCTAGTCAGAAAAAAACGATAAATTAGGAGAGATATATTTCCTAACGTATAGGTATGGGAATCCGCTTTTCCCCCGAAAAATAATGGATGTTAAAAAATGCTACTTTCGTTGGAGCGTTTCCTTTTAAATCGTCAACGGCTGCTTTCCTAACACCCCCGCCATATGTCCAATGAGGCGACTTATAGAGTTGTGTGTTATTGTAATATTATCAAATAGAAATTGGTGAAGGGACTAGGGACTGAGAAAAAATAGATGCCCTATTACCACTCTGAAGGTGGCACTTGAATTCAATGAGGTCGATTCAAATGTGAATATGATTACAGGCAACTGCGTTTATGAGAATTATTGCCTCGTCTTCTCATGAAGGTATCTCAGCTAACCTGCAACTATATTTCCTACAGTGGCTTATCCCGTCGATCGAATACATTGCCTTCGGCATAAAAGCACTTTTTCGTGCACCGTGGTCTTCATTGTCCGCCAAACCCTCTTTATTAACTCTGACAATTTTCATCCCTAACTTCTTCCCTCACGCGCATTTCTAGATGTTTTGATGCCTCATGAATAGAATTTTGGAAAAAGACTGCAGAACCGATAGCTAACCGGTATTTTCCCGCGTACAATAAGGCACTATAATACTAGCGATAAGTAGTTTAACGCTAGGAGAGCTTGACTTGGACTTGGTAAAATAGGCTTCGTATATGCAGTTAATAACTGTAGATCCTTCGAAATGTTCCTCGACGAGGTAAATAACATAAAAATACCCCAGGTTGGGCAGAATCACAGGTCGCAAAAAATATGTAAAAAACACGCACAGTAGGTACTAAACTTTCGGTGGCGCATTACCACCTTCCTCAGAGTTAGGTTGTCTCCTTACATCTTTTTTGTGACCTGTGATTCTGTCCAACCTGGGGTATTTTCAGTTAACAACTGTAATATTTGTGAATACTAACTACTTGCATGAAATTTTTGGCATGATAAAACTCGTGCACGAATCACTTACTGCACCTAATTTTTGTTTTTTTTTCTACTACAAATTGTCTTCCATCATTAATAGGAGTTTTATTAGTATGTTAGCATGTTCGTGTCCTTAGCACTCTCCTAGTTTCCAGTCGGACCCCGCGTCTATGTCCTGGTGCTTGGCATATTTCCGGAAAGCGCATTTCTGATTAAGAATAAGATTATTGCTGCACGCCTGATGTGGAATCACCCCGTGTACACATCCTGGTGGTGACTTGCGCGGTACCTCGTAGATGTCAATTTAGACGAATGGGAGGTAAATTAAAAGAGTGTTTTGCACTTACGATAAATACGGTAATATTCTAAATTGAATATATCTATCCTTCCTTAAAACCGCTTAATCTATGCAACGTTTGGATGAGTTTGAAGGAAGGAAGAAGGTCGCTCGCGTTGGCTGTTTTTATTTCTGTTTCCCCTGTGCGATGCAGCCCTCTTCACTCTTCCGCCTTTCTCCTTCACCGACGAGGTCCATTCCCATCTAGTCTCTCACAGGCCATTTTTCCCGCTGCCATAGAGCACACGTGGATGAACTTAAGCGTCTGACAACTTCACTAAATCCTACTCTCTCGAAAAAAGTGCAGGGATGGCGATATTTCGGGCGGATCGATAAAATGTGTTGAGAATCGATTCATCGAGTCGCACACTTTATGACGACCGTGAAAAGCCCCGAGTGAGCAAGTGACCGTTCAGCAGAAATCACGAATTTATGTTCACTGGATACGAGGCGATGGAGAAAACTACGGCCTTAGGGGTAAGAGGGAGTGGAGCAGCTGAAATCCTAGGTCTTATCTAGGTCCTGAATGTAAAGGCATGGACGACACATGCCGTCATAGGTATGAAGACCATATAAAAATGAGAGGTAGGAATTGTTGTCATTATATTGACTCGTAGAGTGATTTACATGACTGATTTGAGATGCAATTCCGTTTGGTGGACATTGTTGACTCTTGGTAATGCAGCTTTAATGATAAAATTCAGCAAGCGAGAGAAAGCTAGAAAATATCCAATTAAAGCAGATCATGGTGATATAATAACAAGTTCTGAGTAGTTTACACACGTGAGGGTAAAATAAAACTTTTCTCTTCTTTCATTTGAATTTTTAATCTCTACGTTGAAATATGGATTCGATTTAGAGATTTGAGTTGCCGTTTCCATGAATTTTAAATTAACATCGTAATGAAATAAAAATCCATCGAGAATAATATTACTATTTATCACATTATCCCGTGAGAAGAAAATTCGTCGGTAAGTAGTGGAAAGAATATATTGAAATGAATGAAACTTGGAATTGAAATATCACCGATACAGCTACGATTTAAAAGACAGCGTAGTGACTTATAAGGGTAATGATTTATCAAATGTTACTTTGCCGGCCTCGGTGGCGGTGGGGTAACGTCCTCGCCTGCCAAACAAGAGGTCGCGGGTTTGAGTCCCGCCTGAGTAGGTTTCCCCTGTCCCGGGCATGGTTGTTCGTGTACGTTTCCTTGTTAAAGTTCTTGAATACGCCGATGTAAAATGGTCAATATGGGCTGTATTCGGTGGTTTGAGGATAAATAAATAAATTAAATTAAATTGTCCGCAAAGGGAGAGACCTTTACTCGATAGCATATGGTCGACATTTTGTCTCTATTTTGAATTTACAATCAGCAGCAACTATCTTTTTTTAATGCTCTTCATTATAAGCATTTTGAACATTTATTCACTTTTATTTTGATATTCATTGTTAGGAAAATAATTATGTGGCATTGATTATGTGATTGGGCGGAAAATGGTCGATAACTTTTTGAAAAAGCCCTTCTGTAGCATAAAATATGTGGTTATAAAAATGAGGAATTCAGATTTTTGTTTTTAGGAGAAGTATATGAATAAATTTTACCGTGTGAATCGCTCAAAAATTTTAAAGCGCCATGTGAGCATATGAGGAAGTCGGTGAAATATTAAGCACCAAATAAATAACGCACCATTATCAGTAAAATTATTTTAATCCGCTCATTTAATTTTTCAGAGGTCTTATATATATTTTATCATCCTGTACTCTCTACATTAAGGCCAAAACGATATGTCAAATAAAATTTCTTATGATGGTAATTCCAGACATTCACATTATCTAATACATTTTTCCCTTGCTTTTAAACGATAGCAAAATCTAGCAGTGGCGAGGATATTTCTGAAGCAATTTAGCATTCTTTCAGCTCCCGCGAATTGAATTCACTAGCACGCCCAAAAATATCCACCGACGTTTTTAATTCACCCTCCACTTTTCTCTTTTCCTTGACCAATTCTCGCCATACTCCCCACGCGCGCCGTTGCTCACCTTTTTATGGCCCAAAGGATCGCGCACTGGGAAGACATTTGAATCCATCAAGGGACGTAGTGGATGGGAAGGATGCAGTGGAGATAAGGGATCCCTCGATGTGTTTGCCCGTTCCAGAGGCAAGGGACGAATGGGTGGTCACCGGTGGGGTGGCCACCCTGGCAAGGGAAAGGGAGTAAGTAATGGGGAAAGTAAAGCGAACCCAAAGTGGGATAGGGAAGAGTTCACGGGGGTTGGGGGGGGACGCTGTTCCTACAACTAAATCTAGGGAGTAATCCCGCATCCGGACCGCAGGGAGACGTGAGGAGAGAATGCTCCGCCACACGACGAGCAAATGGAAACATGGACGAAATGAAAGACCCGCGATAAGATTAGATCCGCCCGCTATATCCTCGTTTCCTCAGATCGTATCACTCCACACATAAATGTCCAGATAATGTCTCTCATAAGCCCGGCAACGTGATTTTCATCAATGAAATATGCTGTTAAAAAGGGCAGAAGCGTATGAGAAAGAAGTGCCATAGCCGTTAAAATTTATTCGATTTGAGTTATAATTTACTGCCAAACGAGTCCAATATTCTCCTTTAAATAACGATTCCATTTAAAATAAAAATTTCTTCGACATAATTAAAACTCTTGAACTGCGTCGACACTCCTTCAAACATTCATTTGCAAAAGCGAGAGACATGATTTAGACGCAAGCTGAGTGAATTACATCAGGCATTCTTACACTGTCACACAAAAATGGTAGAAATACTTTCAGGGAAAGCACGACTTCGTTCTCACATACGTGGTATCGTTCTGGAATTGACGGACCAAGGCACAGAACGCACAAAGTAATTAGGATAGATATGATCGCCATGCATCGAAACTCGTTGAAAACACCAAAATTGCCATATCCGTGGCAAAAGTTGGAATTCGTACGATTTCCTGATTTTCTGCCACGCATTCAACTATTAATATAAAATCAACTAATTACCACGGATAAGTTCCACCCAATTATTGAAAAGATATTAAAATAACACCAAAAAAGTTTGGTATCGGACTATCAACATTCCAACTACAGTATGGCATTGCACATATACCTTAGGTCACGAGGTAATTCCCTGCGCGTGAGCTGTGTTTTCTTCCGATGTGCTCAATATAATTAGGCTTTAGGGGTTTACATTTCTTCATATACTCATTAAACTTAATCGAAGCAGTACTAAAAGCCGTCCGCAAAATGTACACGCGAAAATTACTAATGTTAAGGCAAAGAGGTACGCAAAGTAGTACCAAACCAAATGTAACAGTAGCAAAGACACGAGCCATAAAATAATGAAAAATGTTGTCTTGTCATAAATCTAGAACATTTTCTCGTGAAACGACTGTGTGGCCGTAGCTGGGATTTGTATCGATGGGGTCGGGTGATAATTTCAATGATATTTAAGGAGCAGAATGGTCATGTGGACCATAAACATAATTCCGAAAAGCTAGAAAATTACTCGTTCCGCGATCTTCCCTCCCCCAGGTGAAAAGGCCAAGAAAAACGCGTGTTCGCATCGTTAAACGGAATCGTGCGGTCGAGCGGTTACCTCTGAAGTTTCCTTTTTTTTATCCTTCTCCTCCTCTTCTTCTTCCCATTCTACTCCGTCGTCTATTGTTTCCGCAGTTTCGCAATAAACGTTCGGCAATCCAAACAGCAATAATAGGTGGGAGGGAGACAGGAATGAAAGTGAAAGTTTGGAAAGTACTGGGGGGGGGAGTGGAAGAGGGGGTTTGAAAAGGGTAGTGGCAAATTAGACGTGAGGGAGGCGTGCCTATTTTGAGGCGAAAGGAGCTGCGGTCGGAAGGGAAGGTGCGCGGCAGGGGATGCCAGAGGAAAAGGGTTTTCTAATGTGGGCGCAGTGGTCCAGGTAGATGGGCAATGGGGATCAATGTGATGGGAGGGTGGAGGGGCGGGCGAAGATAGGGAGGGTGCACACACGAGGATAGCGGCCAAAGGAGAGGAAAGGATAGTCCAAGGGAGATTCTCCTTTTTATGTAATGGGCGGGCAAGGAGTAGGGCTGAGGGAAGGGGCCAAGACAGGTACGTACGTGGATTCCGAAGGAAGGTGGGTGAGGAGGAGAATGGACGAGTCGTGGGTTCCTTTTCCAGGCATCTTCTTTTTCGACTCGTTTACCAAATTGTTTACGCATTCAAAAGTTGCGCATGAAACACTACGCATTTTAGTGATTAAAATAAATTTTGGCAGATGGTTTTAGTTTTTTTACTCCACAATTCGACTCAGGTATTTGCCAAACTTGGGAAATTGTTTGAGCAAATTCAAGAAATTTTCTTACTTAACATTTTTATTATATTTTTACGCAAAAATTTACCAAAAGAAGAGGACAAGCAAAAATATGAAAAGATATGAGAAGTTGCCAAGCTAAGCACGAGCAATGACTTTATTTTGAATTGGCAATAGGAATAGAAGGGATAGAAAAAAGAGAAGATTATCGTTGCGCTACTGGGCTCATTTATTTGGTTTCGTTCATCATAATTAATTTTGAATGATAGAGCTGGAGAGTAGACGAACCGTGAGCTCCTTTTCCAGAATTGTTCTTTTTCGACTCGTTCATTAAGTTATTTGCTCGTTCAAACTTTCGTTCCTTTTACGCATCAAACACTATGCATTTCAGTGCTGTAATAACTTTTGGCTTTTTTCATTTTTTTACCCAATAATTAGTCTCAAATGCCTGTAAAAATTAATTTGGTATATGTTTGAGCAAATTTAATAATAATCTGCATTTATTACTAAATAATTGCTTTATGCTAACGTTTACCAAAAAAGAGGATATTCAAGAGCATGACAAGATTCGGACGAGAGAGATTCTCTTTTTTCTGGAACGGCAAGACGGAGGGCGCAGGAAGAGATGTTCTGGTGCCAACAATGAGTTTATTTCGGATAAGTATGAGGAGCAGTAGTTATAGAAAAAATTCATAGGACGACTTTTCTTTTTCCGTGCTCATTTTATTTGGTCTCGTTCATCAAAATGAATATTAAAGGAAAACACTTCTGGCACATGTTTATTGAACAGAAAAAATCGTCATTCCCTTCAATTATTTCCAATGATGTAGGTAACATGAAGTTGAGTACGTTTGCTCAGTAACTTGTTTTACAATAACCTCATTTGTATGGAAGAATGATCTCGAAAAGGGAAAAAATTGTGACTATCCATTCCACTATTAAAATACATTCGACAGATTTATTTACGCTCGTATTTTCATTATAGGAATCGTTCCTTAGGAACGAATATACTAGTTCAGCTGGAGGTGGCAATTTAAGGACTGAGAAGGGGGTTAAGAGTGAGGAGGTAATGTGGTAGGAAGCGATAGAAACAAAAGGCGATCGAGGGATTAGGGAATAAGAATTTATGGCGCTGCTTTTATTGGTTAATCGCAGTGTTGTAGTTCTACCATAACAGTATGTTTTTGGACAGAGGAAATACGAAAATAATTCCTAAAATAAATTTTTTTATTTATCCTGTGAGTTACCGATGGGGTCAGATTTTTAGCCAGCAACGTAATCTTATCGCTTAAAGTAAAATGTGACCCTAATTAGGAATGGAAATATTGAATGACCTTGAATTTTCAGTTAAAGAGAGAAGGCATACACACAGTGCGTGTTCAAACCCATATACTCCTTATATGGTCTTAAATTCGCTTCCAATGAATGCATGAAGAAAATGCTATGCTATGCAAGACCCACTAATCATCTTAAACTTATTGGTTTATATAATTAAACAAATTATCATAAGTGCATATATTCGCCATTTAAATGGGTGTTTTTTCTTCATTTCATATTTTTGCTCCTTAGTTATTGATGCGTAGCTACATTGAAAGTACTTGCACTGAACAAATGCCTCCACTAAAAGCAAAAAATGAAATGTGAGACATTGCGGATGCATTCATTATTTTCCAGAAGTATTGAGTAGAATATATTTTATCTTAAAAAAGACCGATTAATCAGTACAAGATACGTTACCACAAGTTATATGCATCAAGGAGAAATTAGCAAACAATACTAACACTAAAGGCGTGAGTTCAGAGAAAGAAGGAAGAGAAAGATGAAAGAGCAGAAGATGCATAAAAAGGACGGAGAAATCGTCAGAGTGCAAAGGGTTGAAAAAGCGGGAGGAGGAGAGGCTCGTTTGGGCGAAGAGGCGTGGGGTGAGTGGAGGGATAAGGGGAGGGGGCTTAATGCCTAATGGCTTTTGCGGTTGGACCGCCGCGGACTGGAGGCATGACGCGATAAGTGGAGGAGACACTCAGCCCATTGGACGAGTGCTGCTTGGGATGGGCCGACTCAGGACACGAAATACCTCTCCTCTGGCCTCCGCTATACGCACAATGACCTTCATTTCTAGCAGAATCGGAGCTTTCCTTCTTACTCGGCAAAGAATCTCAACGGCATCACTAAGGTAAAACATTTAGGGCTAGTTTTTTTCAGAGCATAAAAGTCAAGGATAGCTTTGTCTTTCCCTTGAGATCACTTGATTAACTAACCGTTAGCCTGAACTAATTTTTATTACTCTAAATTTCAAATATGTTTAAGTTACGGTTACGGCAGTATCATTTTCCGGTTAATCTGAAATAGACACCATAAAACCGTTCCTTAATGGGCGGAATAACTGCTCGAACAGAATTAATGAAATTCTGGGTGGACGCTACTCACAAGGTTACTTCTCAGATACATACTGCTTGCCTATGCAGCCTAACATGTTTAAAAAAATTAGGCCGCGCCGAAAATTTTTTAACACACCTAAGATATACTTTTTACAAGAAGAGGTTGGTGGTCAACAGCAGCTCCCTCTTATACTATACAGCTCCCTATTTTACAATAATTATCAGCATTACGAAATTATGTATCAGCCGAAATTCAGAATTTATGGATTACTCGCAGCACAGTACACATAAAATTCAACTCCTAATTGCGTTCAACAATAAGAAGAACATCAAGAAAGTGAAACAATTCCAAAAGCAACATAAACCTCCAGGAGGCCAAATACGGAGGATATTAAAATGTGCGGTAGTTATTTTTCTTCAATTCGTAAGTAAAAATTGATTTAAATGTCCATAGATCATTAATATTAAAGGATGGAAGCTTACGTACGTATCAATTGCCTCGATTCTTGAAATAACTTGAAAATAACCGAAATGCAAATTTATACCATAGAATTCCAAAGAAATTATTGGGAAAATCTTAAATACCTATTTCAAAGATCCGTGGCTCATTACAACGGTGCATATACGATGATATTTCTACCGGAAGTCCAATGAATGCGTAAAGAATATATAAATCTCTAAAAATTTCTATGCTAAATAGGTTCTTATAGAGAGATTTACAGATTATACACTTAAGAAGAAGTCTCGAGTAATAGGATTGCGATGAAAAGACCGTTTTCCAGGATATTACTCACTCGCATAGTGTACTCGTATCCGTCTCTCGAACCAACCCCTGCAACTCTCTTCAATCATGAGATAGTGCTCATTAAGGAAAATCATTTGACAAATGGAGAGGATCATGATTTCAAAGAATCATCCTCCTCCTCCTCCATTTAGAGAAATGAATTCCTCAGCGAGTTTTTAAAGGGAGGCCTACCCCACTGGGCAAAAAAATCCGTTCAGAGAAATGACAAACGACGTTAATCAGGGCTCTGTATTTTAGGAGCAGCGGCGGGAATCGTCGTCTCTACGCGGGCGATGACTTGTATATCCCGGAGATAAGACGAAGAGATGGCCAGCAGAGAGAAGAAGGCGGACCAAGTCCAAAGTGAGACCAAGCAAGCATTTTGGCTGGAGGAAAGGAAAGTGAAGGAGGGGATTTTCTGCGTAGGAAAAAAAACGTACAAAAGCGGATTTAAAAGGACTCGCAAAAAATTGAGAGATGATGCACAGTTTAAGATGAAAGGAGAAAGCTAGCAAGGGAAGCAAGAGGAAACACACTAGCCAAAGATTAGGGAGGAGATTGTTTGAATGCAATAATAAATAAATCTCTCTTCTCAAAATCAGTTTCCAGGACGACACAATCGGATAAATTGTATAAGTACGTTGATACCCTTTCTAAGAAATGGAGTCCATATAAGCAGAGGCATCGCGGGAAGGACATGAATTAGGTCTCGGCTTCCTCATTTATAATTACCAAAGCAGATATTTATTGTATTACCGTTGTAAAGACACTTAGCAAATGCTAAAATATAATAACAATATATTTTTAGGCATTTTAAGAACGAAAAGTTCTAAGTTTTAATTATTTCTGAACGATTTTTTTTCATTTAAATTAAATCATTCGATAAAAAAGTATAGGTATTGATGGCACCAGAGAGAACTGCAACAATTATTTCTGTTCGTAAAAAGGATAAGCAATAAACTCAACGCAATTTCAAGGTTATACTAATGCTAGGAAAAATAATGCATTTGTCTGAAATTGTAACTGTTTTATATCAACAATAATAGTAGGTTTTCAAATTGAAATTTCGATCAATTCGTTGCCCTACTTTTCTGTGACAGACAAATATTTTATTTCAACGTTTTCCCTCTGTACTCTATCTTATTGTAAATTTATAAAAATATTAATTCAATTTATTTTCATCCGTTTCTTTAAAGCAATCTGGTAAATAGCCTACTTGAATATTTCCACTGTCTAAACTCTCATGAATTTCTTATGGTTTTAGTTTCGTTTTCATTAGGCTTAGCGGGGTTCTAATGTCACTTAAGCTTGTACAAGAGCAACAAATAGAGGGCGAAACTTCACTCGTCCTTTCAGTTTGCGATCGAATCTGTAATAATAATACATACATCTCCCATTTTCATGGCTGCCTACCGTTGCCATCAAGCTAAATAACGACGGGAGAGAAATCCTTCGAAGAATACATCCTACGTGAAGAATTCAACAAAGCTACTAAAGACTTAGGTACAGGAGAGCAATAATGAGATTCCTTCAGACCTAATTAACAAAAAAACATGGCGGTAAAAACATGAAAAAGATTCTGTTGAAAATGAGTAGGTCCGCATATATAGAACAAGAGAGATGGCAAAAGACTTCCAGAAGTGCTACATTGTTCCTATACCGAAGAAGACGGTAGCCACGAAATGCAAACAGAATTTCACCAGAAGCCTAATATCGCATGCAACGAAAAACCTCATTAAAATAATGCTGAGGAGAATAAAAGGAAAAATAGGGAACTTGCTGGTTGAATATCATTTTGAATTTATATGATTTTAATTAACAAGCTTTTTAAGATGAGGTTTATGGCAATATAATTTAAATCGAGCTCGAAATCAACGACTGGCCGAATTTGATTGTACCATTCCTCTTATCGTCAGAAATAGGGGGAGGAAATGGAATAAATAGATTACGGCATTAGCCTTGAAGCTCTCACAGCAAACCACACTATCAATGTCCGGGAGATCACGGTATGATATCCGATTTTAACTCTACAGTAATCGTATTTCACGAAACATGCAGCAAAATGATTGAATTTTTTGATTGGTATTCATCTCGGGAGAATATAAACCATGTGTGTCGTTAATTTCGTTGGAATCGTTCAGGAAAAAATAATCAATCAATTGGATTGCCATTTTAATTTCTTGATCGCCTCAATGAAAGGATTTTTGCCTTTTTTTTGAACATTGGTATTGTCGTTTTTTTAGTTGCCATGATGAAAGTGGAAATGCTCGTTTCGTCAACCTAATTTTTTGCTCGCGAAGTTGAACATATCTGTTTCCCCGAATATTTTTTATGGCATATCAGCGTTAGCGTATATGTATAAGCATTTTAATTGACGTATCCATTTCAAAGGGAAATCGTGCATTTCATGTAGACTGAGTTTGAATGAATCACGGGAAGCAATTACTCACCTTTTCGATTAAATGAATTTCAGCGGAACTCGATCCTGCAAGAAAAGAAAAATTCACAGTCAATATCTCAAAAGGCAACTCAACCTACAATTGTAACCAAATATAGAGCATTCATGGTGACACTAATTTGTATTAGGACGTTTATCTTCATGCGGGAAACTGGAGGCGACCGGAACGCAGGAAATCCGACACATCGAAATCTGTCCAATAAAAAATACTAAATCACGGATTTGAAGCGTCGGATTTATGATTAGCTGCGTTTTTCTATTTTTGTCATTTCAGGGATGAATTTGATAGGATTTTATCGGCACTACGTTCTTTTAAAATTGGATTTTTTTTCTCGGTATAGCTATGAAGTCATACCATTGTATTGAAAAATTATTTGGGAGAGCATATAGAGTATAGAGATTACTCCAAATACCGCTTAGTTTTCAATTGGTCTGCCTTAATAATAAATGCTTTTTATAAAATTACTGTTATGTATATTTCTAAGGTACTCATTTCTTATCATAAAATTACGAGTTCAAAGCATTTATGTTCATCTACTTTTCTCTCAGCATACACTTCCCGTTTCTGACTTTTCATAACTTTCATTTTTAAATTCTATTATTCCCTAAGAAAATGCTCATATATATCCTATTATAGAGATTTCTCTAATATACTTAAAATACTTACCGAGACATTTTCTTCTGGAATCATTTCAAATGAAATATTGATAACGTGGAGACAAATAAAAATGTGATTTAATATGGTACGGAAGAGAATAAAGAATTATCTGAATTTTCGCTGATATCCCTCAAAAACTATTACCCAGGGTTACATCACACAAGTAGTCAATAGCGATGGCAGTATGAAGGGAAGAATTGATCAGAAAAGGGTAACAGACTGCCATTGTTAAACTCCAATCAACTTGATAGTTCATCGGGCAGAACCATTACTCATGTTTTAATATGACAGGAAAATGACTTTAAATCAATCAGAAAAATTAGTATTGATACTAAGGCACATCTGTTTCAGCCTCCATAATTCAATGCAATAGCTAAACGAGAAGATATCCAGTAATACTTTTTTTGTAAGCTGGCATGCATCCCTACGGTCGGGTGAGATGTTGGTCAAGGACGAAGGAGACGTAAGGCGGATGAACGAGGTGACGCGACGTAGCTATTAAGCAGCCGGCTTCGGGTCAGTACCTTCGAAGAGAGGAAATTAGCGTCGCCTGCTATCAGAACGCATACGAGTATCCCGTGTCGCAGGAAGTTGAAACGAACCGAAAACTAAGCATCGATTGATATTCATCCACCAAATATCACGGTGATGTAAATGCTTCTGCTTGAAGGCTTCCTCACCCATTGTGAACCCTTTCTCGCAACGGGCAATCATTCAATCTAATTTGCTTGAGAAAAATAAAGACGTGATTTAAATATGGTACCGAAGAAAATAAAGAATTCCCTGAATTTTCGCAGGTACCACTCGAAAACTATTACCGAGGGTTATATCACACAAGTAATCAATAGTGATGGCAGTATGAACGGTAGAATTGATCAAAAAAGGGTAACAGATTGCCATTGCTTGTTTGTTTGTTGACCTATACTCCAAGAAATGTTTTAACATGTACTAAACGAGGTCAAGATAAGGAAAAAGAAATAGAAATTGAGAGCAAATATCCTTCAGAGCGATACGGAGAACATCATATTAGAACACATTTACGTTTCCAGTTACGACAGAAGCGATAAATGAAGAAAGATATTTTGCCGAACGGATAGGAATGGGCATTAGTTCTTCGCCCAAATATTGAGTGAATTTAATTCTTCGTTAGATCATTTTTTTTATTTTAAAATTTATTCTTAAATCACCGAATACACCTCATATTGGCCATTTCACATCGGGGTATTCAAAAATTTTTAACAAGTAAACGTACACGAACAACCATGCCCTAGACAAGGCAAACCTACCCAGGCGGGGCTCGAACCCGCGACTTCATGTTTGGCAGACGAGGACGTTACCCCGCCGCCACCGAGGCCGACGATTTTCTTCACTTGCCAACCTCCTTGTGTCCTAACGCCCCATCCCCCGCCACGCACCTAATGACGCGACTTAGCGGGTATAGTATTTAGATATAGATGTAGACTCCGGAGGGAATGGAAAACAGGAAAGGAAGGGCTCGAGATATCTGGGAGTAAGCTGGAGGCGAGTTGCCGAAGATAGAAGAGAATAGATACAGATTGTTGACCAAAAACCAGCTTGGGTTTCAGTGGCAAGTAATGGACAAGGATAAACCCTGAGATTTTCCCGGCGTATGACGATGTTGAAGTTATTTCGGGTTTCCCACCGAGTGAGGTCCTCATCTCTGCCGACGTTTAGATGGTCGTGTCGACCATCGTCATCAAGGCCATCGAAACTTCTGCAGAGGTGGAGGACCTCACCCGGTGGGAAACCCGAAACAACTTCAACATCAAGGATAAAGCCAGTTAGAGAGGGAATGGTGCCTCCACTTCAAAGTGGTTTCTTACTTGCGATGCGATTCTCAGTGTGTGTTTGTATTCCTGGGAGAGATACGGAACCGAGTTGATTCCCGCAGAGCATGCGAATATTGGGAGGACGAAAGGGTTTGTTTGGAAAAGGGTGCTGGATTATGAGGATTCGGGGCGGGGACGTTATGAGTCGTTATTCGGGGGGGAGGGTGTCTAAGAGGGCGAGGGAGGGCAGACGGGGGGAGTCGGAGGTCGCGTGGCCCTGCAGGTGACCCCCTCTTCCGCTCCTCCCCACCCAAATGAAGGCCGGTCAGCGAAAGGTTAAAGTGATGGAAAAGGCAGATGGGGATATCATTCATCGATTTATCGATTGGACCTTACTACCCGCGGCATTGATTGTTGGCGTGCACGACACGGCTGTGGGAATAGTACGCTATATGCTGTCGGGGGAGGGGTGTTTTGGGGGGGCTCACTAGGGGGGGTGGGGGGAGGGTCGGGTTGAATGCCGCGAAGGAAGCAATTTGGGAATTCCCCACTCTCTGCCGTAAAAACCAAATGATCGAATGCCGACCGAACGGTTCCAAACGGACCACCGCATAGTATTATGCGCGCCACACACACCCGCGCCGTGGGAGTTGTTCGTCCAGAAAGGCCCTGCGAGGGCCGCTCCTCTTTTGTTTCCCTCTCTCTCTCTTTCGAATTTTTAGCCCCAGGGACTCGAGCGGAATGAACGATTTTTCATTATTTATTTCGGCGGTTAATAGGGTGTGGACTCCGGATCGATTATTGGATTTCTGAAGCAGACTGTTACTGTCGAGGGCGATTCAAATGCCGACGGATGAAACGGAAAGACAAAGACTTAAGCTGCAACGGCAATATCTCCGTGACCAAGAGCATTGCAGTACAATAGTTTATACTAAAAGAAGTTTAGCTAATAGTGGTAAAATAGAGGATTAGGGTGCGTCGACAGCTAGGTTATTTAGCACCACCACTCAATAATTTAATTCAAATCAAATAGGAGTAATATATTAATAATAGGGTGGTTTCCTATTATTTTTTATTGCCTAAATCGAAAGATTATTACTCCTGGAGTACGAATTTCACACTTTTAGATTGTAAAATGGAGATATCTATTTTTTGCGATTAAATGAAAAGTGAAAATTTTCAAGCGCGCGAAAACGTGACGGCTAAGTATGAATGCTGGGAAAAGCCCGTTTGACGTCATTCTGGTTCCCGCTGTTGCAAAGTGAGGTGACCTTGGGGCGAGAATATGTGCGCCGCTGAGATGCAGGCTGCTAGCAGGTAGCAGAGTGCCCTGCTAGCAGATAGCGCTTGGCCTAAATAAGGATTATTAATACCCTATCAAACGAAGGAAACTTTCCGACCTTAGCCAGTTTTAATAGGTGATTATTAAGAGATGTTTCCCTGAGCTCTGTGCTTCATGTATGCATTGGTAATCTCAGACGATGTAAAAATCCTATCTACTCGTATAGAAACTAGGTCCCTGTGACGTCACGTGGAGTGGAATCGAATGGGCGCCAAACTGGCCTTTTCCAAATGCGGTTAAAATTGAGCATTGTCATTCGTCTGAACTGGGATTCCTAAAAACCAAATAATTTTTATATTATGAATACACTAATGGTGGGTAACGAATCGCAATCAATTCATTTCGTTTTCTTTGATGAAGGAAACTTCCCTATTATAAAGGATAAGTACACTTTAACTAAATAAAATTGGCAGGTATGCTTAAATTTAATTGAAAATATGAATTTCATCGAGAAACAAAATTCTATTGCTTAAATTATTAGGGTGGTCTCATAAAAGGGATTCAAAGTCTCCCCCTCTATTAAATCGTCTCCGCACGTCACGGTATTTCTCACATACTGTAAGGATATGCTATATACTTGAAGGGCACCTACACACATTACATTGAGGAGCTTGCTTCTCTTCGGTAAAGAGAAAGGCTTGAGCCGATTGGCAGTACCCCATCCTTAACCGCGTGATAACTGCTTCCTCCCTTCGATTGTTCCTGGCGGAGTAGGGCCACGCTGACGTTTAAGTCTTGATGCTAAGAAGTTAATCATTATTCAGAGTCCTCGATGATTCCCTCCATTGTTCAAGTATAGCATTTATAAGTGAGGTGCTTAGGTCCTCGTAGAGGACTAGCGTCGACGCATACTGAAACACATTTTTTAAACGACTGAATAGCGAATGCAATACGTCACTTTATAGCTTCTCTCACTCACTGCTTCAACACAAACGTTGCAACGGATAGATACGATTAGAGCCACAAGGGGATCGTTCAATAAGCCCCTAGAACTTCCAAGAGATTGCTCTGATGCTCTCTTATCATTAAAAATTAATTTCTTCCAGTAAGCAGCACTCTTGAATAGTAAGCTGTGTACGCACCACAGTTTCATTGTTGTTGTCGATTGAAGTAAACAACTTTCATATGTTTGTAAAAATGGATAAAGGTAAGTTTAGCGGGATCATCAAACACTTAGTTTTGAAAGTGTAACTCATGACTTCAGGCTTGGCCCTGTGAAACCTCTCCATATTGGAAATAAAAGAATAAAACATTTTACTAAAGTGAACCTTACAAAGTTTTATTCTTTCCATCCAATATTTTTGAAAGATTTAACACCGAAAAAAATCAAAGCTAAGTTGATTTTTAAAAATTCTTTAATTGTGCTCGTAGTATTTGATTCGGCATGACGGGTGCCGAATTTGCTCACAGTAGAGAATAAACGCAATGTTTTGGTCAACTCTGAGGCTGGTTTGGACATATGAGGAGATTCCAACATTCTACATGTTGGACAGCTTTAAAAATTTGGAATAATGCTTAGAAAAATTTATGGGAGTCAATGTTAAAAAATATAAAAAACTAACCAAAAATACTTTGTTTTTCTACCTTTTTCTAAATACTTATTGAACGACCCCTATAACCACAGGCTAAGCTAGAGACGGGCGAGTTTCACTCAGGATAGGTGAGCAAGTTCCATTGTCTGGGGCGCCTCCCAATTCGCCGATTTCTATTTACGGGTGTTCAAAGGCTTCGATCGAGATCTAAATGCGAGACCCTTTCATTAGTCCATCTTCACCCCCCACTTCATAAAACATCTTCTATAATATACAAGAATTACCATGAGAAAAATTCCCCTGGACCGGGAATCGAACTTCGGACCTTAAGCTTTCCGGGCCACTGCGCAGACCACTACGCTATCCAGATTCTTTAATTCCCATGGCAATTATATCGAGGCTCACGGTACTAGATGTTAAGAATTGCATATAGATCCTCTGTAATATTGCAGAAGTTTGTTAGCCTGAGGAACAAATGTGTGGAAGTAGAGAATGGAGTTGTTTATTTGTTGGCTACAAATTCAAAGCAAATGTTTAATAAATCACACCATAGTTAAAGACATTTACATTTTATTCTGTCCCGTTTCCAATAAATCGGCCATTCCTGAAGGTGCAGACTAATGGAACGAATCTGCAACGAGGATAAGGCTGATGCAACGCATTGCAGAGATGGAGGAGCTCAAGGTAGCAATCCGTCATTCAGTTAGATATTTATATTTCGAAGAATTTATACCAGACAGCTCATTTCATCAATGCACCTAATATCTTACAAAACAATAAATTCATTTTAGAACATCATTTTCTGACATAAAGATATTGAAATGACGGAGAGAGATTATTTCGGTTATCAATTTCTGAAAAACCCGTATAATTTACATGCCAAGGGAAATTTTCCAATTAAAGCTTGACATCATTTTTCTTTTCTACAGCTCTCCAATTTGGAAAATTAACAAACCAGAAATTGCACCGCAAAATTGAAAATTCTCCTTAAAATCAAGCTAATGTCATTGTTTGGTCCAATTCGATATCTCACAAAAATATGACCCAATAAAAAAACATCCAGATTTTTGTTGATTAATCGAGTCGCCAAATCAATATGCAGTTATTCATTCGATAAATTCGTTTCGCTCATGGAAAATTCGTGTCGTAGCGAACATAAACCTCCAGAAATAAAATGACTCGTCTACCTCGAAGCTCGTTATCGTATACTCTACCTTGCTCAATATGAGCGCGTGCAGTCAAATGCTTAACCTTGTCAATTTTCCCCGCCTTTCGTTTTTAATTGGTATTATAATAGGAATAATTAAACATAGTAATAAATTCCACTTCATCCACCCCAAGCAGTATATATTAAAGATGGATAATATATTCAAATAATCAATCTGATTTACGTGAGTTTATAATTCCATCAAAAGTGAGAAATACTTACTTAAAATTTCAGAGACTTTTTAATAACTTGATTCACAAACAACGAGAGCCCTTTTTCGTTGAACTATTATCAGCAATAAAACTATCAAAAATACATTAACAGGAGGAAAATTAACGTATTAAGTAGGTAAATTTGGTGTTGTCAAGGTAAAAATTAACCTTTTGACAAGATTAAACGCTTTCAATATTAAAAATTGTTGGCATCAAAATATATTTCCATCTATTTGAGCCATTCTGACGGTAATTATATCTAAAATGTTTTTGAAGATGATTGTATCCCTAAAATTCGTTATTTTATCATATTATCTCTTGGAGTCAGCGTGTACATTAAAGCCTTATATCGCAAAAAATATAAACAATTTCTGTGCAGCTATGCTTTTAGATTATTTAATCCAATTCCTGATGACTACGATAAAAATGTTCCCTTGGGTGTACCAACGATGAGTCGAAAAAAATTCTGATAAACTGCAGAGGCAAAGGTTGCTTTAATCGTGGATGTGGTAAAAAAATTCATAATTACGTTTATAAAATACAGAAAACAAGTTATTCGTGCGTAGGATATAACCTCAAAAAAAGTAAGGCAAGGGAATGTGTGAAACCAAAGAAATATTGCACATGATTATTTTGTCAACTCATGAGAGGAATCTCTGATACCTTCAGTTTGGTCTTTCGTAGCTCTCTTTTGAAATATAAATGGCTTTAAATAAATACCTCTTCCTGGTAACTCTGTTGTGTCCCTCCGCGTCCACCAATTACTTCTTCCCGCCTACGTTTACGTCTTCTGACCCCTCCCTTTCCCTTCCACTTGCTTGTTTCAGTTCCATTGCCACCCTCCAATTCATCAACCCCACCGCGCAATCTTCTCCAACTCTCCTCTACCATCCACATTCAGCTAGACACCCTTATCCTAACACCTTCTCGCCATTACTTATTTGATTCTTGTAATCAGTTTACTGCAAGTTGCTATGAAATTTGTGAAAATGCTATGATAATAATGCAAAACTCCCTTAACTCTTCACTCCTGCATAAATAAATTTTATAATCCACTGACGACCTGAAGGCTAAGGGACAGGGGCTGATCCAGGATTTCTTTCTGGGGGGTGGCTCAAGCAAGGCCGTATCCAGGATTTTGCTTTGGTGGGGCACAAGGATACCTTGTAATACAAAACGAACGCAATTATAATGGGACCTTATTAAAATCTTCCATATTTCTTAAGGCTCTGGGTGGGGGGGGAGGCACATGCCCCCGTTACCCCCCCCCTTAGATCCGCCTATGCTAAGGGATGAAAAATCCTCGTCAATATTATTTGATATTTTTCTTCCCCATCATATTCGTACAATCTTCATGGGCTTTCCAGAAAGAAAAAGTTTACATTATAATTCGGTTTACTCACTTTAAGTTTTTACATTCAAACTCTTCTTTATTTTCACAAATTTCAATTTGACAGTGGTTGTGAAAAACCAAGTAGTTAGTCATTAAATTCTTTCGCTTTGATAGCCAGAGCGGATGAAAGCGTGTGACAATTCCATCGACTTTACGTGACAGCCATCTCCAGTCTAACTACCTAACGTATTCAATGTGTTAACTAACGTATTTATTTTTCTTGAAAATACATGATTATAATATGGTAGATGATGATATGACATCATTTAAGTGATTTTGGGTGTTTTAAAATTCGTATCTATCGCAGTAATCACGTAAGATTAACCTGGGAATTTGTAAAATTTCCCTGGAGAAGCTGGAATTATGCATGAATTTTTCTGCTTTGATTGGACGCCCTAAATCTGTCAACTTACTGTATTTAAAATATTATGACGGGTAGCTATTTACAATGATACTTCTGCAACTACATTTATAAGTATAAATAAAATATTATTGGGATATAAAATATTGCAACACTCACTTCACAACAACAACAACAACATTGCACTGTTTTCTTACCTTCCAAATTTGTTACTCAACTTTTTTCAGTCTCGAAATCTGCCACTTGACAGTGGTGGCACTACTTGCAATCAGAGCAGGAAAGAGCGAAAAAGCCGTTTAGAGCGCAAGAGCGTGGAGTGCACCCTATGAATTGGAACACGGCCATTACCTGGCTTAGGTTCACTCTTTGATCATTTAAACAGTGCAAGCGTTGCTAGAGTATTGGCCGCTACACCACTGGCGTCACAAACCTCATGAGTCGAGCTGCGCATTGCCAACTCCTAACAACTTGTTAGAAACAGTGCCTATAATGCGTTCCTTAAGTGAAAATGTAAGCAGTGTGACGAGTCAGTGGTCTGGGCTGATTTATTGGGTAACCAGTGAAATTGTGGAATGCATAAAGGGACATATCTGTATACGTATGTATTCGAGGGTAAAAATACATCCATCAAATACTCAGGTGATGTAGCCTATTATGCGGTTGAAACCGTACGCTCTCTCAGGAAAATCTCGAGAAAATCCCCACCTAATCCTTCTCCCCATCACGTTGCCGCCTTGTCATCCTCCTTTTCCTTGGCAACGCTGTAGATCTCTGCATAATATTTCAATTCCGCCACGTGAACGGCAGTGAAAATCACGTGAATGACCGTGGAAAAACTCCAATATACTGGGATTGTTGACCATTGAATGTGTTTAAAATAAAATGTCCACACAATAAAGATGCCTGGATAGCTTAGCGATTTTGGTGTGTCTCCTCGGAGAGCTAAGCGGTCTTCGCAATGTCTCGGAAAGCCTGCGAAGGACCTTGGCCGATTCTCGGTCCAGCATAGTTTTTTCCATACCTAACTATTTATGTGAATCGTAACTTTCTGTTCCACCCTCAACGTCCATCTCTCATTTTTAAAGAAATAAAAGATCGTAGTGCTTTTCCACAAGAATTTTTAATGCGTACAACGCGTTTCGGCTCACTGAGCCATCATCTGGTGCAAGACCTGGATCTGGTCTGGATCTGGTGCAAGACCTGGATCTGGTCTTGCACCAGATGATGGCTCAGTGAGCCGAAACGCGTTGCACGCATTAAAAATTCTTGTGGAAAAGTGCTACGATCTTTTATTTCTTTAAATATGTTTAACTTCCACCAATTGAAGCCTGAATCTGTTGAACTTGTCCATCTCTCAGTTTCTCTCCCACCCTCAAACACACCTTCTTCCGCCCTCTGGAAGCCTACTTCCCCATCGAACCCAGCCACCTCCAACCTCACTTCCCCCCTCTCTCTCCCACCCCTTCGAAACGACCCCTTAGTAACGTGGAGCCCCGTTAACCAGCTTCACTCCTCCGCCGCAAATAAATCCAGCGCCTCGGGCGGACGCGCGCTGATTTATGAAGACGGTCTCGGATTGGCGTCTCGCGATCCATTTGCCTACCATCCCCCTTCCTCCTCCATCGCACGCCCATCCAATGAGAAGGAGGCCCTCTCCTCTCCAGCCTGGGCCTGCCTGCCTGAGGCCCTCCACCGACGCCCTTTTCCCGCTCTCCAACTCGCAGCAACTGCTCATAAATCCACCGCTCTCTCGCGCTGCGAAAGCGCTCTTTTTAAAACGTTCTCATCTCCCAAGCTTGAACACTTGCCGAACCGATTGGCCTTCCCGCCAACGTCCGTTTCACGTCTCAGCAGTCGAAGAAAGCATTAGTCCTGGGGGAATACGTAATAGGAGACCCCAGCCCATCTCAAAGGACCTTAATTTATACTGTCACTTTGCTACGCTCTATAATATGTCGTTTTTCGAAATTGTCCACATTACCATGAGAGCAGAAGGATCTCTTTATTGTCATTATTTGCGATGAAATGCTTTGTAAAGAAAAGCTGAACTCGCTGAAAAAGTCATTGAAAAAAAACGCTGAAAAGCTCGCTAAAAAACGCTGAAAACTCGCCAAAAAAGTCATTGAAAATATTTAAATTTGATGAATTATAGCATCATTAGTCAACAATCCTAAGATTGGTTTGACGCAGCTCTCCATTCCTCTCTCCTACCCGCTGGCCATTTCATAGCGACGTATCTCTTCTCTTTTACATCCTTTAAAACCTGCCCGACAGAACTCATTCGTAGCAGTTCATTGCCTTTCTTCCTCTCCACCTGTCCTTTAAGGATTGTTCATATCAGGCTATTATGCCTCGAAATATGGCCGACGAAGTTTTCCGTTTTCTACTTGAGGTTTAAAGACGAGGTCATTTGATAAAAGATACCTACCCCTGTTGCAAACTAATTTAATAGCGTCGAACGAATTTAGTTCAGTAATGACAAAAAATTCAAAGAGGAATAAGTTTTAATTTCAAAAGAAGAAGGACAAAACATTTTACATCCATTGATCTCAGACGCGGGACATAAGCTATAACTATTGGACCAATCGGCTTCTTCCGACTTCTAATAGCTATATTACAGTGTTTCGTTCGACGATTAAACATGAAATCAGGCCTGACATTCTCCAATCATCGCCCGAAAATGTCTCTTTCTCCTGGATTACTTTGGGAGTGGCTTTTAACGGCGTTTTTGTACGGAGATTGGGAGTGGAATCTGAGGAGGGCCTTTCGACCCTTATTCGCCTCGGAGAATCGTCGGTCGGTGGGAGAACTACCCTTGTGCGTGCGTGATCCAGAGCGCCCGCCCGAGTATTACGGCCGTCAAAGAGCCCGTCTATTCGATTTAATCCCATAATGCATGCAAAACCGTCGCTCTCCAGAGTCCCGGGGCAGGTTTAAGTCTCCGGCGAAGTCCCTCGGGAATATATTTTAGAACGAAACTCTATGCATCACCGACGACGATGGCTGTTGCTTTAATAAGTTTTGATTAGCTTTAATGACAGTCCTCGCCTCGCCATTAAATGCTTTCGGCTGGAAGAGCCTTTAGCGGATTATTTAGCGCTCGGAAAAGTTTGGGAGACTCCGTCTGGTTACCTTTTGAGCTTCGAGTCAAGTTCTAGAGGGCGGGAAACGCATTATCTTCGGGTTACGCGGGCTAAGCGTAAAGAATTTAACGACGTAATAAGTCAGGCACGTATGCATCTCCTCCAGAGCATGCAGAAGCCGATGCATAATTATGATTTGCTCTCATTATGGTGAAGTATTTCATAGAGGTGCAGCTATATACTAACAAAAAAAAAACTCTTTTGAAAAAGGAATTAATTTGGAGCTGAAACTTGGGTGCGTAGACCTTGTTAAGGGCAGGGTAGTGAGTCCTAGGGTCCTAAGTTTAACTTCAATCGAAACTATGAAATCCTTTAAGCTGAAGCCTAGAATGGAAGAGACTTAAATGGGATGATAATCCCCTCCCGTTAAAATCGTTCACGCATGGTTCCCCTCCCGGAAAAGATTGATATAAACGTGGCGTTTCGATGAAATACTTCAGCTTGACTTAAATGAACACAGTTTAGCACGACATTTACTTATACACTACTTACATTCTTATGCCTATATGTAAAATGTTAACATTATAATTTAAACGTAAAATTGCTGGGCAACATATTCCACCGACGTAAGTATTATGTGAATTTCTCTTGAGTATTTGATCAAAGATGGAGACTAGATTATGGCTATAACTAGATCACTTTTATAGGTGCATTGCTATTCTAAATGCTATGCTATTCTCAGTTAAATCCTAAACATTTTCCGGATCTTAATGCTTACTAAGAACTCTTTAAAGATACAATAGGTGATAAGATGTTTTCATGGGTGAAATGTGGGTCTGCATCATGAATTTGTTAACAATCAGAAACAAACTTCATAAAATCATGCGCATATGATGTAGACACAGGAGGATATTCATGGTATTACATCATCCTTTGATAGCAAAAGTGGAGTAACATAAAACCAATGTCTGTGTTGTCTGATCATGACAACGTTGCTATTGATTCCTCATTGACAGTATGGACGTTGTTTAAATGTAATTTTTCGAGGCGGGGAGAGAAAGAAGTGACCTTTGATTTCCTAGGCCACTGCGCTGAGAGTTATGCAATCCAGTTTAGTAATCTATCATTGCAACTTTAACGAGGCCCATAGAGATCACCCTCGCCACCAAATAAGCATGGGTATCGTAAGAAGAGAAGTCACGGCAAAAGAAGCCACGGCTGGTGGTGAACCTCATTCAAGCACACAAGATGGGCGATGATCCCATTTCAGGGCTAATTGTAGGTTAGATTTAAGATAGCATGATGATTCTGAAAGAGTGGCCTGAAACTGATTCTTCTTTAGCATTTTTTCAATAACAAAAAAACTGGAGGGGTAAAGTGGTAGAGTTGTAGGTAGAGCTGTCGGCATGTGGTCTAAAGCATCTTCCACACTACCCGTCAGGTCTTGAACAAGAAACGTGGAATAAGTCGTCTTGAACGCTAAAGTTGTATTCAAGACTATTCGAGACAGCCTGTCAAGAATGATTTTTCAACATATCTTGAATCGAGTTAACCCATTAGAGAATAACGTCCGATATATCGGATGCGCGTAGTAATTTTTTTCTGGGCTCCAGTTGACATGTGCTTCATTTAGATACTATATTAAGTTCAAATGGATGTCTGTCTTCACCGCCCTGCTAATATTTCAGTCGACTCCTTGAATTTATCGACTTGAGAAGCATTTATGTGAGACATGGTATCGAAAGAATTTTCAGTCGTACGCACGGGGTAGGTAAATTATTTTTTATTGTAATATTTTGCTCAATATGTTGATAAATTTTATCTCATTTTTCTTCTAATGGATGATCTTTTTATTTTCTTTATTATCAAGTTTATCTGTACCATTTTGAATCTGTAATCAACACTGAAAACTGATCGTCCGATATATAAGACTATTCAGTATTATTGATTCAGACTATTGATTGTAAAAATTTAAAAATTGCAGAAATAAGTTAAAATGAACCTAATTAGCCAGAATAATTACTTTCTAAATGATATTCAGCAAAAATAGCCTCATGCACTAATGGGATAAAAGACCTTTCACTCTGTTGTAACAAGCTTGAATTGACTTGAACAACGATAGCCAACATGAGCGACAAAGGAATAATGTAAATCGAGACAGAATTATAATCATAATTTTACCAGCAGGCAACAAATTTGCATTAATTTCTTGCAGTGCCGAACTTCTCTTCTGCTTCATGTGGTAGTTAACTTAATGTAAACACCTTTGCTTCACGTAAAATTTAAAGAGGGCGGCCATGATGTCAATGCTCATCCCATCTTTAAGGGAGCGCTGGAAACGATAGAAAACCTTCACTGATGGTGGAAATGCTCCTACACCATTCGAGATTCAATAGAAATTAGAACCGTACAAGAAAAGATGAATTTGATGGAAACGAATGGATTCAAGAGCATTCAAGACGAAATATCCGCAGTCATGACGATTGACATGACGTCACATCCATTCGAGGAAGATTGTAAAATCGAGTCTTGAACGGAATTTGACGGTGAGAAAACCCCTTAAGAGCCTTGGGTTCAAAACCCTAGGATAGTCCCGGTATACTTAAATAAGTCTAGAGCGAACACCTCTTCGTGTTCAAAGTTCGGGCTTTGCTCTCCGGCTGTAGCGCCGTGCGCACGACTTGGACTGCTGGTCGCATAATATGCTCATCAGTCCATACCACCTTGTCCGGTATAGTCCACAAATTTCCACAGGTAGCCTCAGTAGCTTCACTGGCTAAAGCAATCGGCCGGAAATCGAGGGATCTGGGTTCGAATCCCGATCAAGGCGAATGATTTTTCCTCTGTGGATTTTTCACACAATTTGTGCATTGCGGGTGACTGCGTAAAAGTTATTACCGCGGCTAGTCCCGGTATACTTAAATAAGCCTTAGGGAACTTCTGCCCTGAATTTGCAAATTTCACATTCGTCTGGCCATGCTCAGGGATATCTCTAGATCTCACATATCCGAACCAAATTACGGGTTGAATCGCTGAACGAGTGCACATTCCGGCCATTCGACACCCGATAACCGTAAACATCGCATTGCTCTTAAAACTCAATGAGTTACCCACCCACTTCAATGTCTGGTACCATAAGATATTTTATGCAAGTAGCGAATGCGCATAAGTGAATCTTCGAGTAAGCCTTTCCTCCGTGCCTCCTTTAGAAGAGAAAGGCATGAATTATGGACGGAAAATTTCACGAGTAATTCCCTGCGAAAGGGGCAATAAAATACTCTCTCCTCCGTGTGACGTGCGCAGCTTCGGAAAGAATCGGAGAAGGAATAAAAAAAAAAGGACGATTCCTGCGTGGAGCTCAGAGAAGAGTGTGTCGTCGTCCTCTTTCGGATTGCGTCTTCTGCATATCTTCGCGCGCGACGTAATGTGCATCTTAAAGAAGAATTGATATGGAAAGGGAAAAAGTGAGAAAAAGTCCTCGAAAAAGAGGGGGAAATATGGAGAATGAAGAATCATAAATCTGTTCTTAAGGCGATTTATCGATGACGTCCCGGAAGAAATATGACACTCGTGGTGTATTTTTTTCCGTTTCCATGGGGATACCACAGGGAGGGGGGAAGGGAGGAAGGACCAATGGTGCTACTCTCTCAAATCCTCCCCCACCCACCCTTTCAGCCAAGACACGCAATTTCTTCGCAAGTCCCACCTCTTCCAATCATCTGTCAACCCTTGCGCACCGGGCGGCAAGTTTTTGAAATACCACACCACTCGACAGAGTTTCCCTGCACTTCAAGAAAACCACCTTAACCGTTCCGTAAAATTACTAGCGTTTATTTTTACTGGTATTTCATCGGTTGATGTGGGTTCGCATTACAGACGGCATTTACTTCTCACCCAGTTACGTCTATTTCCGCACCTAATTTCTTTCCTTAATCCAAAGCGCTCTTCAATTTTTCTCTGAATAATTCTTCCCTTCTCCAATTTCCTTGTATATTTAACTTATATCACCACGGTATTCAAAACTCAGCTCTAGATCCTCCCTCTGCCTCCTCCATATTTTCTCTAAAACTTCCTAGTTTCCCCATCATGCCTATAACTTCCTGGCTCCTTATTCTCTCTAGACATTTCACTTTCTTTATTCTCCTTTTTACTATCCTCTTAAACCTGTTTCGTTCGCCTACGAACATTTTATTTGGATGAAGATGACATGGTGGTGTAAATGGAAGCATATCTTACACGCAATCAAGAGATCCAGGTTCGATTCCCGGCTAAGTCGAATGATATTTTCCGCGGTGAATTTCATCCTTGGTATATATAACTCATCTTAAAAAAATGAGAACACTTGTAGAAAAGGAAGATACTCAATGGCCGTATGATTCTTATGTAATGCCTATAACGCTAATAGCTTATTTCCGTCCATTAAGTTTACTCACGGGACCGAAAACAACAATCAACTTCCTTTCCGTGACTTACTTCTCACCAGAAAAGATAATAGACTGACGCATGATATTTACCGTAAACCTACACATACTGACAATTATATTCATCGGAACTCTTTTGTTCACACCAGCACTTAATTTTCATCTTTTCATGCCCTCGTTCACAGACAAAAAAATATTACTCTTGGCAGAAATAATTATCTAAAGGAACTAAACAGAATAAAACGCATTGCTAAATTAAATGGATTTAAAGAATCCACGATGCATATTCTAGTTAAAAAACAGAAATTCAAGAAACTCTTAAAGGATTATACTACATTGACAAGTGGCCAAACACCGCGCTACAAAAAACTTTCATTCAACCCACAACTAACAAAAGCCCTAGAGAAGGTATTTAAAAAAGTCAACACCAAAATTGCATTGAGTAACAAAAACATTTATAGGCCATTTGAGTACCTTCATTATGTAGAACATCTATTTACGCTAGGTCTTTCTATATCACCTCTTCCGAAACATGGAATCAACTGCCATACGATTAAAAAAAATCTAAAAATGAGAGTCGATTCAAAAAGAAACACAATGAAAAAGCGCTACATGTCAATTGAATATTGTAAGTTAACTGAATATTGTGCTAAAGTTGATAAAATCAGATGCATTTATGAGTTCATAAGTTTATTTTGCTGATAATTATATATAAATATGTATTTTTTGTTCTATTTTGCCATTTATTAAATCGCATTCTGTGATGGCGATGCATAATGTAAATCTAAACGCCTTTTGGTAATATTTCTGACTCCATTATATTTATGATCATATATGTTCCTAAGGGACACACTGGTCCCGGAATAATAAATTTCATTTTCTATTACATGCTATATTTCTTTTCTACACCTCTGAGGCCGTTTAGCTCAACCGTTTTGCCATGAGAACACTGCCTATCCAATAGGGTAGTTTCCTTCATCAAAGAAAACGAAAGGCATTGTTTGCGATTCGTTACCCACCAATACTGTATTCATAATATACAAATTATTTGGTTTTAGAAATCCCAGTTTAGACGAATGGTAATGGTCAATTTTAACCACATTTGAAAAAGGCCAGATTGGCGCCCATGCGATGCCACTCCACGTGACATCACAGGGACCTAGTTTCTATACGAGTAGATAGGAGTTTTACATCATACTGAGATTACCAATGCATGCATGAGGCACAGAACTCAGGGAAACGTCTCTTAATAATCACCTATTAAAACTGCCTATAGTCGGAAAGTTTCCTTCGTTTGATAAGGTATGAGTAATCCTTATTTAAGCCAAGCGCTACCTACTAGCAGGGTACTCTGCTACCTGCAAGCATCCTGCGTCGTAGAAGAGCTCAAAGCCTCGCCCCAAGGTTACCTCACTTGGCGGCAGCGGGAACCAGAACGACGTCACACGGGGTTTTCCCAGCATTCATACTTAGCCGTCGCGTTTTCGCGCGCTTGAAAATTTTCACTTTTAGTTTAATCGCGAAAATAGATATCGTCATTTTTATATCTAAAAGCGTGAAATACGTACTCCAGGAGTAATAATCTTTCGATTTAGGCGATAAAAAATAATAGGAAACCACCCTATTCATAACTGAATAAGTAATATGAAAACATAAGAGCAGTGTGCATTACATGGAGGCAATGAATGGTTATATAACTTTGAAAAGTTTCTCCTCACATCCCCATTACTATTATCCAGACTTACCCGCGTGTAAAACTACAATAGTACAGCGGAGGTGAGCATAAATGTTTGAATATGGGGCGAGAAGCTCCAGATCAACACGATATTTGATCGTACTTGCGCACTCATGTTGATTCCACATGAATCGAGGCGCGATTTGCTCGGGGCGTTAGGCGGCTTAAAATTGGATCACAAAGCGAAATTCGATTCTCATTCCATGACACAGAATAAGTGATAATCGGATTGCGTACTCGTACCCTTGAAGGATATTTAGTTATTTTTAGCAATCGAAGAGAAACTCAAATGATTCAGGAAACATTTTCAGTTTTTGCTGTAAAAATAATGAGGAAATATCGTCGCAATCTTTTATTTTACCATGAAAAATAGTAAAAAATAATGATATCTTTTAAAAAAGCTAGGGAAATAGTGATTAAAAATTTTAAAAGACTCAAAGCATTCATTCCTTCTACAAGTTGCACGTTTTATTTAAAGAAGTTACTTCTTCGCTGACGAATTCTTTTTTTTTTAATTTTGGAATGATGTAAGTTTAAAAGAATTGGAATTCAATGTGCTTAAAGCAGTGGATCCAATGAATAGGTCGCATATAAAAAGATTTTAACAGGTTTAAATGAACATGAAAATGTGAAAAGGCAAAAAGGAAAAGATGAAATCAATGCTCTGAAACACTAAGAATAACAGAAATAGTTATAAAAAATTCAAAACCCTTAACTCCAAATGCGTATTCATAATTTAACAAATATTTCAATTGAGCGAATTATGAATTTCCTTCACTGCAAGTTTTTAGAAAAATACGAGGCATTTCCATAAATCAAGGGCCGTTTGGTGACAGAAAAAAATATACTCATATGAAACAGGTTATTAGCACTTTTAGTTAGCTAGAAACTTACTTCACTTCCCTACATGATCGCCGTTGACTTATAAGCATTTTTCGTACCGCTGCTCCAGCTTCTTCAAACCCTTTCTGCATAGAGGCTAACCGCCTGAGAGTTCGACCACTTGCCAACGCCGTTCTTGAGTTCCTCTTCGGCTTCAAAATGTTGTCCAGAGCAGTGGAGCAGCGAGGGGGGGATTTTGGGGGATAAACCCCCCCAGAACAGAGAAAAACTTTTAAGTTTAATCCATTTTACTTAATTTGATTAATTTAATTTTAGAAGAGTGTAAGGATTAATAAAATTTCCCTCAGAAAGCCATAAAA
This sequence comes from Ischnura elegans, assembly GCF_921293095.1. NCBI lineage: Eukaryota > Metazoa > Arthropoda > Insecta > Odonata > Coenagrionidae > Ischnura > Ischnura elegans. Next base: position 127,079,618 of record NC_060248.1, read on the forward strand.
CTCACCATTCATCTTTAAAACAATTTCTGGGGGAGGGCCCCCGCACCTCCCTCTTATTCTGGCGAGAAACCACACACCTCAGGTCTACTTGCGCCTAAAACTCCCCCTAGCCTTAATTCCTAGCTGCGCCCCTGGTCCACAGAGCCACTGTTTCAAGTGCAAGAAGAGGAAGTAGTCGCTAGGAGCAAGGCCAGGGCTGTATGGTGGGTGGTCAAAGAGTTCCCAACGAAAATATTGAATTTTCTTATTGGTTTTGACAGCAGTGTGAGTGGCAGTGTGGCTTAGTCCAATTGGTTCAACTCTTAGTCGGCGAGCTTCTATGCAGGGGGGTTGAAGAAGGTGGTACAGCGGTACAAAAATGCTTAGAAGTGAATGACGATTATGCAGAGAAATAAAGTAGGTTTATAATTATCTAAAAGTACCAAAAAAATGTGTTTTTTATATGAGTATATCTTTTCCTTTCACCAAACGGCCCTTACTTTACGTATATGCCTCGTACATTAATGCCAAATGACGATAAATAGGAACGCAAGATAAAATGTTAAACAAAATGCACTATAAATGCTACCTGAGGTGCCAATATGGAAAAATGAAGCAAGGTGGACGAATATGCGTGGTGGTTTCAAACGAGGCGTTTCTTAGCTTTAAAAAAGGTAGGGAAATGATAATTAAAAATTGTCAACGACTCAAAGCATTCTTTCTTATTTCAAATTTGCACGTGCATACACATACCCATAAAATTTCTTACACTACTCATTTTATACACTAACTCATATTTAACTTAAGCACGAGGAAACACAGACAATATATCAGGAGGAGTGTTCGATAGTATTTTTTTCAGAAATAAACTCATCGGATTGAGAACAAATTGAAAATCCTATTTAAACACAGTTCAGCAGCGTGCAGCACCGTAAAAATCTTCCCTTTCGGTCCTTCGGTTCTATGACAACATGCATTTTAACGCAATAATGTCTACATTTCTTTAGAGTGAAGTTAAATTTTATTTTCCAGGAAATTGGCATTAAAATTATTACTTGATACTAAGAGAACACGAATGAAAGCAAGGCGTTGAATCTTTTCGTCTGCACGAAATTTTTTTCCCTTCCTACCATTCATCAACGCTGAAACCATTGATGAAGAAATGTAGGCACTTTGAATCTTTGGCTAATACCCACAATTCAAGGAAATGAACTCCATTAGCCATTTATCCTGCAATTGGTGCACAATGCTTTTAGGGGAAGAACGAAAAAAAAACATCAGCGAAAGAAAAAACGCCACCGTGAGTAGTTCGAAACGAGTGAAGAATGTGCTTTCGAAGAAGTGGGGCGGCAGCGGTGTTAAAGTTATGTCTCGGCAAAGGCCTGCGCCAACAAACCCCCAGCCGAAAGAATGCATTTTCCGGCCAAGATAGAGAATGAGACACTTCTGTGGACGGTGTAAGTGCCGAAGTGGTTTGGAAATGGGAGTCGAGAAGTAGTTTGATCGAAGATTGTTTGCCGTGAGGGAACAGGAAGTTCCCGACGGTGAGTGGACAATTGAGTGGTAGTAGAAAGCTTTCCAGGGCACACGGAAATCTTCCTCTTGTTAGCCCTCGGGCATTATGTAAGGAGAGTGTCCCAAGCGACATCCCGCAATGAAGGGAAAAAATGAGCCACTCTTCATTGAAAGTGAACTTTTCACTGATGAACGATGTTACGTTAACCAAAATAAATAATTCATAATGATGCGAAGATGTGATAACAATTTGGTTTGACAATATGAAGTGATGTATTCAGTTCATTTTTAGCTAGTTTTATTCGAAGCGAATACAAAAAAATAGGTACCCGAATTTCAATTTCAGATAATATCTTGTTTGTTATTAGGAAGCTAATTTCGAACACTTAAAAAGCTACTTTGAAATTTAAACAAATTTATTTATCATTACTCGAGGATATCTTTCCATTTTTTATGGATCTTTTTGATAGAGAATGAATCACCAAAGTCTGTAGTTGAAACTTCAGTAAGAAAATCGTTGAAGTGACATTGTTATCATAAGGAAATTCAAGCAATTTAAATGGACGTGTCAATCATAATATGATGTTATCAAAGTTTTAAATATTAACGTGTTTAGGTGAACATCATATGCGATGAACGGCCTTTTGGTCTTGATTTTTTGGGTGATTATGAGGATTTTACCGTGAAATAGACTCGGTTCTATCTCGTGTGACACTCGGTGCAACCGGTGAGAAACACGACGAGCATTTTGCAGAGGAGGAATGCACACTGCATGCAGGGGCGCCGACTTATAAAAAATATTATATATAAAATATATAAAAAATAAATATTACTGCCATATCCGAGGTCTTGCCCCGGGAAGAGGTTAAATTCAAAGTGTGTCGCAGCACCGAAACACTATCATGATTCACACCACCTGATTCAGTTAACCTGCTTAACCTTATAATTATTTGTTTTAACACATTGTTGAATTTATTTTAAAAGGGAACTATCGTCAAACATGGGAAATGAAAATTACCAATATATTTTTGTGATTTAATAAAGCATAATGTAACTTAATTATTTTCTTGAAACAATGAGGGGGCTCCGCCCCCCCAAACGAATCTTTGAGGGGGCTCGGGCCCCCTCAGGCCCCATGGAGTCGGCGCCACTGGCTGCATGGTGCATTAGGCGCTGGAATTAGTGTGCGGCTTGTGTTACGCCTGAAACTGTTGTCATTAAAAGATAAAAAGAATCACCCGTATTCACGAACTTCGAATATAGGATGAAAGAATAAGGAATTGAAATAAACGAGAATTACGCATCGACAATACAATAAGTACGCATTTAACGGCCTCGAATTCCCACATTGAACTTCCATCTTCTCCCTTATATACTCCCAGGGACATATATTTCCTGTTCCATCGTAAGCTCAGACCCTATAACCCCCTATATCCTTTGAGACACAATCGGTCATCTTTTTATCGGTCTTCGATGACCTTTGTATCGTCTTCCACGACTCTGCTTTCCACGCCTCGGGCCATAAATCTCTCGACTTTTAGTGTCGTTCCTGGAAAAGGAGATACACTACTCTTTTATACTTCTCTGAGAGCCTGAACTTTGGTTTTTCTCTCTTAAGAAGTTCACCCCTCTCTAGAACCAATCGTTACAATATAATGTCGTAGAAGGCTTGAAGGGTATCTACTCACACCTACCGAGACTAACACAAACCTGAATTCATCCCTTACTCTGCTATTTCCAGTCTCCATACGGGAGTATCACGGCTATGGAGTAGCTCATCATATCTTTTGAAGCAAACCTGTTTAGGACGAAATATCCAAGGCGGACTAGTTAATCCTTTGTTCCAATCTGCATCTCCAATTTCGTAATATGCCATTAGTGAATCATTTCATCCTGATGATTACATCTACATCTACATACTACCGCTTAAGCCACCTCAAGAGGCGTGTGGTGGGATTTTTAAGTACATTTTTTTAGCAAATAAAAAGCAAATAACTAAAAAATATAACTAAAGAATAAATGACGAAAATAAAAAGTAACTCCTAAAGCAAAACTCCGCATAGCATTTAAACGACTTCCCATTGCTATCCGTTCCGCAAAATCCCTCTTAAATGATCGTTTCTGTCGGACCTGTAAATATAATAAGGTTCTATTATGGTGTTCTCCGTGTTGATTTAAAATGTATTCATTCCTAATTTTTCTATTTATCAAAAACCAAGCGCGCAGCCTCCAAGTCTCTTGTGGCTCCCAGCCTAAATCGTTTAACATCTGCGTTACGCAATCGTGAAATACTCATAGTGTGGTTTTATATGGATAAATATCCCGCATCCGTCAAATAGTTTGCCTTTGGAGACGATTTACATTTCAGCGTTGTGTTTTATTTGAAACAATAAAAAGAAGCGAGGAATATGAACAAGCGATATGAGTGATAGGTATGGATGGCTACGTGAACATAGAAAAGTAAAATTTATTTGGAGTTGCCTATGATAACTTGATGAATATACGATACCATTGGCGTAGAAACTCATTATATAAATGGAGAGCCACATTACGTACATAAACATTGAAAAAGAGACAAGCTCGTGCGCAGGAAGCCATGATATAGTCTAGCCACATGAAAATGGGGTACCTCACAGTCATTGCATAAAAGGGCTGCAGAAAAATAAAACGAGAAGGCAAGTTTGCGATGCCACTGAAGCGTGGCAGAAGCGCGGTGCGGGAGGTGCAGAAGTGCGGCACCAGAATTGCTGCACCCTCGCTCTCTCCAACTTTACGATTTCCGGGAACGATGCTCTTCTGTTACTTTGCAAATCACTCGTCACACAACGCATTACTCTCTTCATCCACTTCCCGGGGTCGCAATTCGCGCCGGAGAGGCTGGGAAAGAATATTCAAAACGCAGACAAGCATGAAGGGTTCACGTACACATCGTATACTCATATATGCATCAATGGAAAGCCAAATAACCTCAACACACGACCCGTGTTGATTCCAACGCTCACAATGGGCTTGTGCACTGAGATCCGAAATCGCAGTTCATTCGAAGAATCCGGTAAATGGAAGGGAAGTACAAGTTACGACGAAAAACCAGTCTTCCCAAAGCAGCTATTCTCTCACGAATACAATACGAACGGAAACGTGAAAGTTGATACCCACTTTTGATGAGTTGATGACGTCATGAGAGATATTCAGCTCATGAAATCCTTATCAGGTATCACTGCCCATTGGAGAAAGGAATCCCTCATTGGGGTGCAATCATCAGCGAACCATGTGTGACAGATACACAAGGCCGGGGACCTCTATCTTGTTGATAGTCAGAAGTTGTTGAAACTTGGCTAGTAAAACTCATAAAATTTTCTGGAATCAATGAAGCTTTCAAAGTTACCATGCGTTCCCAAAATTTCTTCACAAGCTCTCAATTTTTTCTTATAGAAATATTTTGAGTTTTGATGCAATTACACGATTGGTATAAGGCATTGGAAATGTATATACTGCTTGTACGATCGAAAGGGAAGATGGAGTGGTCAATTAATTTGATAGTTGGTGAATATTTTCATTGATATTTGTGAGAAAATGTAACATGATTCACTAAATATCAATATTAATAATTCATATTAATTTTTCACAAAACGTTTTTGGTGGAGAAATGCTGAGAAAGACTCCCAGAGAAATATTAACTCCTGAACGATTGAATACATCGTGATTAAAGGCTAAAGTTGTTTGCTTAGAAAAATATTCCCCCACAGTTCTAATTCACCAACCGATTTGGCAGGCATCCTTATCGTATAGTAATCCCTCTATAGCTTACATGATCGACGGGGTAGATATCAGGCGACAATCGCAGATGTATTGTCAAGGAAACGCGTGGCATTAGGTGGGAGGGGGTGGAGGGAAATCAATACATTCTCCCCGCTGGGATCTGGACGGCTTCGCGGTGGGTGCAGCAGGCGGGCATTGCAGGGGTTAGCACTGAATGGGCGTTGATTAATTACCGGTGCGAGCAAGCACTTCCTGTCATGCGGTCACCAACCCCATCTGCACTCCCTTTTTTTCCAAGACCACGGAGCAAATGGCTTCACTCACGGGGATAACTGGCGCTCAGGATTATCCAAGATGGCGCTCTCGAAAACTGGGTCAGAAGTCCGATTCCAGATCCGATAGATGAGAGATATGTATGCTTTGAAGCTAGGAATTTTCTCGGATAGGATCGTTTGAGATTACAAGTCACAATATTTTTAATATATATGAAATCCTATTTAATGAAATTAACTTTAACTAGCTATTTTAACTAACTACTAGTTTTTATACGTTGTTTATAATACCGAGTTTTTATAAAGTTCATTTTTTAAATTTCATATGCACAATATTAAAAGGTGGAGCTCTTTTTTATAGGTGAAGGAAACACTCGCATATTTATACATGTAATATATAAAACGCATTTGGTGCTTAAAACCAGTGCTTATACCATTTTTAACCATCCTCACCGAATACAAGTCTTATGAAAGAACAAAAACTTCAATCCTCTCTTGATTTTAAACTCGAAAACGCCTCCTTTTTCAATACTATTGCTATGATACCCTCCCCAAGGCATCCCGTTTTAAATATTTGTTACATCGTAGCGAATTGTAATGTCCTTCCAATACGGTCCTTATATTTCACCAAACTATTTTCTCAAGTTCTCGAAACTTATTGATCACCCCGAGCGAAAATACTAGACGAAAAATTTAAAAAGTCGTAGGTTTCCCCGGCGAATAATATTCTAACATGGTAGAGACCAAACTGGACAATCAGTGTCAGACCTGATGACAACGTGAGATTAACTTTTCGAAATTTTAGCCTTCAACTGCATTAACTGTCACCCAAAAACTTTATACAAATGATACTTTTTTTTCTTTTTCGATGTTTAGAAGCTTGAGGCAAGGTTCGATAATACTTACGAATCGATATGAAATAGAAGCCACATCTCTAATATCGATATATTTAGGCAAGTTTCATTTCCGATTATAACTATTCTCTCAATAAAAAATGAGGCATTGTAGTGGTTACTGCTGGATACGCTAATAAAGAATCACTTTATTCACCGCCGTTATAGTGGGAACCATGGGAACCATTGATGCTTTGTGCAGCTCATGCACAAAGCATCATGGTTCCCATGGTCATCAAAAACGTGCACATGTGGCTGAGTGAGTCTTTGTTATTCCGTCGCTTCGAGGAGCTGTAGTGCTTCCTTATAGTTGACTTTTCCAAATGGGTAGAAGGAGAGACAGGAATGAGAATAATGAGAGTAGTGCGAAAGAGACGGATAGAGGAGAGGGTGGCGGAGGGGGCGATGGGTAGGTATCCGGTGGCTGAAAGCTTTGGGCGTCAGATTTGAAAGCGAGGGAATGGTTGGGAACCCATAAATCGCGCCGCTTGACAAGTTCGGCTCGGAATTAAGCCGGAACTTTGGTGATGCGTGACCGAAAGTACGACGAGAGGTGCGAAAAATTCGGTCTCAATTGTAAAAAAAATCATATGAGTCAGACAACACGATAAAATACACGAGGAAAGCGAATCACATGGATTTCAAAAAAAAAATGTTTTATGAAATGGTTTTAACTCGGCATGATTAAATGTGCAAAGGTTTCTAATCTACCAATGAGGACTAAGAACAAGAAAAATTCGTCAAGGCTTTGTTTGTTAGATAAGTATTGCATGACTTTTAAAATATGGCTATTATTATTAACTATATATGCGTATTTGAACACTTCACAGGTTTCACCAGATAGCCGATCATCAACAAAAATGGATACAAATAATTAGTTAACGGAAATGTACGATATTCCAATAATTGAATAGTATGATACACATAAAGCTAGCTTGTAATTTGTGGTTGAGAAAATATATTTCCATTTTTGGGAAGCTATTGGTTTCAAAGTACTACTTCTGATGTGTTTTTGTATTCAGAGGGCATATTAAATCACAAAGGACTCCGAGGCTGACTAAGGAACTTACACAAAAAAAGAAAAGGAGCAGTGGGCGTACCCAAGCAACGTCACAATTTTTGCCTATTATTTCACCCACTATATGCTAATTTTTATAATATCACTTTTTCTGTCCTTTTGAAAACTCATGAATACGACTAGAAAGCCATCAAAATCTGTTCCAAGCGATTCATAGAGTCGTGAAACCTTATGATGTTCCTATTAGCCCATTCAATTTTACATAAGTACCTCATGGATATATTGATATTAATTTATTTTTATGCATTAAGAGGAAGGGCATAGAGGATAGCAATTCATTAAATCCCCCACAGAACGTCTTTAACAATCTTTATACCGTAACTATTATTCACGATAAAAAGCAATGAAAGTTGATTCGTAAAAATTATTACATAATCCCGCATAGAAACACTACAAATCGTAAAACTATGGTTAAAAACTCGAAGAAAGGGCAGTTATAGAATGGACTAACCTTCAACGCAATTTATTCAGATATATGCTTCCATAAGAATTTTTAATGCTATAATACACTAATTTACCATTAATACACGAATAAAATGCATTGGAGGATATTTAAAGATACTAGCATAAAGTATAATGAAATATTTTTCCCATTCAAATACTCCTGTCACCGACGTTCTCTCCTCCCACCTTTGCAACGCTCGCAATTTTTCACGTCCCAATGTTTTCTCTTTTTCTACTCGCTTTCCCCTTTATGCCTTCCGCTAATTTTTTTCCTCCAAATTTTCCTTTTGCCGTGCCCAGGCAATATCCTTTGCCGTTTGAGTAAAGTATGCACTGGAAAGGCAATAATCTTTTGGGATCAGTTTCCGGAGCTCGTGACAGGCTAGGCGCCGGCGCCGCCTCTGCTCATGCGGGAGGATAAAAAGCCCTTTTCGGAAGAAATAAAAGGACAGAAGAGGGAGCGGAGTGGAATGAAGGGGCCCGGTGGCGATCGGAGAAGGGTCGGGGGAGCTTCGGGAATTGGGACGGGAGGCTGGAGGGATGGAACTGCGGGGAAACGAAGGGGGTGGAGGACAAAAAGATGAGGAGAGAGGCTCACAGGGATGTGGGACGAAAGGGAGGATTATTTTATTCTGGGGAATGATGCTATGGGATGGGTGAGGAAATAGGACATGAAATAGAAAAGGGAATAGAATATTAGGATAAGTGGTGCGTTACCAAATTAATAAAAATTATTACTTTATAAAAATTTTCAAGATTATTTTTTCGATCGTGCATGGAATATATAAAAAATATATTGAAAGATAATATTATTAGCTGGAGTGTAAAGCATGTAATATGGTTACATTATCTGACCACAATATAAAAATGCAAAAAATTAGGAAACAATATAATAAATATGCACAGTGAGAAGCAAAAATCTATAAAAAATAACATTATTAATAATGAATAAGAAGAAAATAATTCGAAAAACGCGAAAGAAATAAAATAATTCACTTTTAAAGCTTAAGAGTAAAGAAATACAGTTTTTTCTGCAGGAACAAAGTTGCTAGAATATGGTGGCCGTTGAGAATTTTGTAGGAACCAGGATCGATTCATTAAATATTTTACAGGTTTAAGTCCAGAAGCTATTGCGCTAAACCAGTAGATCGAAGTAAAGAAAAAAAAACAAATGGTAACTGTCATGACGATGCAGCTGATGAAAAAATAAATAATTTCCAGACTTACGATTGGTCATCACGTAATGCATTCCTCTCATCCACTCTATCGCGACAAGGCTTGGGATGCGCAGCCTATTAATCTCCTTAAACATTGCAATAACCGGAGATTTTGCGTAGTTTTTTTAAAGATAATGGGACATAGCTCCTCACTAACTTCCTCATTAGCAATGATTAGTTAATTAGTAATGAGGAAGTTAGGGAGGAGCTCATAACTCATTTTCGGCTGAAAGTTGTTCATCTGTGTACCAAGAGGATCCGAGCAGCTACATACATAATCCATATCGTCTTCCAATTCTAACGGCTTATTTAGGATAAAGTGGGATATTGAGGGAAAAAAAAACTTATAAGTGGTCGATTAGCATTACGGGAGTAACTATCACTTTCTTAAGGCACACATTGCGTTGAATTTTCGATTAAAATCGACTTAAAAAGTATATTTATATCGATTTCCAATCAGTTTTTAGTGTTAGGTTACCATATAGGCTTCTCAGTTTTCATTTACTGCAGTAAATTCAAGTTGGACATTGAATATCTATCAATATTTATCATTGTTAATTTAGAGAACAATATGATGGATCTTACGTCCAAAATTAACACTGCTCTTTATTAAGCTGCGTTCATACTCTCCGTAGGAGGGAATGGAGGTGCTACAATCTTGGGATTAGGACTTAATTACGGACAAGCGGCTTCATTTCACAAGTTCATCCGTCATTCATTTTATATTTATCTCCGTTACGTAAATCATTCAATTCAAAACGATCTATCGACGCTCGTATCATCGTGGTAACTAAGACGACGAAAAGCATTGTTGAGGGCGAAAGAGCGTACTCTCCAACCATTCCTTCCTCAGAATCCTTCCTTTTAAACGATATAGTGAGTATTTTTTCGCTATTGAAATCACTTATGCACACTATACTCGAAACAATGTGGCACCACCATGTCTCTACCATACACTCGAACCCGCTTGAAGAATTCAACCGCTGATATACTCGTATGAATATATATATTTACAAGAGAATATTTTTTAATTAAAAAAACGATAGGCCAGACTCATCATACACATCTTTTTTTACCTATATTTTATACATTGTTGTTTTTCTTCTAGTTAACGGCTGGTTACTTCAGCCGGTTACTGTTACTTCAGCTGGTTACGACAGCCGCCACACACCCATAGAGACGACATGCGGGGTGGAATATAGGGGGTAGATTAACATGGATGTATGGCCTATTTTTCTAGTACAGCCATCGCTGTCTGAAGGTTCCTGAAAGCCGTCTCTCCCCTTGAATTAACATCAAGTGACCTTTCGGTAGAACACCTGCGAATTTCTCTTGTCCGCGCGCGTGCGTGTTGTCGTGCGTGCGCGTGCTTTTCACGAGAGGGTGTCTGTTTGCACTCGCCCCCCAGTTACCCTTGCTTTGCGGTGGCGTGGACGGGCCTCTCCCTTCAAAGGGTGCCCGGTGGCAAAGTCAAAGCTCCGGGGTGTGTACCCCGCGCAGTGAATCTGAGGGGGAGGGAATGCGTCAGGAGAAAGCAGGGTCGCATGCGTGTTTGCTCGAGGGAGAGTTAGAGTGAAGAGTCGGTTTTCTTGGAAGGACACGGGCGGAGGAGGTGGTCACGGGAGAGTAGTGGGACGTTTGGAACAATAATGGTCTATGCCACCCGATGGACTGAGTCAGATAGCGAGACTAAGAGAAGAGTACAGATGCTTTTAATACGGTCGGTGGTCCAGATTGGGGATAAAGGTGCGTTGCACATAGTTTGCGTCAGTGATTTCGACAAGGACCAGGCAATAGGGTAGTTTCCTATTATTTTTATTGCCTAAATCGAAAGATTATTACTCCTGGAGTACGTATTTCACGCTCTTAAATTTTTAAATGACGATATCTATTTTTCGCGATTAAATGAAAAGTGAAAATTTTCAAGCGCGCGAAAACGCGATGGCACAGTATGAATGCCGGGAAAACGTCGTTCTGGTTTCCGCTGCCGCAAGTGAGGTGACCTTGTGGCGAGGCTTTGAGCGCTGATGCGACGCAGGATGCTAGCAGGTAGCAGAGTACCATGCTACCTGCTAACGCTTGGCTTAAATAAGGATTATTAATACCTTATCAAACGAAGAAAACTTTCCGACCTTAGCCAGTTTTAATAGGTGATTATTAAGACATGTTTCCCTGAGCTCTGTGCCTCATGCATGTCACGTGGAGTGGCATCGCATGGGCGCAAATCTGGCCTTTTTTCAAATGCGGTTAAAATGGACCATTACCATTCGTTTGAACTGGGATTTCTAAAACCAAATAATTGGTATATTATGAACACACTAATGGTGGGTAACGAAACGCAATCAATGCCTTTCGTTTTATTTGAAAACGGAAAGTACCCTATTCAGCAGGGTGCTCTTCTACGAGATTTCTCCCGAAAAAGTCGACTTCGTACATCAATGGGGGTATGGGAGAGATAGGATTTCGGAGCAATATGTCCGCGTGCTGAAGAGGAAAAAAAATATCCTGTTTTGAATGGATTGGGTTTCATGACACCATTTGAGTAAGATATTTGAGACAAATGTCTTCTGATCTCTGCATTTCTCCAGGGTTTTCTTCCGCGTCAGATTGTTGGTTGACAACAGTTTCGCTGGCTATCCTGCCAGCGTCTTCAGGTCGAAGGTGTCGGCTGTTGGTTTCTGCCTCGCTTACATACTGTAGGCTGGATGGGAGCTGCACTGTGATTGGCTGTCTGACTGGGTGCTTCTCTCTGGTTTGCTCTCTCTTTGATCACTCTTTTCCAGGCGCTGTGAAGGAAGTATCCATCTTCTCTATTCGCGGAAGAAAGCCCTGGAGAAATGCAGAGATCAAACCATCGCCGCGGAAACCTACGCTCTAACACAAATGTCTTCTGTTGGCAGAAAAAGACATGAATTTAGCAATGTAAGGTGTCCTAAATAATTAGACCTAACTAAAATGTGATCTCCCATCCAATGAATGGAGCACTGCTATTAAAATATAGTACATAAAGGGTAGTTCTTAGCATATATATTTGTGTTGATGTTCTACTACATCTATTTGAAAAATCGACCTCCTAGATAAATGATATGTGAGATAAAGAGAATTTCGGAGCAGTCTGTTAATGTAGAAGGAAAAAAAATCGTTCTATTTTCTTAAATACACCAACGGATGAAGTTCACCACGAAAAAATATTTGGCTTAGCCGGGATTCGAACCCGGATCTTCCGATTGCCGGTTATATGTTTGGTAAAACCCATCCCGAAGTTCGCTCTGAGAAAATGGCTTGGTGGTTTAATTGGCTGACACACCTGACCGGCGATCGGGAGATCCGGGTTCGAATCCCAGCTAAGCCAAATATTTTTTCATGGGGAACTGCATCCGTTGGTGTATTTAATTTTGCACCCGTGCGCGTGACTTCGTACAAAGTCACTTGTTCCTGCAGTGCTTTGTTCTATTTTCTATCAAATGCGTTTCATTTGATTGAAAATTCACAAAGACACACCATTCGTGTGTGATGGGGATTTGGCACTGTTCGGCCGTGAACGAGTCACGCCTGTCACGGGAGGACTTTTCACCCTGGAAATGATCCAGCCGTCCAACAAATCACCGTCGCCACTGCAGCATCCCGTTTCCTCAGCGACCGACGGAGCGCCCACGCCCCCCTGGCTCACGCCCCCGCACCACCCCCCCACCCCCACCCCGTTGCGAGGACAATTTATGATGTCTATTGTGCGTCCGATGCTTCTGCTGGGATGATCCACGTCGGAGGGAGGCCATTCTCAAAGGCTTAGGCCGCGGAGCAATAGCACGGGATACATTCCCACCACAATTTACCGATTGCTGCGAGATCGATAGCCGGAAAAATGGATCGAACGGTAATCAATCAGGCCATATTTCTTTTTCATCGTCTCTCCTAGCAGGGACATTTATCATGGGCGAGTGTATCAATACGGAGCAATGGCTGGATACGTTTTGGCAGAAAAGTAAATACGTAGCGGCAAATGGCTTATCCATTTACGAGCAATGATGAAGATCATTCGGATGCCACATTGATACATTCCTATCTTTAGTTACAATAAACTGAAATATATATGAATCAATGTTTTTATTTCTAAAAACTTCTTTCATGATTTTAAATCAAATCATTCACTATTTTCCCTTAGAAATTGATTAATCGAATTAACCACTAAAATTTTGACAGTTTTGGTAATATTTATGGATGATTTTGCTCCGTTATCTTTCAGTTGACTCCTAACTGCGCTCATTTCAGTAAGATAAAAGAAAATGAAACATTTTTATGAAATTATCTACGCAAAAAGGGTGTATAAATACCTACAGTACAAACGAAAATACCTATACAGTATTTTCGTTTTGTACACACGGTAGTAAAGGTCCAAATATTAAAACGTGAGTTTTTTTTATAATAGATATCCTCCGGAAATGGTTATATATACAGAATAAAATTATTAGGATCTTACAGTATTAAACTACGTTTTCAGCCCATTCATTAAATTTTTTGCTGTTTTTTTCTATAAACCTCTTTACCTGCTGCTTTACCGGTACATTGAGCTTGGAACACACAAAGCAGAACATTGAGTTATGATTTCGGATATTCTGGCCATTCTCTAAAGAATGACGATGGCCAAATATTTGAGTCAGAACTCACCCTAAAATATACTATGAGATTTTTACAAGTAAGTATTTTGTCAAACGGACCGAATAATTGTCACCAGGATTACCGAGATGACTAAGATACAAATTTTCATTTACCACTTAGTCGGTATTTTAATCAAGACTATTATGATTATCCAGATATTTTCATTATGGTTCAAATAAATACATTTCAACAATCGAGGAAAACGGAATTTTGAGCGGTGGTCACATATTTTTAGGCCATTCCCGCATATACCAGTTGACTGACTGCCACACAGGTAGAATTTAATTCACTTGACGAAAAATGAGAGGAAGATGAAGCCATCATTTGGCAGAAGGCTAATTTTGGCAGTAGCCACAAATTTTCCTATTCAAAGTCTCCGAAATAATTAAGAGCTTATTAACATTTGACCTCTCATCTTATGAATGGTGACCTTTCATTCAAATGTATTCTATCTGAGTACAATAAAAGAGGGTAACCAGTGGTAAATTACAATTTTTCTCCTTTCTAAGAGCTCATGTCCAAGTTATTATGATTACTGACCGATCACTAACAAAAATCGGGTCACTGTCTGTCAGTGTAGATTTTAATGTAAATTTGAATAAACAATGGAAAGTTATGGTACTTTTCCACACAATTTATTCAAGACGACTGGTTTCGTCGCAAAGGCAACATCATCAGGTACAGAAATCGTTATTTTTATAGTTATTTTGTTGTTTATTTGGTTGGTATTACGCGTTGGTAGGGGAGGGTTGCGTTGGGGTTGGAGCGTTACTCAACTTCAGGGGATTTTCCAAAAGGGGGGAATAGTTGACAAAAATATTCTCATTTGCCACAGTTCCATTCCTGATGTGCTTCCCAATCTCCAACTCCTCCAAGCAGTCCATCCTTCTTCCCTTTTTCTCAAGGTGGAGAATATCCAGAACAAAATCGCTTCTGTGGTCACTCCCCAATAGGTGTTTCGCGAAATGCGATTTGTCTATCCCCCCGTTTCTCAAATACCTTCCGTGAATAAGTAACCGGTCGTCTTGAATAAATTTTGTGAAAAAGTACCATAACATTTATTGTTTACAATGGATTTCCACAAAGTTAAGCCTGAAACAATCGAGTTTAAATTTGAATAGTTAGGGTAGAGCTCACCCAAGGCTAAATTCCAGGTGCAATCATCCAGAGTGGGAGTGACAGAACCTTTGATCGGTCACCTCACACTTCGACACTTTTTAGTTGTGGGCGTCCGTAAGCTTCACCTAGGTGTCCACAAACTTCAGACGAATGCTCAACATACTCGGCTTTGCGCTTCCATGAGAATGATATATTCTACTCAAGACACTGAAAGAAAGAGTAGTGTCCAATAGCCAAAGTTCTTGAGGTTATCTACGACAGACTTCCCAGTCAACACAACAATTGTGGCCACAATGTGGCCGTACTGTGGTCATAGTGGGTTGCCATTATTGCCCCAGAGTGGTATTGACCCCCGGCCATAGTGTGGCCAAAGTGTGGCTCGCCATAATGTGGCTTAAGTGTGGATAATACACTTTCTTTATACCAATTGAATCAATCAATTTCCATTTTAATAACTTACCAACTAACTTGTATCAAAAGCTACCGTAATATACTTATGTTTACAAATGTTTGGTTTACCAATCTGTGGCATTCCTGAGACGATCCACAGTGTGGCCATAGTTTGGCACGTTTGGGAAACCAAACTATGGCTTGCCGCATCAACCACAGTCTGGTCATAATATGGCAAGCTGTGGCTAGCCATAGCCATAGTTGCCACAGGTAAACCACAATTCGGCCACAATGTGGCCATAATTGTTGTGTTGACTGGGTTACTGGTACAAAGTTAAATAAGTACACTGAAAGAGTCAAAAAATAAACGATGCCTTCTACTACAAGGAATTTCAACTAGATTAACACTTAAACGTCTCCTGAAGAATATAAAGATTTTGTTTTTTTTTTTATTTAACGCCTCTATAACTCATCCTTAGCATACTTCAACGGTTATCATGAAGAGGAACGAGTTAAATACTGTAGTATTTCTCCCCTTCCCGAGCTCCAATTCGGGCCTCTATGATTGATATCTAGGAGTATTACTCCACCCTCCATGAAAAACATACATTCCGATGTAAAACCGCAGGGGGAGAGAGAGATTTGAGCAATGACCACGGGTTTTTAGGTCATCCCCCAATGGACCGGCTGACCGATTGCCTCATACACCACATGGGAGAGGGCACGATCCCACATGGATTTTTCTCCCGCAGCGCATCATGGGAAGGGGTGGGGACGGCCGATTTCACCACAGGGGGGGGAGGGGGTGGGCCGAAACGCGTGCCTTGTTTGCGCTGCGACAGATGATCAATGCTCGCTCACGGGAGACGGATGGCTGAAAGTCCGCTCCGATATTGTTTTTCCTTCTCCCTGATTGACTCGTGATAGGACAGGTCAGGCGGTGCAGATGTCACCGGCGGTGGGATGGGGCGAAATTCGGATGTATACCCGCGATTCACACATAACTCGTCCCAGGGGAAAGGCGAGTAGGGGTTTGAACAAAAAAATATTAAACAATGATGAAGGTTACCGATGTACCCCGCTTCGAATTATTACATAGGTACCATTAAACTAGTCTCGGATATATCCAGGAAAGGGTCTCTGGTATTGATTATAGGAGTATTTCATGCAACAACCGAGTAGAAAGCGGCTTCTTCAGGTAATTAAACTGTTGCATACGAATATGCCAGCTACCAGCTCGAAATTTCGGTCGGAAGTACGGCGGCGGAGTCCACAATATGCCGTTTTCTCTAAGTTTTTGGAGTGAATTGCTAATTTAAAAATCTCTTTTTGTCATTATTAAATTCGGAAACCCAAATATTTAGAAAAAATGACATTTGAATCTTTCGAGGAACCTGAGATTTTCACGGGATATATGAAGTGCCATCCGCCTAAAATACTCCTTGCTCTTCCAAATATCCACCCCATATCGAAGTTTATGACAGTTGTTTTGGGCAAAATGATTTGTTTCATCTACTTTGGGAAATTCTCACGATACTTCGAATCACTATCTATATCAAAAGGGGAACCGGAATCATACCGGTTCTTTTATACAATACACTTACAACAAACATTGGAGCAGATAAAGGAAAACAATAAGAAATAGTCACTGGAGAAATCATATTTGAAGGATTTCTTTGCTAATACCATGTGAGCCATAAACTATTGATAGAGAATAGGCAACACCACTGGAAAGAATTTCTAATCGTAGGAAGACTATTTGTATTCATTAAATGGGAACCCTTTATTATTCACCCCACTTAGCAGTTATCTAGTTGGTCATGACTTTATAGTGACATCAGCGCCAATTTGTTGAGGAAATGCTGTGACTAATTGAGATGAAATTCAAAATTCTGTTCAAAAAATATTGCAGAGAAAATTCGGTTTGGAATTAGGATGGTTAAATCGAGAAGGGCAAGTTAGTCAGAGGCAAGTTCGGAGGGGGCGAATTCGGATTTTTGCTGCCGGGAGACAATCCCCCTGCATTTGAAGGGGTAACGTGGATTGGGTCAGTAAAAAAGTAACACAATCATAAAGGTCACCACTGGCGAGGCATTGCCTTCGGGCTATTGCCTCCATACCTCCCCTCCGCACCGGACCTTTTTTCGATTTTCACGCCAAGGGACGCCGATTGGAAAACTTTTGGGATTTGTGGACGGACGATGGAAGGGATAGGCGAGAAAATTACACCGAAAGGGATCCGAAGTGTTTGTTTTAATCCGAGATGAGCGTGCAGCGACACTGGAAATGTGGGACTGTGTGCAGAAACAATTCCAGAAAAAATAGTATATTTGGAAGTCGAATTATATATTTCAGAAGAAGAAATTTTAATCTAAAGTCACGTGTCAAAATTCTCGGGTGACGATATATGAGATGTTATCAAATATGTATTAAAAATTTTGTCTGCACTTCGAGTGATTTTTCATTAATCAGTATCCCCTGCAAAAAAATTCAAAGTGATTTATTTTTTCGCACCTTTCAACGCTAGTAATTTTTTAATGGCTTTGAATGATTGTGTCAATAGCATCAGGTACATTTTGAGTTTTAGTGACATAGTTATATTTTTAAGCGTCACACAGCAATATAAAATACTTTTATCAATGCAAATACGATATTAGTCCCATTGTTCCTGGATTTGTGAGATATACTTTTTTCTGAGAGCCCTATCATCATTCTCACTATATGTACTTTAAAACAAATTAACCCTCTATGACCCAATTTTTTACATGTGCATGTGCAGAGATCTGACAGAGTTTGTTTTTTCCCCTCCTGAGGGGTAACTAAAAGTAATCAATGAGAGGGGATTGGGTAGGCTAACTGTTACTTTGAAGTCACAATGGTATACAGAAGCCAAGAAATGAAAAAATAACAAAAAGTGCATTAATGCGGTATGTTACCTCAAAGTCACCCTGGGGCATAGAGGGATAAATACCCGTAAAATTTTACCAAAAAAATGATGAACTTAAAAACATTTCAAAAATGAATTAATTTACTCACTGATGGAAGTTTACCACGGTATCCACTCCACATCGGTTCCAATCAAATTCATTTTTTAGGAACGAGGATCCTGCCATTTATTTCTCCACGCTTTGAGATTAATGTGAGCATATGCAAAATTTGTATAATGCTCGAAAATTTTGGGCATCGTCTGAAGTTACTCGAGTTTCTTTAGAAGATGAAGAATTCTTTGAGCGTTTTATTGTGATAGATCATGATATTTTTTTGTTACAAGCCTAACATGGACCACTTACCCTTAAATAGGCTCTTTGAAAGAGAAAATGGCATTTTTTGAGTAATGAATTCTATTTTTTTCTCTCCGATAAAATTTACTATAACAACAAGGAATTGAATTTAATTTGAGCTGGAGATAGGTACCTACGCTTTAATTACGAAATGTTACAACTATTATGCTTGGGATTATAAAAACTCTTCAAGACATAATTTAAATGTAAATTTATTAATATTAAGCTCAAAAATATTTTTTCCAGTGGACGGGCAGTAAAGGTAGGGAAATTACTTTCCCCATGAATTCATGAAAAAAGGATTATACCTCTCAAATAAGGGAGATGTGTTTTAGTTCCAAAGCTGGGTATCTCAGGGCCTTAACCAATAGATATTTAGTCAACATAACTCCTAATATTGGTACTATAGGAATACTTTATGAATGTGGCCTACGATTAAAGCATGTGCGCAGTGTAATTTAAGAAAGAGTGTAGATCACCTATCGCTATTTTTCTCTCCTTTGCCTAACCGTGAGGCTCAGAAACCAGGAATACTTTTCCCAGTTTTCATATCAGCACTATCATCACAAAAAGCTTTCTAAACCCCCTTAAAGCTAATTCGGCGTGAAAAAGAATCGAGATGAAAGGAAAAAAAGTTACCTGACACGCATTCCAGCTATTCCTAGTAGCAAGAGTCCATTATGGTGAGCAATGATTAAAAAAGTCAGCGATAGCCTATAAAATTTTAAGTAACTCCTGATTCACATCGACAATTAGGAACTTTTCCTTAAGAAACTAAACATATTTTATTTATTCATTCCAAAAAAAGCAAAAATTTCAACAGAAAAGTTTTTCGGGTTTTCCACCGGTGGAAATCCCGAGAAACTTTTCTGCACCTGATACGCCCGGAAAACCTAAGATCATGCAAAAATTTCAGGAACTTGAAAACCCCAAGAATTTTGATATGAGTGCAAGATGAATCGTGTGTAAAATAAAAATCATGAGAAATACTTACCAAATCATAATTTACAATTAAGTTTGAATTTAAGTCTTATATTAAAATCACTAGCTTATCCTCGACGTAACATAAACAAAAGAAATGCGGAAGTCTATTTACTCAGCAATGAAAGACAGCTATAAAACTCACGACCTCAATGTGCGAAAAACACCATCAATACGTGTTTGAACAAGAAATGGTTCCGTTGTTTTTAATCTATGCTCATTAGTATCCCAGACGTGCGGGAAATTTATACTGATGTACCAAGCAGAGCAACAACGACGATGATACTCTAATCGCGGCGGCACATACATTCAAACCGCTGTAATACCCCCTGGAGTTTCACTCCGAGAGGGAACAAAAAGTCTAGAGGGCGAAATAACATCGAGAGTTGAAAGTATTCCCGATCGTATTCACCGGCGGACGTGAAACGGAATAAATCCCGAGCAGAAAAAAAAGAAGGGCGAAAAAAATAAGCAGGAAAGAGGACGATGCGGGTTTATTCCACGGCCGGAAAGTGTGTCCATATTTTTCTGCCATACGGGGGGGAAAAAAGAGCCCCGTCCAACTTTTATTAATTACCCCGTGCACTTCCCTTCTGCTTTTACCCTTATTCTCCGCATTTTTTTATTTTCACTTTCGTGTCGCAGTTAGTGAAGATTCGGAATGACAACGGAGCTCAAACGTTTGCCTCTCCAAAATAATTCTCCTTCAAATTCAAATCATAATTTTCTACCTCATTTCACATGTAAACTTTACTTCCAATTAATAATTTGGTTCCAAGGATGTTGTAACGTTTTAACTTCATGACGGAGTGAATTCTATGGTTCATAGTTAAAAAAAGGACAATTGTACCCTCAGCTTCGGCTCCCTCTACAAAGCCCAAGACATTCGTCCTTATGTTCATAGCAAAATATTCCAAAGGAATAGTACTATGCTAAAATTTAAAGGTAATTTTTCATCAACCTTATTTTAATGCAGAGAGAAGGCGAGTGCATCTACTGCGAAGGATAAAACTGGTTAGCTACCTGCCTTTGGCCTCAAGTTAACATTCACGTGTCAGAAGATATTTCTATTTCTTTCTAATAAGACTATAATAAGTTGGAGCTCTACTTCCCATTTCAATCGCCGTGTTCAATGTACAATCAAAAGGCGAAGCATCTCCGAAAGCATTTCACTATTCATGTATACATCAATTCCACATGCAATGCCAAATCACAATATCCTTCCCAATTTTCTTCATTTGGTATCCCTTACTTATTTTATACCTATATTGAACCACTATTTGATACACAGAGCATGTTCAGATGCCGTTTCATAATTTGAACTCACTATTTTGTACTGTAATCAGGATTTCATGGTGTAATTTGAAAATTCGCCGCAGCTTCAGTTCAATCGTGTTCCCAACGATTGATCGTAAATCTAGCGCAATTTCTGTCCAACATCATTTTGCAAATTAGAAAATGACATTCATACCATACAGAATAGCTGAGCCACCAGTACCAAAAGCGAGATGTTAATTTCCAAGAGCAATGACCCAATCCATTCCCAATTAATAGTAACATCGAATCAAATATCTTGCCCAAAGAAAAATATCTATCGCTGTACAACTATGTTATATAGTAAGTTAAAGCCTGCTGAAAACCTAGAAAATATAATGATTTAAATATTCATAAGGAGAGGATGAATGCTTCATTGATTTCATTACGCTATTGATGCTATCCCTAATGGTTTTGAAAATAAGGAAGTATAAGGAAGTGGATTATTCATTTATCACTGTTGGAAGTGTAATATTATCATTAATTTTCTTATAATGAAGTAAACGTTTCATATTCACAATTCTGAATACAAAATTTAACATTTTTATTCGCGGGGTTAAAATTGGAGTTTCAATTCTCTAAGAAAACATTGAATCGCTTAGGATTCTCCCAAAGCAATCAATTCATAGTTTTATCGTGGATTATTTGAGGATCGTGGATTAAAGATTGTAGACTGAGTGGATTGTTCATTTTCCACTGTTGGAAGTGTAATATTATCACTCATTTTCCTCACTCTAATACAACGTATAAATGATTTTTAAATCAGCAGCCTTTTTTTAAAACTAGAAAGTACTCCAGTCATCAATATTGGTAGATATGAGTGACTTATTGCACAAAGTAAGTTCAATGTTTGGGTTCCCATTTTGGAGGAGATCCATGGCGTACCCCTCGGAGGAAGGGGCCTAAAAATTAGGAGCTGACGCATGTGCTGTTCCAGGCGAAAATTAGTATTACAATTTCACAAATAGTATCAAACCTTATATTACAGGTGAATATTTATCATTACTTCATTCATTCACACGGCGCCTTGAGCGCAAACAGACAAATAACTTCAAAGGTAAGGGAAAAAAGGGGAAGGAACATATAATAGGAAAGGGACGAGGACAACAGTGCTGTGGTAGATGGAAAAAGCTAGAAAATCAGAGAGCAAACATAAATCCTCGGCGTGCGAGATGGTCCGAGCAAAAGAAATGCCCCCCCTCTACCCTGAGTGTGTGAAGTTTACTATTCTATCAACGTAGTTCAAAACAAGAAAAGTAACTCAATATTCCAAAAAAGGATACAAATGTAGATCGCCAAATATAATAATGTTTACATTATATCCCGTAATGAGCTTCCCAAATAAATCCTCGGAGTACGAGATGGTCCGAGAAAAAGAAATGCCCCCCCCACCCTGAATGTGCAAAGTTCACTCACCTGTGGCTTAATCCGGAGTGAACTCTAGCCTCACCTATCCAAACCATCCTTCGCGTTGAATCACTGAGTGAGTAAACAAGCTTCCTTATCAATCAAGTAAGGCAGAACATATGCTATCATTTTGGTATGCAATGTTACTAAGCTTTATAAATGGGGCGATCTGTCATAGTATATTTTTTGGGGAATTGTGTGGTAAATTCTTTTCCTATTTGGAAATTTAACGACTGAATTTTTTATGGTTTTTGCTTCCCACATCAAAACGCTATGGTTAATAATAAGATTTTTCTTCATCGTTGAAATCTGAAACTAAATTCCATAGTCAGGTGAGCGTGAATAAAGGAATTTCTAATACAACTAATTACTTCTATTAAAATGTTCAATGGGAGTCAAACGCTCTTGCCCATATCCTTTTTGGGGCGTTGGGTGATACATTCTTTTCCTGTTTGGAACTTTATCGAATGAATGTTTTTATTATTTTAGCTTCCCACTTCAAATAGTTGTGGTTAATTAAATTATTTTTAATCATCGCTGAAATCTGAGACTAAATGCCATAGTCAGGTTAGCGCAAATAAGGGAAATTCCTATCTAACTAAATACTTCTAAATGTCAATGGAAGTCAAACTTTCTTGCCCATATCCTTTTTTGGGGTGTTGGGTTATGCATTCTTTTCCCGTTTTGAACTTTACCGAATGAGTTTCTTTCATTATTTTAGCTTCTCACATCAATTATTTGTGGTCAATTAAATTACTTGTATTCACCACCGAATCCTAAAGCAAATCTTTACAGAATAATTTTGATGCAACATAAATAAGTGCCATGCGAGAAAAAGAAATGATGAAAGAGGAACGTGAAAAGAGAGGGAAATGGAGGGCGAAGAGAGGAGAGGGCGGAGGGAGGAGGCAAAGCCGTCGGGAGAGTGAGCCAGTATCGACCCGCGGGTGGAGGAGTGCGTGTGGAGGGAGGAGGGGGCGGTGGGCGGGGGTCGAGAGGGAAGGGAGAGGGGGAGGAAGAGGCGTGATGGAGTGTAAAAGGAGAGAAGATGGGACGAGGCGCATGGCAGGGGGTGCTGGGAGTAAGAGAAGAGGAGGGAGACGATAGTTGAAGGGGTGGTCGGTGGAGGAGGAGCGGGTGAGGTTGTGCGAGGATGGCTCCAGTCCGGGGTGGGGGCACTAGAGAAGGGAGGAATGGAGCAAATATAAGAGGAGGGTAGGGGGGAGTGGGGAGAGAGAGGAGGGACTGGTATTTTTTTTTCGGCTGGAGAGTAGGACCTCTGGAGAAGGGAAGGCGGATTAATGCGATTGTTCTTTATTGCTACGGACTGAGAATAAAAAGAACGGGAAGGGATGAGGGAGGGGGAGAAAGGATAGCGGAGTGGAGGATGCTACTGACGAATAAAATATGTATTGGGATTAAATAGCAAGGTGATTCATAGGGTCGCCCCGACTAGGGCTGGAGAATATCAAGGAGGTCTGAGAGTTGGAGGAGGGAAGTGAAGGATGACGGGGAGGAACGAGGGCACGGGTGAGGTTTCTCAAAGCATGGGGACACGATTCGAGATAAAAATGTATGCACAAAATAATTCCAGCAGCACAGAAGAAATAATTACATCTCCTAGTTGGTATTATCCGAAGGCAACTGAGTATACGAGGCTAGTTCATCGAACTTCCATTCAATGAAACGAGCTTTTACTTCAATGAAAATTAAAGTTAAATAATTGAAAATGAATAAGTGCCAGTATATGATAAAATGAATTAATTAATGGTTTATTAAAATCCAATGAGACTGCTCAAGGCATCCTGTGGCACTCATTGACAATACACGAAGCCCATGAAATGAGCCTGAAGCCCAATAGCCAAGGTAAATTAAAGAAATATCCATCTTAAACGAGGTCAAAACTAGATAAGTAATGCATAATCCACATGCATGCAGATGAAAATTTTCAGATGATGAGGGACAGTCATCGTTCGAATTTATGGCTTCCGATTACAGTTCTATTTTTTCTCTTTTGTGAAATATCGAACTCTACATCGTTCCATTGATCTCGCAATTAATGGCGCACATTCTAGAGATAAATTTGACCTAAATACCCTCTCATTATAAGTTTTAAGTCCCACAACTCTGTCTCTTAATGCATAAAAATAAATTTAAAAAAGTAGAAAACTTGAATTACCATCAGTCCATGAAGCATATGGCAGTATAGCTCTTTATTTCAATCCTTCTGAGAATGAAATGTTTTTTCCTTATTCGGCTTGCAGATCATATGATGTAGTTCAGGATTAAATGAAACAATTCTTCGCTCCATTTTTGAATAAAATGAAGCGATATCATAGAGACAAAAAGAACAGCTATTTTTATGCTCTGATTATTCATCATCATCACTAGTCGGCAATCCTAGGATTGGTACGGCTCAGCTATCCATTCCGCTCTCCTATTCGCTAGTCTTTTCATTTCTCTGATTATTATGAACAAAAAAAAGGTTTTTGCCCTACTTTTTACAAGCTAATATAAAATTTACCTATGGAGTACATCATTAGGATCATTTTCCAAGCCAACGTCGATGATTTCGTATGAGAACTAAAAATAATCAAAGATTTGATACGCCTTCAGAACAATACTCGCGGAGGCACTTAGGGAGTACCATTAAATCTATTCCATGCATGTCGAAATAAATGTTAATTGCAAGAAGCTATCCCGAAAAATACAGGTTACGAGTGTATTATTTCCAAGAAAGCTATGCATTTCCTTGACTATAAACGTATTCGATTTTTACTTTGAATAACAACTGAAAAATGATATTTAAAGAATGGATTTTTAAGATCAAAATTACGTAAAAATGACATATCGTTTAGAAGTATCGACTAACCATATTTTAAGCAAGGATGATAACCATAGTACTTTTGCTCCAATTTGTATCACCTTAGGTAAACATGAGAAAGAGTTAAAGACAAGTGGTAAGGTGTTCAATTCCCACCATTTAACATGTTGACGAACCGCTTTATACCCATTCAGTAATGGAATATTCATTCAGAGAAGATAATTCCAACAGGTTAGATGCATTTGAACTAAACTTCAGTGTAAATCAGTCGGAACTGAATGAGATACCCCAAGAACAAGGAATTCGAGTGAGTATTTTTACCAAAATGTTTGCTTGGAATATAAGACATTACGGTAAATAACCATGTTTTTTATTATTATATCCATTACAACACTCATAATAAGTATCCGTTAAGACATTTAAATAAGCAGTTTTTACGATGACTCACAAATTCCATTTGTTTTTATTGTCTATTTATGTTCAAACCTGTCTCATCGTCAATTTTTATACTGATCAGTTCCCGATCATAAATGCAATGCATATGTGTTTTGAATAAATTTTCCCCATATTTCGGTGATGGAATGAAGGAATTTTGGTATGGAGAGACATACAGTAATGAGAAGTTTCAAGGTAAATAGCGTAAATTAAAAGATCTGGAATATTTACTGGCTACTTTAATTTTTAACTGCTCGCTCCCCGTCGGTCTCGGAAGAAATATCTGCGACAGCGTGGAAAGATCTAAATTTACGACGCTGTTTAACAAGACGCATCACACGGCCAGGTGGAAACAACGGCCGTGGCCTCGTTTATCTTCGCTTGTTTCCCAAAATCATAATCCTCTTCCGGTTAATAATTTGCTGAAGGCATAAAACAATGGAAAAATGAAACGAAATGAAATTTCAGAGTTCATTTTTTATTAAAAAATATGTTTCAACATTTATTTTTAACTCATATTAGAAAATGTATCGCATTTAAAGATGTAGGGGGCTGTTATTCTTTACTCTCTCAAAATTTTCCGCATTCAATGGACGCATGGTCTTTATGGATATATTTTCACTTTTTCACAGCTGAATTTCTCATTGCAAATTTTGTGAACTTAGATATAACTTACGTTCGGCTTTGAGCTGACAAAATATGTTTCGGGTTGCAATTGCTTTGTTGCTATATGCTAGATAATATACGTGTCTGCAAGCCTTTTCTTGGAGTTTTGGGTATCAGAAATTTATATCGGAAGTCGCTCACAGAAGGAAAGTGATATTTGCCGGACTAAACCCAGCTTAAATGGATGATTGAACGATAGTTATTCCCAAATGAGAAAAAAACATTTTCATGTAGTTATAGTCGTTGTTAATTCCTAATTTAAAAAAGTAACCTACGCCGTCACTGAAATTCTCCTTCAGCCCTATCAAAAGTTTTCTATGCGTTGCTCAGCGAGCGATTTCTGTACAAAGGCAGTAGCGGTTGTAAAATCCAGCGTGTCGTGCATGGGTGGTTGCATATTAACCGAGAATAGGAAGAAGTCCTGAAAAATCTTCTGCCAACCCGGTTCCTTTGAGCTGAGAAGACACCCCACCGCTGTCTGCCGTGAGGGTCCAACAGGCTCACATCACAGAGACCACAAGGTAGTCTACCGGAGTAAAAGGCTGAGGCCATGGGAGACTTTAACCACTCGCCTATTAGCCTAATACGTGCTGGGCTCGTTTCACTGCTTTATGCGTCTCCATTGTATTACCCACACATTACCTTCAGACTCATAACAAACACTAACTCCCTCTCTCCCTCCCTCTCTAGTTTTTCTCTTTATCTTTGTTCTATGGACGTCCTACAATTTCATTTTTCCGTTCTGACTCACAGTTCTGCGCCAGTTCGTGGAAGCACTTTTTTTCAACACAGAATAAAATAAATTTCATGAAATCTTCCTTTGGTCTCGATTAAAATGGACTTTCGAACCATATATTTCATTAAAAGTTTTTAGATTTTTCACTCAAGACTCATATTGCTCAAAAAAAAAAAAATACTCAAATTATGTCTAGGAAAGCAATGTGAATGAGTAAATATGATATTCCATGTATCTCCCACAAAATCCTATTCTAATACCATATCATAAAAAAATGCATACAGTCATGCAAAAGTGTAAAAAATATAATACATATTGGATGAAACTAGCCGCGAAAAACGTCATTAAATTTGTGTAGGGTTCTAATATGTAACTACCAAATACTCAGCATAGCCTTCTGGACGACACAGTAACATTAATACTTCCTCAAAACATTTCATCAACGATGAAAATAACTTGTGATCACTTTCCATACCACGAGTTATGAAGAACTGATAGAGTCGTTCATTATTCTCTAAAATAAGGTTTTTTTGGTGGAATTTGTGCCGCGGCGTTCGAAATTTATTAATTGAAAGAGAATGTATACGACGCAATATCAGAAAAGCTTTCATATTTTTTTTCTTGTTTTCGATATACCACTGAAATTCCAATGCAAAAAAAAGAACACCACTGGATTTTTGAGATCCTCCTGAGCTGAGCGGTTCTGTCACCGTGCATCGGCGCTCGCGACGAAAATTCCTCATAACAGCGTCACCACTGGGCGATTCAAAGAGAGGGGGAGGGAATAATAAAAAAAACAAAGAGGAGAAGTAAACCCCAAGTTCAATTGCAACGCGCAGTGATGGACGATGCTGCAATTGTGTCCCTTCATGTTTTCGCGCGATGGGAACGAGAATTGCAGGCAGCAGCGAGGGCTTAAAAAAGGACGCGAGGAAAATGGATAACAATGACGGATTGTGGAGGTCACGTTGTTTGGGGAAACACTTGCTGTCCGAAGCGAGAGAAGTTTCATTCCAAACAATATCAATGCCGTGATTACACATTAATCTTCGAAAGCAGGAGAGGTCAGGCAAAGAGAGAAAGAGAGAGAAGGGATGGAGAATGGGGCATAAAGAGATGGAAAGAGAGGTCAAAAAAGAGAGAGGAAAAAAGGCAGGCGAGTAGAGAGAGAGAGACAAGGCAGGGACTTGTGCTCGTTCGCAATTTTTTTAAAATGGATTTCCGCGCAAAGCAAACGAAATAAAAGAGAGAGAAAAGGCGTCCCGAGAGTAGCGAAGCGGGCGCGAAACAAAAAGAGTTGTATGCTCAGACGAAATAAAACAATCCTCGAGACCGACGGTATTAATTACAAACATTGGAAGGACAAACAAAACAATGATTAAATTAGTTGACGGCAAAAATTACGGCCTGGTGATGGCAGCAGTGTGCCGCCTAGGTGGCCTTTGTTCCTCCGTCCCTGGAGGTGGAGGAAAAGGCTGACGGCTCTTTGGAGGAAAACTCACCGAGGAAATAAGATAACCGAGTGAAGGGCAAAATGGTAATTATATGACGCACAAATGAAAACATTAGGGCGAATCGTTTGATTTCATTTGGTTTCAAACGTTGCAAATACAAATGATGGACGTACGGGGGAGCGTCTGTGAGGCCATTCGATGCTAAATAGAATATTTCAGTTGTGTCAAGTTGAATAGAACCTCTGAACTATACAGAAATTCCACCTGCGAGAATAGAAGTATTGCATAAAAAGGAAAACCCTGTGGTAGGTTTTTTTAGCATGATTTTTCCTGGTATGAATTTAACATAGAAAATAAGAGAGGATAAACGCAATCGACAATGCTAGTACATTAAAAGGTAGGTGTTACTCATGAAGAATATAAGATAATAAGGTGAGATGGAGATTTAGGTGGTGGAGTATGCCAGAACAAAGGTGAATTTCACAGTGTGCAAACAATTCATTTGGCCAAAATTTGAACCTGTCTCGCAGTATCTTGACAGATACACTACCGGATTACCTACCAGATCGTCCTTAAGAGACCAATTTCATGAAATGCTTAGGGGAGTTGTGGAGGCTGGGAAAATCAGCATAGAGTAACTAATTAACTTTCGCTTGCGTTGATATTTATCTCAATAATGAAAAAATGACGTAGTATCCAACTCCATAAAATTGAATACTCATATGAGTAAATAGGTATGACAGTAAAAACAAACAAATGATTTCAAAATAGATACTAGCAATCTAAAACTCTAATTTTCCTCTATCTTGCGGCGTGTTTCTCATTACCTTTCAACCTATCGTGATCAACAATGTAATCTCTCTTTTTCCTCAAAGCAAACCATAAATATATATAGACGTGATTATCCCCTCTATTATGGGGAAGAATAACATGTCCCTTGAGTATATTAATATTAGCCATGAACCTAAAAACTTGTTATTGAACATCGGTGAGCATTTTCCTGGTAGGATATTGTATTTGGAGGAGGAGACCGATGGCTAAGATCATTTGCGCCACGAGGAAAGGGTATGGATATAAGGATAAAGTGGAAGCCGGTGTCGGCATTAACCTACTCTTAACGAAAGGCGCCAAGGGGACCACGGCTAAACGTCCCATAAAATGGACGGAGAACTGCACTTGAAGTACTCAAGTACTCAAGCAGGGATCGGGCTACCTCTGAGAGAACTCTGCAACCACCGGGATTTGAACCCAGCCTATCTGATTAGGAAGCCACCACATCAACCGGATCACCAAAAATTTTCCTTTATTTGATTATATCTGTACCTCGGAATAAAGAACACAAAGTCCGTTTTCCTAATTTTTTAGGAGTGCAGTTTTAAGTTTTTTTATTAATTTAACCAGTGTGGGTTAAATTAAAAGTGTTTTGGTTAAATTAAATTTGACGGGTGGGTTTTTTAATTGAATTACTAGAGGGTTAGGTAACCTACGAGGCACAGAATTATGATAGGTACTTATGTCTTCTCACTGCTTTCATGTAATACCTTTATATACTTGTACACCTTTTCCTATGAAGATATAATAGCCATGGAGGAATGAACCTCGACTAAATTAGTGCATGAGGAATCAGTCTACTCGAAAGAAGGGACGGAGGCGTAGGTATGTATAGGGGTGGAGAGCCATACATGAAACTCAAAATGTTATTATTGTTAGCTATTAACGCAAATAGCCGTTCTTAAAGATAGGTGGACGTGTTTCTTTATTTGGATGAATATATTAGGTTGTGGTGTCTTCTCTTGGCTTTTTTGCAATAGTTATATACTCACGAATGACAAAACGAAGTCGTTTTGTCATTTGTGAACTTCAACTCCCACAAAGTTGAGCCGGAAACCATTGAACGCAATTTAGTTGTATATGTCTACACCTTTTCTTATGTATTTAAAGCATACCCTGAGATCAGTAAAGAATAATATCTATGCACGAAACTCAAAAAGCTATTTATATTTGCTGTGCACCTAAATACTCGTTCTTGAGCATAAGTGAATATTTTCCTTTATTTTAATAAATATATTAGGTACTTCTATTGTCTTCTATTTGATTTAATGCAATAGTGTATACCTGCATATGTACTTACACGCCTTTTCCAATGTATTTAAAGCATGCTCTAGGATCGATAAAGAATAATAGCTGCCTCCAATGAATTACTGCATGAGGAAACACCCCGCTGGAACGAAGAGACGGGGGACGAATGGATAGGCCATGCACGAAATTCGACGTGGTGCGTGAGAGCGATGCGTTCTTTCCGGGCCGAAGCACATCTCGTCGCGGCGTTCCCTGTTATTCATTCGGACCTTTCTCGCGCCGAACACACGGTCGGAACTCCCGCAGAGGCGAGGGGAGGTCGCGGAAGGCGGACGCTCCAGATTGGATCGTCAATCACAACTCGGCCGCGCGTGGCGAAACATTAATTAAACATTTCTTAAAGCTCCCCAGTGCATTTCGGATAGCATCGGACGGCTTATTGGGAAAGGGGATCGACACAAACTCTGCCCCAACGTACCACTGGGGCTTCCGTCTGGCGCGCGTCATGCGGGCGTGAAAAGTGAGCGATACAGGTGCCATTAATAGCGACGACACATGAGCGCCGGCTTCAATCCGAGCAACACTCGCGTACACACGTGTACCCTCTTCGCGTCAGATTCACGATACGAGATTTAGCGCGTGGACAACGGTAATATATATTTTTTTCTCTTCTTTTCCCAATTAGTTTTCCCCCCACCTCACTAAGTCATATTCCTCGATCCCCATGGCAACGCAACATAGCTTTGCAGTAGGCGTAATCATTAAAATTCATATTCATCTGGCCCGGACGGTGAATCTGTGTTTTTGACACGTAGCACAGGGTACACAGGCGCTCCATATTAAGTCGGACACTTCCACATTCAACAAAATCATAATGCTCTGTTTTGGATGGGGCTTAGTATTCCAGCAAACAGCAGTACCGTTATCTTATAAGCTTAGGCTCTTGATATTTGAATATAAATTTGGTTATTATGAGTATTTGGATAGTTTTTTTTTAAGTTTTAGAAGAAAAATATGAATAATATTCCCGATGAACCTTGGAATAGATCATTTATTGTTTTTTTTTGTAATTTGGATTGCGATAGAAAAATATGTGGAAAAATGGTGAGAATTTGCTATGGACAAAATGTGAAATAAAAGGTGGAGGCTGATACCTTGCGGAAGTCCATCGAAGGATATGAAGTAAAGATACTTCACACTTTTCCAAATATTTTTTTATTGAATCAACACATTTCACACCAATGCATCATATTATCAACATTCAGGGTATTCTTATTACTATTAAATGGATTTGAACCCAGTGCCCTTCGGTCAGCATCCAATCGCTCTATCCCATTAGGCTATCACCCTCCCTGTATGCTAGCATAAGTAAAAAATATGATAAGAACCATCGTATTATGATGAATCATCTGAAAAATATCCTTTTAATATTCATTCCACAATTAAATTTAACTGAAATTGTTGGGTGAAATAACCGAATTTTTTCCGCGTCCAGCAGAACAAAACACTGACGAAAGAATTTCGATATCAATGATTCCAGAAAATAGCAAATATGACAAAAAATTTCCTAATTCGTACAAAAATGCAGCAATAGCCCGATATCGCATTCCTACTCTCAGCAAATACAATGAAAGAATCCATCGCTTCCTCCCTAGGATTCCCTTTTCCCTTGCTTCACCCAGCGTCATATGCTTTTTGACATAAAGTTCTTCCATAGAATTTGTAACGATACTCTCCGTTCGAATGACCCTCTCTCTTCCTCTTATTCCCCTCAAATGTCCTCCTCGTACCGCACGAAATACTTTTTTTCAACACGTTCAAAGATTTCGGCTTCCAATTCCCCAGCGTTCACCATTCCGCCATCTCCCTAAAATCTTCTGACCTCTCAATCACCCTGCCTTGATCTCTACACCGCACACTTTGTTTTCAAATCATCTCTCTTAAAACACGTGCGCTGATATTCCCCCCACTAGCCTCTCGTAAGATTGTTCATTTTCTTGTCAATTGGTTATTTCTAAGTATTTTCATGGTGAAGCAAAAACCCAGTACTGTTCCACAAATTTTTATTTGCAGTCTACTAGTTTCGACAACTATAGCGTCAGTCTCAAGACAAACAGAAGGAGCACTTACAATGACGAGCCTTATGTATGTGCTCCATCTGTTATTCTTGAGAATAACGCTATAGTTGTCGAAACTATTCGGCTGCAAATAAAAGTTTGTGGAACTGTACTGGGTTTTTGCTTCACCTTGAATATCTCCAATCGTGTCATGCGAAACATGATGGAACTCCTTCATGATGAAACAAAAAGGAAGACAATGGCAGGTTCCACAATTTAATTATTACTGCGACCGGTTTCAATACATAGTATCATCAAAAGTGCCTGATGATGATACCATGTATTGAAACCGGTCGCAGTAATAATTAAATTGTGGAACCTGCCATTGTCTTCCTTTTTGTTTCATCTTGAATATCCCGTTGTTCCACCAAGTCAGACCGAAATCAATTGATTTCATTCTCTGTATTTTTTATTTTTTCTGTTAATTTTTCACGTTTCATTATTTCCTATGACTTATTTTTATGATGGTAAATCCAATGAACTAAGCTCTTATGCCGTTTTTGGGACTTATACCAATAAACAAGTGAAATACAGTGAAGGCAATGTGAGTAAATACAGACGGTAGGTACCTTAGGCTTCATGCTGTTTGCCGTTCCCAAATTCCTCTCCGAATTCGATGACGTGGACGCCGAGCGGGATCATCTTCGAAACGTCAACAAGTCATTTTGGACGCGAGGGTTCATGACGGCGGAACGCCCCCAGCGGCAAATGAAATATTATATTTTTTTCTTTATACCGCTCACCGAAAGGGAATGCGCCGCAGGACCAGGCCACGGGGGAATTTTTTCCGCCAATCTTCTTCTTTTCTTGCGGTCGACTCCCCCTCCTCCTCCTCTCCCCTATCGAAAGTATTTTATACTCCCCCAACCCTTCCCGTATTCCCTTTTATACCCTTCACTCCTAGCCTTCCAGGGCGAAGGAGGAGAGCCACCCTCTTCTTCGCTCCCACCCCCTTCTCCTATCCATCTGTCTGCTCTATGGCCTCCTATCACTCTCCTTCCATTCCCACACTCACCCTCCTCCTCTCCGTTACATTATTTCTCCTTCCAACGATGTGCCGCCCAGCCCAAATCGACGTGATCCAGCAAGGCTCTGGAGAGAGAAAATATTTCCGATCCAGAGGGCTATTCCAGCATGAACCAAGCAGTTGATAGACATATTGTGGAGAAGGGACGATCAACTAAAGAGTATCATCACCACAAAGGGAATTTTAACTTTAATAATTAGTCAAGGAGATCTTAGGCTATGCGTTCACACAGACAATATTTTTCTCTTTTACTTTGTTTGTTTTTTTCTTGTGTATTACTTATCACAATGTCAGCGTCAGTGATTCCACGAGTGGAAAAATGAACAGTACATCATGTGTTACCTGAAGTTATAAGAGTACTTAAAGCAATTACCTATCACTATCCCGCGTGTTAAAAGAGAGTAAATATAGCGTTATAACAAATTTAATTTTCTTTATCATATGAACTTATAAAGACCATATAAAATTATATCAATACCTTGGTACAATAAAACTTAATTATGCAGCAGTAGGAAAATTATTGTTTTTCATTTTCGAACTGCCATGGATCTCCTTGGTAGAATAATTTTTCCATGAATATTCTTACAATGCATACTCCACTAAATATAAAGAATATCCACATTATTCTGATAGCACTTAATACTACGGGCGTTTTCCATTCTTGTGCTCTTAAGCCTTTTCCTTTCCTTGCTCTGACACGAACACATCCTTTCCCTGTTACCCCGCCATTTATCTCCAGGCTCCCTTTCGTCCCCGATCTATACAGACTGCTATAACTCCATCTTTAAGGACATTCCCTTATCTCAATAGGTACCCCCTAACTCCACCGCCAACTCTCTCCAAGAATAGTCCTTCCAGATACCTGAACCTCTATAGGGGAGCGAGAGATATGTTGGAAGAGGTATTCAAGGTTGTGGGGCAACGAGGAGGAAATAAGTCTTGGGGAGTGATAAAAAAGTGTGCCGCTGTATTTTATGTGGTGTACGTACTCAGATGGGGACCGAACATAGACATAAAAATAGAATGATCGGCATCTAAGGGAGGATATAAAACATCACTCTGCGAACAATTCAATATAAATATATAAAATTCAATGTAGACCCTCATTACAACGATCAATGAAATTGGTTTCATATTCGCGGTATAATCAACTCGAGCACCAATGATTATCATTCAAAACATTTCCGTTTTCCACACTTTACTCATAGAGATATAAATCTAAGGATCCTAAATTTTCTTCATACTCTAATGGCGTTATTGCCTTTTTCAATATCAAAACTGAATTAAAAGAAGAATGTAATTGTGACATTGGACAGAATTGATTTTAGGCAAGGTAGGAAATAATATAATTTTTTGACACTGCGTCATGCTATATTCAGTTTTTAGGAGAGAAGTACACTAATTAAATTTAAATACACCACTTGACAAATTGGCGTCAAGGTCATCTCTACCTGCCGGAAAAAGTGAGTACCTTTCAAATGAAATATGTATTGATCAACTGAAGCACATTCTCTAGTAACCTAAATTCAACTGTCCCATTTAAGAAACTTCCATCCATCCAACCATCTAAAGAAATTTAACAGTAAAATGCGAATAATTTCCATCACCTCTCTATTGTAACAGAGAGCTATATAAATATAATCTACCCTTGCCGATCACACTGAGAAATTTCGGGATATTCAATGCATAATATTCAAGAAACAATGTATGCAAAACATTAAACCCGGCCTAGCCGGAAATTCCGCTTGCATAACCAAATTTCAAAAATATTTCCGTGAATAGTATTTATATACGATAATCATCTTTTTTACCGCCAGTGGCCTTAAATTACGAAGTAAAGGATACTTCAGTTATTCAAAATAGCATGAAAAAGCATTTCATGTCCCAATATATGGCCTCTAACGTTGTTCCGCCTTTTTGTCAAGGTTTTCATGAGGCTTCCCTTCTCTCCTACTCTTCTTAAGCCCTCATCATTACTTATCATTCTCATACACCACGTTTTGAACGCTCATATCGTTGATTTCTCCATGGTAATCATTTTCCATGCCTTGCTTCCTTAGTGGAGCATACTCCAAATGTAAATTCTTGTAAACTGTTTCCCTACTTCTATGTAATATGAACTATACATTCTGTGAATCATTATTTCATACGAAGCCTGCAAAGGAGCACATACCAGAGAAAATTCACACCTACCACCTATGGCAGAGAATTTTCTGGGACTATCCGATCCCTGCTAGAATGTTGTGTTGGGGAACTTGGAATGTTGTGCAACACTCCGACCGTCGTATGGGACGTTAAGCTGTGGTCTCGTTGGCGCCTTTAGCCTCCTAGGAGCAGGCTACTGTCGACGCCGGGTTTCTCTCCACCCTACCTTCCCTTACCCTGCCCTCATGGCGCTAATGACCTCACCTGTCGGTCGCCACTTCCGAATACTGTCATCATGGTTTACGACACGTTACATTCTCAAGAATGGTGCGCACTACCATCTATTAAAAACTGCAACAGAGATGTTAGCTTGGGGCTAAATAATTGCGCATGTCGACGTGCTACACGTGCCCAGTACTCTTATCCGATGACTCCGTGCGATGAGATGCCCGGGCGAAGTGGTCTGGTCTCGCCCTGCAATGAAGGGAGTCGTCGTCGTGGAGGCAGCCAAGGTTGTGTCAAGCGAGAGGATGAGGTGCGCTGCTGGGAGTAATGGAGATGGAAGAGGGGCATTGGGAAGCGATTCGCCCGGGCGTGGACTGCCTGGCAGCGGGGCAGGCCGTCCATTCGCTCCCGGCACTACTACTGCCCACTTAACTAAATGAGCAGTCGCAAGCAGCGGCCACAAATCGCTCCGGGCCAATCCGCTACAGCATTCGTTTCAGCGCTAACGGGATGGATTCTCAACTCCTCGCCCGGAT
This sequence comes from Ischnura elegans, assembly GCF_921293095.1. Lineage (NCBI taxonomy): Eukaryota > Metazoa > Arthropoda > Insecta > Odonata > Coenagrionidae > Ischnura > Ischnura elegans. Next base: position 127,116,167 of record NC_060248.1, read on the forward strand.
TCGGCCAAATGCTCCAGTCTTACTCATTTGCGCACGCATCACCCGACACGTTAACATATCCTTATGCATCCATCATGTTGTCTACCACTTTTAAAATTACAACTTTTGTACTGAATTGTTATCGCTATTGATGTATTCCTTGCTGCTTCATCCTTATCTGTTGAAGCCCTTCCCTTTATAGCTGCATTAATTTGAATTTTACAAAATCATTACAAATACGCATTATTGGATGCACAGAGATATACTTGCAGTTAGGTTAACTTTAAGTAAGATGGGTGTGAGTCATTGAAGTTGCTTTATGTGCTACATAACAGAGTGAATTTTTGTGTGTACCATTAACATGAACTTAACTTCGTAACAAAATGAAAAAGTAGATTTATTTGCAAATTATATCACCTACGACGTAAAGTTCAGTTTGCATGTTAATCGCAATTTTTGGAACGGGTTTTTTTCCAGCAAAAGACCCATCACTTTAATTGCAATTGCAAAGCATATACTGCTAATTTACATTCACATTCTCCGTTAAAATAATTTTTCGCGCTAAAGAGCAAAGGGATTGTTGACATTGAGAAGCTCAGGAGAAAGCCACGTTGCCACGGAAATTTGGATGAAAAGTATCAACAGTCTCACTGAGCATTAATCATTAAGAGCTTAGCTGTGTTAATCTTGGAACATGGCGTTAACGGAATAACTAAAAAATATGCATAATAATGACCTGAGAAGGGATTAAAAATGAAAATATTGCTGATAGGAAAATTTCAATCGTGAAAATACCGTAGTAACTAGGTAAAATGTATTAATATAATGATAAAGATCCATACGGACTCATGGATGATCACATTTGATGTCCATTACTTTACCAAACTGAAATAATTAGAAATTACTGGTAATTGCTATTGAGTTACCAGCATTGCAATAGTAAAATTAAATCTTCTTCAAGACTTCTGCAGCGATGCATTATGAATACAAAATGATCTATCGTTCAAAACTCCCTCTTGGACGAGACAAAGCTAACCAAAACCTCGCTTTCCGTAACCTTCATTGCATTCACGAACAGTTTCTCGCCGATTATTTCTTTCTCGAATCAGGGTTTCCTTTTCCACCCTAATGCCATGCGAAATGAAAACTCCTTCACTTCAGAAATCTCAGGTCTTATTATCGGCATTCGTAATAACCCCTCACTCGGAGAAAGAGAAGTAATCAACGCGTCGACCCAGAAATCCAAGGCTCGCATTTCGACATTAGCTTCTTGAGAACTCCATCCTTTCCCACTCATTCCGTTGGGTTCGTCGGAAAAGGTCTGCCTTGATCCGGGAATACCGCATGCACCAGGAAATTCGGAAATTGAATTTCAAATACGCAGTTGCAGATGATGTGGAAACTCAATATCCCCTCACTTCAACCTGGGCCAATAGACTCATAAATAACCGAACCATTTATTTTAATTCGCTGTTAAAACCACAACGTCCATTTTTTAATTCTACGGAAAGATGAGAGAATAAAACATGTGAGTAAAAATACGATGGACTTCAATCGCTTATATTTGAAGCCCATTAACGCTGATTCCAGACCAACTGCAAAGGTATCATTTAATAAGAAATAATATAAATATAATAAATAATTCTCTGACAGCAATTCCACCTAATCCTTTTTATCTTCTCAAAAACAGTGACTGATAATATATGTAGGCACTAAAAATTATCTCTATCTTAGTAAATCATATTTCAAGTTGGAATAATTCAGGCTTGGCACCCAGTATTTTCAACGATTTGCTTAGAATCATATTTATGTTCTGAGATATTTAACTCTTTCTATAGTTTGTCCTCCAAAAAAAGTGATCAGACCCGTAAGGATCTCTCTTTGGCAAATTTAAAGGCAATAATTGTACACGCGAACCGCATGAGCATTCGGTATTGAACTGCTAAAGCTGGAAAAAATGGAATTGAAAAACTCCAATGTTGGTCGATTTAGTACAGGCTATGGCCGTTTTCCAATTATTATTCACCCTTCGTGCACTTTTCGATCGTCAACTTACGGATGTGACGACAGCAAGGGAGGATCCAATCGGCGAGGGCGCAAGGGAACCAAGGGTAAGTGAACAAGGGAACGCGGATGCTCCCTCGTTCACGCGCCCTCATAGGGAGTGGACGTGAAAATGGCGGCAATGGAAAACTCAGAAATCTTGAATTGGAGTTGTAAGTAATTTTGTGTTTATAATGCGAGTTCTTTTACGTAATATTATATCGGCATTGTGAATTCTTGCTCTTCACATGCAAAAATATAAGTATAAAGTGAAATTGGTTCTTAAATCAACCACGAGATATCCTAACACTACCCCGTGCGTCACATTTCGTTACTGTCAATAGTTCACATTATTTCCGTTCACACTTTATGGCGCCAGTAGAGCATTAGTAAGGGAGCAGGGTGCAAGGGAGAGAGGAACAAGGAAATGAGTGCATACTACGTGGATTGGAAAACGGTCTACATTTCTATTATATTTTTATTGAAATTCAGCTGCTAATTCATGTTGTTTTCAAGGATAAAAAACTATATTTTTCACTTCATCCAAAAAGAGCTTCATAAAGGGTAATCTATCGAGAATATATCGTGTATATCTTTACGCGTTGACATTAGGGAGGCTAGTTCCGTTTGCTGTACCCCAAAGAAATACGACGATTTTTGCTTGGGATGTCCGTAAGCTACACCTAAGGCTTAAACGTGGGACCATTTTTTCTGGAGTCAAGTGATATACCCAATGGGCTGCCACGATCACCGCGTAAAACAGGGCCAAATTTACTTATATAATCTGTCTCGATTTCACTAAGTCACCTCGCCCTGCATAGTGATACTTTCCCAAAATAATCTGCCCGTCATAATTTTCCCACCTCCTGAGGAAATATTGGCCTTAATCCATTTCCGCCCACAGTATCGAAATGGTTACATCCAACCAGTCTGAGCTTATGTTGCTCTTGAAGAAATTCCGCGCTCCATTTCGCTGTCAAATTACCACAAATGTTGTTGAAGCTTGCAAAAAACTAATATATTTTTGAAGCTGGTTCGAAATAAGGCCACTGATAGAAAGAAATGGATGCGAAACGGAAACTCAATATGGGCACCAAATTTCTATAAATTAAATGCAAGTACCATAAAATTAAATAATTTTAATGGCATTTTATGAATAATTTCAACTTTCCTTCATCTTAAAATACAATTGCTCTAAATATTTATCCTTTCTAACGAGGTAATTAATTATTCCTTTTATCCTTATTAATAATAATTAATTATATCCTTTCCTTCGAGGTATTTAACATTAGATTCTGATCTCGTTACCACCCAGCGTAGCTACTCGAGTCATTCTGAATGAACTAGTTGTTATACAAAAGAACTATTTTACTGGATTACTAAAGGTGGCGATTGGAGCAACGCACCTACATATCTTCAAAATTGCTACTAGAAAGTCTTCTGGGCGGAAATCGGTTAGCAGGAGGCGCTCAATTGATATTAGATCACAGCATTGTAAGGCAATGGTTACATTGTGATCCTTCCACGTTGATGAGATGCCATCCGTTCAAACGCCATGAGTCGACCGGGGAGTCGCCACGGGAGGATTTGAGAGCGATTTCCGCAGCAAGGAGACTACGGGACGCGGCCCTCGCAGCTCATTTGTCTGCGAATCCCTCTGTCGCGAAGACGCGGTAACGCCGTCTATCCTGCTGCCTTCTCCCGTCCTACAAACCTCATCGAGAACGATGTGGGAGTACGTGCTGGTGTCCGTGTCGGTGCTCACCTTATAGGCCTCCAAAGCCACCCAAGCACACAGTCTCAAAGGAAGGGGGAGAAATCCGATTCTCGTTCGCAACGCAGCCGAAGTTATCATCCCAGGTACGCAATCAAGGCTCTCTCTGCAAGATATTTACCTTATAAGAATTTTTCAAAGAAAAGGTAAACTTGAGTTATGAGAGACATATGATTTTCGATGATGATTACATGACTTGTAGAGCTAAAATAGATCACATAGCCTCATTTGACCCTTCCTGTTCAACAAAAATTTCTCACAGAGACGGTTTAGACTACTATCGAAACATTAACGTAACCTTAACTTGAGCATTTTTAAATTCACTGCAGAGCGGAGTGTTTCAGAATAATGTTTAGTTAAGGTAGATAAATTACACGTAATAATTCATTAAAGTTAATCATTCTCCGAAATTTTCTAATTAGGCATAGAATGAACTAAAATTTTGTTGTAAATTCCTGGCGCTTCCCCATTCTTTCACTTGATTAGTCTCGCGCGTCTCTTTGTCCTAAATGCAGGATATTTTTTGGAGATAGGTTAAAGCTTAAAAACCATACCAAGAAGAAATCTCTTATTTATTTTCAGGAAACCCTAGAAAAGAAAACTGCTTACTAAATCCGCCACATTACGGGAAAAGGCGGTCTCATGAAGAAAGCTGTTGAAGGCAAATGTACAGATTATGTGATGTGAGATGAAAAGAAACGGCACGCGAACAGAAGGTGAAATGATAAAAAATTGATTAGAAACTTTATGGTCCTAAGCGAGAAGGTCGCCGAAGGCTAAGTGGACAAAAATAATGGCATAAGAAGAAACCAAAACTCGTTTTTCGGGATTTACACCGCATCGTTCCATTTATCTGGCAAACAATTCATCTATCCATCCATCCTACAGACTTAGTGATCTGATGAAATTCGGTGACCAGAGGAATCTAGGGAAATATTGACAAGGATTATGAGACGACGTGGCAGAAACCCCGAAAAGTGGAGAGTTCTTCGATCCAAGCTACGCAGAAAACTGTGACTGAACTCTAGGATAAATATATGAGGGCAGATGGTCATATTGATGCAAACAAAAACACTTTGATATTGTTAAACAATTATTGGAAAACCATGTTGGAGCTATAACTCCGGCGCCTCCATTTTCCAGGAATAACTTTGACCTCTACCCAAACACACGGAGACGAGGGTCTTCTAAAGGGGCGGGTAGTATTCCCCAGAGGTCTCCACAACCCCTTCACCAACCACCCACGGACGCAAAGAGGGCACACCTGAGCATCACTTTTCCCCTGCTCCCCACATTCCAACTCCCTTCCGTTCTCCCATTTAGACCACTGAACTTGCCTCATCCATTCCTTTCACTTGTGCAGTGAACTGCTCTCCCATGACCATTCATCTCTTCCTATTTCCTTTCAAATTTTCAAAGAAGAAGTCGACGGAAACTACACCGACTACTCCCTGTGACCTGATGGCCCGGGAAGTCAAACAATGACGGTCAAATAATGGAAGACAGCCAGACAAAAGATTTAAAGGACCAGGGGTGAACGATGAAAATACAAACACGGGATTATGTGATGGGAAATATGGTTGGGCATTAAACCAATCTCAGGACTGTTGACAAAAAAAAAGATACTGATAGCTGCAGTTCTAAAAATAGGTTTAAATTTAGAAAAAAAGCTAAAATTTTTAAGAACACTCAATGAAATTCATCACTCAGACATCCAATGACAGCATTGAGTCAATCGCTGAAGGGCAAATGGATTGGAAGCTAGGCAATCAAAGGATAAGGTATAAAAACGTAAGTGTATGGAGAAATTGATAACAGATTTAAAAAGGATAACTGCGGAAGCATGAAAAGATAAGCCGGCAGGAAAATTAACTCCAGAGTTGATGACAATCACATTGGTTTTGAAAATGAATGTTTCAAAGTTTTACAGTTATTTAAGAATAGTTATTTCTTATAAACCTCCGCTCTCCAGTATCAACTTACTAAGCTCCTCTTCGAATAGTCACCGAAAGTCGTTGGGACCTGCGTTCGTCCCCGCATTGCAGCTCATGTAAGGTCTCCGAAATCCTCCGACTCTGAATCACCCACGAACTCAGGAAGGGATCCTATCTATCTGAACTTCAAGTCCCTCCCTTACGTATCCATTTCGTTATCCCTTCTTGACCATTTATCGTTTATTCTTTTCTACTCAGCCCGTGAGCTCTTTGATCCGTCATACCTTTTTTCTTCCTATATATATTTACTAAGGAGACAAAAAAAAACAAATTGGCCTAATCCTGAGATAAAGCGACATTCAATCGAGTAATTCAACCATCGAAGAAATAATGATCCTCAAGAACGGAATATGAATATCCGGAAAATGGATGAATGATGCTAAGGAGATGTGCCAACGTGAAAATTTTAATATTATTTCATTTGTGATTTATAACAGGGCTGCCTCAAACGAATCTCAGTATTGCTGAGAGGTAACGGTGACGATGACTGCTTTTCGAATCTGGTTCATTTGTGTGAAGAACGACGAAAACAAGCATAAAATACTATCAATAAACACTCAATGTTAATATGAGAAGGTCAAGTTGATGATAATAGCGGAAAGAAAACCCAGGAGAAAGAGCACGGATGGAGTGGTTAAGGAGCCTAAGGAAATTGAACACGTATCGATGAAAAGATGACTTAATAGGAGAGTTGAGTTGAAATAACTTGACCACAGAATTAACTTCCTGCAAATATGAATGCAATAAGTAAAACCACTTTTCAAAATGCAAGGCATATCGTTATTTCACAAAACTGGTTGTTATAGAAGAGATAAGGTCGAACTGCTTCCTTACAAAAGAAAGAGATTTTGCATTAAACATTTTTCAAAAACCTACACGACGTATTCCGATGCTTTTACATGCTTTTCAAGTATAACTCAGAAGGGTTTCACTTTAAAATGAAATGAAAGTATCGGAAAACATCGAAAAGTGCAATGATTAGAGTTTATCAGTGGATTTAAAAAAAATAAATAACTGAAGCTTTGTTTTTCCACAGATCTTTTTGCTAAATCACGACCATGGTTGAGAAGATGGCCCAGTAGATGAAGGCCCAGTTAACCGTCGAAGCCTTGATCGAAATTAAATAAAAATTTATATGGAAAAACTAAGTCTAAGTTATTCATTCAAAATTCTCAGCAATTTCCACAAAGCACCACAGGAAACCACTAAATTGTTTCAGTTGAGTCTGCAAAATATCTTTCAATTATTATTTCACAATGAAGTTTTTAATGGGAATCTTCACTTGTAATGAATATCGCTGGTCCACCCACCCACTATACCGCTAGGATTCGCTCGTTCGAACTGAAAGGGGTAGTAGTATGTGTTGGTGCTGCTATGGCTCCCACCTGAGATCCTCTCCTCCCAATCCCCCCACAGCTCCTCCAACTTCCTTCCGCTGGCCCTCCTTGACCGCCGCGCGCCCGTCCATTCCTTCCACTTAGACCGTGAACTGTTACCCTTTGACCTGTCCACCCTAATCTTTCCTCTCCATTTCTCCCGCAGCGAAGAGAGAGAGGCCGGACTTCCTCGTTGGAGCGCAGCCGCTCCGCTGAGAAGACCGTCCCCTGTCCGAGTCACTTTCTGCCACTTAGACACCCTCCCTTCCACCCCCAGAGCACGCAAGCACACAAAAGGAAAGGCATCTCTGCAAAGCGACTCGAGAGCCTATTGTGTGTCGCTACTTCTCCGTGAGCAGTCCATTGGAACACCCGGTGGTTGGTGCGGTGACTAGATTTCCTCCGTCAGCGTCGCAGTTCAAATCACGGGAGTAGCAGAGATTTTTGTTAGGAGACTGCCCGATCCCTATGGAAGTATTGAAATAAATGCTTGCAATTTTCCACCGACTACATCATCTTCAAGTTGAAGATGATGTAGCAGGTGAAGAAGATGTAGCAGGAAGATGATGTAGTGCGTGGAAAATTGCTAGTATTTATTGAAATACTTCCATAGAGTCCTCCGGGTAGTCTCCTAAAAAATGTCAGCAACTCCCGAGATCGGGCTGTCTCTTGAAAAAATCTCTTAAAAGCTTATGAGTGTCACGGTCATGAAGAAAGTAGACTGGAAGGAAAGAAGACTAATAAGTGAATTGTATATGGGACAAAAGGCAGCAGTGAAAGTGAATGAAAACATGACTGAATGGGTGGAGCTAGGTATAGGGGTTAGGCAAGGATGTTGTTTGTCACCAACTCTGTTCAATATGTATGTTGAAGACATGATAAGTGTGACATTGGTTGAAAGAGAAGAGGGAATAAGTATTGTTGGAGTAAAAATAGGATGCATTAGATTTGCTGATGATATGGTGGTTTTTGCCGAGGACACAGAGTCATTGCAGATATTGGTAACAGCGTTGGAGGAAGGAATGGAAACATATGGAATGAAAATAAACTTTAAGAAGACTAAAGTGATAAAAGTGATAAATGTAGATGGTATGAGGGTGAAGACCACAGAAGGTGAAATACAGAATGTGAGAAACTACAGCTACTTGGGAACTTTGTTAACTGAAGACTGGAAAAGTATAGGAGAAAGAAAAAGAAGGATAGGAATGGAGAAAGAAGTTTTCAAGAGGAAGAAAAGAGCCTTGTATAACAAGGCACTGAAATTAAAATTGAGGAAGAGATTGGTGAAATGCTATGTGTGGAGTGTGTTTATGTATGGATGTGGGACTTGGACGATGGGGAAGAGAGACAGGGACAGGATTGGGGCGTTTGAGATGTGGGTTTGGAGGAAGATGGAGGGAATACGGTGGACGGATCGAGTTAGGAATGAGCGAGTGTTAAATAGGATAGATGAGAAAAGAACATTGATGGACAAAATAAATCAAAGGAAGGGTAAGTGGCTGGGACATTTGATGAGAGGGAATGGAATTTTGAAAGCAGCTTTGGAGGGATCGGTGGAAGGGGTCAGAAGAAGGAGAAGGCTGAAGTTCATCGATAACGTAAAAATTGGAAGATATGTACACTTCAAGGAGATGGCCAGAGACAGGAGGGAATGGAGACAGCATTGGCGCGGGGGACCTGCCGACGGGCAGAAGACCACACGATGATGACGTCACGGCGAAGATGGCAAAGCAACATTAAAATAAATGGGTTGGATTAAATTTTATAATCTTGGAAAATTTCAATAAGTTATTTCAATATGGAAAACTTCTACTCCACCACGCTTGGATCTTCGAATTTTATTTTCTACGGACGTGTTTTCCGAGTACATCACTCCGTCTGTTGAATGGAGTGTTTAGCCGTGGCCCCATCGGCACTTTTCGTTAAGATTAGGCCAATGCCGACGCTGGGCTTCTATCCACTCATCCTTCTCCGAGCCCTCTCATGTCTCATGGCGCACGGAAAAAAAAGATTTGATTAAAACTATCGAACTGGTGTGATAGGGAGTATTTTTGTTAAATATACTTAAACTTTGATGCAAATTATTAAGCACTTGATTTATTTTACCAAACGCTAGCGTGAGCTCTTGATAAATTTCATCAAACATTTTGGTATTGCATAATTTGGTCAATAGTACGGAAGAGCTTCGTAAAAATAACCGAATTAATTCAATACGATTCTGAGTTTGATAACTTTTATCGAAGTTATGATTAATTTTACGAAGTTGATTGCTTGTTTGGTAAAAATTATCAAACTCTACATTGCTATGCAAATTTGGTTTGATAGAATTTACCAAGTGTTTCGTAAATCTATCGAACGGTCTATTGTTCCTCTTATGTTTATACCAATACACATTTGCAGTTGAAAGATTCTTAAACAGGCCTTACATAAAAGATAAGTTGGTAGAAATGTTTTTGCTTTCATTATTTGTGATGGCGATAACGTTTTAATTTTGTTTACGTTCATTTTTCTGTTTTTTTTTCCTGCTTTAAATTGCAATACTACCCGTTAGCTGGTGCATCAAAGACATTGATTGAATCGCATATTATCATAGATATTAAAGCTGTAAGGAGATGTTTGTGTATTTCGACACATTAAAACTTTAATTAGACGTATTCCTGAGGTATAATCATTCGCGATCATGTTTAATAACATGTGATAAAAGCCGTGATACTAGACCCAATCCATGCTAAGGCACCCAGCACGTTAAAGCCATCTCTATATCGATGTAATAAGCCTGCAAATAAAGTTTTCTTGCGCATCTGCACTAGATATTCATATGGAGTAACTACGTAATGCAATTGTGTGCATCAAGTATTCCTCTTAAGCATACAAAGGGAAACTGTAGTCACACCTTATTCACATTTCAAAACAAAGGTTAAATATTTACAATAATAATATATTAAACCGTTTAAGTTATCATTTACTATGACAACCGATTTAGACTAGTTGTTAGAGTCCGTTGCTACCACGCGGAGGGCCCACGTTCAATGCTTCATGCAGGCTTGTTATGTTTCCACTTTTTTTTGTATTTTTTTTGCAGAAACTTACGCCAAACTCCTAATTTTATTATTTTCAATCATAATAGTGTTTTCTGGGTTGAAAATCTTTCACATGTGCGCGCTACGTCGATTTTATTACCCTTTCGATTTTGATAGTTTTTATCGAACTGCTGTAGCCATTTCGGTAACAATTACCAAATCAGTTTGATAGAATTTATCAAACTGGTTTGGTAATAATTACTGAATTTTTCAATGTGCCATATGAACCCAAAAGTTTGATAAATTTAATCAGAAATCGATAGTTCTAATCAAACTTTTTTTTCCGTGCGCAAATGGCTTCAAATACCGGTCGCCCCCTTCAAATACCAAGCCATACAAAACACAGTGTCATGTGGAATTCCATGGCCAAAATTAGATAATTTCGCAACGCGTTATATTCCAATAGTCATCATAGTTTAATCGAAGAATGACGACAAAACTACTTATTTGATCCATAATTTCACGCAATAAACATCAAAATAGCCCCACACAAAATGAAATCTCTTTTATCAACAATGGCAAAAGCGATCGACAGTCATTGCTTCAGTTGATTAATGATTCATGACGAAACTATTATAGACGCTAAGATGCATAACTTCAGTGTGTATATTAAGAAGTTTTTTTTAACAATATTTATACCGAAAAGTACCCAGAGCATATTCATATTTTAGTCAAATAATGAGCAGCATAAATGATCCATAGTTATCGCAGAGTAGCGAACTTCGCTATCTTTAGTGACGGTTTAAGAACTCTTGATCCAATGCTGAAATTACTGATTAAAATTATAAACACGTGAGTTCATTTAAAACACGTGCATAACATGATATCTCTGAATAATATCAACGCTATCAATAATACTGCCGTTTGGTTCACTGAACACAATATTCACATCAGAAATTAGACATTTTCAAAGAATTTCACAGTGTTTCCTATTTAAAAAAAACTTTCAAGCCTTTAACAGACGCAGAAAGTTTTTTTTAAATATAATAATGTAATCTACATTGCAATGCAAATGTTTTATTGTTGACTCATATTTTAAACGGATCATATTGACTAGAATCTCAGCATAATACTTTATGAGTGGCCACACGTGTTTGATTCAGTCCTCTAAACCAGCACATACCAATGATCTTCCACGATAGGGCAGGACTTTCATGTAGCTGTCGCCATTGACGAAGTTCACTTATTAATCCTTGGAATAATTACCTAATTAAGCGGCTTGAGATGTGAAAGCCAAAGTAATTTTATAACATTTTAATGAGAGGCTTCACTTCTCCAAAATTATAGAGCAGAGAGTCGACCACTTCATTTCCCTTCAAAATTCTCTTGACACTAATAAGAGACCGCGTTTTCTGGCGCTGATGCCTCCACTCAAAAGTTACGAGAGGGATAGCCTCATGCCTATTCTTCAATGTCTTTATGCTTTCCTTGGATCGTGCCCTTAAGTTAAACCGTCACAAAAACTCCTTTTCGTTACCCTCTTTACTGAAGACCGTTACTCCAAAACACTTAACCCTTCGTCATCCTAATAAGGCTCTCATTTTTAAGTGTCATCGCATTAGCTACTAAAATAAAATCAAAGAGCCCTCAAAGGCACTTTAGATTACCCGGCAATGTTCTTATCGAAATAAAATGATATGCTACACTGAATTATATCATTTTCAACATCTTTCCCCAAAATAACTGCAATTAAGAAGCAAAAGAAAATATTTTTAACAAAATTATCTATTTTTGACTTGTTTTGGCTTTCCAAACACGGAGAAATCTCCAAACTTATTCACAGTCAATAAAAACTGATTTAAAAGCTTTTGATGATTAGTTTGCCACGTGTTCGACCAAAAATAGACAGTAGAACAAATATCAAAGAAAATTGGTTCAGGATATACACCGTCATGATATTACAGATACTTACACTGCATTTCTTTTCATCCCTTCCCAATGACCACTTGCTTACCCAAAATCAGAATCAATGGCACCACGAATTTAAAATCAAATAGAAACAATCTGTAACAGCATATTTTATCCCTTTCTATAATTTTTTGAAGAAATTGCATGCAAAATAAAATAATCAAAATTAAAAATATCTCTGTGAAAATAACAAATTATGATTTTCAGTATTACCGGAATATTTCTCCTGAATTTATGAATTTTATAAGAACTTGAACTTTTCCGGTAACAGATTTTACGGTGATGAGAAGGGATTTTATTTAATTCAAAGTAAGAGCGAATCAGGAATTCAAAACGCTGTGAATTGAGGGAGAATGGCAGAAGGACAAGCCTTTCGTGAATAGCATGCGGGAGACAGGAGGCAGATATGCAGCACCCCAATCAAAGGAGGCACCGAAGTCATAGTATCGGAGCGGTAACAGGCCTCTATGCTATTCGGCTACAGATTGTTACCGTGCATTCAGCGCACGGCACACCATATAGATGGGTAGATGGATACGCGGTTTTGTGAGGATCCTTAAGAGTTTGATTGCTGGAGACGAATTCGAGGTGCAGAGAATTCAGGGCAACATCAAAGGCATACAGGCTTTCATCGTAGTCACTGAGGTATCAAACCCAGCTTCTCAAATTAGAGTGTTGAGGCAGTTGAAATTGTCATAATTTTCACCGATTGCTCGAAGAGTATGAGCCGCTGTACGCCTCCCGCTAGCTGTGCAGCGTCTCCTATTGGGCACTTACCCAGTTAACTCAACACAAAGGTACTACGGCGCTAGTTTACATTGCTCGAGGCACACAACAGTTTTTCTACTCCTCTTTGATGGAAAATATGAACATGATAAACTTTCTAAATTCACGTGAAATGTAAGCTGCCAGTTGTTTTAAATTAGAAGCTATATCTAAAACACCTTATTCGGTAAAAGAACAAACTTTCTAAACACCAATGTTACTATAATTACCTAACTAAATTGGATGATTCTTCAAATTGAAGATTGCGAAAAAAATTCAAGTGAGGAGACAATCAATATAAACCTGTAATGCATCGTCACTAGAATTAATAGTCACCCCGTCGTTCCACGTAAACCTCATGGTGAACTTTTTTATCAAATATGGAAAATAATTTTTTAGAGAATGCATTAATCTCGTTCAACCAGTCTTTTCTCGCGATTAACTTCTTTCGTAACACCTCAGCTATCATAATTTAATTTATAGTGTGTCCTTGAATACACCCTTTTATACATATTATTGTAAAGTTTTGACCTATACATCAAATTTACAGATTAAGCCTTACAATTGCCTCAAATGTAGGACTTTGTAATGGCGTTAAAGGAAGATGTTGACGAAAGTCTGTAGTCTGTAGACGAAAGTCTGAAAGGAAGAGGAAATTAGAATATAAAAAAGCCATTATCAACCAGCCAGAGAAATGCCAAAAATGTCCTCTTAAGCCAATATGAATAGACAAGGATTAAACGGAAAATTATTTCCCTTTTGTCAACCCTCGACAGAATAACTCGAGAAAAACCCGGTTAATGGTGCAAACTCCCATTTTTAGCGGCCTTCTATCACAAAATAACGATACACATCCAGGACATCAGTTTAAGGTTAGGGTACTAATACATAGTGCGCTAAAAATACACCTTTTCAACTCCAAGGACGAAATAGACATTCTGGGCGAGTGCAGTGTGCAATCACTTCAGACGGAAGGATGAAGTGGTGTTTATGAGGGTGAAACTCGCAGCAAATTTGCTACCATGGTGAAATAATGTAATGAACCTTATATTTAAGAATGACTCTAAATTAGGTTTTGCTAATAACATAATCAAAGCTGATCGCCTATGCAACTTTTACATCTAAGTTTCGTTAAGTTTATGATAAGGGTTTTAAGTATATTTTTTAAAAGAATTTTTGGATCAGTTCGAGACAAGGTAACCCTGATGTTGCGATTTTAAATGACTTTTCTATATTTTTTTATTTCTCCGTTCACCTTTGCGTTAAATCTGCACAGTCTCTTTCCTCATTCCTTAACGGTTGCTCCCTTGCAATGCTCTCACCCTCACTCCCTCCCTATTCTCCAACCCCAGTATCAACCCCCTGTTTTACTTGAACACATTTCTCCCCTATGACAATTAGATACATGCATGGCGCAACTCCCAAAAACATTTGGAATGAGGATATGTTTTATGAAATATTTCTGTGATTTAAATTCTTGTGTTCTAGATACACACTGAACATTTCAAAACCATAAATTTAAAGTTGAGCGACTAATTCACCGCAAAAATATGTGAAAAATATGGTCGGTTGAGAATAAGTAATAGGATGAACACACTTTTTTTACTTAAAATTTCTACTGTTTTTTTGCCGAAATTTTTTATTACTCTTATTCACTCAAGAGACACTGTTTGGACATTGAACCTCATGTTTAAAACTTCAAAGCAATCAAAGATGAAAACATTAAAGAGACCACTCAATTTAGGCATAAACAAGTAAGCAATTTGTTTAACTGATAACTCATTCCGAGCAATGGAAGAATAAATTTATGATACAGAATTGCTACTTTTTCATACATGGACCTCCTGTGGTTTGCTCCAATGCCTACGTAGAGGGAAGTTCTGAAATAATAGAATGGCCGCTAGGAATAGCATGGGCCCACGGCGCCCACCCTAACAGCGCGCCCCAATACGCTGGTTCACCATTCCTATCCAGCTCCGTCGTTACCTACCCCCAGAGTACACAAATCAAAGCGCTGGGCCTCGCCCACGGTACACCTACTAGGCCGCATCCATCTTTCAGGAAGCGCCGGGCGGTCTGGGTGAGGAGGGATCATTAATGAATTCCAACCCCTTTTCCCTTCTATAATGGATCTCCCGTTCCTCCCTACCTCGAGCTGCAATCTTCAACCCTCGCTGGAAGAGAATGGCGAGACAGTATCTCTACTCATCCCCACGAGTCTCCTCACGCCACATTCTATCCTTCTCCCAACAATAAAAAAAACTCTCTACCTGCGCTTTCAATATTTCTCATTTGCTCGGATCAAATAATCGCCTGCAATTCAATTGAAAACCATAATTATATGCCGAATGATTGGAAATATTCTTCAATAATTGGGAAATAAAAACTGTTTAACTTAGGCTGCGTTTTAAAATTAGAAATTGACAGAGGAGTCACACTTTTACTAGAGAAAGGAGTGAAACAAGATGCCTCACGACAAGAATTCATGGGTGAAACCAGTCGTTCCGTGTAAACCATACTCTAAGAACACCAGAATATACGACTTTGACTGCTCTGAAGTCAGCAGTAGCAGAGTACATCCTGGAGAAACAAGATTTACTTAAGAAAAATGACTTAAATTGTAAATGTGAACATTTTTAACCCCGGCTAATCCGCGAGGTTATGAAAACAAGGATGCACACAGATAACTTTAATAAGGATGGTGGCTTCAAAATCAGCTACACATGATATTCTGCTAATAAGGCTAATAAAATGATAACTCCTAATACCCCTCCTCTTTCACTTCACGAACCATTACGAACATTCTTTACTGGAAAGATAACTCATTCTCTAAAAAAATGTGGCCAGTAACAACCAGGAAACGTTGGACATTAATCGAATCAGTATATGAGCCACGCAAGAAAATAAAGCATTACAGCCGTAACTACCCCTTAAACTCAATTTTCTTTGCAGAAGAAATGGGTTAGAATTCCCTGAAGCCAATCGATGCAATCTCCAAACGATATTTCATTTACGTACCAGCTGCGACCGTGAGCCTGAAGGCAACGCTACAATTCATTTGCCTTGATATGTTCGGGGATATTGGAGCAGAGTGAGGTAAAATTGCATTCGTTCTCGGCGGGCATAGGCATTCTTTTGGCAATACCATCGATGACTCCGTTCGAATGTAATAGCACTTTATCTTGCAGAAAATAAAATGTCATTTGCTTGCGACACCTTCCCAGCAATCATCATAAATTAATGCGCACTAAAATCTCCATTTGGCTGAAGATAATGACAACTTTGTGAACTCTGAAGGTGAAGGCACCAGAAATATTATTAATCTGTTGAACATACTTCCGGTCTTATAAGTAGTCGTTAATCTTTAGCAAATTAAATACCGTTCTTTACTCCTCGTAACGTAATTGAACGGAGCTCATGGGCATAAAGATATTAGATAAAAATTTGAAGTTTTCTCGGTAGAAAATTTGTAGGAAGGCTTTCAAAGCTCTTTTATTGGTGACGTGCTCCTTATGAAATTCCTGTACAAATTATTTCCCTATTCATCTACAGCCTCCCTAACATGAAATAAAGAAAGAGTAATTGAAGAATATTATAGCATGATAAGCAGCAACGCCAAGCATTGGGCCAATCCTTCGTAAGTAAACCCAAGAAACCTTTCTCCGCAAAAATAATTATTAAATGAAGAAAACGTGTAGTATTACTGGCAGTTTTTAGTGAGAGGTAGTTGAACAATTCGACCACGCACACAGCAGCATGAAGCCAAAAAACCAGTTCATTAACGCTTTATTCCTTAAATACAAGACAAAAGGTGGTTTGAACTTGTTACATTATTTTCAAGTGCCAATATTCTACAGATAATGATGTAACACGTGGTAAGTTACCAGTTACCTCTTGTTACATCTGGTAACACGTCGTGCCCTAAATGAGTTTTTATTTACGGAGACCTTCGCAGGATCTTTCATTCACGACTAATATTGTGATTATCTCCCCATAGTAATGCAAAACGACCTCTGCCGTAGAAACACCTAGTACAACAAGGCCTTCCATTGAGGGGTCTTACGCCAGCAAGTCTTTCTCCCACTAAAGTCTTACCTTTCTTTTCTCCCGTTACACTACTCCCATCTACGTTTTTCCCCCAACCACATTCCACGTACCCCGCCCACCACCAAATACTTCCATTCTATCGAAAGGTTCTCTCCCTCTCTCTCTCCCCCTTTCTCCTGACCCCCATAAACCCCAATCTCAATCCCTTCTTTCCCGCCCTCCGCTTTCTTCTCCTCACGCGCCCCTAAATCCACCCCTTGGATCCTCTTTTTGAGCTCTGTGATGCACGAGAAAGGCTGTTCTATCTCCCCCCACTCAATTCCCTCCGCAGGGACAGCGGGACTCCAACCACGAGTCACAAAACCACTCTCCCACACCCAAAAGCCATAATATGCCCTGCCCACGATCTGACCGCCGTCATCCGCATAAAAAAATCCCCCGCCACCACCCTCGATTTCGCCGCCACGAAATATAGAACTTCTGCTCTGCCATCAAGGAACGCGTCACCGTATACTTGGGTGGTAAATTTCGATCCGCCCACAATAATCTCCCACGAGCGAGAGAAATATGAGCGCAAAGGTGATGGGGTCGCATTTTTGGACTGTGTAAGACTGCAGCTCAAGGAAAAAAGACGGTAAAGCAATGGCTCCATCGAAGAGATGAGGGTATAAGGTCTTTAGCTGGAATTTGTTGAACGAAAAACGTCAGTGAGATCCCTCTCAGTCACTTTCATCCTCATGACTATTGACATGGAATGAAAATGAAGAAAATAAATAATACAAAATTTAATACTGAATGAAAACAACTCCAGCGAGTCAGATATAGATCCAAACTTCGATTCTTCTTTCATCAATCACCATTAATCTTCGGCATCAAATGGATGGAAAGTACGGTGTCTCTTAATTAAAAATGCAAGCTCGGAATATTTAATCGCAACCATTTTCAATATTTTCCTCTTAGCAACGAAAGTTTGGCTTAAAGGAAATACAAAGTGAAATTTTTTTTCGCAATATTCCCTCCTAAAAACCTAAATAATTACAGAGGTAGTAAATGGCTTCATCCTCCTTAAGCTTCAGTTATGGATTATAAGGATTTTTCATATTTTTTCAACAACGCAAATTTGTACAAAAGCCCATTATTTCCGTATTTTCGCTCACTTAATGCAAATATTCGAAGGGCTTATGACCCGTGGAAATATTACTCAAATATTTCAATATTTTCAAGTTTAGCTTTCGTATCTAGAAAAAAATCGAAAAGGTTTTCCGACCACAAATTACCAAATTGTATTTTTATATGAAAATATGATGAGCAGTCATTACTAATTTGACTTTCGTGTGAAAAGTTTAATTTAGAACTTTTTAATTTATTCAAATCTGGTGTAAAATAAATAAATAAAATGAATCCAACAATTCTGCCTAAATAGCACAAAAAACATATTTTCAATGAACTTATGAATAAAATCCGTGACAATCTATTTTTAATTTATAAGTTCAGTTTTAAATTGTAGTAATTCTGTATAACTTCCTATATAAACTGCAACGAAAAAGTATATTTCCTCGAAAATGTAAATATCTAGACATGAATTAGTAAAAACTTTTAGTTTAAGCACAGAGAGGTTGGATATTCTCAATATGAGCCATTCTTACATCCGGCGATACTCACCGAGCCCCTGTCGAACTTTTTAACGTATTTCTATTACTCTAAACTTGATCTATTTGAAAGTATCACATCCTCTATCGCCTCCAAAGATTGCCGAAATTGTCGAAACCGTTAACACATTTTAGCCTCTTTTTATCTTTTTATTCACAAAATCTTTTGAGCAGGGCAGATACGAGTCAGGAAGGATATTGACTCAACGCGGTATCTCGGTGGTGTAAGGATTATCAGCACTCATGGCAAAGGGTGACGCTCCGAATTTCACCCATCCTCAGCTTTCATCCATCCGCTCTTCCCCATTGCAACCTTTTATCTTCATGTATAAGTTCCTCTATAGATTTCTTGAGTTGTGAATTTACCTTATTCGAGAATCTAGGTAAGCAATTCGCCAACTATTGGTCGGATTTGGAAGTAGAACTCTGAGGATACCAAGCAATTCCCTTCGGAAATCACGTTGACAAATCATTGGTATTTCTGGGAATTTACTGATTTTTCTAATTACATTTTTGGTAATAAGCCATCACAACGTTGTAAGTAATATATTTTATGCATTTAATATTCATGGTAAATGCCTTTAAGTTACCATTCACCGATACAATTCATCATTTACTGGAACGGTGGTTTCTTTGTTTAATGCACTTGGATTAACCGACGTATTGCATTTTTTCTTTTCTAACCTGATAAGAATAATTTTTTTATCGGATTCACGCATTTATGGTCATTAGGAACACTTTGGGTGATCGCCGTGAGATGGTAATATTTCAGCTAAAATTGTTAATTCCTTCATGTAACTGCTATTTGTCCCTAGTAATCGAAATGCCTCCTCAAAGCCAGGAAAAATTTTCCATGATATTTTCTATTTTAATTTTCGCAGTGGCTCGGCGACTCATCCTATTACACCTATGTCATCATCACAACTATATCCTCGATGCGTCGGCCATCTTGGTAAATTACGTCACTGCCTTCAGCGCCGCCATCGGTGATTTGAGTCTCGAATAGATGTAGACACGTTTCTCCTATTTGCAAGTCAAGCATGCTTTGATGGGTTCTTTCTTCCCTTGCAGCAAAGACCGCACAGATGAGAGGCATTAAAGGAGTGTTAATTCTGACGGGTAGATACACGATTCAATTCCCAATTGTATATAAATATTTATAGCCTTCTTGTAGTTACTTAAGCTCTTAGGTGATTCAAAATAATTATAAACTCAAATATTTAGCATATGTTATGTTGACAGAGGAATGAATCATCGCAAATTGTTAGATTGATGACTGGGAGTTTTCCATATGCTGTGCCCATATACGTATGGTATTAGCCAGATGACGCGGGAATTATCTCAGAGTGTACCTACAACTGAGAAGACAGTAAAGATAATAAAATTCATAAATAAAGATGAGTACATACCTATTGAAATCAAATTACCGGTGAAAATTAAGATAAAATTACCAATCAAATATTTACAAATCATTGAAGAAATTACTTTAGTTTACGCAGGTTTTAATTAAAAATGTATGACGTACACTTCAACGCAACAAATCGCTACCAAAACCCAATAACCATTATATCAACCCAGATTAGTTAAGGTGATTATTGCAGGGCTGAACTATTTTTGTGTTTTTTTGTGTTAATCAAATTACTGCCGCTTATTTCTAAGCTCGATAGCCTTAAACTTTGCTCTAAACTTGGAAGGAACATTTAGCTTACAAATTATTTCCTAGAAATAACAACTTCAAAAAAGCTAACGAGTTAGGAAAACCAGACTCGGCCTTTTTTTAAGTATAATATGTGTCCTTTAGTCTTTCTCTTAATATAATTTCTTCATTCACAGAACAGATAGATAAATGTAACACATATTTTCATTATCAATCGCTGTTTACAAATATGTCGAAAGTAAAGAGATCAAATCATTACAATAATTAACGATAATATGGCAAAGCAGAACCTGTCGTATAAACATTGGTTCCAATATTTATTTTTTATATATAATATTTGGTCTTATTGTTTAAACAATATCCATTACTCGCAGAGCTTCAATTGCTCCTTCACTGTGCGCTATTTTGAGGGGAAAAAAGCAAATTAGCACGATAAGGACGATTCAATGAATATGAAAAAAAGAAATATGGGATCCCCTCATAAATTGGGGGTAAGAGTTCGGTTTTTCCGTACAATTTACTTTCAATTGCTTAGTTGACAGCAATTTGGTCCATATGCCTCCGTCTTCTAATTTCACTCCGTCTTTTCTTCTCCCGTATTGTCGTGGAATATTTATTTTCCAAAAAATAAGCAAAACTCTCTGCCACTCAGATTTCTCTCACCGACTCATTATATGAAATTTGTTTACCATGGTGGTCCTGTATTTCTGTTCAATCAACGACATTAACAAGGTGTCATTATGGAAATTATATTGGAATAAAGGAGAGAAATAGCAGCAATGCTCCACTATTAATCATTGTCACATATAAAAAAGCTGCTTTTTCTCTTCCAAAGCCTTTTCGATGATGCGAAATAGAGCGTCAATAGTAAGATTGCGTCAAATTGTGATTTTCCTATATCGCAGACGTCCCATGAATACTTCATCAAAAGAAGTTATGGCTCTGTCTTCTTATCCTCAAGGGCGTAAAATTATGATAGATTGACATGGCAACAATTGGGTATTATACATTAATCTACGACTTGAAATGAGAAGTGGTTGGGCTAACAAATTCAATTGAATATGAGTGCACAACAAGCTGTACCTGATGATTTAGATGAAAGAAAACAGAGGATCTCTGTAACTCAAATGAAAAACGTTTAAAACGAATGGTTTGAGGGTCGTGAAAAATATTGCTCTAATTAATGAAAAACATAAATTGTACTACATGCAACGTTGCGTGGTAATATCTCGTGAGTGATTAGTTTTTCTACCATCACATTCATGCCAGTATAACAGTGTTCTGCTTTAGGGACTGTAAACTGTAACTGTATAACTGTAAAAATAGGGAAAGCTGGATATCACTAACTGACAGCTTAAAATTACAAGGAAAGGCAAAGAAAAGGATGCAATAAGGAAAACCTATGAAATTTTATGATCATATCTTATGATCAACCTCATAATTACGGATGGTCGGATCGGATACTTTGGATCCAAATATCCGCGGATATTGCCCTTCATCGGTTACATCGGGTCCAAAGTCGCGGAAGACATCGGATCTGGATCCGAAATTTTAAATATTAGCTTCAGTGAATGCAACACCCCGTAAGGGTGGAAAGAGTTCCGATTCTCTCTTCGAATGCGCCGTCGCATGCGATTCTTGTCCTACTCATGGACCGTTTTGTTCGAAAGCTCTCGCAGAGGTTACGTAGCAGAATTTCAGCCGTGGAAAATAAAGAAGGCAAAATACGACTGGCACATACTGTGACTCTTCCCAAGAGACTGAACAATCATCGGGGGAATTTCAGCGTCAGAAATTTGAAAATTCATTAGAATCCGAGAATATCCGATCCAAAATATCCGGCTCCGAGAATCAAGGATCCGATCCGAATCCAGATCCGCGAAAAAATTCCTGGATCCGTCCATCCCTATTCATAGTACATAAGATTATGCTCATATAAGTGACATGAAAACAGCGAAAGTTCCGGGGAGTAATCCAAAG
Source organism: Ischnura elegans (assembly GCF_921293095.1). Lineage (NCBI taxonomy): Eukaryota > Metazoa > Arthropoda > Insecta > Odonata > Coenagrionidae > Ischnura > Ischnura elegans. Next base: position 127,138,419 of record NC_060248.1, read on the forward strand.
CGACTTTCAAAAATATTAACAACAAAAAAGCAATAATCAATGCTCGCTGAGATCGTAAAAGGGAGGAATTGGGATCGTTTCGTTCGTCTTCCCGCAGCAGTATCTTGAGGGCTTCTTTACAAAGCTGGATTCTGCTCCGAGATGGAAAACTTGACAACACGAGAAATTATCGTGCAGTTGTTGCAGCTTCGTGGCACGGAAGGAAATTTACGTTGTTGGACACCATGCATGAAAACAATCTAGCATGTCATAAATATGTGATGAAACACACACTGCGTTTACATATCAAAGTGAAAATTTACCAATAAAGACTAGTGTTTTGAATTAATAATTAAGAATGACGACCAGATCCGGTGTTTGATTTTAATAATGTCTCTTCCTATACTTTCTTCAATCACAGCCTAAATAGATAGAAATAACACTCATATTATTATTATTAATCGCTATTTGAAGATGTTTCAATTGTAGGTGACTCTGTCGAAAGTATTAAGTCGCATTTTTGCAATGCTAAATAAAAATTAATTAAAACTGAAACTCCAGACTTCTTTCATTTTATTTTTTCAGTTGAATTGGAACATGAAAGCAATATTCGTTTGAGCGGGAAAAAATTAGGTGAGAACTCGTGAATGAATGAAAGAATGCTACTGACAGCATATTTTTCTAAATAGGGCATACAAAAGACTCATTTTTACCCCATTCGACATATTTGAAAAAGGTAATTCGATCGCGCGTAATTTTATGACAATAAATCTCGCATTTATAAAAACATTATTTAAAGTTCAAAGTTCAGAATTGTCATTACAATGAAGCAAAGGCACATATCTTGACTTATTCTGTAACTTTATAAAAATTATTTTTGAGAACAGAAATGGTTTTTTAGTTGGGTAATACCATCAGAAATAAAATTGAATTAATTTTGGGAATATTTTATACCAAAACCTATGTAACCAGTAGTCTAAATTTAATTTTTAATATCCTAGGGTCGAGAGTGCCAAAATAAAAAGCATTTTTTTCATTTAATAGATCCTTTTCATGACGACTTTGTTGTTAACATTTTATAACCACACCAGTGCATCAATTCGATCCACGTTTTCTCGGGAAGCTGAGCATCAACTGTTGTTAAATCCTCAAATGTCATCCGACCTCTGATGAATTAAAGCTCTAGAAAATTAACCATAATTACTGCTTTCAAGTAACAATTCAACTTATAAAAATAGGATACATGGAGATTTTTTATTTTCCCTCTCTTATGCCAAAAAACTCAGACCATGCACATATTATCTCGTCCTGATTAATATTATCTCGTAACACTGCTTTTACTGTCTGGTAAATTTTCACTTGGATTAACATAGTAATGCAGAGTTATATATGCGAATTAAGGGGGGACACTAGGGCACGTGCCTCCCCCAGACGTTTAAAAAATAGACGAGATTTTTTATACAATTGTTAATAAATTTTACATTTTAATAATAAAGTTATAGATGTTTACATATTAATAATTTTAATGTCAAAATTAAGAGTATATTCGTTAGAGCAATTGTTGAATGCAGTTTTCAATCCCAAATACGAGAAAACCTTTTGCCGGTCAGACAGTGTTGCCCCCCCAGAAAAAAATCCTGGATCCGCCCTTGCAGAGTTATATTCATCACACGTTAGATATTTTTCGTTTATGACATCCAGCAGAGCTCTGGTTAATGGGTGTCGTGGAAAAAACTAATCGATCGTATTTCCATTCATTGTTAGAAGCCATTCTTTCATGATTGATTTGACACAATCCCGGTGTATAGAATGAATAAACTTTTCTCGAATTTTCGCATGGATATTCATTTCATTTTATACCCTTTATCCCTTTGATTATCTTACCCGCGAGCAAACCCAAGAAAGGATTCTTCACCCTAACATGTGTGCATGGTGCGATCAACATTGATTATTGAATTTTTAAGAATATATATACAGCATAAATGTCATTTCGCCTTTTTTTGAATCGAGAAATTTTGTCGGGACATTCTCAAATTTTAAGCATTCGGTGTAAATGCAAATTGTATTCCGTTCAGTTCGCGAAGGAAATCAGATTTACTTCCCCAGTTCCGGTGATGGTGTCACAAAGGAAAGCGCGGCGTGTGCTGTCTGTCGCCACCCGACGCACACCGTTAACACGTACATCGAGCGAGCGCCTTGTATCGCAATAGACTTGACTAGCATCTGTGCAGGGAAGTCTATGGCGCAGCGTATAATGGGGACAATTGACAAGAACACGCCTCAAGGGGGAAATTGGCGCGTGATTCGGGGGATTTCCTTTTTTCCTTCTCTGCTCTGCGGAGACAACCATTCCCTTGCAACGCGTCTCTCGCGTTCACACAGATGCAGAGGTAGTAGTAGAAGTAGAAGTAGTAGTAGTTTAATTACCATCATGGCGAAGCATTTGGGGAGCTTATGCCTTGCGCGGCAGAGAAATTTTAATGACTGGCAGACAAACCTCGCAGGGAGGAAAGGCTTATTATGCGACGTGCACTGCTTTTCTCGGGTGTTGACTCCGGACAAAAGGATACGTTGATGCGCTGATTCCGAAGGAAAAAAATGGGAGCTTAATGTCTCAGTGCCCGTATATACAAATAAAAAGAAACACTAGACATTCAGCTATGATCTAGAGTACTAGAGAGGAATTATAATTCCTGAATCATGCAACAGCACGAACAACACACCGGATAATTTTTTATTCCGGATTAAGGCACTTAATTTTCTGAACAATCCGTTTCAACACAGGATATTTTTAATTCTGTACAGAATGTAAGTTTTTAGATTACGCTCCATGCTTGAGTTTTTATTAATTTAGTAATTTATTTTTTATTTATAAATTGGCGATTCAGTCACTAGACCATGATTCTCCATAGACCTAGATGAAATGATGATGTAGCATGTGGTGGGAATTATCAGGGGCAGGGCATGGAATAATTTACACACACCCCTGTTATAAATGGTGAAAAATCTGCACAGTTTGGACCCGAACCCGCGATCCCACGATTAGAACGAAAGGACTTTTTTCCACAGCCACAGGGCCAGACTTAAACCAAATTAAGCAAAAAAAACAAGCTATATTTTACTGTGTGCTATGAAGAAGATTAGAGATAAAACCGAACTAGCTCTTCTCGGGCAGGCCGTCGGGTTAAAAATTGAAGTCTGCCATTTAGGGTCCCAAATTGTCGCACGTTACCAGTAGTCTTTAGAATAGGGGATGTCGATTCGATACCCTAAACACCGGCTTACTGAAATTGTCTAACTCGGTGGAAAGCTATAAAAAAGCTCTTTCGCGCTTTTCACCAGGTAAGTGTCAAATTTCATGCAGAAATAAGGAGCATTTCATGATCATAAAGTTATTTGAGTGACGAAAATGTTCGTGCATTGGTAAATGAGCAAGTAACTGCATTTCTATTTTTTTGTAATAGCAAAAAAGTATTTGTTACCGGAAAATGATTTTTATCAAACTTAAAAAAAAATGACAGTAGCATCCATGTTTATTACTCTTTAAGTTTTTCACCGATACGCTTGTGTGATCAACAGCTTTTGTGATCCGACACTTCAAGCCTGAAGACGCCTGATACCACGCCGCCGTCGAAACTGTCGTCAAGAAGATGAATCAACACGGAGGAAAACCTGGAAGCCTAGCTGCCCCCTACTGCTACACTCCACGGAAGCCTCCATCAACATCAGCTTTTAGTCATCAGGTTTCTGACGATGACACAGAGGTGACGATGCTAATAGTACCGGATAAAACTGGGGACTAACATGTTGTTGCTGCTATCGTTATATCATCCTTATCTTCCATAACATCTTCAGTCTCACTTTATCATAAATGATTCATATGACTTTTTTTATAATTTCCTGATCTAAGAGTGTTTCCTCTAAGTAAGTGCTGAGCGTCGCTTGCATCTTATTCAATACATTTCGCGCTTGAGCATACTCAGCTGTTTTCCGTTTCTCTCCTGAATCTCAAGCTAATTTGATGACGAAATATTCCAGTTTTGGTGTTATGCCACAATGACTGGCATTAGCAATGGTGGATAATGGATTGACCGTGTGAGTAACCAGGAAGTGCTAAGGAGAGTAGGAGAAAAGAGAAGCCTCCTAAAAACATTAAGCAGAAGAAGGGACAACTTAGTTGGCCACATTTTGAGGCGCGATGGTCTGATGAAGACAATCGTTGAAGGACAAGTGGAAGGGAAAAAGGGCAAGGGACGGCCCCGAATGAGTTATATAGGACAGGTTATAAAGGATGTAAAAGAGAATAAATATGTAGCTATGAAGAGATTAGCGGATAGGAGAGAGAAATGGAGAGATGCGTCAAACCAATCTTAGGATTGTTGACTAATGATGATGATGATGGATAACATTTATTGATAACTATTTAACTTCATTCAATAGCATGACCTTGCATAACATCAATACTTTATATGCATGGATTTTTTTTTATTTTTCCATAACATAGCCTTTCTTGTAATTGTTGAATTATTTTTAAGTATCATAGACTGACACGAAAATTATTGCCAAGTGTTTTTTGCTAAAAAAATTAACAATGCTTTAAGCGGATTAATATTTTCAAATATACTTCTTTAGAATAATCAGGCAAGCATAAACCTTCTGTGGAAACAACACTTTCAGGTTTGAATAAGAGGATGAGGCTACGATTGAAAATAATGAATTTAGATAACCTTCACTTTTTTTGTGAAGCATATATATTTTTCTTGAATAGAAAAAGCTGATTCATCGTGCTTGAAAATCGAAACCATTGTGAGAGATGTGATAATGCTGCTTTACTGCACACTTGAAATGATATCATTTTTAATGATAATTTAGAAAAATATGCCATCCTCAATACAATTCTAGGAAATGAGAATCAGTTAAGGAAGCTGGAGGCTTATGAGGGATCTGATTTCGTGCCCTAGAGGATTGAATGGATATTGATATGTAATATGTACATGGAAATGTACTGGGGTAGATGAGAGGGCTGTTTTTGTGCTTGCGAATTGAAAGGCCAAGGATATGTGAGCATGCATTCGCGACATGCACTGAAGACAGCGCGTCTATAGCGGAGTCTAATTGTGGAACAAGCGAGCTCGTTGAGAACTCCCGTGGCGTGAGGCCAGTCAAAGGCAACTAGAGAGCGTACGCAACGCGCGGCTCTGTGTTCCTTAATGTTACAGCTCCTTCGATATGTAAGCCATGAGCTAATTTCACCGCGGTTATCCAACGAGAAGAGCTTTGCGGCTACAATTGACCTGGGTCTGCTGCGCGCAATCCCCAGCCGCAGTGACTCACTGAATAGCAGTTTAAAGGTGAACTTCATGCCTAATCCAATGCATTAACCGTGATTACACGGAATGGTTAACTATGATGCATTGATTAGAAGCAACTACAATATAATGCTACACTTACACCAGAGTAATTTTGGACATCAAAAGTAATCCCGGAAAGCAAAAGGAGTCCCGGTCAAGGCGAATGATTATTTTCTCTATGGATATTTCACACAATTTGTGCATTGCGGGTGAATCCATAAAGTTATCTCCGTTGCTAAACCCGGTTTACTCAAAATAATCAAAATTAAAATCTACGTAAATAGTTTCCGTCTGTTTTTTCCTGATTTATGATGATTATCCATTCATTTAAACCCGCTAATTGGCTTCAACTGATCTCTTCCTTCATATCAAAAACAAAAAGAATTGCCAGTCCTTAAAGGTACAAATTATTCATCTCATCGCTCATTTAAAGGAAGAAAACGCTGAAATAATTTCGTGCTTACACTAAATTATATCTGTGATTGCATGGATAAATTTATCATCGCCATTTATGATCCAAGATTCAGACAAGCCACCGAATTTTCAATAAGAGGTGTGAAAGATGTATATGACCGCTCTCTTTCTGGTTGCAACTTCGAACTTTGGCATTTAAATTGTTTGATTAATTATCGCACGAGAAAATTGTATTGATACGAATGAAGTGAATCGTATTTTTATGCCTGAGCAAACCTTTAAATTAAAGCAAGCTTCATTTTATTTGAACAAATAAAAAAATTGAGATGGCGCAAAGAATAATCGTTAAAATGATAAAATTAGGTATGGTACAGTATTTATAATAAATTTGTATCCGTTCGAAGAATTTCGATGGCAGTAGAGAATTTTGCTGTGACAACCAAACGGGTCATGCAGAAATGAATTTTGAGGATATATATATGGCGTAATAGATAATTTTATTAGCATTAAGAATTTCCTCCACATCGTGCCACAAATCGAAAATTGTAATTTGCAATCTAATTAAATCTCAGAACAAGGGACATAAATTTTGTGTTCACATCCCGTGCACCAATGAAGGATTAAATATGGTGCTGTGAATTATTTCCTATCTTTGTCTCACGAGCAAGTTAAGGAGGTCTTTTATCTCCATATGAGAGAGCTTCCTACCGCCGAATATACCCTTAACTTGTGCAAACTTCAGCCCATATCACCCGCGCGCCAGACTTCCCAATCGCCTCTGGATTTGCAGGGACGGCAGCTCAGCCCCTAGCCCGGAGATGAGCCCTTTGTCCCGGTTCTAGTCATGACTCTACGTCGGATATTCCGTTGGATATCTCCCTAATGCTAACCCAGGCAAGCTGGTTCGGCTACAAGGGGAATGACTCCGTCGATGAGGTAACGCAAAAGATACGAATGCTGTAAGTGTCGGAAAGAAGTTCTCTGGCATAACATAATATATTTGATTCATTTAGCTCTGGAAATGTAAATTTTTTACAGTCCTGCAGTACTTGAGTTAATGTAATACTTCATTCCTTCGATTCCACATAAATTTGAAATTTTATTGTGGTAACTTTTTTGTTTTTTTGGGTAAAAAGCTACACGTATCCATAGTAATTATGATGTAGCCCATATAGAGAAGATATGCTGCCGTTTTCAAAACATATCATGATTGATTTTAAAACTTTGGTTATAATATATTCAGAAATAGTATCTTTGCATTCAAGAGCAGCAGATAGGTACGAGTTTATTAAATACAGTCCCACCAATATGGTAAAATCAAAGTTAGACTAGTTACTCTTTCTTCGTTAAACTCTGGCCAATGAGGAGGACAAAGGTAACTCCTTTTCTTATTTTGCTTACTGTAACTATACCACAACAAGTGCCAACTAGCTCTCCAAGCTTCTCTATCACCTGGTATCCCTCTCTTATACAATAGCGACAAATATTTCTCCCATCGCTTTCAATAATATTTACAATACGAATCAGCAAACGCTTTCAACGTCATTTTTCTTCAATGAGTCAGCAATTTCTTCTCATATCATTCCCTAGCTACGAATGTTCCTTCAGGAATTTTTTAGCCCTGTTAGTGCCGCGGGCCGATATATTGGCTTTCACTTCTCAGCGGAAAAGTTTCATGAGACAAAATATCGGCTTTGAGGCGGTTAATTGCGCAAAATAATAACTATTCATAAACTGGAGTCATGAATAAAAACATCAGGACTAATTATACGGGTAAAAATTAACATAAAAAGACTAAAATAAAACAAAACAGCATGTTAATCTGCCAAAAATTACATACTATAATTTTTTCTCGGAGATGTTACATTTAATCCAAATACCTTTGGAATTTCTCGTCAGTGCCACTCCAAGTAGGTGGCACCTAGGGGGTCAAAATGGATACCTTGAATACCCATTTGTATGTATATATGTATTATTATAGTCTTCTCTTCGTGGCTTATACTGTTAAATGGTCCAAACTAATTACAAAGCGAAGTATTCATCATAACATATTTTGACAAAGGAATAAGATGTAGCAAAATGTTAGATTGATGAAGGGTAAGTTTGCCTTATAATATTCTCATGCACGTTTCGTATTGGCCGTGTGGCACAGGAATTATCTCAAAGGATATATGAGGGGGCTAGAAGCCAAGAGGTACATGTGATACTTTTTCTAAGTAGAGTTACGTACAGAAATTAGTTAAAGAAAACAAACGAGATCAACTAAATATTAATTAGTCCGTTTTATTTTCCACTTGATGTCAGCACGGAACAGAGGCTCACTCCTATCCCCTGGCAACTTAGTTTAATATATTTATTCTATCAATTTCTGCACCTAACTCTGCTTAGGAAAAAAAATCCCTTTTCATTTTTTTCCTTAGCTTCTCAACCCTCCCATATCTGAAAAGAGAGTACAATACGTGAATGCAGATGAACGATTCATTAGTGTGAAAATTAAAATAAAATTGCCCATCCAATGTATAAATAAACGATGTCTGCCCCCACAGAATATTCTTAAGTGTTTCCAGGGTGTACCCCTCCATCCATTCCCCAAAGCTGCTCGTTGCGTTTGAAATCAATTCGGGGTTGTGAGTGGAGGGATGGGTGGCGTGGAGAAATTGCAGCCGCGCGTGCATCCCGCATTTACCTCAAAGCCTTGTGCCGTTCGAAGCCGCGCCGAAACTACTTCCGACTGATCGCCTGCCACAATCGATTTTACGAGCCTTTTATCTAGAAGGCAAAGTGGGCTGGAACTCTATCCGATTACGAGAACAGACAGGGTATATGGAAAACGCTCATGATAGCATAGCTATGCAGGAAAGAGCAATTACGAATGCCAAATGGACGAAGAGAAGTATTATAAAAGTGTTTCCTGCATAGATGGAATAAGGAAAATAGCAACGCGTTCTGGGAAATTTTCGAAAAAAATGTTTACATTAGCTCAAAAATTTCAAATTATTTCATATTTTTCCAAGAATTATCTGGAAAAATCCGAGATAAATACTGAACTTCTGGTAATATGAACACTAAAAATCAGTAAAAATCTTTTTGGAAGCCAAAGAAATAAATATTGCCTCATACTCAATATTGCATTTATCTTCATTTTTCGCCTATTATCCGACATGGTATTGGGGGAATAACATATTTTCATCGCAACTTCACTAATCAAAAAACATTTTAGGCCGTTTCAACATAGAGAAACCTCGGTTAATCTAAAAAAAATAAACTATTTAACTTAAGAAGAAAAGACAGTCATCTTTAAAGAGGTCAAAATATCTTTGCGATATTAAACCAGTCTTCTGCAGATTTTTTATTGAAGAAAACTATTACAGGAGAAAGTGATAAAAGAGCCCGTGTTAACTCCAGAGAAAGAAGCATAACAACAATTACGATGTCCACCTTCATGGGGGTTAAATGTCGTCATCCGCATATGCTTTAACATATTGTTACGAGGTGACTATAAAGAAACGAGATGCTTCCTTCCATGTCCCGTCCGTTTCCAAAAACCATCCCTTCAACTCTCCCCCTTCCACCCTCCTGACCCCACTCCCCCTTCCACGGTTCCCTTCTCCGCTCCTTTTCTCTCTCTCTGATTTCCCATTAGACCCACCTCTGCAAATTCATACGCTTACTTTTGCCTCTCCCATTCCGCACGTGCAAACCCTCCATGCTTTTCCGAGCTTCCCTCTCCAATAATCCTCTCACCCTCTAACCTTTAGTTTCAGTTTAAGGAGCAACTAGAAAGCTATGAGAGATATTAACCTATTTTCGTTAAAATGATAACATTAAGTACTGTATGTACAATATTTTCACAAAATTTGTCACCGTACGAAGCGTTTCGATGGAATTAGAGAATTTTATAGCGACTCAAAGCGGGTCTGGCAGAGACGATTTTTGAGGATATAGCCTTTCTTTTAGTATTTTCAGTCTCCTACCTAACTCTGAGGAAGGTGGATGTATACCACCGAAACTTTAGTTCTGTGAGTGTTTTTTAAAATCATTTTCTGTCATGTGCTTCTACCTAACCTGGGATATTTTTATGTTATACCTATATTATATGGCATAATTTATCATTTTAATAGTATTAAGAATTTCCTCCACGTCGTGCCACAAATTGGAAATTGTAACTTGCAATCTAATTTAATCTCAGAACATGGGACATTCGTTTCGTGGTCACATCCCATGCACCAATGAAAGATTATACATGATGCATTCATCTGTACAAAAACTACTTTACTTCGTGATTGGTTCACACGCTAAACACGTTGGCCAAAATCTTCAATTAATTGAAAGATATTTTATAAACGTTGGTACATGTGAAATTCAAACTGAAACCACTGTCTTCTAAAGTTTTTACCAATAAGCAGGTAAAAGCATTTCAAGTGGTTCTTTCAAACTGAAAAAAAACAGGGACACCCCAAAAGATGACTCCGAGAAATTGGACTGGAATCAGTATTTTTTCTTGTGTCCAATCATTCGATTCCCAGGGTGTATTCTTCGATTTTTATGGACCCCACCTGTTCAGAATGAAAGGAATAAAAAAACTAAACAACGAAAGGGCACTTGGAAATATTTGTCGAAATCGGAGACGGGGAATATATTCAAAGAGAGCCTTCATGTATTTTGCACTCATGTGTTACTGTAAAGATGGTAGTAAAGATGACTAAGAAAACGTCATTTTGACCCACCAATTTTCATAGCATCATGCTAATTTGTGATTCTAAGATATCCTGTTTATCATTATACATTGGGAATAAAAATTTAATTATAACATGACCGAACTAAAATAAGCTATCATGAATTATATCCCTCCAACAATACTCATTTTATACCGAACTCAAGGGCAAATGAAAATTATTCTTTTTTAAGCAACCAATTAATCAGGTTGAGGTCCTCCATTGAAGAGGAAATAACACTCAAATATTGTTTTATTAAATTGTTTTGAAGATTTATCTAGATGAATTTTTTTGTGTTATAATTTCTGCAAAGAAGCATTGAGATGCGTAGAAGAGAAAATAAACCTTACTTGAAAGCGAATGGAGGCTACGAATCGAAATGACTCATGGGACAGAAGCTCAAATATTGATTGCAATACCTACAAGTACTTTCGCCTTGACTAAGGCGCTTTCAATATACGTTCGTTCGCCCACAATTCCTTTCATAATTCATTTTATAATATGCACGGTCATTTAACTTGATAAATATTTTAACAGGTGATATAATTATCATAATCCTTTGCGTACCATCTTCATGTACATCTACGAAGGCGGATCCAGGATTTTTTTCTGGGGGGGGGAGAACCAGGGCCTGACCGGAGAACGGTATTCTCATATTTGGTATTAAAAAATGCATTCAAAAATTACTGTACGAAATTTACTCTTAATTTTAACATAAAATTATTAATATGTACGTATTCATTACTTTTTTATTAAAATATAAAGTTTATTTATATTTACATTGAAAATCTCGTCTATTTTTTAATCGTCTGGGGGCGGGGAAAACGTGCTCCTGTGCCCGCCACCACCTAATTCCGCCTATTTACATCTACATACTACCCAACAACCTATCTAGAAAGGCGTTTCGCGGGGGTACTAGGACAACAGCCGTTCACAAAAAAAATATGATAAAACGTCAATGTGCGCGTTAGAGATATGTGATTACTAAGTCCCGCCTAACTTTTATTAAAGTCCTTTACTGTCAAAGAGAATAAGAAATACCTATATCTTACCGTTCATCTGAATATCTCACTTCTTTTGTCACCTCAGTCGGATATCGAAACAAGTTCTAAGACGATGAAATACTCAGGGTCGCTCTTAAATATTATCTTGCTCTCAATAGTTTAAGCAATCTAAGTCTAGCACGCGTAGACGCGAAACGAGGAGAGTAAGGGAGGGACAATGAGCCATTCCTCTTCTTCAGCTACCCCTTCCCCCCACCCTACGACAACTTCCCATTTCGCCCTTAATCATGCGTTTCCTTCACCCTCATCCCTTTCCGTGCTCACCCCCTTCCATCTCCACGTCGTTCCGGCCAACGAATAAATTCCTCAACTCGACCGCCATCCCTCCACCGGAGAGAAAGAACATAAGCTGAACTCGCGTGGTAACCCGCACCCTTGACGGCACCATGCGTGCGTCGCGTCGTCTTCTCCCGGAAATTGGTTATCGACAAAGATAATGCGATACCTGCGCCCGAAAGAATGAAGTGTAATCCCCGAGGTACTATCGACCCAAGAACGGCTAACGGTGAGTGCGGTCCCCCAAAACAAACTCGAGGAGCAGCACATCATTCCTCTCCCCAGGTCTTCCTTCCCTTTGGGGAGATCCCTTTATTCCTCAAGTCTCCAGGCACGCAGAAGCATCCATCGGAGCTCAATTTTATGACCTACTCAGTGCCTACCCATGCCACGACACAAAATACTACCCTCCGATATACGACACATTATTTAAAGGAGTGGTTTATAAGCTACCTAAGTCCGGGGAAAATATTAAACAAGCTATGCAGAGAGTTGGAAATTAATGCACCATATGAGTCCGCGGTTCACAGATGAGTGCACTATAGTCTCGAAATTGCCGTTAAAATCCAGGAGTTCATAATATGCCACGGTGTGCACAACTAATGCAAAGTTAATGGACTAATTTGAAGTTTTAATACACAAGGACATTGTATTAGATCACTAGACAATGCTTCAAGTCTTATGGAAGTCGTTTTTCCTTACATTACATTTTCAAATGAAAAAAAAACCCTTCCTTGACTGTAAAAGTAACTCAGTTACCCCAAATTAAATTAATGTTGTATATTTTATTTTATCCCTTTGCCATTTTTTGTATTTGGCCTCAACCACTTTGTCATTATTTAGGTGACGAATGTTTTTTTTTTACATTTAAATTGTTTTTGAAAACTTGGGGAAACTGAGTTACCCTGCATAGCTGTTGGCCGGACTCGTTTGTTTTATGAGTGCAGGGATAAAAGTTTAATGCAATAAATTTTATTATATTATGAATTCAATAACGCCAATACTCCACACGATGGCACCTTTAGTACTTGTTTTTTCATAGCATGTAAGCTAATGTACAGTTACGATATCAAAATATGGAAGAATCCAGCCATTTCGCACGAAATCAATGTAAAAACCTAAATGTAGCCTGTACAGTACTTATAAATAATAAAAAACAATGTATTATATCGTTAAAAAGAGCAATGGTGTTGAATTACAAGCAAGACTAAAATAAAACACAAAATTTATGAATTGGGGTGCCTGAGATGACCCACACAGTCGATCGCGTAAGTTTTCAATGCACAGTTACGAGAGGGTTAAGATAAATTGTAAGTTGGAACGGCTGGTATCATGTATTTTGGTTCAATTTTTCTGTCACTGTAATATAGTGAAGTCTACGATTTCAGTGTATGTTTAGCTTCTTGGTTTTACTCCAAAATTCAAGTGATTTTTCAGTACGATGACTTTGGCTTGTAAAAATTTAAGTAGAAAATTTTCAAATAAATCTCAGCTATATTTAAAAGGATTATTATAGAAGCAACACTCCATAAATATTATTGATCGCAAACAGGATGCCAAAACGAAAATTATTCACTCAGGAAATTACAGTTTTCTGGAAGATGGAGAAATCAACTGTGCATTATTTAATTTCTAGAGATGATTATTCATATGGCAACGAATAGATAACAGTAGAATACGTAAGATAAGCTACAACATCTACGTCATAATTACAGCAATACAGTTCCAGATGACGATCAAGCGAAGCGAAAGCTTAGCTACGACAACAATTTTATAGGACGGCTGGTCTCCTGACAACTGCATCCATTGCATTAGATCGAAAGAAATGAAAACGATTCCCTGGCGGTTTTAATTTGCGAAGGCAGAAAATGAATCACGGTTTTTGGTCACAAGGGGGGAAAAACACCCGTATCTCATTGCTTTCGGCCCCCGGGCCCCGCAAAAATCACAGCTCATTCGAACAGGGCCCGAACAGCGTCCATTACGCCAGTGCCGAATGGTGCATGCGGGAGCCCCTTCGTCATCCGATTAAAGTTTGTGGTTATCTAATCCATTGTTGGAGGTGGGGGTTGGAGTGGGACGAGGGGGTGGTTCCTGCGGTGGCGAAATCAGGCGGGGGGAAGCACAGAGGTCCCAGGGCCCGGCCCCGCCCACAGGCAATCCCTGCTCTACAACCGACAAAAACGAGGAGCAAAATATTCAACCTCCCTCCCGTTTGCTCATTTCCCAAGCGGGAAAGAGTTGACGCCATTTGCCAAGCGAAGTGAGCGCAGAAAAAAATCGAAATAACTTCTTTCCTCCTCATTCATATAAGTGAAAACCTATAGATCATTCACGGCCGATTTCCTAGTCTTCGAAATGGGAAAAAAGAAATAGTCACGATAAATTGTATCTAAATTGGATGGTAACCATAATCTCAAAACCATGGAGATGAGAACGGATAGCACGATTCTTTTTATTTGTTCTAATTAACTGTCAAAGAGTATGTGTCATTAACATTGCTAAAATTAAGGCACATTTCTTCGGTATTGATTTCAACATCATATATTTTAACCCCGACTTTGCCTTTAATTACGTCTTAAAATCGAAGCGTAGAAATCATTTGCGACACAAGAAAAGTAGAAATAATAGATTTACATTATTTTATTTATTAATTTCCATAACACCTAACAGCTCTATAAGACCTTATACATCGGCGTTACTAACATGCTAACAATTTAACGTATACAACAAATCATGCCCTGAATTGGGTTAACTTACTCAGGCGGGACTCGAACCAGCAACCTTTCTGCTTGGCAGTGAAGGACTTTACCCCACCGCCACCGAGGCTGGCAAAACAACTCTTGATAAATAAATTACAATAAGACTTATTTCCATTTCATATAAACATGAAATTCACAGTGGATAATTTTATTGCTAGATTTTTTACATGACGTTTGCCTAAATTACAGCATTAGTCTTTTTCCCAGCAAAACATTTTTGCAGATTACAATTGATAAAATTCCCTAAATGCTGGGTTCGGGGAACCACCGCTTCTTTCAATAAAACTATGGCTCAAAATCAACGCGCTTAATGACTTTTACTGACAAAAGTTTTTGCACTTAGAGGCATTATCTGGTTCACCCGGAATGCAATGGACATAGCATAATTATACGCATGCTTCTTTTCACTGTTGCCTATGATGTATTTCTGCTGAATTTTATATCACCTCATATTATTTCTAACGAAATGGCTGCTAAAAAGGGGAATAAAAGTACTTTTTCTATTTCAGAAATAACCAATCATTGCTCATACTAATAATTCCAAACAAATAAGTCTTGCATCACAAGACATCGGCATAGTATCGCTGCGGTGCTAATTAATCAAAGGAATTAACCTAAAATATTTAATTCCCAGAGTGACGCCAGGAAGAGTGATTAATACCAGTAATTATAAATGAGTTCTGTCGACCATGCGCACGCATTATCTCTACCCAGATGCGTCAAGCCTTCTACCTCACACCTCTCCGATTCCATGGCGCTGAAATTTAATCAACTGACAAGTTGCAAGCAGAGGTGAAATTGCTTTACGCCGTGCGAGGGGAGAGGGAATGGAGTTGATTGTCGACAGTGATATATCCCTGGAAACTTCGCGAAGCTCATGAGCCAAAACTCATATTCGGGAGCACCTTTCGTTGCCGTGGAAACGAGTTGTGAGATCCACCAACGGCCTACAGCTAATCCATTGTTTTCAGAACAAAAATGCATCGGTGATCGAGTATTCGTCAGCCTGACATCGCTGGAAATGAAAAACTAGTAAGAACGTGGAATTTCATGTCATTATAAATGTTTTTTTTTCTTTTAAGGACAAAATGAATGTAGCAGCTGAAGTGTGGCGGTTGAATACTAAGGTTTCGGTTGGAATGCTATTGATATTAGTATTTTTTTATAATAAAAGAAGAACTGATCAGCAAAATAATAACTCATCACTTCAGTTATATTTTGCAAGCTATACAGATGGTCTTTCAGTTATATTAACATGGATTTCAATTAGAATTCAGCCGAACTGTTTCCGTCAGTTGTATGCAAAAATAGAATGGCATGGCTTGAGCTGTGAATGCTGACAAACAGCATCTAACCGCAGTCCAGAAAAATTTAATCGTCATTCCAACTCACTAAAGGACTCACCTTGAAGTTCTAATGACCTTGATGACAAAAATATGATATATCTTTTAGAATTATCAAATGGTTTCATAAAATGGGAGACAGTGATGACGATAGCAATAGTGAAAGCCATAATAATCGGCAAAGCATCCACTTCTACATCTTACAAAAACTAACGACCATTGACTTAGCTGCAGGCATGCATCGTAGGACATCGTAACTACCATATCATATTTACATATGAGTGGGTTGGAGGCCAAGGGGTACAAGTGATATTTTCTCGACGGAGTTAGGTAAAGTTAATTGTTAGAAGAAATACACAAAAACCTGGTTTGCAAGGGAAACGAGTGTGTCTCTGTTCTATGCTGACATCGAGTGGAAAATCAAATGCACTACTAAACATCTAATTGATCTCGTTTGTTGTCTATACCTAATTTCTGTCCCTAACTGTCTATAGAAAGAGAAATCACTTGTACCCCTTGGCTTCCAACCAACTCATATATGGTATATGGGCATTTCCATGAAAATGTCAACTTTTTCTCACAAATTAAAATTTAGACTGGAAATATTTTATCTTTATAAATCAACAGCTAATTGATTGAATTTCAAGAAATCAATGCTTGAAATATTATCCACAGCCTTGATAAAAGTTTTCAAACTATACTTCGATTCACAGAGTTTGGAAGATGTTTAAAGTCATTACACTTAGGAGGTTGACCTGGCAGTAATTCCGTCACATGTTAATTTTAGGCATAGTTGGAAGGTATTTCGATAATTAATGTTGTTTCTGTACATGAAAATCACCTTCATAAATGTTTTTTGATCGTGCAGTCTTAAAAGTTTTACAATTTCTTTGTATTTAACAATTCAATCGAAATATCCTATTGCATAATTTTCTCTAAAGGTAATTCCGTCGCAAATGGAATTGCCTATATTCAATCACTCGTTCATAAAAAAATATAAAAATGAAGAATGCGAGAATAATAAGACTGTTTAAAATGAGAACCAGCCATCATACCAGCCATACGAAGACACTGATAAAAAGTATATTTTATAAGGTATTGCTGAGGTAAATGAACAGTGTTCATTGAACATCACCGATTTTAAGATCATGAACA
Source organism: Ischnura elegans (assembly GCF_921293095.1). NCBI lineage: Eukaryota > Metazoa > Arthropoda > Insecta > Odonata > Coenagrionidae > Ischnura > Ischnura elegans. Next base: position 127,155,478 of record NC_060248.1, read on the forward strand.
TTACTAAAAAAACGCATCTACTGTAAACAGTCTCCTTCTCTTCAACCTCCGAGTAAATTCGGATAGAGTCATTAACCGATTTGGCTCAATATCTATCATTTGCGTCCCGTGAGAAAAAAATGCCCTCGGAAGTGAATCTAAGGAGAGAATGGCAACCGCCAGCTCCCGATGCACAGGGAATACTCGCGACGCTAAGAGCACGAAAAAGAGAACTCTCTGTTGGAGATGAGGGCGGCACGGTGAGGTATCTTCTTGGCGAGGGTCGAGAGCAACAAAAGGCACTCGATGGTGAACGGAGAGAGGTGGAAAAAAATGAAGATTGGAAATGAAGTATTCAGGTAAGATGAGTACGGCGGAGATATAGGGGAGGGGAACCTCTTAAAGGTGAGGGCGCTGCCGAGAGAAAAGTAGTGATAAGAGCAGCGATAGGGCGGGTTTGGGGATGAGAGTCAGGTCAGGGGATGAAATGGAACGAATGAACGAAAAGATAGAAGAAGAAGAAAAAAAAGGGAGGGGTCGAAGAGGATAAGAAGCAGCCGTTCGTAATGGATTAGTTAGGACGGCGGAGAGCCCGCGCTGCCGGGAGAAATCGGAGATATGACCGGGAGGGAACTGATAGAGAGAGAGAGGATCAGGAATACAAGTTAAAGCTCAGGTAAATAATCGATAAGGTGGATGGAGGTTGTGCAAGGCATGGGAGGGGAAGAGGCATGTATAAGAAAAGAGTCGGAGCCTGGTTGCGGCGGTTCCCGGTGAAAAATTCAATAATGGGAAGAGAAAGAGCGAATGGGGTGGGGGAGGAGCGTAGAAGGGGGGGGGGGAGGATGCAGGGTGGGCTGGGAAAGTGGAGTGGGGAGGGGACACGCGCGCCCCCCTGGAACCCCCCGCTGCATGTGGGTGGGAAGGGTTGGGTGGAGCAGGTGATGCGGGGGGACAGAGAACAGAGGTGGGGGTGGGGGTCACGTGAACGAGCAACGTGGGACGTCGTATCCCCTGGTAACACCCCCCCCCCCACACGCCCCTTTCCGTCCCTCCCTTCACCTCTCGTAGGTTCGAGGCGAAACGAAGGAATAATGCAAAGGCATACGCCACAGGGCGAACGAATTCATCCGCGTGCGAAAAAGGACTCGCGTGGGGGCGCCATACACACACACGTACTTTGCAGACATATTTCCTGTTCGACCGAGGCACACATCCTTCGCAAATATATAATTCGAAGAATTCTCAGTCCATGTGTGTGTAATTAAAAAAAATGAAAATCTCTTTGCTAATGCTATGTAGCAAAGATAAAAAAATTAAAAAAATACTTTAAAAAGACCAAAAAGAATTGGCAAAAAATAATAAATTATTTATGAAAAAATAATTGATATAAAAAATAACATATACTCATAAACAACCAAAAAATAATAAAATAAGTTGTTATAATTAAATAGCATTAATTGTTACCAATGCGATGGCCATCAAAAAGCCAATTTTCCTGTTGTAAATATTAGTTATAAGTTTCTATTTCACACAGACAACACAATACACCCATAACAGAACACGTGCGCCATTTTTTAAATTAACTAATTATTAACTGGCTGGTTGGGGTGAGCCAAAGCTCACCGGTACAGCAAGGACGTGGACATAAGTCCATGTGTGGAAACAATACCCAAGTATTATTGAAGGAAATGGCAGTGCTCTACTTTTTTACCTCTACATTACTGACATCTCAGACGGTAATGCTAACAGTGCTGGTGAAGCCATGCTGCAGTCCATACTCTTTAGCAGCTTCGTATGCCAAACTTCTTCTCCGGCGTATGAGCTTACATTTTACATCGCATTTCCACCCAAAGATACACTCCAACGGAGCGAGCGTTTTTAACTCTCCCCGTGTGGGGTGGCATACTTAAAATACAGATTAATGGCAAATGGCATTTAATGACATAATATTATGAAATCGTTTTGAATATCTTTAACTTATATTGGGGATCTTGTCTACCATAAAGTAAAAGTAATTAAATGATTACTATGCAAGGTCACTGGGTTTCGGGATGAAATAAAAACCAACAGCCTTACTTGAGCGATGAAAAAGAGCTGAATGTATTTTTAAACTTATAATTTATTATATCAAACAATTTTATTTTTAACAATTAAGTAAATTGTGTTTTCATTGGTAAATGTAACCCATTATCTACATTGGCCTAGAAGACTGAATTCATCACTTATTCTGCAGTCGTTCACGTTACAAGAGAAACGTGCGAATTCAAACTTACCACTTTAGAGTGCCCTTGAGAAGTGGTGATTTTCAACTTTTTCATTAGCACATCATCTTCAATTCTCAAAGCCAATGAAAGAGAATAGGCTGATTAGGTTTTTTGGGAAGGTGTGGCTATATACTAAAAATATCGATTATTTTTACAACACTGTATGAATATGTACTGAACGCTGGGGTGACACACTAAGCATTTTACGATAAAGGGGTCAAGGTATTTATTTGGGCGCGTATTTTCCCTATGCAGATTTTTATCCACACTTTGCCCCCACATTGCCCACGTAAATTTTGTAGCCAAATTAATTATTTTCCCCCCCCCCGTAAAAATTCATCGTATCCTGATTTAACTTTATATTGTTTTCTTACAAAACTCATATTCCCACGATTGATCATTTTCCTCAAAAGTTGTAACGAATTCTGCCGATCGGCCCTTGGGAGGATCATGAATAGCAGTCATTAGGAAAAATATTGGAGTAAATATTAGTGGATTTTCGAAGAAAAATTCTTTTTAAATTTTTCGTTCGAAGTATTTTCGAACATCAGCAATCATTTTTTGGCACGGAGTGCACATAGAGGCTTGATGTGAAGTCATAGACATATATCTTCGAACAACGTTAGAGTAAAATCTATCTTGGTAGCAAGCATGTGAAATGCTTGGTCCAGAACTTTGAATAAACTATTATTTATCATGAGCAGGGTACAGAGGCCGAAGAAGGAAATATATAGAAGGTTATGATACTTCTCAATGGCTCAACTGCACTTATAGTTCGCTAGAAACATTTAGGATTCTGGGTATGCCAAATATTTAATAATTGATTAAATAAGAAACAAAAATGTGAAGCGTAACTCGTTGATTGCTCCAAAGAGCAAGCATAATATTTTTAATTGACTTTGAAGGTACTAATTTGAGAACTGCTGTAGAGGCTAGGCATTGACTAATTCAGCTTCTGAAAATTGGTATCTTTCATTTATGTGATCCTCAGAATTGTAAAAAGAGTCGCAGCCTAGATAAAATATCGTGAATACAAGCTTTTTGTTTCCCAGTATTTTAAATTGCTGTTACTACTTTCCAGGAAGTAAACCTAAAGCCACTCATCGATCAATTTTTTACAGGCAAAAAATTGATCAATGAGTGGCTCTATAGGTCTATTACTTTTGAATGCATATTTATTCGCCATGATCTGTTATTTTTACGTTTGTCTCAGTAAATGAAGCATTTACTAATTTATCCACTCATTAACACGTGTGAAGTTGGAGTCAATGAATTATTGCTTCAAATAAGTACGGAAATTAAAAGGAAGAGATTTTAAAAAAAAATCAGCCAAATGCTCTCCTGCCAAAGTGGCGACATGCGGGGAATAAAAACTGCGGGGATCATCTGCCACCATGGAAGGTGCTTAGAGGTTTGCCAGCTGACGGGTGACTGAGTGTGTTAGAGGGATTGGAACGTGGAAATGGAAAAAAATTGAACGGAGGCAAAAACTGGCAATCAGTGCGAAAAGTAGTTTGAGCCATAAAAACGGTCTAGGGGAGTCGATTTTTTTTCTTGACCAGCATCCAATGCGACCGACACACGGCGAAGCGGAAGACGTATTCTCTCTGCGGCGCATGCGCGTTTCGACTCGTCGCCTTTTCCATAAATCTACGGCTTTAATGAGTGGTGGTAATGGACGAAGCGGGGAAAAAATATGCATGGACAAGGGTGAGGAAGGAGGCGAGATTTTAACGCCATTCAAGGCAATTTGTCACGATGTTTTGTTCCGCTCCGCAACAGCAGGTAACAAAAATAAGTCAGTTTCCACTCTTCATTCCTCGCAAAGTAACTCAGGCTGGAGGGAAAAAGACCCTGGGGCAACAAAAACAGGAGATAAAGCCGGGAGTCGGTGATCAAAATCTCCGACGGGAAGATGTGTGGCCAAAAAAAAACCACTTTATCATGGAATACTGAGTGTCCCACTGCTGTGTCATTGATATAGTGTATTGAAAAGAATGGATATTCAAAAGATATAAAACGATCGTTAACACATGGGCGCAATTCACAAAAGAGCACGCGGAGAAGGGTACAATATACGACTAAGGTGACGTTCTTATACGATAAACCTATATTACCCGCTACAGGAATAAATTAACGGAAGCGTTTATAGTAAATGAATAAAAGAGTAGAAATAAATCAAAAGATGCTATTTAATGGAAACTTACATGATACGTAGACCTCGCTTTCATTCCTGCTAAAAAAAGTAGATCAATTGCCTCATGTATAAAGCAAAATTTTACCAGAAATCATTTGGGTAATCTCAGTCTTCCTGATAATCCCCGAGCTTCGGCAATTGTTGAAGCGCTGGGTAAGCTTTAACTATGAGCTGAGCCTTAAAAAAGGCCCTTTGAGAACTAATTTGTCGCATTAAAATACAAGAAATGAATAAATAATGATTGGAAGGTGATAGTATTTATAGTACATAACATTTTGATCTAGATTTAAAAAAAAATGAAAACTGGGCAGTGTGCCGGGCATTCAAAGGAGTTTCATTGAGAACTATTCTTTTGACACAGTAAAATATACAAATAGAATAAATTAGTGAAATATGATGGTATTTATTTAGCATTAAATATTTTTCAAGATAAAAACAACAGAAAAATAATGTCACTTTTCCAGAGAAAGCTTGTTTACTAATAGACATGAGCAACTCGTAAGAGAAACGCTCTTTGACAGCTGAATGTAAACACATGAACACAGCTTTCACGTCAACACTGTTACGAGGCGTTGCAGCGGGTCAAAACGGAATTTCTATGCCAGTGACAGCTCTTAACCTCCATCCATCCACCTCGGCGGTGTCACTTTTTTCTGCCATGTGAAACGCCCTCATTCAAAGAGATGGAAGCATTATTCCTCCCTCATTGTTGCGGAGTTTCCAATATTTCACGGTTGCGGTGTCGGCGCAACGTGTTGGCCACCTTTGCAAACCCTCTTTAATCTCTCTCTTGCAAGGCAGGGGACGAAATCGGCCAGACACACGAGTGCACGCAGATCGCTTGACGCTGCCATTACGAAAAGCGCCGCAAAACGTTTCGACTAATTCAGAGAGTGACCGCAGAGCGAGGGAGGGAGGTGGTGGAGCAGGCGGGAACAGTTGGAGAGAGAGAGAGACACGGAGGCAGATTAAGTAGACATTGGTAGGACTAGCAGAGACGGATAGGATAGAGAGGATTTGATTACACTACCACTCAGTTGTTCTTACCGCCACAATACACAGTTTAGATCGCTGTCTCGGGGCATGACTTCACGGAATCGACTTTACGTAATGAAATGTAAAAAAATTGTACTTTCACATTTAATACTTTCGACCAGAGGATGACGCGCCACGTTGAACCCTAGGTAATACACTATTAAATGTATGCGGAATTTCAAAGATATCTAAACAGAATTAACAATGTATTGCTATACTATTCACAGTAATTTCATATCTGTAATCTAATGGCAGAGTAGAAAAAGTAGGTCCTGACGGCACTCGACGTTGATTGAATGCGCGAACTGAATAAAATACAAAGGAAGGCTGCACGGTTCGCCAAAAACTGCTACGGGCGTACAGACAGCGTTACCCAGATGTTAAGCGAATTAGGCTGGGAGCCGCTGGAGACTCGGAGGCTGCGCGCTAGGCTTATATTGCTTGAACAATTGAGAATGGATATCTTTAACTCGGAGAACACATTATTAGAGCCACACTATATTTCCAGGTCCGACAGAAGCGATAATTTAAGAGAGATATTTTTTCGAACGGGACGATAGATATGGGAATTCCTTTTTCCTCCGAGCTATAAAGGACTGGTGTCCTAACACCCCCTGCCACACGCCTTTTAGGTGGCTTGCGGGGCAGTATGTGCATGTAGATAAGTTTGCCACAAAGCCTGACCAAAATCCTGAATGAGACAAGATGCATAGATAGAAAAGCCTCACCCTTAAAAGTCAGCAGATATTTATTCAACAATAATAGTTCTTCTGCTAATAATATTATGAATGTAATAGTTTGATGCTTTCTACACCTGACTCACCTTATATTTTCATGACTTCTATACTCTGAGTTAATAACGCACTTTAAATTTAAGCATTTTTTAAAGTTTTTTAACCATATTATTTTAAACCACAATGAAAAAAATATCATAGCATTTCTAAATATTGCCGACAAATGACATCATGTCAACTTACTTGTAATATCGTGGTCAGTGTGAAAGGAGCAAATTTTACACGCGTTCCAGGCGGCAGAAACCCTAGTTAGTTAGGGGAAGGAGCGACATCCAGTGGGAGGAAAGGGAAGCAGTGACAATTGAGAGGCGTGATGCGTGACAAATGAGATTCCGCAACGGCCGCCTGCATTCCACGAGTCAGGAGAACAGCGAATCGTTCGAAAAAGAAGAAGGAGGAGGAGAGTGGGGAGAGGCGAGGCTGACCAAATGTTGTCGCATGCACACGTCCACCCCATCGCCTATTTGGAATGATTCGCAAGTGATCAGAATGATGACACAACGATGACATGAATAAGAGATGGCGCGCGACAACGGTGACTGTTGAATCGCACTCGGAACACCTGCGCCTGAATGAATAAGGCGTGAAAATGCCACTGTGCAGTTACCTCTGAGCACTACACGGGTACAGAGAACGCGCCATCAAGTGCAAACAATTATAAACGGAGCCAAAAAAATGCATTATGCATGGGGGATCATTTGATATGAAAGGTATTAACAAACTTCAATCAATCATCGATGAATTTTAGCTCCATGGGTGTCTAAAAGGAAAGATAAATATATGCTCGGATTTCGACTTTCTGCATAACACTGTCATTTTTTAGCTGAGTTTTTTTAGGAAAAATACCTTATGCAATAAAAATAGAAAAATTAAACGGTATCTTAAAAATAAGAAACAATTTTTTCGAGGCGGAGAACTGTACCATTTATCCCGCCAAAGGATGTTACCTAACATTACTTCTGGAACTTTATATCGTAGGGCCAAAAAAAAACGAAGGATCAGTGGGTATAACATGACGACTCAGACTGCTAATAAGGAAAAAGATAATAAAAAAAATATTTATGAAATTTCCAAAACTTCTCTTTTGGTTTGCACCACATATTTTCATCCCTTCTAAAGCGGTATATGGTGACATAATATAACGCAGTGGGATGAATTTGTTATTTTAGCAAAAATGCGGCAGTACAAACGATTTTTCGTGATCCTACTAAGTTATTCTGTCGTTGAGAACGCGGTGGAAGCCCGGAAAATGTGGTCGCATCTACTACTCACCACGGAGGCCTTCGCAAAAATTGGAGTACATGCATACAGTACTACAGTGTGTAGTGCATGCCTGCCATTCTGGAAATCTTAAAGGCGGAATTTCAAATGAGATCTGTTTCCCTTATCTCATTATATCAAGTCAGCCAAACCCTCCCTCGCAAGATTACGGTCTTTTCATCTTTCTCCTTTGAGCTTTCACGAGAGATTTAGCTCTTCGGATTCCTAGGAAAAGATTCCATTGCATGCTAACGCGAATTCTTCGGAAAAAATACAAGAGCAAATGGCATCCAAAGCGGAGAAAGAAGAATAAATTGCTCGAGATATTTACGTAGCGATTACCCTAATATTTAAAGGTCGGGATAAACGGGCTGGGGTTTCCTTGGCAAATGCGCGCCGCGGGGCCAGGTGGGAGCAGAGGTTGGAAGGAACATTTTTGGAGGCTTACGCTCTCTCTCTCTCGTAGCCTGTCCTCTATAATTTATTTATCCTCGCCGGGGGATCGGCAACCCGCGCCCCGTGACATAAGCCTAAGACCTTTGCAGTCTTTTTACGGGTTTCTGTCTCCCGAAGGAGAAAAACCGAAAGCAGCCTCTCGCGATACCATGAAACAAGGCGGAAATCTTATGAGTTCCAGTTTACTTAAAAGAATGAAACTTTAATAAAAATAAAATGGTCGTTCACTGTGTGCAAAGAATAATTTCGAAATGTAAATACTCAAAACATCAACTTAGATTCGCAGCATCATCCCATAATAATGTTTTAGTACATTCATAATAGTAGAGTAGGGTAAACATTTTTACACCTTACACAATTATATAGTCAACCTTTTCTACACGCTAAAAATGATTCTAGGAATAATGTGCATCCTTTACTTTTAATTATAAGTCATTTACTAATTTATCCACACATATTTTGATTCAATTAGCAATTTTAAAAAAAAACTCAGTACAATCAAAACCTAAGAACTGGAACATCATCATAGTAGTAGGACGGGAAGATATCGTAGAAATATTTATGGCCACAAATATATTTGCGGCTGGTTGCGACGTAGTATATCATATCAATTGATAAAATATTTTACTACTGATAATTTGACTTATACAATGGCCACATGAAAGTATGCGGTCAAAAAAGTCTAAAATCAATGGAAAGGATGAGAATGAAGTAGACATCTCTTCACTACCTTTCCCTTCTAACTCCTTCGTCGTAAGTTTCCCTGACAAGTTAAAGAAATTTTATCAAATTTTATTTCTTCAACATATCAAGTCGTTTATGTATTTTTGACTGGTGCTGCCATTGTGAAATTTTAACTTATGTCACCCTTTGTTAAAAATAATTCAGTCTTTTATTTTATACATTTAGCAATTTATTCAATATATTCCTGAGTGTGAAATTACTTGAATAATACTCCATTTACTTGACATGAAGATGTTAATAGCTATCTTTTCCCATTTTTAATGTCAAAAAAGTCAAGCAAGGATAGCCGACGGAGTTTTAAGCCCACACTGGTTATCAAAACAACCCATTGCCCCTCATCCCGGTAGCAGAGGCAAACTGCTTACCCATGGGCCCCAGCGAAAGGGTAGTCAAAGGGCCCCTAAGGGAAATTCACCTCCTCAAAAGTGAGTGGATACATAAAAGTGACATACTGATTGATAAAGACAAACAGAATAAAGGAAAGCAATTCAATTTTCTATTCAAAATAGCAGGCTTTTCAGTTATACTGATTTTGAATGAATTCTTCAAAACTTTGAGGTTTTTTCAATCAAAAATACAAGTTAGTTTCCTATAGTCAAATTACCGCATTATTATTTTGGAGTCCGATAACTGCAGGATGTGTTGAATAAGTAAATAACATTTCATTAACAAGACGGCACTAATCAAATCAATAAAATTCCCTTTTTTTATTCGAACTTTTGCAATTTCATACGCGACACCCACAAAATTCCACAATCAAAAAATTTAGCGCATAAAAAAAATTTTGTACCAGAAAATAATGTTTAAAAATAATCTTCTCCCCAGCTTCATGACCCGATTGTAGAGACATTGTTATGCTACTATCTTGGTGTGACATTAGTACCTGAATTTTCAAAGTTCGAAATTTCTCACAATAAAGAGTGAAAACGTGAAAAATTAGCCAAAAAGGGAACTGTTTCTGGACCCCATCCCCAGAGAATCTTGATAGTTACAACGTTAGAGCGTTGGAAAGAGAGAGAAAAAAAATCGTAAAAACTCCAGATTGATTGTTGCCTATTTAACGCTGCAGGTCCTCAAAATATCGCGTTATCTTTCACTTAACAATTCGCGTATTTGAGGTTACGTCGAAAAAGGAAGGTTCTGATAGTGCCCACGGTCCTTCGAGGGCGTCCAGGGCCTCGGCTAGGATCTCCACCCTGGCCGGTCCCCCCTGGCTGGTGGCGCATTGGGCTGATATGGCGTAAGGAGGCGGAGAGAAGTGCGCGCCCAACCGTGCTGAGCAGAGAGAGGTGTTTGGGGGGGGGGTGAAGTGGGGGGAGGGGTAGTGAAGGGGTCTTGTTTGCACGTGGGAGCAAATTGCGTCGTCGCCTCGGACGGGGCAGTGGCGCCCTCCCCGGCGGCAGAGCATACTAATTTCGGGGGGGGGGGGGGGGGGTTAGGGGGAGAAGAAGGGGTGCGGTCTCTCCCTCCCTCTCCATTCAGCATTCTCCCTAAAGCACATCCATAGTCCACCACCCGCCGACATTCAAGCAGGGGCCGCTGAAATGGCCGCCCCTGAACAATAACGTGCAATATTAAAGGGCAGGCCAATTATTGCGTCACCGGTCGCGGTGCCCGGGGGTGGGGGGAGTATAGATGGAGTTAGCTGCAAATGGGTGTAAGGGCATCTCGGAATGAGCAAATGGCCACATACCTCTACTCCAATCCATGTCTATCAAGTAACTTCCGTATCTTATCAATTAGCAGTGTGGAATATTAGTTTCTTATTTTCAAAAATGCATAAATTAAGTCGCAGGAAGTTACACGGAGGAACTAATGAGGTCTCGTTTTCATTTAAATTTCGTAGTGTGCTCTCCTACATCATCGACTGAAGTAATTTAATCGTGCAAACGATGCTGCATTTCCAAGAAATAGTATTTTTAGATTGATTATAGTTTTAAATAATATTTTTATGCACTCATTTATGGAGATGGTCTATGCATAAGAAAAAAATACAAATCAAAACTCAAAAATCTATGTTATCGCAATAATAAGCTGATATAGAGATTGATATTTTATAACAACTATGGTAAGAATGAAGTATGACAAGATTAAATGGCTACATAATGAATTATTAAAAACAGAATCCAGGTATTGAAGTCAAACCATGTTATTTGCATGGAAACAGCGCTATAATTGACTCATAAAGCTGGTGTAAGGGTTAATTTTAAATTTTATTTTTTGGGGAAAAAGTTTTGTACTGTAACTGCGCAAGGTCATTGATAGGGATGTAATTTTTAATGCATGAATAATGCTTTAATCACTTACATTCAGTGCTGCATTATATTTAATATGCTGCATGAACCAATAAAAAAAACCTCGTTCTTATCTAAAGAATTTAATAAATATTGGGGCAGTGTTACTAATTTTTTTAATAGGCCTGAGTTTTGCAATCCTTAGACTGCTCAATACTGATGAGTAAAATCCACACGATCAGATCCTATGATATGTCAACAGACACGTGTCGCCAACATTAACGAGCAAAGGTATGGCAAATGAAATCCCTTTGGCGGATTTGAATTAATTCTCAGCCAATTGCATACTCACGTACAGTTGGGGAAAGATATATTATGGACTGTTTATTGCCTATATTTCTCCTGAGTACCCTGCCAATCTCAGGTATCATTCCCTTCATAACCTCAGGTGATCCGAAGGGGATGGTCCGGTTGATGGGGGCGTACGATATCCATCGGATGGCTACCTACGCTGCATCCCTGTCATGCATACCAACTAGGAGGAGGAAACTGAAGATAGCAACCCTCTGAGCCTTCTGATCTGTCGCTGAAAAAGCTTGAGACAACCAGTTAAAGTAGAAATGTAATAAAAATAGTTGTAATAGTGTCTCAAATATTATATCCGCATATTTTTTCAAATATTTTCAAACATATTATAAATACCTAATTAATAAGTTATATTAGGCTTTGCATCCATTGAGGTAAGTAATTTGGAAGATAAGTTTTAATACGAAAGGCTAAAGCAATCTATTACTTCTAAATTCACCAATAATGTACTAGCTCCCATTACTCGTATACTTAATACAATTCCTCCAATCACGAATTTCAGTTGGCCCTTAATTCATAATTAAAATCTTTCTGAGTCATATCAGCCAATATTTTCTCTTTGAACACACTGCGTCTTGATTTAGCAGCTTCATAGCAAATTTAAAGGCATGAAAAATTATTTCCAGTATACGCAACAGATTCAACTTGTGCAATGAACCAGCAAATTCTACATAAAAATACTTGGTTTTCTCTATTTATGCAACATACAAGGCGCTGACTTCTTTCTAATAAAGATGTCCACCTTTTTTCCAATCTTCAATGCTGTATCTAGATTGGTTAAAAATTCAATTTAAATAATGAAAGAGTAATTAGGTCTAGGAAACACAAAATAATTTCAAAAATTTGACAGCAAAGAAGTGAAACTCTGCATTGACCGGGGGACACAAAAATACTCGGCAGAAGTGACGAAACAATGCTCACTCAAACACAATTTCCTAGTACTGAGGAAATATTCCATCCAAGGTTCTTTATCCTAAGTTTATAGTATTTGCTTGAAGGCCAAGTTTCATGAGCAGCGACCGAAATACGCACATGTGAGCTAGTGTCTAAATTTACTCAACTAGAGTAATGCGTTATGGAACTCTCCCGTTAGTGCTAGCAACACTGTCATGCACCTATCCTAGTGATTAATAAAGGCGACTCAAAATTTCGTCTCATTCCAGTTTCATAATTGGCTGTTATAACACAGAATATTGGCCTCTTAATTTCATCAAATCTCATGCTTGCGTCGGCCATGGAAGCCTGACTAATGAAACCGACGTGATTGAGCAATTTCTTTGATGACCCATGTCACGCCTATTATGAGTAAGCTAATTGATGGATACGATGCTGAATTTCCTCGGTAAGGCCTTGGATAGGAAGAAAGAGGAAAAATTGGGTTAATTCTTTAAGAGCCTCCGTAATGTGAATGATCATCCCCTCAGCATGCTTGGCACCTTGAAGCCATAAGCAGTCCTTCTGGCAAGTTTCCACTTGGCCAAACTCAAGATGAAATCTCCAAGAAGACTGACAATCAGTTGTAACTTGGCAAAGTCGGTAATGGGAAAAGCGCTCGCCCTCTCTTTTTTTTTAGTTATAATCCGGGGAAGGAAAGGAGGTTTGGGGAGGAGACACAGCCCATCTCTCTTCTCGGAGTCGAAAGCAGCGGATGGTCGCTAGCCATACGAAAGAGGGCGCGAAGACCTTTGACCGAAATACCTGAATGGCGCATAGAGGAGGCAAGCGTTTGATAATTTTTTTAAGGCTTGAAATCCGAAGAAAAGAGCGTGATGGAGTTGAATATTTCCATATTGAAATAAAAATTTGAAATATTCCGCGGTTATAAAATTTATTTCCTCCCCATGTTTCAATGCTACCGCATCATCTCCTAGGTACATACATATCGTGTGCAGTGTATTCAATGCATACAATTTCAACTGTAGTGGGGAAAATAAACGAGAGAGATGAGGGATGGAAGATGATAAAATTAGAAGAAGAAATTGAACGGAATGTTACTCTTCCGTTCACTTCCTTCTTCAGGTTTGCCATGGGTCTTTACGGACCTTGGATAGCGTAGTTCCCATTTTGTACAGGTTTTCCCCTTTTTTATAAAAATATCGTATAAATACAATGCACTGCACTCCATTTTTTACCTTGCAGATGATGTGGTAACAACGAAACTTAGGCCGTAATATACTTTATAATCATGGAAAATTGCAAATATATATTTCAACAATTTTTAAAGGAATCATCGCTTAGTACCCAGCGATGAATCTTTACAGGGTTAAATTCCTTAGAGAAGAAAATCTTTTAAACGATGATGAGGATGATTAATCCCCCTGCAGAATGCCCAATTGAAAGAAAGAGAAAAAGCAAAGGCTAACCACCGTCAAGTCCCAATAGTTCACAAAAAAATAAAATTCAAACTGGCGCTTGAATGATGGAAAATTCACATTAATATAGATGGGGAAAATATGTTGCTGGATTACGAATCGAACTACCGACCTTTGCTAACCACAACGCTATCTAGGCTCAATAAGTACCCATGGTAACAATCGGAAAACGAAGGGCCCGTGGGTCCATTCCCAACCGAGGGAAATTTTACCCATTATAATTACCCCAAAATATTTGTCAAGATGAGAGTCCTCACTCGCTTTTTTAGTCTCATTCACTCCAAGGTATTATCTGCTAAATGATTTCAATTCGTGGAATTATATTCTATACCTAGTAACACACTAAAGGCACCAATATCTAAGAGGGATTACTGATGGTTAAGGTCACCTGTGGAATATATATCCCATTAAAAGAACTTCGTATAGCTGGGAGTCACTGAAATCCATGCCATTGCCCGTACTTTATCAGAATATAGCATATGTAAGATCGATAATGTTGTCTGATGGACCAGTTGCGAAGTGGCGCTTTCATGAGCGACACAAACAAAATGATCTAAACTTCTATGATCGTCCCTTAGGCGTACGAGCATTATAGTACTATACAAATCCCCGTCCGCCTCATTTACTCTCGGATACCGAGTTTAAATGGTTATAAATCCTTTCCTCTGAAAATAATCATTATAATTTTCTTCCGTATGGCTCTGCTCGCCTTTATAATATTGGCTTTCCAAATGAATCTTTACCATTTTACATGACTAAACCGAAATTTATTGAATCATTAAACTGTCAATCCAATATCCCATTCACTGAGTGATTAGTCTAACACTGACCAATTATTTGTATTAGCATCATAACATGTGACGAAACCGCGTTGAATTGCATAAACCACTGCGAGGAGAGAATGAGGTATATTGCATCCATTTCTTTATTTATGTATAGAGTAATCCTCATACAGCACAATTTAAATTTAGAGTGGCAAAATGAAATACCAATAAGAAAAGATAGAATAACGTAGTAAAGCTCAAATAATGAAAATGAATGAATGAGAATGTAAAAATAGTTGGATTTTGATCCCTGACTTTAGGGATGGCAAGTCAAAAAGTGTGTTCATCACAGCAAGCCCGTCCCCCAATGATGCCATTATTTCCCGAGATGACCTTTTTAGAGGAGCGGCGAAGGCCATCCGGCGCATGTCACATCCCGGGAGAGGTGTCGACGGCTGCGTGGCTTTGTAAGTTGAGGTGCCCGGGTTATCAAGAGGAAAAGCGGGTGAGGGTTGGATGTCGGGGAGCGCGAGCGGTGGAGACGGAAGCTTCGAGGAAGAAAGAGAGTGGGGAGGGAGAAGTGGGAAGGCTAAGAGCAGAGAGAGGAAGAAAGAGTAAAAAAAAGAGGCGAGAAGGAATTTTGGACCCCGCGAGGAGAAGAGCCCGGCCAAGTCAAATAGAAAAGCAATACTGGAGTGAAGGAAATGAGGAGGAGGAGGATCGAAGATAAAGCTCTTCTCTCGGGGACAAGAGGAGAGGGGGGAGGCAGAGGGTTGATTTCTCGCTGATGGTCCCTGCGTAAGAAAAAGAGCAGAGGGGGATGAAGAGAGAATCGGGGGTTGGGAGAGCGAAGGCAGGGGTTGGCGGCGGAAGAGAAGAAGAAGAAGGAGGTTATCGGTCGCTGGCAGCGAGAAGGGTCACTTTGAGCCGCCCCGGGCCCTGAAAAGGAGAGAGGACCTAAATGAAGAAAGTTAATGGCGCCGGGGGTGGTTGAGGGTGTGTGCCGCGAGGTGGCGCTAGAAGGGGAGCGCCAGGGGGGAAATGGTTTGCTGAGTGAGATGGTTGGGGATTGAGATGCAGGGGCGGGAGGGAGTGAGAGGGCTGATTAATTGATGTCTTTACAAGGCGCGATCGGCTTGGACCATTGAGCGCGCCATTACGGGGGGTGGGGGGGCAGTAATGGAAGGGATGGGTGCTGAGTGAAGGGGAGACGGGGTGCGTATGTTTCTCCACATCTCGCGCTATGCAACCCTAAAGATTGGAGGTGTAGACAGTAGCAGGGATGATGGGCTGGACCGCCACAGTACTGGAAAAGGTTGTCGATTCAGAGGTGAGGATTTAAGGTTTGGATGGAAGTGAAACGTGGCGCAAACGGAAAGAAGATGAATATTCAGGAGTAGAAGTAAACTATCTTGGTGTTAGTTAAAGTTTCATAGCCATAAATCCCACGAAAATATCCTTATGACAATCAGAACGTTATCATGAGGAGGCATGACCACGGATGAGTTTATCTGAGATTAAATACCCGGTAATTTACTTCATTAACATATTCAGCTCCAAAATGAGTCCAGATTGAGCATTAGCTTTAGTTCTATCATATTCTTCAACCAAGATCACAGAGACAAAACTATACATCCAGAAAAAAAAACACTGTTGTGATTTGTATAGAATTGTGAACATAACCCAATCGGCATCAAAGTCTTGGGATTATTGAGACTTACGTATAAAAATTCAATTACTTAGAACAAGAATGCTCGCATAATGATCAGAGATCATTATTGACTGATGATAACTTAGTACATGTCGAGATATTTATTGATATTTAGGATCTTTAGAGAATTTCGGACATGCTGTCATTTTTAGAAGTGATATATACAATTTGATTAATTAAAAAGATGTGAAGGGCATTGTGAATGAAATTACAGGAATATGCACCTTCCACCAGTGCGGCATACAAAAATCATGCAATGATAAAATAACAATCTGGGAGCTGAAAGCTTATTTTTTTATATTGACAACTTAACAGGTGACAATGGATGATCACACTGATGGTCGTGAGCGAATAACAGTTCCATTTCGGGGTGTTGAGAGTGTTCGAATGAAAATTCGTGGGCAGG
The DNA here is from genome assembly GCF_921293095.1 of Ischnura elegans. NCBI lineage: Eukaryota > Metazoa > Arthropoda > Insecta > Odonata > Coenagrionidae > Ischnura > Ischnura elegans. The sequence goes on from NC_060248.1 coordinate 127,172,063, forward strand.
TTAGGAGGAGCGGGATCTCGCCAGCGGCATCTTGCCAGTATTCACTAGAACACTGGGCTGTCGAAAACGTGATACGTCGCTATAATATCGAGAGACATTCCTGCATTTTAAATCCGAATTTCCGATGTATCTAAATGACTGTATGGAGCGATGTCACGCAAAAATATAGACGCATGTCAAATTTTTACTCAAAAAGAAAAGAAACTACTTTGGCGGCAACACCTTATTTATGATGATAGAGAGCATTCCAGCAAAAGAGAGACCGTCTTACAGCGGGAAACTTAAATATGTGAGTAAAGAAAACAATTTGTAAGAACCTACATTTGGAGTATGCTCCTATGCGGAAGTGAGGCGTGGACAATTACTGAAGCGGAGAAAGCAAGGATAGAGGCCTTTGAAATGTGGTGCTACAGAAGAATGATGAAAATCAAATGGATCGACCGAGTTAGTAACGAAGAAGTCCTAAGAAGAGTAGGAGAGAGGAGAAGCCTCATGAAAACCTTAACGAGAAGACGGAGCAACCTTACAGGCCACATCCTGAGACATGATGGCCTGATGAAGACAATCGTCGAGGGACAAGTGGAAGGCAAGAACGGAAAAGGAAGACCTAGAACAAAATATATGGAACAAGTAAAGAAGGATGTGAAAGAGAAGAAATGTTATTGTAGGTGTGAAAAGATTAAGATGATAGGAGAACTGAGTGGAGAGCTGCGTCAAACCAATCTTAGGATTGTTGACCAGTGATGATGATGATGATGATTATGAAGCTATCTAAATGAATAGTAATGAAAATATCTCCAACTGTCTACTTATTTTTAATTCAAATCTCTACAACACGCGTTGCTACTGGATCGCAGTCATCATAAGGAGCCTGTTTTTTTTAGAATTTTAGGAGCGATATCTTTGAGTATCTTTATACCATGCTGTTCAAAATATTTCTCCTGAAAAAGCTGACTTAATGGATTTTTTATGCTTGAAAACCTGGATAATTATGAACTAAAATCGGTAGAACTAGAAAAAAATAAGTCCTCTTCCCGATGTCATTACGATATCATTCATTTCCACCGTCGAAGATTCCAACAAAAAAAACTAACAATAAGCTTGGTAAGTAACAAAGACATTAATGCATTCTTTTCATAAAACTTTCGGGAGCAGGTTGATCATGAGGCAACAAAAAGGAATGATGACGAGCTAGGCAAGAATTGGTGAAGGCAGCGATGATATAAGATGGGAAGATGGAGGGGTTAGTTTAAGGAGAGGTAATTGAGAGTAAGGAGAGAGAAAGAGGGGGTCCAGTAAAGACCACATAAGGGAGGGCAAAAGGGAGGCTATTGACATGAGGAGATGACGAGGGGGGGAGTGGACAGAGTCAAGGGGGTTGCTGGGCGGGCCTTTAAAGGGCAGCCCGTCTTCGTTAAGACATGATGGGCGATGGGGGAAATTAGGGGCAGCGCTGGGGCGTGGAGAGGTCAGAGGAGACGCGACGGATGGGTGGATGGATAGAAGGTGCGCCGGAAGGTCAGCGACTGTTTCGGAGGATAACGGGCTGGGACACGACTCAAAGGTGGCATTTTTTTCTCCTAAAAGGGCAACAACTATCATGGAAGCCTTACGGAAAAGGTCTGAGTTTTATTAATCAAAAATATACACGCAAAGAAGGTATGTAGTTCTGTTGATAGGATTGGTTCTACATATCGTGGTACCAACACAAAATATGAAGCATAAAAACCAAGCATTGGGCATATAAGAACGCTCTTTTCGCGTGATACTTTTCAGGTCCTTAATTCTGGCATTTCCTGCTTCATCTATATAACATGAAGCCCCTTAACGACCACTCATTCATTCATTCATTCACGTATACAAATGTTTGGGGTGAACGAGACGAGATACGGCAAAAAGTCTAATGAAGACCCCCTCTAAAATTGTCTGAAACCCCAGGAAAAATTATGAAAACACTAAATTTACAATTATTTATCCGTCTATTCAATTAAAAGTGAGTATAGGGATTAGTTCAAAAAATGGCCACCAAATTCCAATGGCGGCGCGGCAGTCATACAAACGGACAATCATAGCAACATATTTGTTTATGCAAACAAGAGGAGCTAAATTGGGAAAGAAGATAAAGGAAATGAAACGAAAAACTGATAAATATAAGGTAGGAAATTAAGAAAGTAATAATTGAAGTGTCTATTTCTTTGCGTCTTCTTTCCGCAAGAACAAACATCTGTTTAAATCAAAGCGCATTCAAATCAAAAGCGGAGAAATGTAAGGTAAGAAATTAGTTGTTGTTTTTGGTATATTACATCGAGAGTGTGGTGGTTATTAATTTCAAAGTTAACAAGTGCTCTAAATGCCATATTAGAAATATGATTCGTGCTGTTGACTATAGTTCGTATCTTGTTGGCGATACACGATTGTAGTAGAAAGACTTTTAAACAAGTCTTACATAATATAGGTTGGTAAAAATGATTTTATTATCGTGTTTTGTGATGGTGATAACTTTTTATTTTTGTTCACGTTCTTTTTTCCGTTAATTTCCTTTTTAATGTACAATGTTATCCGTGAGCTGCAGGAGTGAATAGGCAGTGAATAATACAATATGGAAGATAAGTGCAAATAAAGGTATTTCTTATTCAATTATTTGTCTTGCGAAAATCACGTTTCCTTGAGTGACTAAGTTATTCAACTGTGAAAATTATCGAAATCTTGACATTCACAATGCCTTGTACACCAAAGGCTGTGATCCGTTACTCACCAGATTTATTGCGCATTGCGTTGGATATTAAAGCTGAGATATTTGTGTATCCCGATTCATTAAAACTTTAAATAGAGGTATTTCTGAAGTGAAATCATTCGCGATCAGGATCATTAATATTTCGATAAAATTCGTCATACTAGCCCCAATTCATGCTTAGGCGCATTTGTTTCTAGATATTGATATTCAGTCCCTACGTAATTCGCTTACGAAGCGGGGAACAGCTGTTACATCTTATTCGTATATGATATAAGAATTTGGTTGAGTTTTGTGGAAAATAATTAATAAACGTGTTTTTCATTGTAATTCGTAAAGTCGTTATGCTATGATATTACGTATGCATTGGGTGTTGCAGTGGAACGTGGTCTCAACGTTTTTTGTATTTGAATTGAATAAGTTAAAGAAACTCGTAGAAATTTATTTTACTTTTTTAGCCCCTCAGAAAAACTTTTCTCTTTATAAATATTTACATTCATGTTGTAGCCTACGTACCATGCGCTCGTTTTACGTGAAAGTGGAAATATCGCTTATACCTAAGCTAGCCAGCTTTAAAGTAAACGATCCTTAAGTAACAAGTAGCAAACAAAAAGTGTAAGACCTCCCACAACGAGCATAACAGGCCGTAGGCCTTTTTCGGGGGGGCCTAGGGGGGGCAGAGCCATAGCCACCTAGAATACAAGGCCTGTTCACTAGCCTCTCAAATTGTGATGACGTCACGTACGGAAGTGCTATCGTTGCTACCACGCCATTGCGAGTTTGTTTGGTTTGTTGAGACGCCCACAGGCAGAAAACGTGTGTGTTTGGTTGTGTTGGTGGAGTTTTTGCATAATTATAGTGACGATATTGGTTTGTGGATTATTTTATTCATCTTATAAACCAATATTCTACGATAAAATGCCTAATACTTGCGTCGTGCCTGGATGCAAGGGCAATTATCGGAGTGGACCAAAAGTGCAAGTGTTCAGCTTTCCGAAAGACTCTGAGCTACACAGAAAGTGGCTGCATGCAATAAGAAGGAAGGGTTTCACACCTACCAAAAATAATAAGGTGTGTATTATTTATTCCTAGTTTTCTCCTAACGTAATTATGAATGATATTTTCCACTGAAAAGCTACGCATGGACTCATTAACAAGTTATTCCTAATGGGTATCATTTTTGTGACGGTATTGCTATATTTACCTTCAATTGCCGTAATTAATATAATTACTAGGCTTATTTCTGAGCAAATCTCATTTCCGAGTGGACATTACAAAATGATTTTTTAAATCTAAGTTTTAATTACACCACTTCTAGTTATAACGTTACATTCAGTATGTATATGCAATAGAAAGTCAAAAATCGTGTTAGTTAAAACACTTATAACTCGAAAACGGCTGCTCCGATTTTAATGCTATTAGGTTCTTTGGTCTCGTCTCAGTCCCGGATAACATATAGAACATTAAAAATAGGAAAAGTTCGCTAAAGAATTTCATCAATTCATCATTCATTCAATTCACAGCAACAATTGATAAGTCGGTCAAAAGTACAAATTAAATTATTTGTTTTGTTTCTACCATTTTAATAGCTGAACTTCGTAAGTGTTTGTAAACAAATATCCGAGCAATTGTTGGCAATCGGTAATGTCCGTGTTCCTGACTAGGAATCGAGCAGTTTCATATCACTTCCTCGTAATTTTTGCAAATTAGTCTCATCGGAAGGTGAGCTCATAAATATTTAAAGCCCTTGGATGTACCTGGCTTACCAAGGCACGGTTTACAGCTAAATGTAGGTTCTTTGTTCATGATCTTTCGAAACCTAAACCAACAAAAACTATCCAGTGGAACGCGTTTGGTGATTAGAAAAATTGAAAATGAATATGATTCACGCGACTTTGCTCAAAGGAAAACTCAAAGATGAGGAAGTTGTCATTCCGAATATTCCATAATCCTAAGTTATATGCCCTTTTGAGATTAAGCGTATTCAATTTCCAATTCGTGTTGCATTCGTGATAACGATTTACAAATCGTAAGGCCAGTCTTTCAGTTTTTATGATGTTTGTTCTCATGTGTTAATGAAAACCCATGATTTTCTCATGGTCAATTATATGTGGTATGTTTACGAGTCGGTAAACCATCCGCTGTATTTCTTCCTTCGCCTCAAGGGCGCAGTTGGGAATTAAGGATAGGGGGGTTTTAGGCGCAGCTAATACTGGGGGTCTGTAGGGTACAGAAAACCCGCCAAGGTAAGAGAGAAGTGTGAGGGCCCTCCCTCAGGCATTTTTTAGGATAAATGGTTCAAAATGGTGCGTTTTGCGGCCGTGTGAATAGTTAAATATGTTTCCTTTGTCACTCATCCGTCCCCCTAATATTGGTAACAAAATTTTTTTATAAAAAATTCTCTGAGCTCTTGGGGAGGTTTTATCCCCAAAAACCCTCTCGCTGCGTCACAGCTTTTCTTCGCTATATTTCTTTAGCTTTATCCGTTTTATCTTACGCCTGATAATAAAACAAAAACTGTTGTTTATCAGAAGGTGCTTGACGCAAGACATTAAACCCGAATGTGTAGGGCACACCGTGGTCCGTTTACGCATGCAAAACGTTTACGCAGTGCATTTTTTCCAAACTGAGATACAATAACTGGCGCGCCTAAAGTCATTTGATACGAATGCTGCTTCCTAGGGGCTTTTCTTACACGATTTTGTGCATAAGTAAAGCGTCGGTCTATCGTTGAGTTAACCTGCCCCGTGAACGGGCCAAGTTTACGCAACATACTTAGGCCTAAAAACATTTTTTACGGTTAATAACACAAATAGCTAACAACTAAATGCGTGTAATTTTTATTTCATTAACTGCTTCATAAAACCACAATTCCCAAAATTTCTTCAATTAAAACGTTAGAAATTCATTGAAAATAATCCGCGTAAACGTGCTCAGATTCACCCTATGTAGATTCAATAAAGAAAATGTCTTTTTGACAACCAATTTTGATACTCATTTAGGAGTTTTGTTGAAATTGTATTCTTCTTTTATTGTAATAAATCAAATATGATTAAAATAGCTCAGCCGCTCTTGGTTTATAAATGGTGTAACTGAACTGTAAGTTCATTGATTGTTAGGCAGTACGAAGTACGCCGGGTCAGTTAGTTTAATATTTTGTGCTAAATAGCTCTTACGATTCTCAAAAGCATTGAAAGTTATGCGGGAAATACTTTGAAATGTACTTGTGTTTTTCAATCATCAACTTGGGAATTGTTTTAAAGGAATTCTTTGCTTTGATTTCAAGTGCATTGTCATTAACTTTTCCAGCGAAAGAATCAGAGGAATTTTATTTCGATAAAACACTATTTTACCCTTTTTGTTAGTGAATTTAATAAAAATTAATGATTACTCAAAAATTCCTTTAAAATTCCGAGAGCCAATGCAAGTTTATTTTGTCTAGTTAGTTGTGACAATTTTATAAAAATAATGCCTGAATTTCCTTATATATTCTTTTAATATCCTATATTTGCTTGAGATCGGTTTCTCTTTAATCTCTCTCTTTTTAAAAAATGTTTACTATGGTGAAACATTCGACAATGTTATTGTGTTCAAGTGGTGTCACGATAAAATATTTTTAGTCATCAATCAAAATTACCTCCTACTGTGAATGATGTACATAAATGTAAATGCTCTGCTTGTTTGAAATCTTGAGGACAACTGTATGTTTTCTTGTTTTATATTTTTCCTCTTTTATTTACCCTGATTTTTTTATTGATAAGATTTGAATATTGAGCACAATGGTGATTTAGATAAATAAAATACAGTGGAACCTCGAACTATCGTTTTTCAGGGGAATGGACGAAAAAAACGATGAATGCGTGAAAACGATCGATGCGGGAATGTTTGGCTAGGTTGCCTTTGTCCCAGGAAACCTAGGAATTTGGCGAGTAATTGTGATATTCGTTATAGGATTAATAACAAGATTTCAGCCAATTACAGGAATACTAGTATTTCATCGAGGCACTTAGATCATATTGTTGATTCTCTTTTAAATATCCTAGAGGAACACGCAACCTCGCTAAAAATGTTTGGTCTCCACTCGATATTCACCCTGCTATTATTGATGTCTCTCTGATGTATAAATTCTTATCCATGAAACGCCATTTCCAGTACACGTATTCACGAGAGTAATGTTCTTTAATGCCTAAAACAAACGCTTTCGCTGGCGCCGTGATTGGTTGTGAGATGGATCACATAGGCCTAAAATCGGCAATTATTTGTAATTTTCCTGTCTAATAATATATTTTTCATGTAATCTAGGCAATGTGTAAAGCGTGAACAATGTTGCGTTAATCGTTAGCGGCACGCCCACCTGAGCCTCGGCTTCATCCCACTTATTGTTTTCACCAGGTAGCTCGCTTTAACGCCACCCCTACCGTCATGTGCTTGCTGACAGCCCGAGACGTTCTCCAATATTCACGCTCATCATTCCCAGATGCTTTTCTTCATATTAAATTATTTTCAGACAATCTTTTAAAGTACTCACTTGTTTCTTCGGAAGGGCCTTGGTCCGAAGACGGATAAAAGTAAAACCAATGAAAATGAAACCTGGCTTTATTAAACCCACACGGAAAACACTAGCTAATTTGAATTCAACCCCCCCTGGAAAGTACGGAACCACTCGTGCGAGGTGAAGTTAGGAACTGATGCTATCGCGTGCGTCTTCCGCAAAACGTACTGTAGATGGTAAAGCATAAACATATGTCTGTCCTAAAGAGAAGACAACTAACAAATTCTTTTCTAATTTGTGTAGCCAAATGGGTAAATGACTTCGGAGTGTTAGTAGAGAGAAACAAACTATCCTGAGAAGATATGCCTTGCTCAGTAACTCTGACAAGTGAGACTCATAGTATAACATAGTATATATGACACAACACTATGAAGCCTCGGCAGAATTTTATAAAAATGCTTAAGTTCAACGTTCTACCTTTTTTGCGCCGATAGTAGTTGGTTTCAGTTCCCATCGCTAAAGATTCACTCTTGTAATTTATTTTATGTGATTCAAATACGCCAATTAACTGGACGGCTATATAATTATTACACTATTCACGGCAAAGGCAAGTTCATGAGTAATAATTTAGGTAAAAGTTGGCGTTCTGTTGGCTGGAGACAGCTGAATGCCCAGCGAAAGACGACTTCCCGTCCGAGTACCGTAGCAACTTCCCTGGCACTTCTCTGAGTGACGTCACAAAGCAGTGAACAGGCCTTGTATTCTAGGTGGCTATGGCAGAGCCCCCCCAGCGAGCATAGCGAGTCTAACCATAAAATTCATTAATTTCTTCCTCTTTGCTGCTTGCATAGCAACAGTATCTCCATCCTTTCCTGCCATTCACTGAAAAAAAAACTCACTCCACAGTGCACTTTAAAAAGCAATTTATTTTTCACATTTTATCACCGAATGTTTATGCTTATTTTAACTGTCATTAGCGGTATATTATTTCGGTCTTTGCCAATCATAATCTTTTCAATGTAGGCGATTAAATGTAGGCTTTTACGAGGATAAAAACGAATTTTGGCAAGCTGTAATATAAATCTGTTAGAAATATTTCCTACTTTCAGTATAATATTTTAACTACACAATGAAAGACGGCATTAATTTTAAAATCTGCTTTCAAGGACATATAATGACTAAGCTCGTAAAGCGATTGAGCGATTTAGGGAATGGGTAACGTTTTATTGACATCTGAACAGTTATCGTTGCCGCATAACAGAAGGAAGATTTTGATGGAAAATTTGAAATCTCTCTAATGAATAGCTCGATTAAGAGAAAAATTTTCTTCGCTCATGGTTGCCGTGAAATTACTCTGCAGATGCCAACAATTCCCCCTGAGCTTTTTCCATGCCCTCATCCAGCAGAGTGTTAGTGTGGACTGCAATCTTACTTTAAAATATAACTCTCCTCCATTGGATAAAATTAGTTATGTGGCTCTTTTTTTGCTTGTTGTTTCTATTTTTATTCGTTGAGAACAATTGTTGGTCGGGGGCTATTGATGGAAAAATTAAAATACCTCTAATAATTGGATGAATAATAAAAATAAGTTCCTCCATTGATGGTGGAGAGAAAGAGTGGTCTACTTCCTAAGAGAAGTCATTTGATGATCGATGGATTTGATGATAAACATTAAAATCTCTCTTATAATTTGGTGAAGAACAAAAGAAAATTCTTACACCGATGGTAGCGAGAGGGTTTACTTTTTTCCTGTAAGAGAGTTTTCAAGGCCTCTGATGGAGTACTTATTTTGCACCCGAATCTTCCGTTTTGCGTGAAATTTAGAGCACAGTTTACGGTAGTAGATCGTTTCATTATCGATGGAAAAATTTAACTCTGTCCAATAATTGGGTGAATAATGAGAAGAATTTCCTACATTGATGGTAGCGAGAGGGTTAACTATTTCCTATAAGGGGGTTCTCAAGGCCTCCGACGGAGTACCTATTTCGCACCTGAATTCTTCCGTTTTTGCGAGACATTTAGAACTTTATCGGAGCAAAATGGGTGGCGTGGAATTACTCCACAGATGCCAACCGTTTAAACCCCAGAGCTTTTTCAAAGCCCTTATCCAGGAGAGAGAGAGAGCGTCCGTCGCTGGAACAATCCGCACTAATCGCCGGATGCCATCGCGTCGCGGCGTTCGGGCGATTAATAGGCTCCGTCGACGGAGGCCCGAGTGCGGATTCCGGTGACATCCGCGGGGCATTTGAGTGCGTCGCGTCCGTTGCGGAGGCCTTAAAAAGGGCGCTCGTCAATGCTCTCAAAACCGGATGGGAAAGTGGGAGTTGCATGGCGGGAAAGGTGTACCTAGTGATGGTTGTGAGGGCAACTGCGAAGGGGGAACAGTCCATTTCAACGCTATGCACACTCTTTTTATTAACGTTTTTTTATTAAGTTTTCCTTTTTGACTTCGCAAAAATTCAGGTCGACTTTTAACGCGTTAGTATGGTGGAGTGCTATCTCACTTTTTGAAATATAAAACTCCCCTCCATCGGATAAAGTTAGTTTCGATGCTCTTTTTTTGTTTCGCGTGATATCTTTTGCTCTATTTTTTTATTCGTTGAGCGCACACTTTCCTGCTGGGTGTCTCGTTGTTCAGCAGCTTTTTTTATTACTCTTAGTTTTGAAAAGCGATTGAATGGAGTGGTTGGAAATGAGAGGAAAAAGTTATGCAAAATGCACGTTCGTGTCTGGCAGACGCGAACACTTGGATCTCTTTTGATGCGGCGGTGTAGTGGGTGCGTGCATTCGCAAATTTGCGATTGATATGTGTGTCAAAAGCGAATTCCATTCCGTGTTAGGTGGTTCTGTTGATGCGTTAATGAGTCTGAAGATACCTCTGAGATAACTTTGAGAGTGTCGCGATACGATTTTACGCGCTTTTGTGCAACGGCAGCGCTTGGGTTGCCTCTCCTTAGTGAGAACAGTTTCCCTTGATTGCTTTTATGAATATTTTTGACTTCAATCTTGCCTGCACGATCCTAACACTTTGAGACAAATTATGCAACAGCAGCATACTAAGTGTGATGGCGGTTGATTTTAGTGTTTTTTCCTCTAATTTTAACGGGAAATAATTTAGTGCACAATTTATTCTTGTCCATAGAGGTATTTTATGTGGTTTAATATGATACTGCAAAGCTATTGACCTCCATATTCCTAAACAGCACACGCATCATATGAACAAATCATTCATAGTAACCGCCACACGAATATGGAACTCTCTCCTAGCCCAAATGAGAAGCAGTAGTGCAAATATCATTGGGTTTAAACATAGTAAATATGGGTTTCTGAAGAATGCCTCCTTAACCTCAAGTTGAATTTCTTTTGTTTATATTCATGCTTAGCCTAATTCTTATCATTATTGTTATTCCTGTTATTGTTATTTTTATTGATACATATGTGAATAAATGGTCAACTAAATTGTGAATTGTGCTAAATCACAGTGATATCCTAATGTTATGGCTTCTTTAAAAAATATATGTCTGACATAATTGTCATAACGTATTGTCACCTTAAATTCTTGTAATTAGAATGTTATATCTAAGTGCAATTATTTATTTTTTTTTTAATAAAGTATTGTTTATTTCATGCTCTTGGCGATCTGCACTGGTTGTATTTGTCTGTAATTATATTTATTTAATTTTTTACTTCTATTTATCTACCAAGATGGAAACGCAGAAAGCTGTACTTTTATTTTCTCATGGGCCCCAGTGCCTACGAAAAAAAACGACATTATTATTATTAAACAAGACTATTACTCATTTAACTAAGTAGGTATTTTGTAACCATGCGTATTGTGCTGAAAGTAATGCATTTGTTTCATGATGACTGCAATATGTCTCAACTATAGCTTATTATGTCAAATTTAATTCATTCGCCCTGATGACGGTGGACGAGTCGTCCGTTGAAACTTTGGTGTTATACAATGAATTATAACACGCGGTGGAAGTCCCGAGAAGGCGTCACGCAAAATATATTAACTGTTAAATCAAGAGACTTGGACAACAGTGGCTAGACCCGTCTCGATCTTTTTTCATTTTTGTAGCAGTGTTTTTTGAAACTGGTCGAGTGAAAAAGTTTGTGAACTAAACAAAGTTTTTAGTGAAGCCATCGTGTCAAATATTTACGCAATTTCATCGACGCAAGACATCGGGTATATCAGCTGCATGTAACACCTTATATACTTTGCCAAGTTTATTTTGTGATCCTGCTTCAGGAAACTTTTCCATGTAGGAACTTGCCCTTAAAAACACAGTCTCCCTGCAATCATATTGAACTAAATTGATTTAAAAAGCGTTTCAAGGCAATAAATTGTATTTAGGGTCATTTTATGACGGTTCTGCAATAACAACATATGAATGAGACTACAGGATCACTGAAAAATATTTCGGTTTGAAACCAAGTGTGGGTGCATTGGCTGAAAACCATTGTAACAGAGGAACGGAGAGTAATTAGTAATGAGAGGGGCAAATACATCCTGAAGGACTGAAAACATAGCAGTAATTAGTGATGCGGATTGCTATGTCCCCGTTTAATTTCCCTCGTGAGGGGTTTCGGTCTCCCGCAGCAATAATTTTAACGTGAATACGGAACGTTCTTTCCAATCACAATAGGGTGGTTTCCTATTAATTTTTTATTGCCTTAATCGATAGATTAATACCCCTGGAGTACGTATTTAGATTTTTAAACTGCGATACTTATTTTTCGCGATTAAATGAAAAGGGAAAATTTTCAAGCGCGAGTAAACGCGACGGCTAGTATGAATGCTGAGGAAAGCTCGTGTGACGTCATTCTGGTTCCCGCTGCTGCCAAGTGAGATGACCTTGGGGCGAGAATATGTGCGCGGCTGAGATGCAGGATGCTAACAGGTAGCAGAGTACCCTGCTACCAGGTAGCGCTTGGCTTAAAAAGGATTATTAACACCTTATAAAACGAAGGAAACTTACCGACCCTAAGCAGTTTTAATAGGTGATTATTAAGAGAAGTTTCCGTGAGCTATGTGCCTCATGCATGCATTGGTAATCTCAGACGATGTAAAACTCCTATCTAATCGTATAGAAATTAGGTCCCTGTTACGTCTTGAGGAGTGGTATCGCCTGGGTGCCAATCTGGCCTTTTTCAAATGTGGTTAAAATTGACAATTGCCATACGTCTAAACTGGGATTTCTAAAACCAAATAATTTTTATATTATGTATACCCTAATAGTAGGTAACGAATCGCAATCAATGCCTTTCGTTTTCTCTGATGAAGGAAACTACCCTATTGCTAGCAACATTTTTGTTACTTATTGAAATTGTATGCTCAGCAAAGTAAAAGGTCGTCGGCCCAGAAACTTATCCATTCGTCTTCGTGGCAGTGGGCAGATTTAGGAGAGAGGAGTAGAAAGAGAGAGAGGGATTTGCAAAATGCCCTGCGAAACTGTGCCCAAGAATCAATTGGGTGTAAAGAAGAGAAAGCGGTCCTTATGTGTATGTATTTATGATTATCTCTGCACACTCCACAGCCAAAGAGTTTCATACTTTCCTCTCCAAATTAGCATTTTATTCCGTTCAAAATAACAGCAGAAGAGCGGGGAGGCGAAATGAAAAAGTTGCCCGCATGCCTTATTCATCCCTCGGAAGGCGAGTCGACCCCTTATACTCCAACCCCAAACCCTTCTTTCTCCCTTCTCTCTCTACACTTTCACCCCTTTTCCACCCCCTCCCCCACACCACTACCACCCTCCCTCCCTCTTCCATCCCTCTACTGGGCACTTCTCTCGCAGGCGAGGGTCCTCTAACACCTAGATGTATATCTTGCCAGCAGTGGGACCTCGGGAGAGAGGAACGGAAGAAGAAAAAAAATATTCAAACGCGGATTTCTCCCGGGATCTGAATGGGGAAGCTTACATTTTAACATATTTATATTTTCTTTTCTCAAAAGAAACATGCCACTCACCAGGGCATTAATATTTCCTAGAGCGGAACGCTGAATGCATGTTAAAATTCCATTCATTTCGATGCTTGACTGCTCTTAGGAGGACTAAGGGGAGTAGTAGATACATTGGATAATAGGGAGGGCGTGCATGTACATTTATACAAATATGACTTTGCATATGACCGATGGTTTTTAATGGTAGCATGAATGAGAGAGGTGATCATTTATTCGTAATAGTTTTAATTATTATTATTACGCAATAAATTCATAGTAATTAGTACATATTCGACGGCATAGTTCGGCAAAGAACTGCAAAATAACATTATTTCATCTAAAAGAACATGGTGGCAGAATTGAAATCGAGAATGTTAGTAAATTATAAAATTCTCAGGTAATATATCTCCCTCACTTGTGCACAAAGGTTAAGAAAACACTTAGCTGTTTCACAAAATAAAATATATTGCGACCGGTTTCGATACAGCGTATCATCGGTCGCAATATATTTTATTTTGTGAAACAGCTAAGTGTTTTCTTAACCTTTGTGCATCATGAAGGAGTTTCACCATGTTACGCCAACCACCATCGCATCCCTCACTTGTGTTTGAAGGTGCAAGTACATTTTTTTCCGGAAATGACTTCAAAAATATTTAAGCTCGAAAAATTTCAAACAAATCCTTAGTAAAATACCAAGAAAAAAGTCCCAACACAGTAATTTTTTAACGATCAAACAATAGTTACCGAGGAATTTCAAAAAAACCGATTTCTTTGTTTCAATGAGGGATGAACTAGACAGTTGACTATCCTTCACATGGATCTCTATGAATGAGAAATGGTTGCCAGAAAAAAGTGCAGTAAAAATTATTGGTGTCTAATTGTGATAATAAAATCCAAGTACATAAAAGCTCGTATTGTTATGAATATTTCATTCGTTTTAATTTAAAACTGGTTTCAAAGATGAATTGACGGGCAAAGAAACTCATGTATACCCTGTTGTCCTAGAATTAAAATAGATATTTTTAAGTGATCTCAACTATGATATCATTGTTGAAAACAGTTGCTTTAAAGGTAAAAAATTTCATACTTCTATTTGAAGAGGCTAATAAATTAATTTTGGCTTCCACTAGGTTAGGAAGACTTCCGCATAAAAATCCTTTGCTATTTTGTGAGGAATTCTGTTGACGGAAGCTTTTACCTAATGATCTTGCCGAGGTGGGAAACTTGTGACAAGCAAATCGGGCAACATGAGACGTTTTCATTAATTACCCACCTTTCTGCCTGGGTACGAGCCGGCGAACCCAAGCAACTTATCGGATTCCATTAACGAGGAAAAGCCCGGAAAAGGATTAAGAGGGAAAGGGGTTATAAGGGAAAACTGAACTACACAAATTATAGATCTTCCAATTTATAACTTGAAAAGGATGAACGTTTATAATCGCAGTTATATTTGCAGAATATTTAAGTTGTCGGGCACATTGTTATGCTGCATCATACAGCAATTATTAAAAGATAAAAAGCCCATAGTACGAGATGTTGTTCGATTTTGCTTACTAATGCCAATACAACACGTCGTGAAAATGAAATATAGGAGTATACGGGATTACTGAGGATGACACTACTTGTAAACGAACCTTAAGAATTTTAGCTGAATTCAATTTTTTTTTTTTCAAGGCTTCATTAGAGTTCCATTGACCGGTCTATTCGGATCACGAAATACTCATTTAAGCGTAGGTTACATATCGAAATTTTCATGGTAGGGCAAAGTAGGCCGTTGTCAACATTAATTTGCCTAGATCAAATCTGATAATTTTAATTTATATCTTTTCTTTTGTTTATTTTCTCTGCAGCACTTTTTTGATGTTTGAAGCTCAACATGCTGAGGAGTGCTGAGGATGGCCTACTCACTTTCTTACCCACAGCAGTTCAAGATGATAAGTTTTACGTGGGTAATCGGTCACCGAAAAAAGACCGGTCGAGAGGAAGTGTAACGCCGTACCTTGTACAAGTATATAATTATTTTTTTTTAAATTTAACATTATTTATATTATTTTGTTCTTTATTTGAGTTTATGATTGTGGTAATTTATATGTTAATATACTATTTGATTGGTTGGTGTTTTAAATTGTTTATTATGTTGCTTAAAAGAACGTTGCTATGTGTTGTTGTTAAAGGACGGGATTGTTGATTGATTGCTTAAGGGAGAAGACGTGTAATAATGAGGGGCAATTCCATATTGAGACTTCAAATAAGTTTATATTATTTGAGGGATACCGACGTCACAAGAGGTATGCTTCGTCTTCGTAATATTTCCCAATTTATTAGGGAAAGCTTTTGTTTTTCGTAAGCACGTTTATTTCGACCTCCATCTCTCGCCGTATTGTCGTATCGCGACAAACCACTTCGCACGTCGCTGTCGAACCCCGAGACTCCGCCTTGCATCCCCTGGGGAATGAGCGAACGGCGGGCGATGGAACCAAATTGCTACCAGTAGATAGGTCCCTTTCCGTTCGCTCGCGAAGAGAGAGAGGGGAGAGGAAAGCCAATTGGAGATTGAGAGAGAGGGCGACCTGTTGAGGAACAATATCCTTATCCTTTTCATTCTATCCCCGATTTTCGCACGTGTATTCCATTTCATTCAGGTAGTATTCACCCACCCCCGCAAGATCCAAGCTCCACTCAAGGTGTAAATTTGACGCGGGGGGCCGAAAAATAATCCACGCCCCGACACCGGCTGGTAAACATGGGGTTTTTTCAATAAACATAAAACATAGACAATGCGATTACATAACATACAGTACTTATTTTAACACTAAAAATATGATCTCTCCATGCTTCTGGGTTTCATCGCGTGGATTTTCTTTGCGACGACAGTTTCTCAGGTATTCCAACCGGCGTCTTCAGGTCGATGTCGGTATTCAGTTTTTAGTGACTTACATAGTGCATTCTTGGTGGCAATTTTTTTTCTTGCTGGAGGCTGATTGGCCCACCTCATTTTTTCTCGTATGACCCTCTTCCACGAGTTGTGGAGAGGGTAGCCGTCTTCTCTATTCATGTTTTCAGGTGTCTTGAATATTTCGATAGCCTGGGATAATATCTATTTTCTTTTGCAACAACTGTTGCTTCGTCAAACAGTATCTGGTATCCGGGTTCACTCCATGCATGCTCCTCAAAGGCGGAGAGCTGAAATTGCTTATTTCTTGTGGCTCTTCTGTGCGCTCTTTCATTGATCTACACGTCTTTCCTATGTAGTCTTTGCCGCATGAACATGACACCTTATAGACACCTTCTTGAATGTCTCACGGTGAAAAAAATCCACGCGGTGAAACCCAGAACCATGGAGGCATCAGCTAGACAACGCCGCGGAAAACTACGCACTAAAAATATGACCAAACCCGTCATTATGACCTGTAGACTCTATTTAATGAATCATATTTCCTATAATTGTTTTTTTTTTGTCATCTACATTTTTCTTACTTTTATTTATCTTTTATGGTACGTTTTCTGTTAAAATGTAACATCAATTTTTCTCAAAGAAATGAAGTTATACCGCCGCGCCGGTCCACCAACCAAAGACAAACACCCGTTAAAATGACTGATTAAAGCTTTTCTATTTCATTTGTAACGATAAAGCGTGTTTCATTTAGGAAATCCCTACACCACATTACATCTGGCCATTCTGGTGTTTTAGTTAGCCAATTCATGCATTTAAGAATCCTTATTACATTCTGAATGGAAATAAGCGGTGTATCAGGCAAACCGAGTGGCGTTTAAAAGGTTAAGGGAAGCATGAGCGATGTGACCGCTGTTCATTTAAAATTTCTTAATATACAATAATTTGTGAAAAAATATTAATTTGTATTGATGAATAGAGAAAAAAGGTTGTGTTTAATGTAGATATCAATTGGTTTTAAAATAAACGAAGAAATATTTGATTTGCTATTAATATTGACTCATTTAAAATTAGGATTCGTCAAGTGTATTTGTGGGAAGATTTTCGGATGACAAAGTAAAAGAAAGGTGCTACTTCACACTCGTCCGCCCGCACCTTGAATATGCAGCGAGCGTATGGAATTCGGTGCAGAAAGACTCTATCCGCGAAACGAACAAAATACAAAGGAATGCTGCGCGGTTCGTCAAATACCGCTACGGGTGTACAGACAGCGTTACCCAGATGTTAAGCGAGCTAGTCTGGGAGCCGCTGGAGGCTCGGAGGCTGCGCGCTAGGCTTAGATTGCTTGAACAATTGAGAATGGATATCTCGAGATATCTATGTGTAGCGACGCAGAGAACATGATATTAGAGCCACACTTTATTTCCAGTCCCGCAGAAGCGATAAATTAAGAGCGATGTTTTGCCGAACGGATAGATATGGGTATTCGTTTTTCCCCCGAACCATAAAGGACTTTAATAAATGCTAGTCGTAATTTCCTTAGAGCACTTCCTTTTTATTTGTAAACGGCTGGTATCCTAACACCCCTTGCCATACGTTTTTTAGACGGCTTGCGGATTATTATGTAGATGTAGAGTGGTTGAAATCAGGGAACTATTCCCGATGACGGCCTGAGAGTCGCTCTGTTCCAAACGACGGCAGTAATGGATCATCTCATCCGGTAGAAGACCCGAAAGCACTTCATTCTTTTGATGAACATGATTATTAGAGATACGTGAAAATAGCTCTTTCATTTTAATTTTATATCAATTTCAATTACAGTTTATAGCATTTTGTAGCATCATTTTTTTATTTTCATAATAGTCGTAGTTGACGACAAAGTATAATGAAACGCCGTTATTTGAAAAAATCCGGAATAGTTCAAATAATTACGGGGTATAATAGTAATAAATTAAGGAATAAGGCATTGAGTATATAATTAAAAATGATATTAGTAACCTGAATATCATTTAAACTAGTTGAACATCAGCATTGAACAAGTTTCAAAACTTTCTTCCCTAAACCGGTAGCGTCTGTCAGTCACAACTAGATTAAACTCGCTTAAAAACCTCTCTGCATCCACGTTGCTAACTGGTGTCTAGATTGCGTGGAGTGCAGCATTACCAAACTCAGTTCTTCCTTGGCAGATGGCAAGACATATCGCAAAAGCTATCTCTCAACCTCTCTAGTAGCCGCCGATGAAAATGCATGTAACTATCTATGAAGCATTGAGGGCCAACGTCCGGTGGTGCAGGGAGGGGCGGGCTCGGCACTAAATTTATGAATTTTGCTATCGAAAAGGCAAATTTGCGGTTTAAATATGACAAAAGTCCAGTCATCGCGCCTATGCCGCATTCATTCGCTTGTATCGCATCAATATCGCATTTATCGCATATGCGATTTTCACGAATCACAAATGATCATGCTGCTTTTCTGCCAAAACGCGTTATCCCTAATCATATGCAAATGATGAATGACAATTTTATACGCAAAAATTCGCTGCTTACATAAATAACCCCTTTTAGACGGTGAAAAATAGAGCTGTGGCCAACATTCAGAGTACAAATTTACGTCCGAACTTTATTTTTTTTTTTGGAGTTTCATATTCGTGATATGCAAACCTTTTGGGATTTAATTTACATTTAAAATTAATTTTTTTTTAGACGCTGGAATTCCTTTTTTCTTTCACAGAATCTTCGCATTACCTCAACTCTAATGCAATGCGAAGTAGCTGAGTATTTAAGCTTTCAGATGGCGAAAATGAAGTATAGACGCCTTTCCGCATCTCGTCAAGGGCAATTCAAAGTAATTTTCCACCTACGCGTCTGCTTAAGACTTTCGGAATGGATAAATGTGCCTCTCTTTAACTAAACTGGAATTTAGCGTACGAGGCCGTAATTATACCGCCGCAGCTGACATAAGATATCCATTGCAGCAGGCGGCGCCTGGACTACTCGACTGGAGCGGCGTAAGCCAGCCGGCCAGAGTAATTATTTCAGATAGATAGATGGCAGCATTAGCGGGGAACTATAATGAGAGTTTAAATTCGATTTTACTCAAGAATCTAATCCCTGCCACAGTTTATCCGCATAAAAAAAGCTTAAATGATATTGGAAGAAATAGCTGCTTAGTTAAAAGAAAATCTAGACCTAGAAAAAATAATCAATAAGAAAAAACAAATCGTAACTAAAGCAAAATACTTTTGAGACTAAAATTATTATATCTAACATTTGCATTTTAATATGGAATCAAATGGGTTCCTATAGATAAAACTCCAACTTGTCTGTTGTCTTAAGAGCAGTATATGAAACGAATTAGTACCATTTTATGTAATTCATTAAAGGATTATGCTACAATAAGTGTGAAAAGCAGTTGCCTTTATCCTGCGTAGTATATTCGTGTAAATTCGTTATTGTAGCCATAACCACGGGAAATAACTACTCAAACATGATTATGGATTATAGCTAATCTCTTGCACGTGTACCTCAAAGTGTTTATAGCATCAATTAATCAGTAGTGTAACCGAACCACAGCTTGCAATCAAAACATTTTCAATGTAATGTAATAAAGTGATGTGGCTCACAGAGATGGTAAGTTAAACCATAATATTTACTAATATGCAGATATTACCGAGAAAAAAATCCTGTTTCTAACTTGGAGGTAAGTAAGAAAAATATTGACCCAAAATTTTTCACGCACGTCATCAAAGCCACCTAGTGCAATCAGTAAACAAAGGGAACACATGCGGGGAAGTAAATATAAGCATGGAAGCCTATACTGCGCTCTTGTACCTTCAAAACTTTGATTTTACATTTCACTGAGCGGCTGGAAGGAAGAAAAACGATTTCGCGAAGCTTTTTGACGCTGAATGCATTTAGTGAAGCCTCTAAATATTCAAACACGATAAAAAATTGACTGAAAAATGCTTTATGCACGAGCGGTGGCAAGAGTATTGGAGAGGGTTGGGGAAATTGGACTGGATGATAGCGGTCTGGATTTGAGTCTCCTCACTGAAGCTCTATACTCCCATCTCGAGGCCCCAGGATGGCTAAAATAAGATAAGATAAGATGGCTAAAAGATTTTTTTTTTCAACTTCAAGGTATTGGGTATAGGTCTTTACGTTTTTCGTTGTGGAAGTGTTTAAAGGCTTGAACAATTTAATCTATTTTTTCACGAGGACTGTATGAAACCCATTTGTCGGAATGGACACTTCCAATCAGCAAATTTCAACAAAGCCTCACCACATTAACTTAAGTCAGGAATATGTTCACAAAAAAGTTAATTGACCGTGACAGTTTTGGTGAGGAGGAAAAGAGAATTTCCACAGCCAAGGAACTATTTAGGTGGGATAATTTGTATTAAAATTTGATATATTTAAAATATTAACTGAAAATAGCTGCGAAGTTTTGCTAAACACAAGAGATGTTATAAACCGGAGTGGTTATCACATCGTAAACACACACTGCCGGCCTCGGTGGCGGCGGGGTAAAGTCCTCGCCTGCCAACCCGAAGGTCGCGGGTTCGAGTCCCGCCTGGGTAAATTACCCTTATCCAGGGCATGGATATTTGTGATTGTTAAAATGTTATCAACCCCGATGTAAAGGCCAAACAGTGCTGTTTTCGGTGGTGTGTGAAATAAATAAATAAATAAGTAAAAGGCTTGGAAATGATTTAGCTAAGTGAACTTCCCGGTACTAAAATTTCCCAATCTGTTTTTACTTATATTTTTTGCTATTTCACTTGTTGCTGACGAGCTACCTCTCAACTTTCTAGCATTTTTTTCCATTGTTGCCGGCCTCGGTGGTGGAGGGGTAAAGTCCTCGCCTGCCAAACTGGAGGTTGCGGGTTCGAGTCCAGTCTGGGTAAAGTAACCCGTATCCAGGGCGTGGTTGTTTGTGTATGTTAAATTGTTAATATGTTATGACCCCGATACAAAAGGCCGTATAGCGGTGTTTTCGGTGGAGTGAAAATAAATAAATAAATACAAATATTTTAATGCTTTCTTCTATTTATTTTCATGCATTTTCATACTGAGACACGTCACTCCCAATGACAACAGGTGCTAATAAATGTACTTTGTAGGTTACTACGTCCTTAAACAATATCACTTATTTCAATTCCGTATTTTACTCATAAATTTTCCTGAACGTGGTGAAGATTGAGGGGCTGAAAGAACCAGACAGAAAATGTGGATAGGGTGAATTCGTAGGCGCGGATGAAATGTGCGCACAGTACGAAAGGAGGAGAGAGAGAGAAGGGAGGAGAATGTCGGATACTTAAAACGCAGGAAATGTCGCGCGCTCGCCCGAAAAAAAGAGCGAAGAAAGGGGGAGGGATGGGAACATGGTGGATGGGGTGGATGGGCGAATGTGCGACTGTGCTAATGTACGTCCCTTGTCGCGAAAAAGAACTGCAAAGGAGGAGAGAGAAATGCGTGAGAAGGAAGAAAATTGCAAAGTAGGAGGCGAGGTCTTTCGAGAGCACCAATATTACGAGTTGAAATAATCAATAAAAATATATTAATAATTGAAGTTATGCTTTTAAATTATTTATTTAAAAAAATGAAATAAAAACAGTATAAAATTCACTGCAGAGAAAAAAATAAGATTTTCATTATTTGAAAAAAAAAAAAATTGAAAAAAAAAAATTTCATTTTTAATTATACAGATTGGGCGTTCATTGGGCTAATAATAAATGAATTTAGAAGGGCCTAATAAATAAGTTTTGCACCCACTACTTAATCTCCGGGGGATGAAGATGAAGTGCTCGTTTTTTACAAATTGGTGCATTTATGCTGTTATTGGAAAATGCGCGCTTTTTAAGACATTTTCCTTACATACTCTTTGGTGATGAATGATTTAATCTATATTTGCCAATTGCTTACTTTTTGACATTCAACCTTACAATACTGAATCTCAAAACAATTTTATTTTGGATAACGTTTTTGCTAATAACTGATTGTGAAATATAAAACAAGTTAAAATTTGAAAATAAAATTTTGGAACGGACTGAGCTTGAGCTTTATTTCTCCAGCAACTGTCAGTGTAATTAGTTCCAAAAGAAACTATTGCCATCTATTAAGAAAACTTATAATAATCATTCCAGAGGGAAATTCAGTTAATTGATTGAGCACAATGAAAGAAAATTTCAAATGTCTGATTACTGAGTATTATAACGATATCAGAAGCGAGTGAATGTACAAAATTTCAAGCCAATCCGGCAATGGGACGTGGGTTAAAATCAATTACAAGCTACCACCAATTGGACGGTCGTTGAGTTAGAGTATCGAAAAAGAGATGAGGAATGTCACGAACGTGAACGAATTGTTCCAATGGGTGTGAACACGTTCTGACGTAGATTTTAGCTAATATTACGCCATCAGCAATTCAATCATTAAATTCTGTTTCCATAACAATATGTATTGAAAACCAATGGCATACGATAGAGCCTCGTAGACCTTCCTCTATTAAAGCTCAGCGGAGTGTGACGTGCTCTTGCGCCTCGGAGATGAAGATATCGGCAAATGTGTCAGACAATCCATGAGTATAGTATATACGATAGAAGGAGAATGATCAATACATCAAAGCAGTTTATATAGAATACCAGGTGGGTGTGAATTTCGCTGAATTTGTCATGAATATGTACAGCGGGAAACTTAAATATGGAAGTAAAGAAACAATTTATAAGAACCTACATTTGGAGTATGCTCCTATGCTGAAGTGAGGCATGGACAATGACCGAAGCGGAGAAAGCAATGATAGAGGCCTTCAAAATGTGGTGCTACAGAAGAATGATGAAGATCAAATGGATCGACCGAGTTAGTAACGAGGAAGTCCTAAGAAGAGTAGGAGAGAAGAAAAGCCTCATGAAAACCTTAACAAGAAGACGGAATAACCTTATTGGCCACATCTTAAGACATGATGGCCTGATGAAGACAATCGTCGAGGGACAAGTGGAAGGCAAGAATGGAAAAGGAAGACCCCGAACAAAATATATGGAACAAGTAAAGAAGGATGTGAAAGAGAAGAAATATGTTGGTGTGAAAAAATTAGCTGATAGGAGAACTGAGTGGAGAGCTGCATCGAACCAATCCTAGGATTGTTGACCAGTGATGATGATGTACATAAGGCTTTCTTGCCATCAATTTGTGACAGCTGAAATCAATAGAGTGCAGCGTAGGGCGGCCAGATTCGTGATGAGTTGTTACGATAAAAAGTGCATCGTTTCCAATATGTTAGGCGAGTTCCAATGGGAATCTTTGTGGAAGAGTAGAGCATGCCATAGGATAAATTTACCTCATAAATTCTGAGAACACTTTTTCTTAGACGACGTGAAAAAAAATCTTTCGTGTACCATCGCACTATGGTTGACGTCATTACGAGAAGAACACAGGACGACTCATTTCATGTTTTTATTTCTTCCATCGTTCTAACCTTGCATGAATTTGCAATAGGAATTAGTAAGCGTTGGCAAGTTTTGCCTGTGTATCAAACTGGACGTATATTTTGTTATTATGCGTTACATTCTTATGAGCGTGTGGTGTGCAAGTTGGGATTCTTTTGCATGCAGAGGATTGATCGCCCCTTGACAGGAACTCTAGAGATGGCTCACAGGGGATTGCGCAGATATAGCTTTCGAATTTCCATAATCAGCATACAGCATACTATTCTGAAATTTGAGTTAATTATCCGCCGTCATCAGATTCATTTTTCCGCGTCGAGATCATAAGCAAAACATAATGAGCGCAACAATTAATGTTGTCATCTATGTTTAACACCTACCTGGCAAATGCAATGCATGAAGTTTTCTCGGGCCTAAGACAAACGTTTTATTTTCGCTAATATCATTTTCTAAACCGGTAATGAGCCCGAGAAAATACTAATGTTTCGTAGGCTAAATGGTAAATACATTTTGAACTTTGACACTACCATTTTCCCATGAAATAATATTTATAACCTAAGTTCCATTCAAAACAAAAAAATACATGGCTTATTTACAATTCATATGAATGCATTAAAATTCATGTAGACAGGCAAAACCGAGACTGAGCAAAGTTTTCTCATAATATGGCCATGGGATGCTTGAAATATCGAGGAATTCTAAGCACAAATTAGTGCCAAAGTGTTTATTTGCACTAAGAATACCCTACGGAAGGAGACTACCCATATTACGTTTGGGTTACCTGTTTGATGAAGATTCTTTGAGCTTCAGTAAATCACCAGACCACTGGTACAATACGTTAAGATAAACAGGAGGTCGTACGTTTCGTTGTAAGATAGCCGGAAGGAAAATGCTCCGAAACCTCATATAAACTGAAAATTTCTCTATTATAATGAAAATAAAGCTCGATTTCATACAAAATGCTCTATTAGGTCCCACATGAAGCAAATTTATCCAAAATGATTTGGAATTTTACGAAAGTTGTTACGTTTGTTTCACTACTTTGAGAAAATGTGGTTTAAAGGGCGAAGGCATACCAAGAAATTCATACGGGAATTCCAAACATTTGGTTAGCTCAACTACTGGTACCACAGTAAAAAAGTATACACACTCACCCTATCCAGGGGATGAGGCTAGATCCTGTTTTCACATCGGAAGGAAGAGAACAGTGTTGATTCCATCCGTCAAGAATCTGGAAAGAATTAATTATTATATTAATTGAAAAATATAAACAGTGGCCAAGTTGCGAGAGGATATATGCCAAAAAAAGGGGCATAATATGCATTGAGTTCAGAGCAAATGAACCCTAACGAACGACATCAATGAAGTAAGTAAAAATTTCTCACAAAGGAAAGGGTAGGTCTCAGAAGCATTTATTTGATGCCTCCTTATGTTGATCATATTAAACCGACTGGCATTTGCATTCGTCACTACTGTAAACATTTCAAATCCATCTTCACAGAAACTAAATTACATTAACATTCGTATTTCAATAGGACTCCAATATAAGCAGAATTTTCTCAAAAATGGATTACTTTACCTCCTTCAACTTCACCAAATTTATTTTTGCTAAAAAAAATATATTATAACATTTTATTTCAGAGCGATTTTATCACAGAAATAATTTTAAAATTCCAGACGATTTAGCAAAGTCCTTCAATTTATAGTTCGATGGAAAAATTGTAGTTTCCAGAAAACTCAATATTATCACGATATGTTTCACTACCGCAATTCTTTTGATAATTATCAAATGACACGCCAGAATTTTCAAGGAAAACTGGAGCCCATTATTACAGCAGCAAATGCCAAGCAAAAAATTTGCATGATGCGTCCTTATATCCCTTTTTTATAAGGAAAGTGCATAACTCGTTCAATAAAAGCATAAAAATCCTAAAAATCCGCGTCATATTTAGCATAGGTTGTTAGATGGCGCTATAGTAAAAGGTATTTCGAGTAAACTCATATTTCTTCCTTTGCCTCCTTTTGTGTCATCTGGTGTTCTTACTCAAAATTGTTCCATTTCAGATGATTAGCGCACCTCTCATGTATCCTCAATTATTTTCATAAAAAAATTGAAATCATTTAAGCGGTTCATAATATATTTTCTCTTGTATACACGCTTTGAGAACAACTTCAACATCAATAATTTGGATACTTCGCATGAATTAATTTATTTAACTAGATCGCTCAAGGTTTAAAATTCAAAGGAGGAAAGTTACTGCAGAAAATACGTGGAGGAAATTCGTATCAGGAAATTACTAGTATTGACAATTGACAATTAGAATTTTGACTAGGGGAAAAAACGCGATCAACATAAAACATTGATAATTAGCTATGATTGCTTACTTTATAAACGATAAAATCCGGAATGCGCTTTGTAATTAAACTCAGATGAAGCAGTATTGAAGTAAATTACGTGATCTGCCAGGCACTAATGAATTTCATTTTGACTGACTCATACCAGGGAAAAGCCAAACATTTTGCTTGAAACAAGTCCACTTTCATGTAGCTATAAACATCATTACATCAGCTAGATTTCACCATTTAAAAAATCATTACAATTCCAATGATATTAATGATTATGCTGCTCAGAGATTTCTTTCTTTTTATTCACGTACCTCAAGCGAGAGTCAAACTTAAACCATCTACGAAACAAACCACAACATTTTAGCCGTTTTATCTAAAACCATTGGAACGCCATGATTTATGTACGGCACGTAAACACGAGTGACGAACACAAAACTTTCTAATTGCATTTCACATGTTAGCGATAAATGAATTCATGCGATGCAATCAATATTTCAGTGAACCAACACAAATTTAGGTTTTTATAGGGGAGGGTAGAGCTCACCACGCAATTAGACACGTTAATGCAAAAGTCATGAGTAAATTTAGGTAGTAATGTTTTTTACAGACTTTAAATTTTGGCAATACGTAATGATACATGTAATATATATCAAGAGAATCGGAGGAGAGAAAAGAGATGCCGGTATTCAGTTACCTATTCTAAATACTGCTCTAATTTTGTACCGTCGCACGTGATTTACTGAGTTGGTATGCTCAAAGCGAATGCTACATTAAAATTCGCATTTAACCGTCAAACTACACTACAGCCGTAATGCTATGCAGTATTAGGAGCCTTAACACATTTATCGCGTCATCTATAAACTCATTAACATCCACTCATTGATTAGTCGCTATCAGCAGCATAATACTGATTCAATGTAATTCAATACATTTAGAAAGTTAACTTTATTAAGGAATTATCATCAAATAATGTTTATTTACATTTAATCATAAAATTCCCCAGAGTGTAATTCTTGAACATCCATTTTTTCGCTTTGACTGGTCCAATGCTTTTTCAATTAATTTTGTAAATTAACTTTATGAAAGTATTATATTTAAAGTAATTCTTTCATGTTCATCTTCATTTATCATAATATTCCCCCCGAGGTGTTTTTCGCAAAAACAATTAACGTTCCCTTTTTTCGGAAAAACGAAATGCTAGGAAACGCATGTACAAATAGCTTAAGGCATAAGAAAATACGAGGTACCTTGTGTGGTTCCCCGGAACAATTAAAAAACAGTAAAGCCTTAGATTGACTTAGAACTAGAATCTATTCAAATCAATCAATCAACCTTTTGCATAAAATCTAATTCAACCTCTCAGTAATTATTTACACAAAAAGCTGGGTTTAGACAGTAATTGATAATCCACTGAGGTCATACAGTACTCAAGAGAAGATTTTGATTTTGTATTGAAATAGACAGCGTTACCCAGATGTTAAGCGAATTAGGCTGGGAGCCGCTGGAGACTCGGAGGCTTCACGATAGGCTAAAATTGCTTGAACAATTGAGAATGGATATCTTTAACAGTGACACGGAGAACACAATATTAGAGCAGCACTATATTTACAGGTCCGACAGAAGCGATAAATTAAGAGAGATGTTTTTCCAAACGGATAGATATGGGAATTTGTTTTTTTCCCTGAGCCATAAAGGCATTAACAATTGATAGTCCTAACTTCGTTATAGCATTTCCTTTTTATGTGCAAATGGCTGGTGTCCTAACACCCCCTGCCACGCTCATTTTAGGCGGCTTGTGGGGTAGTATGTAGATTTAGGTTAAATACTTGCAATTTTCTACGAATGTGTATGACGCAGCAATATTGAAACCTAGGTCGTAATAATTGTATTATCGTGGACAATTGAAACTATTTATTTCAAGATGGAAAAATTCAACTCGTTCACGCTTAATCTGCGGATTATATTCATAATTGATTTGCCAATAGCTGTACAGTGAAGCCTTTTCCGAGGGTAGCCTAATAATTTATGAGAACCTAAGGACTTTTGTAAGTAACGTCACGTGTTCCTACGTAGTATCAATATTATACGACAAAGTTTTCGCGAGGTAGAATGTTTCCTTTTAACAAGCATTCAGGCAATCAATCATTCCAAGCCTACTTAGTTATGGGAAAACATAATAACGCCAAGCCTTTAAGTTCACCGAACACTCCATTTGCCCGTCGCTCCCGAGATTATCCATGAAATTATTCTTTCGGCTGTTAAGAAGATCGAACCTCATTTGTTATACGCCACAACAGCTCATTTCGGGTGCCTTCGGGTTCTTTTTCAGCAATTATCAACACCGCGAGCGCTCTTGCGCTGAACTTATCTCAACAGTTCTCGTCTCCCTTGGCAATCAATCACTTGCGCGGTATCTCGTTATTCATTCCATTGCTTCACCGCTGAGCTGAAGCGGTTAACGATTGGGCAGGCTGAGCTTCAAAAACCTTCGAAGCCGTAATCTGAATGAGCCATACTCAGCGAAAGAGGCGTGTTCTAACGTTTGTAGGTTGACTGACTTCATCTCGCATTCTCAGCAAATTTATGCGAAAAATTTCTCAATGGGTGGAAGACAAGTGGAAGTTCTAGGAAAATTTCTCAACGGGAGAACGATCACCTGTCTTTTTTTAAAACTATATCGAAGGCTAAACAATATTCAACCTCAATGGTAGTGGGGTAAAGTTCTCGACCGTTTCCCTCACACCGAAGTCCGCCGGTTCGAGTCCCGCCTGGGTAAGTTTCCTCTATCCAGTTTCCGGGTAATGAAGATACATAATAAAAATATGATACGAAAGTTCCTCGTCCAGAATAGTCTACCAAAGCATCAAAAAGTAAAATTCCTTTTATAATAGTGTAACATTCGGCAACAATGTACTTCAAAACGACCAGTTTCAACACCTCACTGCCATTTTTCAATTTATAACTCTCAACGTTTCCTAAATTATTATACTCGCGACCTAAAACCAGTTAAGTTCGGCCAAGTGCAACTTCTTATAATTTTTTCCGCTGTAAAATCAAAGAAAATATTGGCAAAAAACTTGAAATTAAACCAAATATTATTAGACATAAACGATGATAATTCTTCTAACGTTGACGTGGCAACTTCTATGGAACATCGGCTCGTAAAGAGCTGATACCACCCCTAACGATTGCATCTTAAGATAACGCAGACCTCACACTCGACTGGTCTTTTTGGAGTCGGACTACTTTCTTAAAACTTATATCACCATATTTACATTTCCAACGAACATAGATTAAACACTGTTTAACATTTCTTGTATTTTAAATTTTACCTCAATATTATTTCAGCGAATTTTTCATTTTGAGAAATAGACAACTGTTGACAAAATCTACTTTACAAGCTCTGCAAATTTAAAGCTGATAGAATTTGGTATAAACGAGGAATACATCCGCAAACAAAACAAAATACGGCTGGGAGAGAAAAAAATACGAAATAGGAGGGAAAAAAGTGTCATTTTAACGTCAGTAAATATCAGGAGAAGAAGACAGAATGGATTTTGAGTGCCAATCGGACAGGGTATACCTTGGAAGCATCGCAGGTGGGCGCAAACAGGACGAAATTGGGGTAATCTGTGGCGGTGGCCTCAGGGTGCAAATGGAAGGCAAAACATTTTCCTGAATCCTGTTTGGATATGAAGGGGGTGAGTAGGAGTGACATTTGTGAGGGGACTGTAGCATTTATAGATAGTCGATGGCTTTTGAAGGTAAATCGTTTTTAAATGAATAGACAATATTATAAATTAAAAAATTTAAAGACAATGTTTTTCTCGTCAACTAAAAAGAAGAAAATAAATTTCTCTGTCCATATCTGAATCTCGATATGAATTGTTGCTGAAATGGTGACACACTTTACGACAATCATTATGACCAAAACGAAATACGTTGGGCGCATGTAAGGTTACATTTCAGTAACAATTCATATCGATACTCAGATATGGACAGAGAAATTTATTTTCTTCTTTTTAGCTGGCGAGAAAAACTTCTTTAAATTTTTGATTTATAATATTATTTTTTCTTTTTAGTTTTGAATGATTTATTTTCTTCTTACTTTTTCTCTCTTCCTTTATGTCAATATAATTAGATAATAACTTATAGTTTTGAATTCACTAAAGCACGTTATTTAACTGTATTGAGTATTTAATTTATTTTCATAAAATTTTAATTTTTTCATAAAAATTTTCTGAAAAATGCGCTGATATGTTGCACAGCATTCAAGATGTCACTCAGAAAATTTGCTTAAATGTGATTGCAGCACCACCGATAGCGAAATGCCGAATTAATTTTCCACACAAAATGATTTTGGTAAATATGTTTTGAAATGTAGCCAGAATCATGACAGAAAGCATATTAATATCCATTGTCATCAAGATCTGAGCTAGATATAAAGTTTTAATGCTTTAGCTTGTAGTTAAGTGTGTTAAAATTGAGTTACAAAATCCCACCGTAACAAACAGACAGACAGACACGAATGCAAGTTAAGAAAAACGTTGTCAAAGGAATATTTACAATGGGAATGCTAAGTTTATAAATACTTGAATTACAGATGAATAATATTTTTGAGAGTTAATCCATTTATTTATTTTTGAATTTGTATTTATTTATTTCTTTATTTATTTATTATCGCATTCCCCGTAAACTGCACATGACGGCCTTTTACAACGAGGGTTTCCAATATTAACAAAGTACAACACAAACATCCATGCCCTGGATAGGGAATCACCTACCCGGGCGGGATTCCACCCACGACCTACGGTTTGGCAGGCTTTACCCCACCGCCACCGAGACCGGCTGACAATTTGCCTTTTTTTAAACTAACGGTACACATTAATATTAAAACTGAGCCATTCTGATTATAATGGAAGAAAATGTTGACGGAAAAGAGCAAACTTCGCCCTTCAAGACGGCCGCTGGCATGACGACTGAGTGGAGGACAGGTTGGGGGTGTTTGGGGGTGAGGGGGAAGAGGGATGATGACGAAACACAAGCCACCCCCCACGCCATTAAGAGGTCCTTTTGAGGAGACATGTGCGGCCGACGCGGAGAGAGGAAGGCGGAAATCTTAGGACGAGAGCGACGTCGTTAAACGGCAAAAGGGCAAGGGGAGGCGTGGGGAGGTCGGGCATATTGGACAACACAGGCCGCCGCGGGGAAAGGGTAAGGGGTGTAAGGGAGGAGGATGGGCGGTCCCTCCCGCTCCACTCTGCACCTCTTGCATTCCGAGAAGGAGCGCGCTGGATGGGGAAGGAGATACAGGGACCGTTCCGACATTTCAACACCTGCTCCCGATGGGGTGGGTCGGAGCAAGGGTGGCGAGCGAAAAGGGATGAAGCGAGGAAAGGATAAATATTGCAGGTTGGCAAGGAGGGTGAAAGACAAGGGATGAAGGCAAAGAGAAGGAAATAGCAAAAGAAATAGGAGAACAGGGGAAAATGGAAGCCGGGCAAGGAGAAGTAGATATACTCAGTGGCGCCGACTCCATGGGGCCTGAGGGGGCCCAAGCCCCCTCAAAAATTCGTTATGGGCGTGAGGAAAAAATTTGTCAGGCTTTTCGATTTTCCCCGGAGTGTCCAGATATCGAGATTCAAGTTATCAGGGTTTTAATGTTGATCATTTGACTCTTCTAAAATGCTTAAAAAACTTAAAAATCACTACTTATAAAATTTCCCTGGGCAAGATCCCCGGTTTGAGCTCTCCGAATATTTTTTGTAAGTCGGCATCTCTGGATATACTCCTTATTTGGCTAGAAATTTCGTCCGTTGACTGAACTTCATTAAATTTTATTCCTATATTTTCAGACTATAAAAGAATCCGTCCTCTACTGAGATTTAAAAAAATATACATTTGTCATTTTTGTATGGGATGGCGAAAGAACGAAAGTGATTCTTTAACCAGAGTACATTCCTTTTCGTACCACATTTTCAAAATAAGCTGGAAAATTATTAAAAAGGGAAAGCCATTAAATTTTTCGTAAACTAATGTAGAAACACTCATTATTTTTTATATTGGCAAATGAATTGTGCAATTTAAATCAATATACTTTATCATAATGCGAATAGATTTACAGATTATGGTTCGCACATCTAGAAAATACCTTATTATATATGATAACTAATTATAAATTTTCTTCTCATGAAACTCCCCTTGCAGTGTTTTTAACAAATAATTATAACCAGGGGAGATTCCGTAAGTGCCAAGAGGTGCCTTGTATACGGCCGCCATCAGATTGAATGAAAATCTCCCTAAGAACTAGGGTAAGAGGAACTCGCCTGAAGGCATTTTACCTGGCCTAGAAGAGAGGCTGCGATCTCCATTTCTAATTCCTTTGAACGAGCCCCAGAAAATGCAATACATGAAAGCAGTATCTAAAAATAAACAACACAAGTTAGGACAAAATTCTGCTAAACCGGCTTTAAAAGATACACCCGAGTAATTGGTCCAACCAATGTTAAGCTACTGAAATCGTATCCCACTTCTATGTGTAGAAATCTAGGAAAGAAATACAGGAATGAGTATTTCAAGTAATCATGTTTATTTGATATAAAAGCTTTAATCAAAATAAAACTCTCTTCACATTCTGGTTTTCCTGTGACTGCTTCCCACACTTTGCATGCGGAGGATCGATCACATTCCTATTACGACTAATGCTGATAACCAAGGTTACCGACTGCTTCACCCAGACTGGTAAACCCAGCCTGCGAGTACAACTAGATGATGAAGCTTGATTCAAGAGTTCCTTGGCCTTGAATCTATCAAAGAATAGGGTAACCGCGAATATTACGAAAGGGGATCCTCAAGTCGACCTCTAAACGTGTTGTCACCCAGACCGCATTTAAATGGGTTTACAGAAGTCGCCACTCGCGTCGCTAACGGACAAATTGACCGATTTTCACGGGGAAATAAGGCATAATTAGGGTTGCCTGCCGAAACTTTCATTCATGATGATGTGAGCTATCAAATTCATAACTCTTCAATGCTATTCCTCACATTTGCAAAGACCTCCTTGCAAAATATTAGAAAAAAGTTGATCGCATTGCTCTCATCACCGTGCCGCGGGTATTTTTGGAAACATTAAAATGCGACCGAAGTGGCAACAGAAATCACCCCTATATGGGATGGGAATTGGGCTTCCTCTATCCAGTCCCCTTGAGGGAACTAGTTACAATGAAAGCATATCAAAACGAGTACCTATATCTTGCAATTGAGCATAGGTACTTTGAGTACAAATATTACTCGCAAATTGAAGAGCCTAGAGATGGGAAATAGTGTTTCCTTTTCAAAATAAGTTAAATATTTCAATCATTAATTAATCTGTACTGAAGTGTCCTAAATTCGTCACTATAATAAACTGTCAACAATCATGGCACAATTTACGTCGAAAACTATACGTTTCCTCAGAGTTCAGAATGTTAAAGTGGCTATTTTTTAAAATGGTTTTAATTTTTACCGAAGAAAATGTCTGTAATCAAAGATTGGAAAAAATAGTCTCCTTTTATATTTTTTTGCATTATATCGTTAGTGTTTATACGCTCAATTCCTTCTTATAAATTAGGCAAATTTCGCCTCAAATATTTGCTTCTGGAAATCCGAAACCGTAAAAAGAGTAGGAATAAATGAGAAAAACATAGAAGCAGCCCAATTCCATCCAAATTAAGATCGATTTCTGATGCCAATTCGCTTGCTATTTAATCGGTTCTCAATGATGTCCCTAGCGAGGCGATGAATGCACAGTGGCCCAATTATTTAAAATACCTATTCCAGGGTATTGCATTGAAAAGTTATGAGTTTGATAGATCACATCATCACGAACATAATTGTCGTTTAGCGTCCATAATGATACCTTATTTCTTCGTAAATTTCCGATCAATTTTCCTGACAGCGACGTGAAAGTACACTTCACCGATCCTCATTAAATGCGCGGTGATGAAAAAATATCTAGAAGCCGCCCGGAGATTGCTTTGTTGTAAAATTCGTGCCTATAATGATCAAGGATGAAATTACCTGAATCACTGATCCTTGAGACTTGCATAAGGTTATCTAGTGCATATTGCTATGTTACCGTGAAAATATTTTTTGTATTTCGCCGAAAGGAATTGCAATTATCTCTATCGTCTCAAGCTAAACTTGGTGGAAGGTTATTTTAAATTTAAATGGAATGAAAATTCGCTATGATCCAGATAAAATACTCGGCAATTAAATTAAAACACGCGGTAGGAACCGAAAAAATTATCTTTTAGGCATAAACAATTGATGATCGCAACGAAAATGCTATAAAAAGCAACAATGATTCGTCGGAAGCTACCCAGTCCTACTAAGAGTAAGCAAGAAAACTAATGAGAGAAAAATACCTGAGCTAATGGAAAAAAGGAAACTGTTCCGCACTTATTTTGACTACCGTAAAACGTGTTTCGACCGCTGGTAATTCTTAAATACACCGACAAGTGCACAGGGTACTTGTAAATCGCCGAATGGTTGGGAGACATAGTTCGCTATTAATATATTTGTGGAAAAGCACCATCTCTCTGTCATTCGATCAGAATTTTTTAAATCATAAATTATACCAGATGTCTCCAGTTAACTGATACTCCCTACTTTAATTACCGGCGAACTCTTCAGGTAAATACAAGTATAAAATATTTTCAATAATTGTAACATACCTAAAATTTACTAATTACTATGCGTTATTTACTTAGTTACATTTAGGTATGAATCAATCATTATGTATTAGTACTAGTAACGCGTGTTTTATTTAATTCCTGAGTTGGTTTTCTTGATTATACCAACTTCCCATTCCTTCCTACGATAAAACAAATATTTTCATGATAATATAGAAATGTGCACAAAATAATTATTATGCCTATCAAACATATTTTCATTACTTCATATATTTATACAGTTAAAAAATATCAAATCTCTATTCCAGTAAACTGGGGTACTTCTTTTCAATCACGCAGTCGTGACGGAACCTCTTTAAAGAATTCGAAGGGGTGAATTTTTGGAACGGTACAGGATGGAAGGTAGCATGCGTTGAGGGCGTATTTTTTTAGAGGGATCCGGAGGCCGAGGGGGTGTGTGAGATTGGATGAGGGTGGTTGAGTGGAGAGATTGATGGCACCCATGAAAGGTGGAAGTTGTAGCTGTTCCTAGACTCCTTCTTCGCCCCAGCACATTCTCCCTTCCCAGACTCTCGCATAATCTGCGAGAGCAACCTTTTATCCTTTAACCCTCAGCGGAGGAAATTATGAAAATCTCTCACTCTTTTTCTTTTTTGGTCAGGTAAAAATCTCTAATCTTGGAGGGAGTGATGGGAGCAGATTAAGGATTTGAGGGGCCCGACGTTTGAGGTCGTTCATGTAGAGTGTTTTGGAGGATAATCTTCCGTTTTTTTCAGATTAACTCCTCCATTTCATTCGCTCCACAATCTTATACTTACAATATGTATATTATTCCAAAGAAAGAAACATTCAACCCTTTATAACGCAGAGCTGATTCTGGGAAAAATCAAATTTCAAGATTTTTCATTTTGAAATTCTGAAAATTTTACACTCAATGATAATTATACTGGCAGCTAAATATTTCGCCATCAAAATTTACTCTACAAAATAATAGGTAGTTAAGATATCTCCTGGGTAGAGCTGAAAGTTTAAACATGTTTGATGTTGCTTAGAAGGTTGGGTTATAAAAGGGTTAATAATTATAGCGTGCCTAATCTTCCTGAATTGCTTCTGTCCATTGTTTAAAATATTGCTAAGATAATTGTTACACAATTTATTAAAAGTCGACCATTTAGACGGGCGGTAATGCAGATCACAAAATTATAGAAATACCTAAATTAAATATATATAATGCATAATTAAAGAAAAAAATATCCTCAGACTTCAAATTTCCTACCCAGTCACAAATATCCAAACATTAATTGGATAAGAATGCGGTAGGTATTTACTTGGGTAAAACATTCCAATATCCTATCCCCTAATGTAAGAGGGATAGTTTGAGCGTATAGGAGAGCTGCTTTGGAGGTCATATTTTACAATAATGGTTCTCCTGGCCGGAATACTAGGTCCTTTTAACTTTTTTGATAGGTCCCTCCACGAAGTATCACCAATTTATTCTTTATGCATACATTTAATGTGTGCTCTCTTCCTCGTTGACTCTGAACATCTCCGGCTCAACATCTTCAGCATTTCAGTATTTTTTTCCTTCATTTTGAAATATCCGATGAAAAATCAAGCGGTTAAAAGCAATTAATTCAATTGTTTGATTTAAGTCTCCCTTGCCTTTTGATCAAAGAAATGTTATTTCATAATTTTTCATAATTTTTGCGCCTTTTGCGCCTATATATAGAATTTTCAGCTCTCTTGGGCAAACAAAGGCAAATTTAGGCACCCGTACAATCTTTAATACTTGGTAACGTCATGAAGAGAATTAAACGTGCTTCTTATATTGTTTAAATTCATTTAGATGACCGTATTGAGGAGAAATTTATTGCGGTGGGATATTGAAAGTTAATGTCTGAAATATATATAGGAAAATAAAAGTAAGCTATTAATTTCAGTTTAATTTTCTTGTTTGTTGTACACAACACGTGCGGGCATAAATATATAACCACTATATATAGTCTTATTTCTAAAAGCAGATACTCTATCATGGTGATATCAGAGAAGTGAATATCCTCGTGAAAATCAAGGAAATATTCCTCATAATATTTCCAGCGAATGAAGCATGTCCTGCTGAAGATTTTAGCAAAATATGGAAAAGATATGCGTTTTATAACGTGTGCAAGCACGTTTTACTGTCTGAAAATGAATGACAGTTACAAAGAAAACCATTAAAGCTATTTACAACTACATTTTGTGGCCTATTTATCATTAACCCTAAACTAATACCACCGATTCATGCATAAAGCTGTCGAAAAAAACCGATTGCTCCATCCCGTATCACTCAAATAAATCACTCAAGCTGAACAGCTACAAGTCTTTATGCAGATTCGCGTGCATAACTGCGCAGATACATAAACTTATACGCTCTCGATTTGGAGTCCGACGAGGCACAGGAGCCAAGTGCTCTCAATTCAGGGCACACAACATCGGCAAAACTTCTCAAACAACGCACACGAATAAATTTTCCTTTTACGGCGAAATTTCCAACTGCTCGCGTGGAAAAAAAATAAACTCACCGGGAATTATAACTCAGCCCGGAACGCAGTGCCATTGGTCTTTTTCTGAAGGCTCCATTCCGGGTTTTAGTAGCAGGTACCTAGCTGTTGTTTCCATCCTCTTCTTCTTTTGTTTTTTGAGGTAGGTTCATGCGATATCCCTCTCCGAGAGAGTAATGGCCGTTAAAAAATTGGCATGCATAATATATGATGGAGGAGTAGGAGGAGGAGCAGAGTTAAAGGGAGGGCGGACGCGGTGCGAAATGAGGAAATCCGGAGGCAATAGAGAGGACGCCGGCGAGGTAAAAAAAAGCCAGAGTATGTGCGCATGAAGCTAGAGCAAAGGGAAGGGAAGAGATAGAGAGAGACGTGCATATACATATGTGTACGGCTGAGGTACCTCTCTGCGTTTATGGTAAAAGAGTACGGGATGAATAATAAAGGGGCCGTGGAGGAGAGAGAGGGAGGGATTGTGTCGAAATATCCGGAAGAAGAAGAAGAAGCAAGAGGCTAGGCCTGCTGTCTCGCACTCCCCGTCATACACCCCCACTCCAACCCCTTCCTCTCCTCCTCATACTACTACTACTACTACTCAAGCCTCCTCTGCAAATGAGGCAGGCACTGTAGGGCGGGGCGGGGATGAAAGGGCACGGTGTGGAGGGGGCACGGAGAAATAATAAAAGGCGAGCAGAAGGCGCTCCGGTTACGTAGCCGCTCGTTAAAAAGGAAGACGCCCTCTTTGCCCACATTTATGCGAACGCTAATCACCCAAGGAGAAAGAGAGAGAGAGAGGGAGAACGCGGCTTGTTCATCTTTATGTGCAGATAGAGGATTATTATTTTTTTCTTTTTTTTCCATGATTCTATTCGTTTTTAAAAGGGAGTGAATGAAATGCTCAAGCGTCAGAGGAGCCCTATCGGAAAAGATGGGAGGAGATGAAAAAAATGTGGAAGATTTTCTTTTTCAGATCAAGCTCTTTCTTCTCATTAGGATCTCCCACCCCGCTTCCTTCCTTCCTACCCCGTCTTACGCTGCGAATCCAACCTCTCTCCTTTGCCCCTTCCACAGTTAGAAGGCTGTCGACGGATTCCAAACAAAAATGTATGCGGATCCCAATGTTGCGAAAACTGAAATATGGTAATGTATTGATGATCGTGTAATTTGTGCTTCTTTCAAATATTGTAATTATCTTCAGTACCGTCTCGTTTTTGAGCAATCTCACTTATGATTTCTTTTTTCGTTTCTAAATACTAAACAATGATTGTTTCATAAATCATTGCGAAGACGCCACGACTAACACCGAGCGAGAGAATCTTGAAGCTAGAACAGGTGGAAAGAAGCAGAATCAGCAAAGGAATGCTGTTCACTCTTTCGGCGGGTGCCCAGAAAAAACATTAGAAACGAAATTTGCCTAATTATAAGCAGGAATAGAGCGTAGAAACTCAACCGATGTAATGCAAAAAGAAACTTAAAAAAAGGAGACTAATTTTTCCATCTTTGATTTCAGACATTTTATTCTGTAAAAGGTAAAACTATAAAAAAAGGGAATCGTCAACATTGCGAACTCAAAGGAAACGCATTTGCTTATTTTCGAATGCTTCCACCGTTGACTTCTCTGTACTTTTCAACGTTCACACCTCGCTCCCATAAAGAATGTTCGATATGTAGCATTTGATGACTCTTTTTCTCACTTCTGTTAGTGCATTTTCAGCTGTAAGAAGATTCATCTTTTGGTAGA
Organism: Ischnura elegans; assembly: GCF_921293095.1. Lineage (NCBI taxonomy): Eukaryota > Metazoa > Arthropoda > Insecta > Odonata > Coenagrionidae > Ischnura > Ischnura elegans. The sequence continues at coordinate 127,210,866 of NC_060248.1, forward strand.
AAGCTCTCCTCGCCTGTGCTATTCTACTGACTATTTCTTTCTTGCTTCGGCTATCGCTGATTCTATTTCTGTTTCTTAGGTAACAAAACTTTTTCTTCTCTTCTACCTTTTGTTTTTCTAGTTTCATGTCATTGTTTCATCATCGTGAAAAGATGCATTTTATTCGTGAAAAAAATATGGATATAAGTCTGACAAACTGCAGAAACCGAAATAGTGGCACTGAGATGAAGTTCGAATTGGTAAAAACTACGAGGCAGATAGTACAGTTAGATTAAGCTATCAAACGTCTTTTCGAAAATATTTATATCTATCATTCTTATCACACACAACTTAACCGATGCAATTTTTGTTCAGATTTCTTCATAGAGGCTTCTTTATACTTTTTTCATTTCAAAATGGTTTTAAAAATTAATGTATTGCGCAACAAAGATATTTGAATATAAAATATTAATTAAATGAACGTTTCACTTGGTCGTAACAGTTATCCGTTGCTCACAAACACGAGGTCTCGAGGAATACCTCGATTTATTCGCATTGTTAATTTTTTTAGGGCACACACCAATGAGTTTGATGCTGCAGAGCTGAGAAAAAAAATTCTGGCGAGAGATTTACATCTGAAACAAGAAAACAAAGTGTAAATATTGCCTCCATGTAGGTGGCGTTATGAATCATCGACTTTGTTCCCTATCGTGCCACTTACGGCAAAAAAAAAACAATCCGAACGACTGCTTGAGTCAACATCATCACTTAGCGCTCGTTAATGGGACTCGTAAATTCCTCTACAGTGTTTTTCTCCGATAATGATGCTCGAGATCGTGTGCATGCAACCCAGCGTGACTTCCGTTAAAAGGTTTTGCTTTTGTTTCTGAGCCACCAGATACGGAAGCGGGAAGAACAACAACAAGTCATATTTTGGAAATTTGATCCCTTTTAATAACAGATTAGACCATTCGCCTCTCTCACTATGCATAGACGTCGGCCGTCACTATGTGGAAGTCCTTTGTACTTTTTAAAAATATTGTATTATTGGACAATGTATATATTTCCCAATCGGTATCAACACTTCCGTGCTGTTTTCAATACACTATATAACATGGCTTGGGAATAGAACAGTGAGGCAGCTGCATAAAGTTTTTCTTGTTTAAATTCATTACAAATTTTATACATATACATTTTGTAAAGAAAATTGGAAAGAGGCAAACTAAATTATTTAATTTAACTTAAAAAAAAAACTTATACCATTCCACAATGCATTGACTGCAACTTCAGACACTTCGGTGGAATTTGCACGGAACTGAAGGATTACGAAGCAGAGACTTTTGAAAATGGCGCTGAAGTTTTGAAACTGGTGGGAAATAAAATCGGAATAGTAAACATTTTATTTTAATCTATGGAAAATTTTCAGTAAAATTATGTCCCTAAACTAAATATATATTTTGAGGTATTTTAAATAATATCTTTAGCTAATGTGGCATCTTGAACGAACATGAAAGTTACACATTTAACGAAAAGTCCACAAAACTCTTTGGTTAGAAAATATCACCTTGTTGCACTCATTTATGGGAAACTTAGTAAAATAACTCATATTTTGAGAAAATAATCATATCAACTCGGTCTTGATAACTCAAATGATACAGAATGAATTAGAATTCTTTAGTTTATATAGGAAATACGCACGCAGTCATCTAATGTTAAATTTAGGTTAAAAAGTGGTGCATTTATAGCATTTTCAACATATTTAAGGCAATCTAAGAATAAAACTACATTTCTTCCATTGTGCTTTTTTTCATTCTTGAAAACCACGCAACGTATAAATTTTAATCGTTACAGTGAGCATTTGATCACAAATTCTACTTCTGTAGCGATCACAAGAATGCCATAAGTAATTATAGCCGCCGATCGTTAGGATTTGGTAAAAAAAAGACTCCAGCACGCTCCAATCTATTTACAAGAAAACAGGGAACACTTGACTTTTTGGAAAGAAAACACAGTCAACCTTCGCAGTGGTCTGGACATTTCATCTGAACTCTGAAATCATAACAGGCCAGAGACATATTTGTTCCTACCGCGAGCACAAATGCTATTTCTTTCATCAGCGCTGCCACTCAAGCGCGTACAATTGAGGCGGAGGAGCATACGTAAAGAAAGGATAAGAGATGAGTCCTTTCTTCGAAGACGAACATATGAAACAAAACGTTATTTATACCCACTTTATGTGGCCTCCTTTCGGGCAAAACAAACGAGTGAAGAGGACAAACTAGGAGAATGCTACCACGGGCAGACCAACTCCCTTGTTTGCCCTGCGAAGGACGTTGAGGAAGAAAATGCGAAGGGACAGATGTGAAGGTCAGACATTCGGCGAAAGATTAAATTGTGTGTGATGAAAGGGAATCGACACTGACGACGGGAGTGGAGAATAACAGACGGAGTAGGTGACTGACGAGAGGGGAACCGAGATAGCGAGTAGAAGCGCAAGGGCGGATTGGTTTAACAATTAGCCGACCCCCTTAAAACAACATTTCCTCTGTCACCTTCATCTCTCTTTCCAAACGAGGGATAGACAACACCTACAAAAACCTGAAAACGACCCCACTGCCACATGAAAAGGATTGGGGTAAATGGAAACAGTATACCCTCACTCCTTGTCAAAACGTAAATAAAAGCACCTATTAACTTTTTTAAATGCCGCAACGGAGACTCATTTGGAATTTTTCCCCCAAATAATTCATTTTTTAATTTATATGCACGGATTCCATTTCTTCGACGAAGAAGCCGGAGTTAGTGCACCAGGGGAGTTGTACGAGCCATCACGTAATCATTTCAAAAAGATGAATACTTGAAAAAATCGGAATAGCCATCAAAAACCTTTTCCGAGTCACGCATAAGTAAGAATAACATGCAAAAATTCCATACGGGATTACCCGAGTTCGAACGACATGAAATATTTATTTCACCGTAGATTCAAAGATACTTGTGCATGATTTGAGGGTTCCTGGTTCTAATCGAGGTAGAGGAAAATAATTTGGAACTCCAGCCAAAGTAAGTTTGAGCATAAGTAATGACAGAGCAATATCGGTCATATGCGTGTAACAATTCACAACATTTTAGTAACGTCTCACTTTAGTGAGTGAGGATGGACAGAAAAATGGAATTCGTTAAACATTTACTCATTTAATAATATATACCAGTCGCTCAGGCCCTCATTTACTTTGAACAAAAATCATTAAAGTACTTGAATTTTCCGTATTAAAGCTGGGTCACTGGCTGTTCAAACTATTCGTCCTAAACTTTTTGCTGCTTAAAAAGATAATAATAATAATAATAAAATGTCTTTGTTCGGGCAAGGTTGAGACTACAATGTCCCCTCTTTCACCTAACCCCTCGATAGCGTCAATGCAAACATATTAGTTAATAATAGACAAACGTTTACAATACAAAGGATATACGACATGCAATATTTGTGAAATGTCAAAAATATGAACAACTGTATGTGAAAATTTTGTGGAAAATAGATTTCTGTTTGTGGAAAAAAACATGAGGATAATGGTGTAGTATCCTTTAGCGAAAAAACCCACTGCAGGAAAACGCCCACACAAGAAGGGGGGCGTGAAAAACCTGCGAAAACCTACTGAGTGAAAGCTAAAGTCGTGTTACTTGTGAAATAAAACATAGCCAATGAGGTAAAAAGTATACACAAATATTACACATGCAATTGAGATATAAAATATAACATATATATACAAGCCTTCAGTGATAAATATCACTTTGTCGGGCTAAAAAAGAAAACCAGAATCGTACGGAAGTTAGCATGAAAAATATTCTTAATTCTGGAAAAAGACTTCTATTTCAATTTATCCTGAATTGTAGAGGCACTTAATAGTGAAAAATAAATAAATATCATATAAACAGAACGTTTTTTCAGTAATCGGCGCTAGTCTGATCAAGAGAGACCGTAAATTGGATCACCAATATCTCTTCTCCCTCAAAGCGGAGACTGAGAAAGCAGTCCTCAGCTTAGGGATGATGAATTGTTTTAAGAGGGAGGTGAACTTGGAATAATTCGTCGGTTAATCCGCAAACTTATGAGCCGCGCATAAATCTCGATTACCAGGTGTCATTTATCCTTGACTGGATATTCACGTTTAGCGGAAGATGCATCATTTTTTGCGCCAGTGAAAAACCACGCCAGAAAAATGTCTTTTTGATTCAGTAGATGTCTGTTCTCTGGTACAGTGAGGGAAGAGGAGACGTAGAAAGGGGGTTAATGGATAAAGGGCCGCTCGGAGGCCGGCTTAATTTCCGAGTCGTCTCAGATTCGTGGAAAATAATGGCCGAGCTCTTGATCCTCTTCACTTCAGGGCCTCATCCTAAAATCGGACGAAAAAGGTGTGAGCCCCAGGATGTATCACAGGGGCCACAATACTTCGACCAAATACATGCTTTACAATCCCCGTATACATCATTCATATTAGTACATATTACTCTTGAGCAATTGATCCGTTATTTATTGCAGACCAACACGCCAAGAAAATATGTACTTATATTCCCTATATATATACTAAATTTTCTTGTTCAACTTCAGCCAGAAATAAAGGAGATTTTATTATAAATGAAATAATTACATTTATAGCCTTCTTCTCTGTTGCTTTCTTTATCATTTTCACATAGATGTCAGCCATTAAATGAAATATTTAAACGTTTTACTTCCTTTTTTATTTTCCTAAGGGTGGTATCTAAAGAAAAATTATACTTAAGTTTAAAAATATCATTTTTATAAAAAACAAGTTTTATTAAAAATAAGAAAATATCGGCCTGCGGCAACCTAAATTATTGAATTTCAAATGTGATTGATGAGAAAGTTAAAATAAGTTTTAGAGGAGCATTTCATATATCAAAAACGAAAAACGTAGTGCGCATGTAAGGTTATATTTGCTTTCTCCCGGAGACAAGTTTGATTTATATTGATCGGCAAGTTTTCATTTTATAATCTTAGAAATTTTTGAAGTTTTTCATAGAAATGATATTTTTATACCTTAGCATTATTTAAGAATTTTAAGTTTTGCTAGAGAGGAATTTTTCAATCGATTGAAATTTTTCCACTACGCTATCTAGGTTACGCTACCACATGCAATCTCCCTCTCGTTGCCGTCCTTGTTGGTCCACAAACGCCAGAGCCTCGGTTCAATGTGAGCCTTTGCAATCAAGATATCTGGATACTAGCGAAGTAGTGTGCAGTGGCCAGGAGTGACATAGGTCCATGGTTCGATGTTCGGTTAATAATTAAATGTAGTTATTGTATTATAGTTGTATAATTATTGTGGAAATGTGCAAATATCTTTCATTTCAGTACGTCAAACTTCCACTATATCACGCCTGAATCGGTTGAACTTAGACTGTAGATTGATGTAAGTTCAGCGATTTTTCCCGTTTTTCCCATGCCCGAAAGTATAACCGCAATGCAAAGAAATGTCGGCAGGTCCCATATGCAAGGACTTCTCCATTTCTTCTCCAGTGAAATAAGAGAGAAGATATCAGAGAGAGAGAGAGAAATGGGAGTAGCATTGAGTGTGCACTTAACGTGTGAGGGCGTGATAGCCGATCCGGATGAGTGTCAAGAGCGCGCACATTGCAATTCCGACCAGCACCTCCGGAGGCCAACAAATCATTCGCACTCTTCTCCTCCATTTCCCACAATCCCTCCTCACACCCACCCCTTCTCTCTCTCTCTCTCTCTCTCTCTCTCCACCTGTCACGTCTACTTCGAGCAACCACAGAATACTCCCATCCTTGGCTGGGGCAGGAGGATTACTCTCAAAGGCGTGATCAAAATAAGTACCCCATAACGACAATAGGTTGGCAATATCATCAGTATCACTGGTATCTAGCCAACTAGTCTTAGGCTATGAATTTATTGGAGCATCTGGGAACTTTATTATCGCTTACGAATGAAAATTTATGCACAAACGTTCGGGCTGTTAGATATGTCAATGACAGGGCACTTTGACGTAAACTGAACATTTTAACAGTATATTGCTACAGTTATTGACTGATGGATACACCCTGAGATTCATTCAGGTTTATTAATTACGCCTATTGAGAGAAAATCATTATAAAGCACTGGTAAATATAGTCCCTACATTGAAACCGTACCCAAGAAAGAATATGGCTGGAAAATAACATTATCATTAAAAGCGAATGGAAAAGGCACACCTGTTGATAATATAAGAACCAAGCAAGCAAGCAGATGTAGCGTGGAAATTTAATAAGGGACAACACCGATGTGAGTTTTCTTTTCTTGAATCAGAATCTATAAACATTAAATTATATATAGAGGTGGAATTAATGTATTCCCAACGTTTTATTTTATCTAATTCATGAAATACTCATCTTTAGCATTAATCAGACTAAAATTTTAGTTGTTATCAAGTTTTTAATTTCATAATAAATAAACATAAATACTACCACCTTATTTCATGAATACGACCTTTGGTGTAGATAAGAATATGGAACGAATCATGAAACCAGTAACAAACGAATAAGCTTAAACGAGGCCCAGGACATACAAAACCTATGATTTACATACACGAGGCATGGTAATGTATCCATTTAAAGAATGAATGATCTATCTTAATACCGGTTGGACTATATTTTCATGCAGAAGGTAAAAAAAATAAGCAATATCAGTCAGCCTAAACTGCATGGCTGTGAATCAAAGACGACTTTTTTTATCGGCCGTCGAATACGTGGCAATCATATCCGATAAAGGACATAGAATTTAACCCATGAATACAAGAAAAAAAAGAAAAAAGCTAGTCTTCAGCAAGTCTTTACCTTTGAGGATTTATTTTTTAAATTCTAGTGGGCAGTAAATGAAATACCTTTGGCCCCATGTAAAGAAAACAGCGTTTATATAATGTTAACTTAGGTCTGTTTGCTACTATAAATGACTCTCTCCTTAAATTATATTTATATTTTTCACATCCACTCGGCATATTTCCACTTCTGGCAAAAAACAAATTAAGCACTTTGAATAAGTACAAATGCCTTAGTGGCAACAAATTAAGGGCCACAAACAACGGAAATGAGTGCTCATAATAATTTTTAGACAATATTACCCTAATTATTTTTTGCAAAACGAGTGCACACTTAAATGTGCTCATGCATGCACTGCCCCAGCAGATTATATCATAAGAGACTTTAGAATGAACAAGAGCAAGATAAATGGATTTTTTTAACCGGTAGTGGACATTTGTTTCGTAGGTAGTAAAATTTGGACAAGGCACTACTAAGGCATTTGTTTACAGTAAGTAAATGTTTATCCCAACGTAGGCTACTGTCCAACATTACCCCCAAATATTTCATTTCATTCACTCTATCAATAACTGGACAGTTACAGACACAATTGAAACAATTTGTATAATGCAATGTAAGCCTATAATATTGCGTCTGACGAAAGGTTGATAAGTGATTGGCTAAAGTGAAAACACTCACAATGTACTCATTACCTTTCCCTGCATGCCAACGACTACTAGTCGCTGTCCTATCACCTCCTGCCACACTCCTATTGAGGTAGCTTTAAGGGTGGAAGTGAGACGCAGCAAGAAAAATTGCGACCTAGTTCTTCCAAAAGCTTCCATCCTATTTGTACGAATATAGAGATAAAAAGAGAAAGAGCAGCATCAGCGATTAAGCAATTAATTTTACTTCTTCAGAATAAACCGGCTAGCGATTCAATTTCCGCTGAGCTGAAGCATATACTCGCATGCAATTGGCTGAATTCCTCCCCCTTCATTTATCAGTTTCAAAACAAAACTGCTTTTCAACTTTTATTAGTCTTCTCCTTCGAGCTAAGAGAGGAAAAAGCCCCCGACCCTGACTTAAGCGAAGTTCTATTTTCCACTTTTGGTTGGCTCGTGCGATCTTTAGTATCAATTGCTTAAACTAACAATTCCTTTCCAGCGGGACTACAGTGTGATGATAATGAGATGAGGGCGAACACCGATCACAGTGTGTACGTTTGGGTAAGTCGACCGTGAAATAAGTAGATGGAAGAGAAGGGGAATCCCACGAGATGGTGGTAGGAAAGTGAACTCAAGAATACCAAGAAAAGATTGAAGGTTTTATGTTTACAGTTGCTCTTGAGTTTTGGCAACGGATGGAATTCAAAGAAAACTTAAAATATCGTACAACAACGAAGGGTTGTTTAAAGTCTACCGGACTAAAAATTCGAAGAGCTAAATAATTAAGGAGCAGAGCGGAAAGAAAGAAAGACTTTTATTTTTATTGAAACAAAATAAATGGAGATAAAACAACTTTTGAATTAATAAGAAAAGGTTTGATTAGTTTCTTGACTGCATTAAATTCACCATGTTTTAAGATAAATGCGTATTTTATTTAAGTGACTGCATAAAAATAGCAAGAATTTTTGTGCGGAGTAGGAACAAAACAATATTCATAGAATATTTCGGAATCACTTTTTTGAAGCGATTAGGTTACAAATGCTTTGACTAATAACAGACAGATTTCAATTTTGGCTGTTAAAAAAATTATGATTGACTGAGATTATTTTGTTATGATTGAAAGCAGAATTGAGATTGTGAAGAACTGAGTCGCCTTGGAGTAATTATTTATCCTGAAACTTTTGCAAACAAAACTTACTCGGAGTAACAGTGGCAAGAACGTGATAATGGCCGAATTTTTTGTCCTTTAATGCATTAAAATATCGTTCTGATTGTATCTCTTCAATTTAAAGACATCGAAACACCGACGCTCATGAAAATATTGCATTTTAACAGAAGATTTTAAAATTTTGACATTATAAATATGCAGCGAATACTGAGCATAATAAGTTTTACTTTAGCTACTAGAATGGGAGTATAAAAACCAGACACGCAAATAATATGCTTTTAAGTAAGGTGATGATCGATGAATCCTAGAGTAAATTTTTAGCTATAACGGAAACACTGGCGGATTTTGAAAATTTGATGCAGTTGCCTGCCAGCAACCATGGCGCAAGATGTGAAAATCACCATTTATTCAATTAAAGTAAATTTTAATTCATATAACTTTTACAGGAGAAAATCTATCAAGGGCAAAAAAAGTACAGCGAAAATGATATCTCATCAAACCTTACTGTTCGCCGAAATATACAAGTATCAAAACCATACATGGGCCCAAAAAATTTATATGTCACCATGAAATTAAAAATTTCATTTTCAACTGGGACAATTGTACCTACTGCTTGAAGTTTCCTTCCATGTCAATGACTACTGTTTTAACACCCCTGCCATACGCTTATTGCGGCAGTTTTCAAGGTGATAGTGAGACATAGCTGGAAAGATTACGTAGAGAAATTACGAACAAGTTCTTAAAATAGCTCCCATTCCCTTTTCGCGAATATACAGAATAAAAGAGAAAGAGGTGCACCAACGACATGGCAATAAATTTTCCCTCGCAAGAACCTAAGCGATTCAATTCTCCCTGAAAATATTATCTCATCGAACATTACTGTCAGCAAAAACATACAGCATTAAAAAGCTTGCACGAGCTCATCAAAAACATTTATGTATCACCGCGAAATTCAGAATTTCATTTTCAGCGTGCACGATTGTTCCTCGTGCTTGAAGTCAGGAGGAACCGCATCCGTCTCGGAGAAGTGGCGAGGATAATGAAGTCGGGATATTTTGAGCGCAAATCTTAGAGTAAAACAATGGCGGGTGGGCGAGCGAGACGTCTTCATGCCGCAAGGAGAGGTTGAGAGCGAAAAATAACGCTTTGTTGTAATTCCGAGGAAGTTTTCGGGGAGTTGGAGGGGGTTTGGTGGTGGTTCTCCGGAGGGGTGAATTATTCCCCCCGGGGCTGTGGAAAAAAAGGAAAGGGAAGGGCGTATTAAGAAACGAGAATAGTGGTTGGTTTGATGAGAGGAGGAGGGGGCATGATGATACTGATGACGGGTTGGTTGAGAAATGCAGCCCCGGTTTACTCATCCCGTGATGAGAGATTCAAGGGGATAAGAGGATCAGAGAAAGGGGTGGAGGCTGGAGAAAAAGTGAAAACAAAACAATAGCAATTCCCGAGTCGGGATTGAGTGAGAACAAAAAGGGAAGAGAGATGCCTTATTTACACTACAGACTTAACTTAAGTGACTTCACTTAAGTTTAATCTTAAGTGTGGTGCGGTAACTACACTTGAGCTTTTAAGTCGACTTCAGCGCCGTGATTGTCTATATCGGGAAACAGTTATGTTGACAGATGAAGATCTAGGAGAGCAATTATGCCTCGTTCACATTACAATTGTCCGAGCGATCGTCCCAACGATAGTTGGCCGAACTGGCCGTGTGAATGCACGTCATGACAATAGTTGACGTAGTTCCGAACGTTGCCACTTTACGATGGTTAGGCGCTGGGAGACCGGAAACGGAAGCGACAAGAGAACGACGAAAAGCTCGTGAAGCTCTATTTTTTTCAGGGATTTGTCCTAGGAAGGAAGAATATGGGCGGAATAAGAATTATTCGCTAAATACACGTTGAACACGTTGAATATCTTGTCCCTGCATACATCAACAGCTTTGCTAACCGTCAATTTCCCGTTCACTTTAGATGTCAGCACTAGAGGGCAGCGCAGGTTTTAACAATCGTCGTGTGAATGCACGATAGTTCCGACAATCGCTGGAACAATCGTAATGTGAGTGAGGCATTAGTGATTCTGTGATCCTAAGCCACGGGTATTGGAAATAAAAGTCCAAACTCCGTGAATGAACCCTTTTGGATTTAGAAGGTTAAAAAGAAAGACCGATTTATGTCCCTGAGCAAACGCTATTTGGCGAGAGGTGATGGAGCCGGAGGAATTTAGAATTCCTAAGCTTGACTTCGTGGAGTGACATATTCATAACGTAAACGAAAACACTCAGTCAAATTCCACTCCTTTATTAAAACCATTGATGTTAAATTTTAACCTTCAATTCCTCCAACGTCCAATTAAATCGCCATACCTTATCCCCCTCGGCATCTCCAGGACTAAAATTGTAGCCCTATTCTATGGTTTCAATAGCAGGATTTTACTAAGTGCATTCATTGACGTTATTTTCGATTATGACATAATGGAAACTTAACTGTTTCACCGGATCCTCTGCCGCCGTCTCAGTCTTAAAATTCCTTAAATCGTTTTTAAGTTTTATAAAACGGGTTTCACCGTGAGCAACAGGCATAACAGTCAGTTTTCACGGAAATAAAACCTACGATAAGATGGGATACTCCACAATATAAATTCGTAAAATGTAATAACCCCAACACAAGAAAGTTAACTAACGAAATAGAACACTCAATAACCACATCATGGAATACAGTACAACTTAGAACATAATCAACGGGACGAGTCAGGGGCGGGATGGGTATTATCTCATGTGCCATTTACAACACTTGAAGAGCTTCAACCGTGCGGAAACAGTTGCCTACGCAATTTCAGTGTGGGTTCTAAGCGACTTAAGTGGTGTACTTAAAGGAAGCTGGTGACACCTACACTACCACCCAGAGTCCTCTGGATTGTTGATAATACACTACGTCGTTGAATCGTCGAATTCTACCATCTTTGTTCTCTGTACTTGTTGTTTACATTGTGAAAGTGAATGTGGCTGGCGGTTGCTCGGCAAGATTTTCCGTTATTTGTAGAAGAAATACGGCACAATAGATTGTAGTTCGGCTCCTAACGGCTCCATTAGCACCAAGGTTGTGTTTAAAACTTTTAGTATCCCTCAAAATACTGAGAGAAAAGCGAAATGGCTTCAAATATGCCGAAGAGACAAGTGAAACCCAACAACTTCTTCCCGCCTACGTGATGTAAGTTTTTCTAGACATAATGGTTCCTTTAATACAACTACCTTAAATTTTAATGGTGTTGATCCACGTATTTCAATTATTTGGTTTAAACTGTGCATAAGTAGTATTTTTTTCAATATGTATTCCGGTTCAGATAATCCAGCGAGGTTCTTGACGAGTGTTTTAATGCTTCTGTGTTTTATATTCATCAATGAAATATGAGGGAGTAGTGTAGAGAACTGCCATCCAGAGGACTCTGCTACCACCTTAAATAGAGAGCCAACTTAAGTGGTTACTTAAGGAACTAGTGTAGGCCCAGCGAGAGACAGGCAATCATCCCGGCAGCGTGGTGGGAGGCGCTGCGAGCGGCGGATGAGGCGCCCTCCTCCAAGCTGCGGTGGCGGGAAGAATCAAAAAGTGTTGGTTGCATAGTAATGAATCTGACGCCAGCCGCAACTTAAGAGAGAGAGAAAAAATATATTCGGGAAGGCGAGAACAAGGGATTTTTTTTTAGGGGAAGGGTGTTTTCCCCAAGTTTCCATCGCACCCTTTTCCTCCGCGAGCAAGTTTACCACAATAAGCCACGCGTTTTCACTTTCGCCTCAGAGGCCGTTATTGAATCCTCAAGTCTCGAACACGAGCCATCTTTGGAGTTGCCAGCGTTAACAAGGCTCAGCCGTGACTGAGTAATTCAAAAGAAAGACTTAATCTCAGGTTGTATAGAATATACGTTTCCTTAATAGGCAATGATAAACAGCATATGAAATTTTGAAGATCAGTGAACGGCTGCACAAGATTGGATAAATTTAGAAACACTCAAATAAGAGATGAATTTGGTGTCCAGGCAGTCACTGATAAACTAAAAGACTACAAACATAGATGGAAGGAGCATATACTTCGAATGCCAAATTAAAGAATTCCCAAACAAGCAATGGGATATCAACCATTTGGCAAAAGAAGTACAGGAAGACCAAGAAAAAGATGGTAAGGTGGATCCAGAAGAGGCTTTGTAGTCTAATCCTGGAAGGAAGAATAAGAGACAGCATAATAATTTACGCTCAAAATTCTCAACATATTTTTCACCCTAAAATTACTCTAGTGTCATTTTAATAAAAATGAAGTCTAATGATATTAGTTATCTATAATTAATAATGGGTAACTGAACATAATTAGCAACGTAATAGGCAAAAATATTCAATAAATTGCAAAAAATTTGATTCGGTATTTTGAAGAGGTTTCCATGACCTCGACATCTCTCCGACATTTTCACGCAGTATTTTCTTATGACCTAAACGTCATTTGCAATAAAGTTGTAGAAATTAGCGTTCAACGCATATTAACTCATCCTCATAGAAAGGCTATAAAACAATGCTAATGCTTAAATGAAGTTTTTAGAAAACATCTGCAACAAGCGACAGAAGTCCGTAATCGTTAACGTGTAATCAAAACCTCAAGATTCGCATGAAAGCCGTCTCTAAAGCACCGTTGTTAAATGCGTGAGTTTCTTTAGAGGCCCACAAGTTATACAAGGTGCGCGAATTCATCATCCCAACGTGAGGATCCTGGCGGAATCTCTGGTATCTATAACGACGCAGTGCCTTGTGCACGAAGATATCCCTGAGGTAAATTTTTTCGCAAATGGTTTTAAACGGAGAAGTTTTCTGAGCGGGACCAAAGTTATCGCCGGGAGAATAATGTATTCTATGGTTCCACGTCCTAGTAGAGCCTATAGATTTGAGAAAAGGGGATATTTCAATGCAGATGGAGAGAACTGACGTTGATGAAAGACAATCTCTTACGAAGGTGCGTTGAGTAGACGCTCTCGAGATAAATACCGAAGTTTCTCAATCCGACACCATTCAACAAATTTCTGACTACTTACTTATTCACGAACATGTTTTCGAGCACATCTTACACCGTCTTAATTGTCTCATTACAGTTTCAAAAGTACAAAGGCTGTCGTAATTTCAGAAGCGTATCATAAGCTATCCCATTTTCACCCTCATAATTGAGTCGAGGCGTGGAGAAGTTTGCGGAGCTCAGAAAGGGCGAGTAAAATAGCTATTAGACATCGTGAAGACACGGTATCTGAAGTTTTTAAACGTTTACGGGCACAAAATAAATGACTCCGATCACATTGCCAACGAAAAAGAAGTCCCACGCCAAAAGGCAAGGAAACAGAACGTGATATTTTGTATTAACAAACCTAAATTAGAATTAAATCCGCATGCTTTTGCATAACTGAGAGGCAGCTACTCGTAAATTGCCAAGGTTCTCAAATATCATACTATCAATTGCTACTAAAATAAAAATTAATTTATCACCACTCTTTTCCCGGTAATTTCTGTAAAGTTGTAAGTTTTGAGCAACTTCGAAGACCACTATTATTCTATCTGAATTAAACATTATTTTTATTTAAATATAAAACCAGGATATTGGGCTTAAAGCAACGTTTGCCATATACTAATACTGCATGAGTAACATTTATAAATAAATAAATTTTGCTGCTTAGTGTTGCAGTTATTTCATAAAATTTAAACAAAAGAGTTCAATCTTTGTTATCAGCCATGGGAAAATAATAATATAACAATTAGTTGGGTATTATTCAATATGTGACTTTGAAAGTGGCATAGAAAACTTAGCTGATGCGGATAACAGCAATAATAAAGTTTTACACGAATTTTTTTTTCGGAAAACTTAAAAAATGTTTCAGGAGAATGACGGAAATGGGTCCTAAGGGCGTTTTGAATTCAGTATTGGGTACTCTTTGATTTTTACATTTTCCTCACATTTTTTATGAAATGCTTTTATTTTACGCCATATTTATTATTCATGCTAGCTTGTTTTACCATTAAATAGCTGCATAGGGAACTTAACTTCCCTGCAATTGTAAACGTTCCTCGTGAAGTGTGATGTACGAAATGCAGTACTACTCTTAAATAAAAACTATGGGGCTACGTCGCCGCGTCAATTTCTGGTTGGTCGCTTTCTCAAGGGTATCTTCTACTCAGATTCTATTGAGAAAGCGACTAGCATCGGTCGGGAAACGTTGGGGCCACCAAAAAAATAACGCGGTGACAGCCCAAAAGTTTTTATTTAACATAACGATTACCCGCGAAAGTTTAGACGAAGAATTGCTATTTTACTCAACGTTTTATCAACTAAAACGCCAATTAAGAAATTAAAATGTTTAGCAATTTCAGTTTCAAAAACTTCCTTATTTTCCTCCAGGTATACATCGGAGTACCTATCTCTTTTTCACTACTATAGCGCTTGTGTCTTAACTATTTGTGACACATTTTCATGAATTCACTTTAAGATCACATCCAATCTACGCTAAGTATCGGACAGTTAACACTTTAGCGCTTCAGTTACATATGTTCTCACTCGAAAGCGTTGGTATTTCCCTTCCAAGTAAACGACTCCAGCCAACAGGAAATAAAGGACGGCAGAGCATACGGTCCGGTCCCGAGGGGATGATAATGCGGAGCCATGGATTCGCCCCGAACAGCGTGACCCCCAGACCATTCGGATGTCAAGCGCCTAAATAAGGACGGCCGCCGAATTGGTCGTCGTGTCCCCTTTTTATTTCCCCCATCATTACTTTTACTTTATTAGGTAATAGAAAAAAAAATGCGACCGTAAAAAATCCCAATGGCGGAGAAGCCTTATCCGCCGAAGTCCCCCACCTGAAGGTGACCCAGATATATATAATAATAAAGAGGGGTCGCACACATTGAATTTCGGGCAATGAATTAGGCTCCCCCTTGGGAGGGGGGCAGGATGGAGGTTGTGGCACGAAGGGGATGACACTAAAGTGGCGAGGGATACTTTCTAGGGCCATGTGGAGGCTAGTGGGGGACAACAAAGGGCGTAGCGCCACCTCGACCAATACTCGAATTTATTCAATGGTCGTACCTTTGATCATGTACTAAGAAACAGATGTAGGTATTCGCTATCATGCACCTATCGCCTTGTCGGCCGATAGTCCCAACAAGTCGCGCTCTTGCAACAACTGATGTAACCCTTTTCCAAAAAGATAACCGTTCTCTCGACCATTACGAACATGTCTATTAGGTTCTATCTCGTCCAGCAATGACACAGCTGATTGAACGCAATTTTTCACCGTTTAGCACTTAAAAACACAGCTAAAAATATTTTTACAGATCGTATGAACTACTAATGTAACATAAAAATAGGAAACATGACTTCATTCCACGGCAATAACATAAAATTTCTTCTTTCGTGTGCCAAAATTTTCATTCTCGACATTCAAGTTGGAATCATTACAAATGCATACAATATACTTCAATTTTTTCAGAGCCATAAGCGTCGCAATTTGATATTCGCTCCACCTTGATTGATCAGCTGAAGATTTAGTTAGGATATATTAGACCAGTGGCGCGTCAATATCCAGCCGAGCCATAAGCGAGTGTAATGCACAAATCCTCGGTAGGAGTGATTGTCACTTGGCAAAACATAGATATTGTTGGGTGGTGTCCCATGGCTTCACCCAGGATTTGGACGCCGGGCCAACAAGTATTCGAGTGCTCTACCCGTCCTGTGAGATACCTCGCTACTTGATCCAAATTATTGGGGGGGAAAGGCTGATGAGGGAAAGATTACGAGAATTTGAGGAAGGTGAACTCATACAACCCCACCTTTCGCGACAATCACGTCGGCTTCGGTCCACGGGAGCAGTTAGCCTTTGCCGCGATTGAAAGTATGCATATGCATGCCACAAGAGAGAAAAAGTCAGCACGGAATATGGTATGAGCACACGGGGGAAAGGAGGGTGAGATGCAACCTCATCCCTCTCCAACCCTTTTACAACCCCCGTGGGGAAAAAGAAGGGAAGGATACTCTCCCAATGAGCGTGCCTGGCTAGCGTCTCCCACCAGAGAGGTTCTACTATCTCCCCCTTGGCCAGTTCACCGACGAAAAGAAACAAATGGCCAATGAGGAAGCAAAAAAAATGCCCCCTCACCCAACGGTTGTACTACGTTACATATTTGAAAACCCCTTTTGGAAATTATTTTATAGCGAGGGATAAGGAAGGATATAATTTTCATTAGATATTTTTTGTTTTTTTTTAACTTACCCCATACTGGACGGTTCATGAAATAATGATGCTGAGCACAGTTAACCAATACATATTTCAACGCGGAAAAACGACTTTTACGACTACGAGCCACTAATGTTCGGATAAAATTCCTCGTAAAACGGATGAAAATAATCCTAGGTAGATACTGGAGTATACAATATACTGTATTTTTTCCGAAGATTGGAAGAAAACTTTTTCAAACGAGAGCCAAAGGTGAATCTTTATTTCTCTTAAAAAAGGTTAAGGACTCGAGTGACTTTAAATAAATAAATTGCAAAAGAGCAGATTGAAATATTTCCGAAATTCTTTATCTTGGTATGGATCAAGCATACTTGGATAAATTTTTTCTTTATGTTGTATGAAACACAAAAATTTTGCATTTTTAGATACGCAAGAATTACAAGGATTGCCTAAATTTCGATCGATTTGAATTTCGGCTGATACTTAAATGCAAATATTAAATACAAATAACTGCGTCAATAATCTAGCATTGTATATTGAATGGATATTAAGTTGCTGGTGATAGCATATCTCGAAGAAAAACGGGAAATTAGACGAATTAAGTGCATGACATCTTTTTCGGAATCATTCCATTTTTACATCAGGAAGTTGCTTTTACCATTTACTTAGCCATAAAAATTTGTCATTCTATCGCCCAAAACTGTGGAAGCATGTGTAAGGAAGTTGATATGCCAACAGAAAAGGTATTTTGCAAAATTCACGTCATGCAATATATACACGTTTTGCACATTAAACCAACGAACAAATCAAATAGTACTAGCTCTAAACCATAAAATTTGAGTGTTATTTTCTCAAAATATAGGTCATGATAGTAAAAACAAATAGAGTAACCACGAAATATAAAACATTCAAATAAAAATAAAAAAATAATATTAAGTCTTTAAGGTATTAAATGCCTGAATATTTATATTACCAACGGTGCAGAAAATCACAAAAATACCAAGCGTACCGAGAAGAGACATCTTGGAACGTAAAAACCATTCGTTTTTCAAATAATAATGGTCGTATCACTCACTACTATAACTGCCAGAATAAGAGTACAAATGGCGTTATCTACTTAAAATAACCTATCAGAACGGAGCATTTACAGCTCACTCTACTGTGCTTTGGAAGAAGTCTACCTACTCTAACCTACCCAAATCAGCCACGTGATTATAGAATTGCTTGGTTGTACACAGGTAAAATAAAGCAGTAGGATAACGAGGAGCATTTCTCTCGTGCATCGCCTGGGTTGTAGGGTCACAGGTACCTGAATAAAATTATCTCGAAGTATTTGGTATCCAACTCGTGCACCGTTAACAGGGATGAGTCTAATGCGTCCCTGACTTTCTCACATAGATGCCCGGGTTGGAAGCCAAAACGTTGGAATTTCGAGCAAGGCCTTGGCCGAAACTTTGCGGAATTCCATCACTGACATAAAGAAGTACTAGATAGCACTCCAAAAATTTAATTTTTTATTCAAAATATTTCAATTGCGAGCGTCATTATTAAGTGAACTCACACATTGAGATTGGGAGTAGCGTTTATGAAACGAAGACATTGCATTTTATAACTGGTTCATGCTGAAAACTAATAACTTGCAGTCAGAAAATGCATTCTATATGGTCATATAAATACAAAACTCCTAAACTCCACGAGCTGGATGCCATGAGAATGTTTCTCACTTATTAAATTGTATTCGATCAAAATTTAAATTTAAGGACAATCACCGCAATGTTTTTTAATAAGTGAAAACCTTGGAAACCCGAATGAGATCCAGAGAAAAATCCCTGCATAGCAATATTCCTTGAAAGCACTCAATCTTACCAAACTGTTGAATGTCTACAAAAATGAAAAAAAGAACTTACTTTTCACCTTCTCCCATAGATGCAAGAAGATACTTGAACGGGCTATACGATACGCTACTTCAGTGATGATGGTGAGATTAAAGTCGGCCTTGGGCGCTTCCTGCGACCGTCCATGATCACACGCGACTGAAAAATGTGAATTTCCAACGGGCGGCGAGAGAGGTCTCCGCGCTGACGCATTCCTCTGTTTAAAGGGCCATACCGTCCTCGGTTCACACTGGAGATAGTGAGACCATTTTGCGAGGGTTGCAAGACGGGGGCTAGTAAATGGGAACGCGTGCTGGTCAGGAAAAAAGGATGATTTGAAATGCCAAACACCCAGTTTGACCAGAACGCTAGATTGAGTTGCGTTGTAAGATCAACGGAAAGGCGTCATTCGATCAATTCCCTCGTGCTTTCCGAAACTGGAGCTCTAAAAAAATAACCAACAGCAACTCCCTCATTTGCCGAGTTGGGGACTTCGTACTCTTTTCAGCTACATGAAACACTTCCTAAACCACTCGGCTTAACCTCTCCGCCTTATATAATCAACTGATTTGGGCGTTACTTGGTGGAACGATGAAATATTCACGGTGAAACAAAACCCAGTACTGTTCCACAAACTTTTAACTATTAGCTGTCAACTGGTTTCGACTTTTATACCGTAATTATCAAGACTAACGGTTAGTCTTTATAATGACGGTGTAAACGTCGAAACTAGTAGACAGCTAATAATTAAAAGTTAGTAGAATAATAGTACTGGGTTTTGTTTCACCATGAACTCTCCGCCTTACATTACACTATCGAAACTTATCATTTTTTCCCAAATACATCCATAACTCACGCGTAATCAGAGTACTTGTTAAAGAAATAACGCATATAACCTGGATAATATGGCGTTATTAAAGAATTACTGGAAAAGAGCATATACCTACTTGCAAAACGAATGTGTCCTGCTATTGGATTCTCTTATATTTCAACACATTTTGAAGTAAACGTCGAATAAAACGCAAATATTAAAAAAAAATAAAATTGGAGAACAATAAGTTAAACTTTGAATGGTTTGTTGATTATCGATTCTCTCATTAATAATTCAACCCGAAACGTATTACAATCAAGATTTCAAATACTGATCAATAATCATGACAAAAAAATATGTCTAGTGGTAGTAATTTTGTAATGAAATATACAACTTGTAAAATGTTATTCATTTTAATTGAAATATCGCTCTATAATATATGAATTAACCACTGCCACACCTCTCTTGAGGCAGGTTGGGGGGTGGTATGTCAATGTAGATGAATTACATAGGGCGTCCTTAAAAAATTGGTGATGCCAATCGTATGACCAAAAATATGGCTTTGCATCAATGGATTTTTTAGTTGAATCTCTAACCTTAATAAAACACGATGATAAGTTATTTTAAACTTTCGGTTTCGGAAACTTTACACTTAAAGAACTTATGCCAAAACACTTTCAATATTAAATACATCCCGCGCGTCCAAGGAAAATTTTATATTCCTCTGATTTTCGCAGTTTGTGTTCCTACGGAGAGAAATGAAAAGAGACTCGTTGTATAAATCAGAAAAATTGACGATCAGAAAGCGCGCCGCGACGCGGTCGCAGGGAATGTCCTCCTGTGGGAATAGGAAATTATATTTGCGCTTCCCAAACGCCGAGAGTTCTAATTGCAAAGCTCTGGGGGCCTCGTGCATAAGACCCGGCCTCGTTCGATGCGAGTGCATTCAAATGCAGCTGCAGTTAATTAATAGTACCTGCTGAACAGGAATGACGACGAGGGATGGAAAGCGCTCGGACGCCAGATGGAAAAACAGGGACGACGTCCAACTGACCCACGGACCTCTTTGCACATTTCACGGAATAAATCACAAAATAAAGATAGCGCTCGCAATGAGTTGAAAAAAATAATGATGACACCCAAATAAGCAAGTGAAAAACTAATTCATAATTAAGACAGCAGACACGTGTAAAAGTCAAGTATTTATCGTAAACTTCTTTATTTTTCTCATATAAAATCTTCTCATTTTTTGCAAGAAGTGATAAAGTGATACAAAGCACCGATTGTTGGAAGTTAACTGGCGTCCAAACATCATTTTGAAGACCCTTTGCATATTCAATAGAACTTAATTGCTACAAAAGTCCAAAATCAAATGCTTCAAAAGATTGGAAAATAATGATAGATAAACCTTTAAGTGAAAAATTTTAAAAATAAATTTACAAATCTGACAGTTGACACGTCTTACGGGCAATCATTTAACGCAAGCCCTCAGATACTACATTTTTCATTATCATAGACATTAATAGTATTTTGTTGCCAAAAGCTCTGCAGCGAAAGATTACAATACTCCAATTAGTGCTCTAGACGGCAGTTCTGTGGCAGGGCAAAACATCAATTTGGAATTGCTTTTAGAATGGAACAATAACCATACGGACCGCATCGCTGGAATATTTGATCATATTCGGAAAGCAAACGTTGTGCTTGGTCACATACAGGAGCAAGTTTGACGGTGCAATTTGCAAACAAACAAAATTTACTCTACGTGAGCAGCACAGGAGCTCAGGTATTTCATACAGACCCGTTGGAAACATCAGAATCAGATCTCCCTCACTATGCAGTGAATTCTGAAATATTTTTAACAGAGATATATATTCCACAGATTGCATTTTCAACTTATACAGCAAAAGGCTTTTTTATGCATCTCCAATAATTTCCGCAACTAATTGTGGAAGATGAACGCTGTAAACTTTGTAGTTTTCCATAGATTGAGTTACAACGTTCATGAAGTAGACAAAACGGCTAATTTTACGGAGCGTGGATTCATTTATTGCACTGGCGTGTCTACATTTTCGATGTTTTCATAAGCCAAAAATAACATCGTATTAAGAACAAAATTCGAAAAGACGGTTTACTCATTGTTTTAACATGCACAAAAGCCTAGTAATAAATTTGAAAAGTACAGCGCTCATAATTTTGTCGCCGAAAGTTGGTCGTTGAAATAGCAAACATAAAGGAACCCCGCACTATTATAAGCAAATTATACCTATTCACCACCGATCAGAGGAATATTTTGAATTATAATCCATACCAACTGAAATATGAAAACCTCATCAAAACAATGAACTCCCTAGCCGGGCAAGCTTGCCAGGAGATAAAAAACAATTTCGCCCTTCACTTGCATTACTCTAGGTGTTTACAATTGCAAATTAATTTTTTTAAGGATGAGAAAGAAAATTTATGTGATTTTGAAAAAAAAACTTAGAAAAACGTGGGCAATGATGTAAATGCTATATATCTCACGAGTATAACAAGCACAGTTTACTTTAACGGTGTTGGGGACTCAACACTAGTATCGGTATTAGGAGTAAAATATTGTCCAGAAAGAGTCTCATTTACCTTTATAAACTAATATATATCTTTTTTAGCCACAGAAATTATTCAATATGCTCTAAAATTATTTTTTGAATTCAAAATCATTTTGCTATGTTAAAGCGGAAAGTGTCAACATTTGTTCAAAAATCAACAGAAGAAACCACATCAAAAACAATTTATTCCCTAGCCGGGCTAGCTTGATATGAGATGAAAAGTAATTTCGCCCTTCTCTTGCATTACTCTCGGAGCTACAAAATAAATTTATTTCTAAGGATCAGATTTCTAAAATAATTTAGAAAATTTTTAGCTTTATAGATTCTTTAATTATATATATTAAATAGAAATTATTAATAACGTATTTCCTCAGAAAATTTTTAAAAATAATTCTTTCTCTTCATCGATACCTATCCTAACGGACCCCTTTTTCCGGAAGACTTACGCTCTTCATACATAGATACACCTCATCGGTCGGTTTATGAATATCACCCGCAGTAAGAAAGTGGAAAAGAGAGAGAGTGCCGTGGTTTGAGCGTCCGAGATATCCGCAGCAGACGACGCACGCCAGCGAGGACTTGACAACACTCGCCCGAGTGCAACGATTGGGTTCCGGGGTTGGATCATAGTACTAAACGGACGAGGGAATCAGGCACGAGGCCAGAAATTTGTTTTGCGGGCAGCTTGGATGGGATTGGACTAGTGGAGTAGACAGGGGGGCTAAGGGGGCACGTGCCCCGCAGACCAATTCATTTTAGCAGATAATATTAACCTATAAAACAAATTTATTCTGCTCCAACAACATGTTTCAGCAAAAAAGGCTTCCCGACGAGTCATCAATTGTGTAACTTAAGTGCAAAAATAGCATAACATGTGATTTCTAGAGATGGGAATGTTCTCATATTTCCCAGAAGAGGATGTCACCCCCTGCATACCCAAGTCGTACTCCCTTCCCCCACCCCCGGATCACATCGTTCTGGTAACGCCTGTGGATGCAAGTAGACCCTGTACTGACTGTACCCTTTTGCTGCCAAGCATTGGATAACTTACTTTTCGTTAAGCAGACGTTAATTCAGTTTCCTTAGATATGAAAAATTTAATTAAAAAAGTAACTTCGAACACAGTAAAGCTCTCGACTGCAAACTTATTCATATCAAGGATGAAATTAACTGTAATATGTTGGAAAAAATTGTATTTTGGACATTTTATGCATAAAGAGGGTGTATAGAACGAATAAAAAATTATATTTAATTACAAGTGAAAATGGACTGGTAAACATAGAATTGTATCGCATTTTATAACAACAATCACTTTGACTTTAGTTAAAAATGTCTTTGCTGGGGCTTGTCGAGCCTTCCGCTATAAATCTCGGACTGACTTGGTTTTGATGTTGCCCATCTATACAATTAGCTATTGAGCCAGTTGTGGGCAATTAACCCCAAAATCAACCATGACCGCTGAAGTCACAACCTTTGCATACGTACCTTCCGAGTTTTTCTGCGAATATGCTGTCGAAAATTACATCCGGAATTTAGACAACCAACAAAAAAAAAAACTTGCGGTACAATAACTTTATCAAAACGATTCCTCCTGGTAGAGTCGTGAAAATAATTGTATTCTACCTGATAATAAACAAATTCCTGGTGCGCATAGGAGGGGAGGCGGGAAGGCATGGCTTTTAAGAGTTGGTCATCTTAAGCATAATTCAGAAGAGAAAGGGTGGAAAAGAGTGACGCTGCGGTTTGCTTGGTGGGTATTTTGCGGCGTTGACGGGCATCCTGGCCGTGGGGGAGAGGGGGGTAATGCAGCGAGACGGGAGATAGAACGGAAAAATTAACAGGGCACACATCGACCTATTCTTTTCTGAGAACTGCCATGAGTAAATGGTCACTACGGGGAATCAGTATAGCAGACTAGGATGAGTAGTATATCAGTCTAGGATGAGTAGTATATCAGCCTAGGATACGAATGGCTTTTCAGTACTAATTAATCGCTAACTGCAGAAAAGCATCATGTCCAAGTTGGACGATTTTTCCTTTTTTTTCTTTAAGTTGCTACTGGGTGCAAGACTAAACGTTTCCCACTAACAGTAAACATATCATGCTAATAATATCGATCTGATATGTTTTCTTTTAATAGGAAATGTTGAGTCTTGCACCTGTTGTTGCTGGGTGCAAGACTAAACGTTTCCTACTAACAGTAAACATATCATGCTAATAATATCAATATGATATGTTTTCTTTTAATAGGGAATGTCGAGTCTTGCACCTGACAGCAACTTAAAAAAAAAGAAAAATTGTCCAACTTGGACATGATGCCTTTCTGCTGTTAGCGATTCATATAGAGGGATTTTTTTGTGAGTTTAGTTAGCACATGGCTCATTTTGCTGTTGCTTTTTTTGGAATGTGCTAATGGTGCACCAATGGTTCGGACATAAACAATTTTGGTTTGGGCTTGAATGAGAAAATTGAGTTGGCGCTATCTCTCATGACACTGTTCGTGTAAGTAGCTGGAAAATGATAGAGGAAGTGAGATGGAAGCTCTTACTCACTGAGTGGTATTTATAGGAAAATTTATGCGAGTTTGTTTAGCGCAATGCGTGTGGAAGAAAATGCGCTCGGGTATGGAAACGCTATTTCTTGGAGTCTGTACCTAAATGACTAACCAATGGTTCCGGTACGGAAATTTTGATTCAAGAGAAGGTGTGGGGTTGAAGTGAAAGAGGTATCAGCCACTGATGAAATCATCCCTTTGGTGGGATGAAAATGTTTGATGGATCGAGATGAAAATCCTTCCTCGTTCGACACCAAAAAGACGTTTGTTTTTGGCTTGATATGCCATGATGAACTTTCTCAAGTCTGTAAATGACCCAAGAATGTATTGTTTACAGATCTTAATCTTTTTTGTGAATATAAGTTTTCTGTTTTATTAGGAACGTATAAAATTGACGATTACGAAAATTGATTAGTCTGCATAAAAAAGGTTCAAAGAAGTAAATGTGAACATTTTTCATTACTTGTGAGATACATGCCAAAGTGCTTTCACTTCTATAAGGCGCTTAGAGTAAACTTTCGAAATAATGTATTTATTCAAGGTCTCACGATTTTTTGTAATAATAAGATTAGAAAAATATCAATTTTTCTTAACATTCAGTTAAAAAAGTTCGCAAAAAAGTGAAATAAATGATTTCAATAGGCTTCGTGAGGATAGCTGGTATACATCCTCGCGTAACGAAAGAAGCATAATCGGCCCCCTTCAGTCCATTATATGCATAAATGACCTATGCTCTCGAATCATCGGTAAAATACGTTTATTTTCTGAAAAACCTGTAGTCTGTTGCGCAATTAAAGATCAAATTGACTTTGAAATTGCATAATCGGATAATGTGCTCTAGTGTGGAGCCAAGAGTCTCGAACTCGAACTTAATCTGAAAAAAATGCACGACGGTATATTTCTTTCGGAGGTCATCCAACTATTCACATGAAATGCTGTGGATGGTATTAACATAAAGAAATCAGACGAAGTGAATTACCTGGGAGTCACGATAACTTCGAATCTATCGTGGGGATAACTTAAAATATTTGCGGCAGAGCTCTGAAGAAGCTAGGATTCTTCAAGTGCATTTGTGGAAAGATTTTCGGACGAGAAAGTAAAATATAGGTGCCATTTCGCACTTAAACGGCCACACCTTGAATATGTAGCGGGAATATGGAATCCGGTGCAGAATGAATTTATCCTTCAACTTAATACAATACAAAGAAAAACTGCAAGATTCGTCAAAAACTGGCACGGGAGTAAAGGAAGCGTTACCAAGGTGTTAAACAAATTAGGCTGAGAGCCGCTAGAGACTCGAAGGCTGCGCGTTACGCATACGAGAATGGATATCTTTAAGAGCGATACGGAGAACATCATATTTGAGCCCCACTATATTTCCAGGTCCGACAGAAGCGATAAATTAAGAGAGATATTTTGCCGAATGGATAGGTATTGGAAATCTTTTTTCTCCCTCACGATAAAGGGCTTTAAGAAATACTTGGCGGGACTTCGCTCGAGTATTTACCCATTCTTTGCAAACGCCTGGTGTCCTAAAATCCCCCACCAGACGCCTGTTGAGGCGGCGACTTGCAGTGTAGCATGTAGTTGTAGATGTAGCCGAGTGGCGTCTATCGGACGTCCAAAAGTGAAAAAAACGATAGTTTTAAACGTGCTGCAGTGACACATTACAAAAACGCGTGAGTGACCACTTAAAAAGCATGAAATATTGAGATACATGGGATTAGAGTCGTCTGACTATGTAAGCATAGAGAAATAGAGTCCACGTGACTAACGGAGGAGGCCAAACAAACATAGGCCGAATAAAGTATACGAAACCACTAGGCTAAGGGTAAGACGAGACGTTGGCTTACAATTAAAGCCTATCGCGAAAGGGATAATATTCAATATGCTTTGCCACATTGCCTTATCACGTATCAACAGCGAGGGAAGCCATAATATCGGACGCTAATGGGGTTGACTTCGGCGTAAACACACAAGCCAATTGTGCTCTGTAAAGCTAGCATCAAGTTTTGCGATGTATACATCACAGAGTAAGGGAGCACAGAGGTAAATACAAGCACTATGGTGCAGCAAACACCTCTTGTAATGCTGTGCGCGGCTAACGACCCGCTTTAGAGCACAAAATCGATCCCACAGAATCTGGTAGAAAGAGGTCAGTGTAGCTATCAAGGCGTCGCATCCGAGCCCTGCAAAATAACATCCTTGCCGACGATGAGTGGGAACAAATTGATTATCAGAGCCTAATGCAATTATGATCATACTATGATTACATCACAGAGCGATGATGAAAGGGATACTCACCTGAAGTTAAAGTTGTTACGGAGGAGTGCAAGGAAAGGCATAGCTCGCAAAGTGAATCTATGCAAGCACAGTACTCAATGCACGGTCAAGTAAAACAAGGTAATAATCTGTTGACCTTCCATAAATATACAAGAATATTTAAAGCAGAGATAAAGAATCTTCAATTAAAGGACTTCGTCAGAAGCACAAAAATATCGGGAAAGAGTACACCAGATGCAATAGATAAAAAAATTACGCGTTTCACTAAAAAATACTAAAATTGTCAAAATTTATACACGCATTTACCTTTCAAATCGTAGTTACATGAAAAAAGGTAAAATTGGATAAAGAAGATTCCCGCTTTAATTCCTGCTTTCCCGCAGTAATGACTTGAAAAGGCCACAGCCGGATTTTAAATTTGGTGAAGATAGGGCGAATTACAACTAAGTATTATGACCATTTGAAACAATAAAGAAAATGTCCCATGGATAAGAGTTCTTGGCAGCCAAAACATAATTTCACGAAAACGGGTAGTTAGCAATGGTATTTTCAAGGATTATTCACCACCATAGTCTTCACTACATTTTTTTCAGAAGTAAATTTTTGCTTGAAAGCTTAGCTTTTTAAAAAGTAAACTTTAGCTTGATTGCTTGTACTTATAGTCATTTACACATGTTGATATTTTAAACAATTTTATTTTTGCTTTCTTTAATCACGAGATTTATGAATTACGTTCGGAAGTTTAAATTGATACATAAGCTCAATTGCCGCCGATCGCACCAGTAATGCAGGAGGTGAAACACTCGTAACCACGGAAACGAAAATTCAAATCTCCCGTAAATGAACTACAGCTGGCGGTACATGTTGGCCACAACCGCCTGCTACTGCGCCGCCAGCAGAGCCAAGTGTCCTTGCATTCTTTTTCCTCGGATATTGTAATTCACTATGCTTCGACGCTAGTAAAAAGTGGTAGAACTATTCTATAAATAGATTCCATGGGAATAAGAAAAAAAGCCTTCTTCATCAACGCGATTAATAGCCCGCGATGGCACGCAGGTGGTGCCGGTTGCACTTCCAATTACGATGCGCCGGCAAGACGAGTGCAATTCCGGCGAAATAATGGGAACACGCGCCGGCCTGAGATGAGCGCGGCGCCGCCCGTCGGATAAAATGCCCGGGAGGGACGCAGTCATGTTCCGCGACTGCTGACGATCATCTTCGTCGACTCCTCCTTTTCATTTAGGGTCCCGGTGGAAATAGGAAATTGCGGCTGAAGAGGCAAGCTTACGAGGATAGCGGAGGGTAGTAGAAATAGGTAGGGAGGGGATGGAGTGAGGTGGAGATCATTTGTGAGGGTGGTGTGGGAAATAAATATGCGAAGTGAACGAACGAACAAGGTGGGTTTGTGAGAAGGTGGTATTCAGTGCGGCATTCAAGTCCATATCCATATTTTATTAATCTACTCATAAATGAGTTCAACAGATTCAGGCTTCAATTGGTGGAAGCTAGAAATATTTAAATAAATAAAAAATCGTAGCACTTTTCCACAAGATTATGTCTTGTGTAATCTTGTGGAAAAGTGCTACGATCTTTTATTTGTTTAAATACTCATAAATGCTTACAAACATCCATACCTTTACCTGTAAATACCAAACATTTTCCTGTAAATGTATATCAATAACGATCGCTTGCGGTATAACGATAGCCATCGGCTACTTCAGCGCTGCTTCAGCTGCTTCAATATCGCTAAAGGATCGCATTAAGAATACAATCGATTCGTGCTCTCCTCGAAGTGCTTCGCTGTCGCTATCTACACGTATGAGTCAAGCCTAGCAGTCGACAGCTACAGCTTTAATGAACGATGTAGAGGTGTATTGGGGGGTCGATAGTGGTGTGGGAGGGATCGGAGTACATCAGAGAGTGTTTCTGCGAGCCGAGTGTGGTTGTCGTTCTCCAAGGGCGAACAAAGTGGAATGAACGGGAATGGAACAGAAGCAGACCGCGAAAGAACGACGAGAGCGGTCGGTGGGATGGAGATAATGGCTCGTGCAGATACACGCGGCTTTGGGCCACCTTGTTTGTACTAGATGCACAAAGATACAAGGCGTTGCGTACAAGAATATTAATTAGGCTTAGTTACCTTAGACTTTCACATTCATGCAGTCAGATACGAGCTCATATTTCAAAAGGAATAAAGGGCTTGAGCTACTAAAACAGAGATACTTTTAATGAAATGTTTACAAAAAGTAATTAATTTACGAGTATCGACTACATGGCACTCTTATAAGCTACAGTTTCAACTTACTGTATTTCATGCAAACACATGTTGATTGTATTTTACCTGTCACTAACTCCCTGGCGAAGAAATAGAATTTTTATTTGAATTAATTTATGTGCGCACGCGAAATGGTCGTTTGTCATGGGCTTGTTGATAAATCAGAGGACGTACCTACTCATAAAATATCATGAAACAAGAAGACATGAGTGTAAGAACGTGTTTTGTAATATTCTCGTAAAATTTGAGATATTGAATGGAAGAAGTTGTTATGTATTCAGCTTTTTCATGGCACGGTATTACATTCATAATATCCTGTAGTTTTTGAAATATGCCGTGGAACAAGGAGTTATACTAACATATATTTAGCAACAACTCTAATTTTCTCGTAAAGTAGAATTTGTAGTATAACACCTTCATCCACTCATGTCTTCAATTATTTGTAGATTAAAATTACAGAGGCCATTTTGTAGAAGTCAAAATTACAGGAAAACGCCATCAAAAATGCAATGTTTACCGGTAAATGAATTGATTTTATTCTGTTCTTCTCCGGCTCAAACTATGCGTGAGGGAGAATTTTTCACAAGGCGATGAAGGAAGGAAATCTAAGAAAAAGCGGAATAGGGGCACGTGTACCACGTATAGCTAGCGCTTAGAAGCATCCGTCTCGTCTGTTTGCATTCTCAAGCCTTTATTTCTCTGCTAGTTCGCAGCGGTGACTGCTCAGGAAGGAAGAAAGGCAGGAAGAAGGAAGGCCTCGAGGCAAATTGGCCAACTTACGAGCACTCGTCTCTCCAGACGCCATCTGCAGCGCGGAATAGGGAGTAAAACGCCGTTTTTAAGAGCACTGGAAGGAGGAAAAATACGCTTAGCCGGAGGAATTCTATTAAAACCGGGGGAACTAACGCATGAGAAATAAACACCTCTGAAACTTTTTTTATTCCTCACTAAACGCCTTCTCCATTTTATGGGAAAATAGACGTATGCTTACTTGCAACTAAGAGAGCGACGCGTATCAAAGACTTTGATGAGAAATCTCCTTCACTTTTTACTGAAGAAAAAGAATACTAACGCTTAAAGTAAGTAGTTGATGAGTAGTGATTAAAAAAAGAAAATTCATCCAGGAAAAATTAAAGTTGAAGCCGTAAAGTCAATGGAAACCGCAAAGAGTAGAAAGGAGCTAACAAAATCTGTTAGTTGTAAGCAAAATTATGTGGGCAGTAGAATCCAGAATTAAAATATTCCAAAGATAGTTTACGAGACCAGTCATATTTCCTGAACTCTTCAGATGATAAGAAAATGTTTAGCAACACATTTATTGGATACGAGACATAATTTTAAAGAAGAATGAGAGACGGTGACTGCAATCAAGTTTAAGCCCGATGCAATAATTAAGTATTTGAGAATCTCCATGAAACTCGTCCTCCTGCTTTCACTGACTTCTGAATAAAAATAAAAATTTAAACCGATGAGAAATGTCTCAGAAATAATTTACACATTAAGTTGAGTAAAAAAGCATACGACGCGGGGGAGACATTTGATGGTTGTTTTGAGTACGTTCAAAATTCATAGCGCATCCCACAACATCTTCACTTATCTCCCAAAGACACCTCATTTCAGTTCATTTCATTCTCCTGAGCAATTCGGTGTCGAGAATGGCTCCATTTGCCCGTCTCTTCTTCCATGCAATAACGCGTCAGAATGGTTAAACCGTAAACTGCGGCGAGGCACGAACGAACGTCGGTACAATCCAATCGGCCGTATCGCGGAGAGAAAGTTCATACGCCGATAATTATGGCTTCATCGACACAAAAGGCGGCACAGCTCCAAGGGGCGAACGACACCGCGTCCGAATAACTGCGGGATAACGGTCGGGGGGGTTATACAGATAGCCGACTCCGGGAGAGGCCCACGAGAGAGAAAGGGATAAAAATTAACGAGCCCGACGGGGTTGTGATATGCACCCGTTTGAAAGGTCGTCAATTGCCCTTCGCGATCCAATTTGGGTCGTGCTTGGTGGGGGGGGAGTAACAGGGGTCCTCCCCCATTCCCGACATCCCCGGCCAGAAAACCCCCCACTTGGGGTTGTTATTCAGACGGTCTGATTGCCCTTAACAACCGCGATGACGACGAGAGAGATGCGGAGGTATTTAACGATGATGAAGACGAATCAAAACAGCCAATCCCACGAGAGAGTGGACTGGAAGGGATTTTGGAGGGGGTGGGAATTACGGGGGGTGGCGGGCGAACCCCCCCTTCCACCTCCAATCAATTGGCACTGTGCCGGCCCGCGGGAATGTGCCCTTAACGATGGCGTTATTCTTGTTGTTAAAAGGCAATTTCCATGAGATATGTTCGCGCTCCCTTTCCCCTTCGCTACCGCCCAGGCCTTCTGCAGAGGACCCCTCCCTCCGTTTCCCTCCTTACCTTCCCCTCCATTATGTAATGTCTCTGAAGAAAAATATGCCGCCGCCCTAACTGAAATTCACGGTAAGGCCGCAAGGGAGCGCAGAGAGTCGGCGAATGAATTGATCGTAGTAGCTGGCCAATCTGAGGTCGTGAATTCTGAAGGCGAGGGAAAAGGAGGTGGAACAGAAGAGCCGTGAACAAAGAAGACCTTTTAACGAAGTATGGTATGGTATTTGGAGGAGGCGACCGACAGCTGGGGTCATTTGAGCCTAGAGGGAAGGACAAAAGGTGGAAGGGAGGAGAGTAGCCCGGAGTCGGTATTAGCCTGCTCTTAACGAAAGGCGCCAAGGGGACCACTGCTTAACGTCCCATTCGACGGACGCTTGGAACGCCCTCCACTCTTATTCAAGCAGGGATCGGGCATTCTCTGAAAATTCTCTTCCACCGCCGGGATTAGAACCCGAGCTCACGGGGTGGGAATCCAGCACTATAGCCACCAAACCAGCCCGATCCCCGCTTCAACAATGTGTTCCTTGTAATTTTTGGACAGGATCAAATCTGAATGATGCTTATTTGTATAGCATAGGCCGTTAATTAGCAGATGGAATAATAATTTTATATCACACTTTGGAGTTATTTTCCTATTTTCGCTGCACTTAATGATTCATCCCAAACATTGGTTTCGGTAGGTGAGAGTATAGAGCTCACCCGAGACTTAGCCACAGGCGGGTGAATATCACACGCGCATGGTGGAGGGATGTGCAGTTGATTTCCATGAACAACCTCGTGCTTAGATTTTTGTTTCCCAATTTATTACTAATCAAATTTTCAGCAGAAATTGTAAAAATGCATGCTTCCTTTGGAGCTAATCGTCATTTTTTCCACCCAGTTACTGTCCATATGACTGCCGACGTTTCGAAAAACGAGTCGTTTTCCCGCCCTGTGGACTGAAACCTGTTATCGAAACGTCGCGTCGGCAGGTATGTTCAACAGATTCAGGCTTCAATTAGTAGAAGTTAGACATACTTAAATAAATAAAAGATCGTGTACCAGATGATGGCTCAGTGAGCCGAAACGCGTTGTACGCATTAAAAAATCTTGTGGAAAAGTGCTACGATCTTTTATTTATTTAAGTCGGCAGGTATGTCAATATTGACCCGGTGGGTAGCCCTATTAACCTTCCACAGCGTAATAATCCGAGAGAGAATCCGTCATCCATGCTCTCTTTCATGAATTTATAAAGTACTCAATGACTTCTAGGGATTAGATAATACCTTAGGACCACTCGTGTTCTTTGAGTGACAGAGGAATAAAAGAAATTGAGGAGAGGAATACTATTTCTCTTACTTCAATGATATCGTTGTGCATACGTCTCTCAGGTCGGAGAGGAGCAATATCTGAGCCTTTGAGGCACAATTTATGTTTATGCGTAGCCTATATGTGGAAAGAAACACCCCAAGAGGGACATTTACATAAGTTAAAGTTAGCAAAACATTGAACGTCCAAAATGGCTTTATCGATAATTACATGAGTTAGAAAGGGGAAATGTGACTGAAAAGTTGCCTCTTGCGGAAGGAAAACGTAATTAATGATGCATTCGTTGAGATATGAAGGCGTTAACTAATAGTGGCAACTTAATGCAAAATCAATAGGGTGGTTTCCTATTATTTTTTATTGCCTAAATCGAAAGATTATTACTCCTGGAGAACGAGTTTCACGCTTTTAGATTTTTAAATGGCGATATCTATTTTTCGCGATTAAATGAAAAGTGAAAATTTTCAAGCGCGCGAAAACGCGACGGCTAAGTATGAATGCCGGGAAAACTCCGTGTGATGTCATTCTGGTTCCCACTGTCGCCGTGTGAGGTGACCTTGGGGTGTGAGTATGTGCGCCGCTGCGATGCAGGCTGCCAGCAGGTAGTAGAGTACCCTGATACCAGGATAATAATACCCTATCAAGCGAAGGAAGCTTTCCGACCATGGGCAGTTTTAATAGGTTATTATTAAGACATGTTTCCCTGAGCTCTGTGCCTCATGCATGCATTGGGTAACCTCAGACGATGTAAAACTCCTATCTACTCGTATAGAAACTAGGTCCCTGTGACGTCACGTGGAGTGGCATCGCATGGGCGCCAATCTGGCCTTTTCAAATGAGGTTAAAATGTTCATTGCCATTCGTCTAAACTGGGATTTCTAAAACCAAATAATTTGTATATTATGAATACACTAATGGTGGGTAACGAATCGCAATCAATGCTTTTCGTTTCCTTTGATGAATGAAACTACCCTATTATAATTTCACAATTCAATTGCAATAGTGAAATTCAATTAAATATCTTTTTAGTAGCGGAGCGCGGTCGATATATTAGTGGGATGGGTAAAGAGACTTATTCAGTACGAGAGAAGCAGAGTGAGAATAATGGAAGGCAATAATAGATTATACGATTAGGGAACACTGAGTGAAGGCTTAGAACTATGGCAAATGGCATCGGGGGTACAATCCTCCTCGATGCCCTTACAGATTAATAGGACAAATTTGATGATTTGGTTTTAGTACTAGTCCTATCAATTGAGAAGACGTAATTGAAATCCAGAAGCCGTGAGGGTTATCGCCTCGGATCCATAGTTGTGCTTAGCGAACTGTACTTCGAACGAAACCTACCGTTTATCTAACGAAAAGCTCGTCTCTCATATATCATGCGATGACTGAGTATAATATATTCCACATCGTACATATGCTCCTTCCAACCCCAAAACAAATAAAAAAGTTTCTTTCACTAATTTTCACAGCCTAATCTTGACTTTATTCGTAAAATGCTCCTACTTATGTGGAAAACTCCATTGTTTATCATGATTTTCGCTTCTTTAATTCTTCTACGTACATGAAAGAAAACTTACTCTTAGCTCATGAAACGCAGATATTAGAGAAAAATGTAATCAAGATCGATTTCTGTGAAGGATCAGTTTTCCTATTTTGCTAGCAATTAACGAAACCAATTCCGGAAGTAAAATAGGAAAGAACACATATTTAATTTTTTTAAATACACCTGACAATGAAAATATATATAGTGGATTAAGGAAGAATATTAACGTTCCGAGATTAGCGACAAGGAGGTTTATTGCGCGCGACTGCAAAAATATAAGTTTGCATACGGAATGCATGCAAATGACCACGCAATTAAGCAATAAGCATTGTACAGGGTTATCAATAAAGAACGGTGCGATTTTGAACATGGTTTAAACGAAAAAAAAATACTTACGGTTTATATTTTTATTTTTTAATAGATATTCCTCGTAAGTATTCGTTTATATATGTAGATGAATTAAACAAGCGAACAAGATGATAAATGATGGATTTTTCCATATAATGAGGAGCAACTGACGAATGACGTCATAATAGTCACCAAGGCTACGCGAATTAGTGATGAAATATGTATTGTGATGATAAATAAATTTTTATAATATAAATTTCGATTTGTGCGCCCTTAGTCGCTCGACAAGAGAGACTCCCGGCGTTGACATTACCCTACTCCTAACGAAAGGCGCCAAGGGGACCACGGCTTAGCGTCCCATCCGACGGACTGTGTGCTGCACTTAAAATGCTTTCTTCGAGGTAATCTGAAAAATCTTGGGGTTTGAATCCGGAAACAATGGGTGGGAAGCCGGCACTTCAGGATTAGGCCTTGCCGGTTGTCCCTCTCGTCTAACGATTAAGGGAGCACGTATTGAAATTTATTGCTCGCGTGAATAAAAATGTCTGAGACGACAAATGAATCGTCGAATTCGAAAAGTGAAGAGCATAAACTGTAAGTAAATCTGTTTTCATTTGAGCCATATTCAAAACCGCACCATTCTTTTTATGATAGCCCCCTTCAGAAAAAGTCATTCAACTTCTTGAGCTAAGGTCGCATGCATTATCAACGGGGATTGTATGTTCGTGAAGTGGAATTCACACAAGAAATGCACGAGCGTTCGTTCGTGACAGTCTCGTAGTGGATAACGACATGGAGTTGTTGGTTATTAAGGGCACGCGGTCCTTAATTGCATTACACACAGTAACACTTTCCCCCTTTCTTTTTTTATAAACGTCTCTTTCTTTCCCTCCGGAGGGGGAGACGGCGATAAAAAAAAGAAACGTAGCAGCGTTCGCCCTTTTGAAAGGAGCGCGCTCGTGGAATCGATGCTGCTTTATGTCCACTCACGCGAGGGAGGCGAAAAGGAATCCGGCGCACGCAGGGCGGAATGTACGACATGTGTTCGGGGGAGAGAATGGGTTTTCAATGGGAGCCCAAGTGGGAGCGATTAGCAGACACGAGAGAGAGAGAGAAGCAATTTGTCGCTTGCTTTTGCGTTTGCTTTCTGGTGAAACCAAGTCCTCCGCAAGTGGCTTCGAATGCATTCTCTGCAGGTAACTTTTGTCCATTATTATACCAGCTGTTTTCCGGAGAAAATATTTATGAAAAACGGCTAAACTTTTTAACGGGGAGGTTATTTCTTTTTACTGACGAGAAAGAACCTTCCCAATGTGACGATTGTAAGTGCCCGTTAAATATTAGACATAACTTGATAGATTGTGTTAAGTACCGCGACGCGCGAAGACGAATTAATCTAGGGGGAGACCTAGAAGCCCTTTTAGGACACCACCCTACCAACTTAAATTATACATTTCAGTTCCTAAAAGAAATAAATATTTTTAATAAAATCTGATAATGCTCAATCTTTGTATGAAGACATCATATGCAGTGGCTCTCTTTCTACATATGTTTTGGAAATAAATGACACGGTAGTGGTGCGAAATGACCTAGCCGTCGATGCACCCTAAATTTAAATACTACTATGTTATAGCGACTGGTGTCAGTCTCTATAATATGTATTTCGCTTTGTGTAGCATCAATGTAACTGATAAAACTATTATTTACACAATCAATTCACACAGATATACACTGAATTGAAAGGTAGTTGCACTTTT
Organism: Ischnura elegans; assembly: GCF_921293095.1. Lineage (NCBI taxonomy): Eukaryota > Metazoa > Arthropoda > Insecta > Odonata > Coenagrionidae > Ischnura > Ischnura elegans. The sequence goes on from NC_060248.1 coordinate 127,247,503, forward strand.
CCACAGATATTTAATTGTTTGGTGAAATTATCTTTCATTTCAATGGTGCGCACTATTTCACGCCTGAATTGGTTGAAATGATAGAGGCGTACAGCAGTAGTTATTTCTAAATTTAATCCTTAAAATGTATAAAAATTGAATGGCACATATCACTTTAACTGAATGCATATTGAAATTTTGGTTTCAATTTTCCAGATGTGAAAATAAGAGTACATGCTTAACTCTATTGCTACTGCCTTTGTAATGCGTATAATTGTGACAGTTTTAATGTTTCAACTTTATACCATACGATATTTATTCATAATTCATGCGCAGCGCTATAAAACTAGCAAGTAATACAATTTTCTTCAAAATCCAAATAATATTGAAATACCCATATTATGAAGAAAGTAAAGATTAGGTATACTATTACATACTCTTTTATAAATTTCTTTCAGAGGAGAGGGGTACCATAAACAAGCCGCTGAGTATAATTTTGCCCTGTTATTGAGCACATTCAAATTTTGATGAACATATAATGTCACAATAAATATATAAAAATTTGATTAAATGATGTCTTCCAGAGGAAATTATGCGACTACATATTCCACTAACATTTGAAGAACATTTTTCAAGTTAATGACAGCAACGAGCTCGCAAGAGAAAGTGGTCCACCGACATCTTCCAACCAATACTTCAGGTTTCACGGATGAATATTGTCCAATGGCTAGATGCTTACTTCGATGATCTCACGTCGACTTCATTTCTTTCCGGTCTCGGAAAAATGGCACTTCACCTTTTAATATCCAGGGACTTCATCAAGTCACATCTTCGAGAATAAGAGAGAGGTTTTCCCTCTCTCTCTCCAGAAAACAACCTTTTGATCCTTCTGCTGGCAATTTCATCTAAAAGGGCTGAACTTGGATGTATAATGACTTTCCAGAGGACAGATATTTCCGGCTACATCTCATTTCGACCGTGAGAGGCAAAGTTGCCACGGTTACCAGGCGAAGTCTGCGACGCCACCTGAGGCTGACTCCCGCACTCATTTCTGAGAGAGAAATTCAACCGACACATATCGCATCCACCGACTCACCACACACGATGCTGGTAGAATTTTTCGCGGGGAAAGAACTCGACTGTGCTCAAATAATATGCGCTAAATTAAATGAATTATTTTAAAAATCAATTGCGAGCATAAACTAAATGCGACCTCCACACCTTTTTAATACAAAGATCATATGGGATCCGATGCAGAAAGGCTTAATCCGTGAACTGAATAAAATACAAAGGAAGGCTGCGCGGTTCGTCAAAAATGCTACAGACGCTCAGAGAGAGTTACAGAATTAATATACGAATTACGTTTGAAGCCGGTAGAGATTCGGAGGCTACCCTCTAGACTCAGGTTGCTTGAGAAATTGAGAATGGATATATTTAGAGAGACAAGGAGAACATTATATCAGAACCCCACTAAATTTTCCAGGTCTGACAGAAAGAATAAAATAAGAGAGATATTTGCCGAACAGATAGGTGTGGAAATTCGTTTTTCCCCCGCACAATGAAAGACTTTAATAAACGATAGGTGTCATTTCGTTAGAGAATATCCTTTGTATGTATAATCGCCTGGTGTCCCAACACCCGCCACATGCCTTTTTAGGCGGCTTGCGGGTTATTATGTAAATGCAGATGCAGATAATTTTAACCACCCAAATGCTTCAGAAGATAAGTTATGAAGTCGCTCGAGTGGAGGAAGAATGTCTGCATGATTCGTCAATTGTGAATAACGCAGATGATGGTATAAAATGTTTAGCTTTCTGAGTAGCGAGGCATGGAGTGATCGACAGCGTGTGTCAGAGTATCCGGCAAAACGACTTATATGGGATGACAATGATTGACAGTAGTGAAATTCCTCTCAACTTTAACGTTGACCGACACGGTTTCAGCATTTTGTATCATCATGAAGGTCCTTTTATTATTTATAAATATAATACTACTAATTAACTTCGCAATGATACAAAGTGACGAAGCTGGGCTGGTCAAAAGTGAAATTATTTAAAAATTTACTACTGTCTACGATTCTCATCCCAACAGAGTGACAGATAGCATAATGTATTCAATGAATTTTTACTGGTAACGTAATAACTCGAGAGTTTATAATAATTCACAAAATATTTACATACTTTATCACTCTTGTAGAACTTATAGATTTCAGGATCATAGAAAACTTCCACTGCGATTCAGGTATTGAGTTTTTCGTATTATTAAGTCAAGTATGATAGAAGGTAAATAGCAACAACGACAACAATTAGGATGTTATTTATGGAAACAGCTGAAGCATTAAATTGCAATCTCAACAACTCTTTTATATTTATTTTTAGCATATGATAAATAGAAAGGGAAATTCATAAAAAAGATTCAAATATGTGCAGTAGATTATAGTTTTTGTGTACCAAAACCATATATTTTCCGTACCAACCGTCAGCAGGGCCTCATAACGCTATTAGACTCAATGGCACTTGATATTATGACATAGCATATACCTTATCGTAGCCGCGGAAAAAAATTATGGCCATAATGAGGACATATTGGTTATACTTTTTCATGTAAGTAAAAAGAGAATTTATTAGGATACATTACAAATAGAATGTAAGTGGCTATGTCAAAAAATAATTCAAGAAACTACATTCTACACCTGATAAGTAGCATATGTATAAGAGAAAAAGCGCTCTAATCACAACTCTTAGGCATGTGTTAAAGCTATATATTGAATATTGCTGAGAATATACGATGAAATTGAAATAAAAAGTACAAGAAAATTTTTAAATAAAGAACTCCTGAGGTATACTAACTGCAACAAAACACTTTTGTCCGAAAAATGAAATAGAAACAAGGAATTTCAGCTAATCAAAACAAGAAAGGAAGATACATTCCTCAACATTCATTTGGACTCACTAAGATCGTTTTGCTCTGGTGTAACTGTATTGATAAATGAAATATAGGTAGTATTTGTCGACAGCCGCAGCATTTTAATGGAAATGAGACATTATGTGTTTTTTTAGCCGCCTTAAAGTAGCAATATTATTTCATTCATTCAATATCCGCACTATATCCTGGTTCGAAAACAAGTACTCTAATACTTTTACGGTGAAATTAAATACCCAAACAATTTCCACCGCTGGTAAAGAAAGCATTTTTAACATAAACATATGGATAAAAAGACCAGTATAGGAATTAGGAAGGCAATGCCATTTCATTTCAATTCAAGAGCATCGCAACGAGAGATATTTTAAAGATATTCTCAGGGAATGTAAATAATACCTGTTAAAATGTGGAGAATAAGCACCCCAGTGTTTTAAGACATGTATCGCCGCCAGTGGCTAACATGAAGAAAATGAAAGATAAGGGCTCGCCGATGCGTAAAAGCCGACAAAAATCCGGAAGAGGATGCAGGAAGGAGCAGGAATATATATGGAGGGATTTTGAGAGAGAAAGAGGGAGGTCAAAGGGACGGGGTATGGGCAGGGGGTGTATGTGTGCATGCAAAATGAAAATCCATTCCGAGGTCGGCTTCCTCGCTTTTGAGGACGCGGGCGGAGGAGGAGGAGGAGTGACTGAGGAAGAGATCCCTCGGCCGCAGTGGTCGTATTATTAAAGCGAGGCTGCGAAGAAGAGAAGCTACGGCTTGAACGGTTCCCTGGACCAAAGAGGCTGGGAGGGAGGAACCGACGAGAGTGATGCTTTGAAGATGGGATATGGGTATTGGAGATTAAATAAATATTTATTTTCCTGGAACGTAGCCCGCCCTCCGAGGGAATACATACATTATCGTGAGTTTTCGCAAAAATGGGTGAGTTGATAGAATGGGAATTATAAAGATTAAATGAAGGAAATATGCGTAGTTTTAATGGGCTATTCAATATTACTTCTAAGCCTTAGTGTTATTTAAAATAATTATTCTAGAAGTCGATCGCTGATTAAGATTTTTCGATGGATTTCAGATTAATTTTTCATATCTTTGCCCCTATCGGAGAAGATTAGCTTAAGGCTGAGGTTAAAAGGTTAAAGGCAGTAGAGAGATCACCTAATGCGAAACCCTAGTTATTTAAGCTAGTTACTTTTTCTTCTCCTAAAAATATAAAAACAAATAGGGGGCATTATCTATGAAAGGGCCACACTAAATCGAATGATACGTATACAAGCTTTCCACGAGCTTTGACCGCCAAAGTCCATTAATATGAGAAGGAAAATCCGATTAGCAGTTGAGAAAAATAAGAGTAGCAAAGCTGAGAAGAAGACGAAAGATTGAGGGGCAAAAGTTTCAATGGTTTCCCGGACCAAATCCTGGGAGGAAGAAGTTGAAGAGAAGAAAAAGATATGCTTTGAGAGTGGGTATTGAGGATTTAACAAACATTTTTTGACCTAGTTCGCCAACTAAAGGCATGCAAAAAAAAGATACAGTATTGTTAGGTCTTGGAGCATTAAGTGATGAAAATTGAGTTGCAAAGAGTAAAAGAGAAAAACATTCACATGAGCAACTGTCTTTCTTAGCAGATTCCAAGCCTTAGTCTGTAATATAACAAGTTGGTTTCCAACACGATCTATGAATCAAAGTTTTTGGTGGGATTCCGGTTACAATTCCGTACTCAGGACACGATCACATAAGAGCAGCTTACAGTATAGGTGAAAAAGATGGGGATATTTCAGAATTTGGCTCCTTACTAGTTACTTTTATTCCTCCTAGAAACGAAAACAAAATGTTACACGAAATAGAACCACACGGATAAGAAGCAATCATGTCGTAGGCGTAACAGCCATCTTTGCTCAGCAATATGCGGGAAAATAGGATCACCTTGTGGGGAAATAGGACCAGCATGAATGGGGAGAAGAGGTGATATTGAGGGGCTATGGGTTGACCGGTTCCCCGGAGCAAAGAGGTTGCGAGGGATGAACTGGAGAGAAGGGAGAGTCATGCTTTCAGGATAGGATGGGGAGATAAAATAAATATTTATCTTTCTTGGATCCGTTTCCCCCGCTAAGAGCATACAAAAAAGATACATAATGGTGAGGTCTCGCAAAAAAGCGCGCGTTTTATCTACCTTTCCTCTTTATTCCTCCCCTAAATTGGCATTATGAAGAGTAAAAGAACACAACATCGACAAAGCCGCTGTTTAAATGGGTCATTCTAAAGACATTTTAAACCGCAGTGTTACATGAAAAAATTTGGTCTCAATGGCTCTTTATCAGTCAAAGCTTTTGGATTCTATTTCATATCCAAGCTAAGGATAAGATAAGCTGAAGGTTTATGTAAAAAGGTTAGATGTAGTAGAGAGATTACATAACTACGGGCCCAACTATTTACTTTTCTTTCACCTCAAAGCGTAAAAAATGTAGAAAACGCTACCTGAAAAAGTCCATAAAAAACGAAAAAAGTAGGCTCTCGCTTTTTCAGAGCTTTGACCATCATTGGTTATCAATATGTGAGAAAGTTCGAAGTGTAGCAAAGAAAATTGAACTAACTAAGCTAGGAAGAAGAGCAGAGATTGACAGGCTATGGATTGAACGGTTCCCAGTGCCAAAACTTGGAGAGAGGCACAGAAGACGTGAGGAGATTCACGTTTATAGGGTGAGATTGAGGATAGGCGTATTGAGGATTAAATAATTTATTTTTGTACCCAATTATAATTGTCCAATAAGAACAAAAAAAAGATGCGGTAATCTGAGGGATTGGATAAAAGCATTAGCACATAAAATTTGGATTATAAAGAGTAAGAGAAAAAAATTCTCAAAACTAACTATTTAAATCGGTCATAATAAAAAAATTTTCTAAACATAATATGATAAGAAAAAAAATTGGTCTCAAAGGGGACCCTACGAATTCAGTTATTCACAATTTTTGAAGAATTTCAAATTACTATTCCATATTATAGCCACGACTGCGTAAGGTTATCTGAAGGCTGAAGTTAGAATGTTAGATCTTGCAGAGAGATTACATAATTTACCGTAATTGTTACTATTCCTCCTTAAAAAAAAAAAAAATGAGGATGTGCCCAGGAAACCTACAGCAATAAGGACCATACGAAAAACGGGGTAAGGATACACTCTCTATTCAAGACTCCCCAACCCAACTATAGCCCTAAAGTCATCCCAGAAGACTTCTTTCTGTTACCTCAGAGTAAGGCACCCCTGAAATGATTCAATTTTTTCTCCTTAGAAGAGGTACAATCATTTGTGACGAGGACCTTGCGATAGGTCTCCATAGAAGCCTTCCTGGGCGCGTACCGGTTATGGCAGGAAAAATTATGAAGAAGCACAAGGGAAGCACTTTGAAATATTTAAAGTGATTGTGGAAATATGTTCAATAAATTCCTTTTTTAAACAATTGCAATACTTTCGGAATACAACCAATATGAACCACTAACTACAGAAAGGCATCATGTCCAATTAGGCTAACTTTGCAGGAGAGGAAAAGAAAATCTAGTAAATCCATACGCACCACATATATAAATTTTTAGATATTTTTGTTTTATACGTCTGGAAATTTGGAACTTGCATATATACAAAAAAGTGAAATATTTTAAGAGAGTTGGCTAAAGATCGATCGATCGATCGGTTGAACGTGAAAGGCGATATACCACCATAATTCGTGAATTCAATGTTGGAATAGTCAAGTAGGGTTCAGCTTTGGGTGCGGAATAGTGAGGGGTACCTTGTAGGAAGCCATCCACGTGGAGGATTTCAGAGGTAGTCGCTAACTATTTGAAGTGAGCACGTTCCTTGCCGTGTCCTCCTTGATCACTAAAATTGAGGTTGAAATGCACGGGACCGCTTCCGAACGCGCGCGCGCGCCTTGTCCCACAAACCTCGCATCCCACACCACGCTTGCTCAATTGTTCCCTCGCCTGGTCCAGCCATGTCCTCCTGCTATGTTCACGGGCAACACATTCACCAGGGGCATAATAGCAGTCTCTCCTGTATATGGCTACAGGGAGTCGATGCCCGCCATTAGTGAGCGGATGTGCGTGCATCCCCCACTGTTGGCCCTTTTGTTCGGACCTAAGCGCTCCTCTGGCATCACCCCTAACGACAGTGGACCAGCCAAGACACGTGTCCTGGGATATCATTTAAGGTGGTGCGCGGTATTAAAATGAGAAATTATGAAATTGGATTTCTACAAAAAAAATAATTCTAAAAAAACTGGCGATTCAATGAATAGGTATCTTGAACAAATATCTATTGCTCATAAAACTTCTTTTTTTATAACGAGACCCGGGTTTCAATGAAAAATCAGCACCATCAGGTGTAAATTTTTATCTGCTTAACTTATTATTGTAACCTTAGTTACGTAACGCAAGAAGGGATGAATTCTGAAACGGACTCCAGAATAGGGGGAAAAAGTGGGCAAATGCATTCGTTTTTGAGGTTGTTGTCCTGGTCATCTATAATTTTTTTTAAATGTCTAACTGCTCTTTAGAATCTAATTCGCGGCGGTCGTAGCATGATATTAATATATTCACATTAAAATCACTCCTATGATAGTCACATATGAGATATATGTTCAGCAAAATTACTTTTATCCTTAACTTACTTTTAATACTTTACTACTTTTAACCTATATTTTTTAAGCACTTAAAAGATCTTTTTTCCTCACACCGAAGCTTCTTGTAACATGCCCCATTTAGACACCATAGCAATGGCTGAATTCCAACGAATACACTCCATATCTGTCTAAGTGATTCAGCGAATATCAGAAGCTTCCAACTGCTGTTGTTCATCGGACCTCAAGTTGTTTTCAAGAACACGAATGTCACAGTATAGGATCCTCCAAATGACCCCTACTTGTTTTGTCTCCCATCGAGCATACAAATGAATTCACCAGAGTCGCTATTCGCGTCATAGTCCTTACAGCGATCCAAATTTCATTGGGAAATAAACTAATTAGAGCTATACGTGAATTGCCCTGCGAAAAAATTCCCCTTGGCCGGGAATCGAACCTGTGACTGACCTGAAGACCTGTGACCTGAAGACCTGTGACTTTACATGCCATTTCCATGGTGATTCAAAGAACATGGATAATGTAGTGGTATGTGGCACTTTTCAGTGGCCTGGAAAGCCAAGGATCGATTGATCGATTACCTGTCCAGGGGAAGTTTTTTCTCAAGGCAATTCATGTATATATCACCGCCGTTCACGCAGCAGGCTTCGAAAAATTATGTATAAATAGCGCTAAACCTAATTTGAGTTGGAAGTCAGCTTCAGAAATAAAAAAAAATATTTCAAACTATTGTCTAGTTTTGACATGTAATAACTGCATCTGCTTAAAGTTAAATTTTAAGTGCCAAAATGACGCATTTCCAAGCATGTCATTTTTCAAAAGTTTTCGCGGACCCATCGTTGCTTGGGAAGCGGGGGGTCGCCCCCCTGGTCATTCCATCGCCCCCAACGCATATCCCTAGTTACGTCACTGTTGAAGTTTACTTATAACGTTTCAATAACTTTTCAGTGTTGTTCCTGGTGAGTGGAATAACTGTTTTACAAATGTTGATATTTTTATAAATCTCTCTGCACTCTTGGCCACGCTGCGGGCATTCATGGAAATCGATTGAATGAACGGGAAAAAATAAATAAGCCTTCAAAAGGAGTGGAATGGATCCGTCTCCACTTAGTTCTCTCTTGCAAAAAGTCTTTGAAAGTGGCCACGGGACAAACCTTGTCGGCTACCGGTACTTGAAATCCAATTTTGTGATGAAAAGCCATTTTCCTATTAACTCATCAAGCGTGTATAACACAGCAGATGCGTCTAGTCAAATTTATGCCTCCAATGTGGCTTAAATAGGAATTATCTAAATCACGCAGCGTGCTTTAATTCCAGAATATTGTAGATATTTTCGAATATTTCTAAGCGCATCGGTTCTTAGTTTTTTGCAAATATTATTCAGCGAAAAGGGAATTCCAGAATAACGGCAGGTATTATCGTTTATGAGACAAACTTAACAGCAAGTGCCTGTCTAAAATGAAATTCAAACTTGGTTTCTTTCTACAAATTTATTTTCCTGGCACGACATGTTCTTACGCATCGGTGGCATCATCACTTTCGAACGAGTACTTTTTTTTAGGAAGGAACGGTTAGAACTCCAACTGAATGCGCTAAATTCATATGCGGTGCTTCGCTCACTCTTGAAACCTGTTTGCGAATGACTGCAGTCGTGGTGCACAGTCAGGGATCGGATGCTTCCATTTAGAGCCACGCTTGAGGGATGACCTCAGAAACGCAATGTACAGATAAAGGAGTATCAGGCTATGGTTTGAAAAGGTTTTGAGGCTTTAAAACCAGTTTTTTAAGCTTTAATGATAATAGGGTCTTGTTTATTTCATTATAAAATTTTATAAAAAAATCAATCATTATTAATATAGTATATTTCTCATTATGAAAATTATTCTTGAAGCATGCATGAAAAAATATTAGGAATTAGACACCCTTTGAGACTCTCGTCTCGCTTTAGAATTACCGACTCACTCATTTACAAGTAAACTTCAAATTGCCCTGGGCTACATTCATTTTTTTAAAACTTACTCTAAACTGTGGGAGTGCAAAAACATTAATAATTTATAAAATAGAGTCAAAAAAATTATGCAGATAAGAAAGTGTTAAACAATGGAAACTTTCCAGTAACTTTTAATTTCGATCCATGATACGAGAATCGTTCAATGAGTCCTTAGAATTCAAGAGAGAATCCTCTCTAAGTATCAAAAATAAGTATTTTTCCCAGCAGGAAGCTCTCTTGACTGGTCAGCTGTAGTTTCAACTGCATCTATCCCGATCTTTTTTATTGTTGTTGCCAATTACAGTGAGAAACTTTCACTTATTTATGAAAATTAATAAAATTGAATTTTGTGCGGTGATCAAACACTTGCTTTTGAATGGGTTAACGCTAAAAGACATCGAAGATATTTTTAATGAAATTCATGGAAGACCTGCTCCTGCGTATGTAAATTTTTAGAATTGGTTAAGTTAATTTATTATGGGGCCGTACACACAAAAAATGAATATCGCTCCGGACCTCCTGTAGAAGTGTAATATTAACCTCTTTTACCGTATTTACTGGGTTTCATTGTTGGTCTTGGCTACCGCCCAGCGAGTGCCTATAGTGCCCTGTTTATATTCTCTCTCTCTCTCTCTGAGGAACCCCCGTCCTCTCACGAAGCACTGCGGGCCAGCGCAAGCGACCCCGGGACGTGCAGAGGTTGCCATCCGAAGGCAGAGGTCTCCCGCAAACAAGCTTAAAGGAAGGAAATCAATGACCACAAGGCGGTGGACGCAGGCGGAAATGGAAACAAGCAGCGAACAGAGACACTGCAGAGATTAGTACCGTCTGATTTTTTTACATTTTCCTGACTTCAAACACGTGTGTTTTGCATGCTCAGACATTAAATTGAAGCATTATTTACTATTCATAGCAGAACCTATCATTCATGTATCCCTCGGGCATAAAATTTCAATATGTAGAAATTTTGAAGTTTTGCATAAATAAATGAACTATTTGTTACTTTTACAACTGTGGTAAGTGTCCGATTTTAAACTAATAACTACGTTATTTTAAGCCGATAGAAAATAAATCAGAATGGAAAATAGCAATTTGATACATTTATTGAGCACGAAGCCGAGAAACCAATCCCTCATAAAACATTTTATAATGATATAAGTACAATGACTAGTTCCAAAATTATTTCCAATTAAATCTATCTAAGCCCTTCATTATAAATACATCAAGCTTTCTTGATCCTTGCGTGACACGATAATATAAAACCGGGATATTGTAACTGCTGATAAAAAACATCGTTTTAGAAATCCGTACCCCAGTGTAACTTTATTCACACGCTATGAGACGGCTACAAATTTATGGTGAGAGAATAACATGTTGAAGTATAAAAAATGAGCAATGGATTGCGATAAATACACTACTCCATTTTATCACGCATTGCCGATAGAATGTACAAATCACCGTAGCTACATGTTTTGCATCAAGAATTACCTTTAGAATCCATTTCTGAGTTTAGATGGCAGAGTGCTTTAAGAATTGTAGATGAATTGAAAATATACTTAGTACTAATATAATCTTTAAGTACTACTTACCAAGGCTATGTTCCTTAGTGATAATCCAAAAATCGTCCGATGCCTTGAAATTTGTTCAAAATTGACTTATTCCATTCTCAGCTCGCATTTAACACTAAAATAATTAGCCACTTGTTTCGACACGGTTACGTAGGTATTAAGTGAATGTGAGGAACTATATTTTGAAACTAATAGTAAATTTAAGCAGGAGAAATTAATTACAAAGAGAGAGAATGGAGTTTTTTTCCAAGTAGCTTTTTGAAATAGTGTAAACTAAATCATCATCACTAATGATGAGCGGAGCTGTGATTTTCCAATCACTTCGTTACCTGTGTCTGCTACTCATCAGTAACGGTGGTTCTTAACTGTGATTGCGATCACCGAGGAGAATCACTCTTAAAAGTCAGCGATGATTTTTAGCGCTGCTATTCCTGCTACTTTGTCCAATTCCAATGGATGACCTCTCCGCAATAGGAACGGATAAACTAAATGGAAAATTAGGCAAAATATATATTTTTTTTTTAGGGAATAGTTCTGATTCTGAGTTTATATTACGATAGTTAAGTGAATTTGATATGGTAAAGGAATTGATAAGCTGCAACAATTAAAATCCCGCGAAAAATCCACAGAGGAAAAATCATTCGCCTTGACCGGGATTCGAACCCGGATCCCTCGATTTCCGCCGAGTGCTTTAGCCAGTTAAGCTACCGAGGCGTCATTTTCCCCTGTGGAAATTTGTGGACTATACCGGACAAGGTGGTATGGACTGCTGAGCATATGATGCGACTAGCAGTCCAGGTCGTGCGCATGGCGCCACAGCCGGAGAGCAAAACCCGAACTTTGAACACTAGAGGTGTTCGCTCTGGACTAATTAAAGTGCCGGTACACTTTATTTAATTAAAATCCCGTCGGCATTTTTTAAACATATTTCGTATTCCAACCATAATGATTCAAACCGTTAGCTGCATGTTTAGTAAAGACTGTCTTATTCATCGTAAGGGATAGATAAGATATCCTTTGTTATACTGATGGTAGCAGTGGTAGCAGCCGAAGCTATCTTCACCGTATTCACTGTCGCAGTGATTTCGAGTATTTAGTGAGTTAGTCACCGGCAGTGATCGGCTGCTTCTCTTCAATCACTGGTAGCGATATATCGCTTATAACTTGGTAGCACCCTTCACCGAATCCAGTGATCCAATCACAGTGATTTCGAGTATTCAATCACCGACGGTGACTGCTACTTTTCAGTAACGGTGATTCAATCACAGATATCGTTATATCGCTCATCACTAAACACTACTATATTTGCGGTAAGGTAGGACATCTAGTCGCTTAAGGATTATGCATCCAATGGGGAAGCCTAAATGTCTTCCTTCAATCATGTGAATCATCAATGCGTAGAAAAAACTGTTTTAAAGAACAGTTCTCTATTGTCAAATTTTATTTTCATTGACTCAACTATGTCAGGCGAGATACTTTGGTGTTGCTTTCATTTATTTCGCAAGAATAACCGACAGATATTAAATAATAATCTGCATACGAGTATCATTACACGTTGAGACTTAAAGCAGAATTTGCTGTACCTACTACATAACGCAATTTCCTGAGTTATCTCAATTTTCAAAGCTTGTTAACCACTAGGTACAAAAAAATCATGGTTGGAGACATTACTTTTTCGTTTCGGGCCCTTTTCATTCATGACATTGAAACCTAAATAATTCAATGCCCATATTTAATAATGCTGCAAGGATCAATATTTTCACAATTAAATATATCAGCGGAAGACTTTAATTGGGATTCCATTTTTAAATAACCATAATCGGATTGCCATTGAGAAAAAAGTACATGAATGAGTCACAAGTAAATTCTTGAAATGGCATGCAAAACTCGCGGTAAAATTTATTTACTAATAATACCTTTAAGTCCATCACATATAACAATTTTTCTTTGAAAAATGCCGGTTGAAACTTGAATAATTCCAGTTAAATGAGTAAAATTTTCACATTTTACCGCAGCGCCAAAATAATTGAAAGATAAAATTAATTTTTTGAGGAAATACAACCCGGGAAGCATTGAGATTTTCAAAATGGTAGGTGCGGCCTGCCTCAGTCAGAAGGGTCAACGCGGGAAACGGAATGAATTGAATTGACTCTAAATTAGGGTCGAGGGGACAGCAGGTCAGGAGTCCCTCTTAGGGCTTTTACAGCCAGCCCGAAAATTTTACAGTGGCGAAGCTTCCTCGTGGCAGGAGATAAGGGGCAATTTGACCCTTTTTCCGTCGGATACTTCGCAACGGATCCGCAACGATAGAAAACTTCCATGCTCTAAAATTCTCTCCCTAGTTCAGACTCGTAATTGTCTTCCACTATCTAGCCACACTTCTAAAGCATCACATCAACATTTACAGGGGTATGATCCTACAAATCCTGCACAGAAAAGAACTGCCCTCGAGACATGCCCTCCGCTTAACGTGCTGAAGATCAAATACATCTACAGACTGCCCCGCAAGCCGCCGCAAGCAAATAATAAGGAAATGCTCAAGCAAAGTTCCGCCTAGCATTTATCGAAGTCAATTACTATTCGCGGGTAGAACGAATTCCAATACCAATTCGTTCGGTAAGATGCCTCTCTAAATTTATCGCTTCTGTTGGACCTGGAAATAAAGTGAGTTATGATATAATGTTCTCCTTGTAGCCCTGAAATATGTTTATTCTAATCTAAGCCTAGAGCGCAGCCTCCGAGTCTCTAGCTGTTGCCAGCCTAATGCGCTTAACTTCTACGTAACGCTTTCTGTACGCCCGTAGCATTTTTTGTCGAATCACGCAGCTCTCCTTTTTGTAATTAATAAGGGAAATAAGACGCAAAGGGTGAGAAAGAAGGACATGAACCAATGAACAGAAGCTGAAAGGGAATTGTGGAGCACAATCTACCGGAGACAGACCGGTTGATAGGTGGTGTCAAAATTGTGTATCTAGACTAGAATAATACATTCAAGGGTAAAATTGAAGGAATTTTTCCCAAGGAAAGACTCAAATATTAGTTCTTGAGACAGATAAAAGAAAACACGAGGATAAAGAGCACCAGAGAACTGAAGGCACTAGTTTGAAAAGGGGAGGAATGGATGGTTGCATTTCACCAATCTTAGGTTTATAGCATTAAGTGCAAGGCAGGTTAGTATTTTCACCCAACTCCTCATGCTAAATGTAGAATCATTTTAGATGCTGCCACAATTTGAAGTTTACATGCGTGGAATGCGCTTAAGACTTTTCATTAATCATTCTCTTCCAAATAATAGGTCCAGCTGTACACACGCTGTAAAAGCTCCGGAACTAATTGTCAATGAGGTATTCTACCAGCCAATGTAGGTTTAAATATCGCATTTGTACCACTCCGACTATCTCCCTTCCCATATTTAATTTTCCTCTTTAATTCACATTATGGTTTACTCCCTTTCATCCCATCGATAATCCAATTCTCGTTCTCCTTTTCCCCGATTGCGAGGCAATCAATTCTCATGCACGGTTTTTAGAAATCTAAATCCACCGAGAATAATCGTTATCCAAACCCTCTGCCACTTACATTCTCTCTCATTCCCCACCATCTTTGGCTGCTCTAGACTATGCCAATCCACCTTTCTCCTCCCATTCCTCTTCCTCTCCACCTTCTCCAATCTCCTGCATGCCTGTGTTCAATCGCTTCCAGTTTCTTTTCCTCGTCAAGATTCGAAACCGGGACCCCTTGATTTGTATCTCAACGCAATGCCCGTCACTCAGTCAACGGATAACGCTATTAGAACATTTATTGATGATGAATCATAAAACTGGCTACTTGACGTACGGCGATGATTAAAAAATATTTCCTTGGTCTTTTAATGTTAGAAGGAAGAAATGCATCGTTGAACCGCATCGCTTTTGATTCTATTGGAAACCTTTTTTTTTTACTGGTGGAAAAGGAAAGTGTAATTTAAAGCCTTTGACCTCCGGATTCTCCGCATTGGATCCTAGATTGGATTGGATCCGCATTGGACCATTCTACTCTATTTTTCTATCCTCGATATGCCCACTTTTGTCTTCCCCTTCTCGCCTTACTTTCAACCCATTCCAATTTCCCCCTTCCTCCACAACAGTGCGCTTCCCGCGTCACAACTTGCGACATTACGGTCGAACGCGCCACGCTCCCATGATGCAATTTTCCCTCCTCCCTCAATCCCCTGGACGACATTGTTTTCTTTCCTTCCTGCTTCCACCTCTTGGCGGTGGGGATTTTCCTCCGCTTCTTCCGTGCACGAGGCCTCCCTCAATTAAATAGCTTACTGGGACTGCTAGCCGGGGCGGATGAGTTCGCACGAGAGTTGAGTCGGCTGCGCCCTTTGACACTGCGCCCTTCCTGCCCCCTGTCTCAAACCTCTCCTCCCTCCTTTCCCGGCATCCCTCGCGCACTGCGACCTCGGTTCAACATCGCCCTCGCCATGATAAAAGATCGTCCGATCGCTTCACGTACTTTGAACCGCAAGCGTACTTCTCTCTCTATATCAACAAAGAGGAGGGATGAAACGGGTCCCGAATATTGAGGGCAGCTCCACGATTACGGTAATCCAATATGATGCATCATGCACGTTCTTCATCGAAAAAACAATTACCGCTGAAGGCGGAGCCCATTGTTTGGTCACTTACAATTTGCTGGGTAGTTAGAGAAGTTAATTAAGGTCATTTTTGTTGATCTGGACATGGTGGCAGGGCACATCCAGAGGAGGCGTCGCAAATTGGGTGCTACCCTCAGAGGAGACGAAAACAAAACAACTTTTCGCCTTCTGCGCGTGTGAGCAAGATTGAAATGGCAAATCCCAGATCACGTGATCCCTGATGGCCCTTACCATGAATGTTACATTAGATAGTTCTCCAGTCAGCCGCTAGAAATGCTGTCGCTCCGTGCGCATTAAGAAAATCATATTTAAAAATTGCGGCGCTACCAGTTATCCATTTTCACGTTTCACGAGGAAATGCTCGGCGCTAATACATAAATGAACCAATTAATCATATAAACCACTCATGCGAGGCAATTGTGAACTAGAAAAGGACAACTTCCACCATGTTTAATTAACTGATAAATATATTTTCTTTTTTCTCTTATCTTGACCTCATTTAATTAAAGTCACAACTAATTTAATTAAAGAAAATAATAATTAATTAGTTTTCCAGTTTAGTCACCACGTGAACCTGTGATGTACGAAGGCACATGTTTGAAAACAAAATGTATCCGAATTTTACCGCAAATTAATTATTTGGTTAAAAATATTTACCCCGGCAGAAGAAAGAGGATAGGTGTTCATAAATGTGGTACGACAACGCTAAATTGTTATTTTTATAAAATAGAGAGTAAAACTAATCATAATATTTAAGGGTGTACATTCAATAAGTGTTTTTAAGGCGTAAAGATTTATTTACAAAGAAGAAGCTATAAAAAAGCGAATGAAAACACAAATCTGCTCTCGGACCACGAGATTTACGACGCCGTCATTCTTTCAACGAAAAACAGCTGTAAATCATTCCTAAAGGGAAATAAATCTCCCACTCTTAAACAGCGGCACCAAATTCGAGAATTATTTGGAAAAAAATTAAGACTCCATGAATGCTAAAACATTAGGTATTAAATTCCTGGAGATTAAAAAAAATATATAACTCAACTTTTAATATCGTGGCCGAAGACGACTTTTTATATTTACTACTGGGACAGTGCTAAAATTACTCATACTTAGCATTAAAATTTAATGCTTAAAGCTATAATTTTCAAAGCTTCTCGGAAGGCCGAGTGTACACATGCCTGTAAAGTAAAAGCTTCATCTATATGCGTAAATTAATTTTGTATTGTAAAAAAAGACGAAAAATAAATATTGTGAAACTTAAAGAGAGCTATTGGGGAACAGCATTTCCCTTTCGGACAGAGGACCATGTTTCTTAATTAGGAGATATTCCTGAGTTAGTATCAATTTAAGCCGTTTAAGATTCCCACGTTTACTGAGCTGAATAGAAACAACGTGAAAAGCACGCGAGTGCTTGTTTATTTTGGAGGTGGGTAAGGAAAGACGTAAATCGTAAATGCACCGCATTCTCAATGCAAGTAGTCTACGTATTCTATCTGGCACCGAAAGAAATATCCAGTATCCATTTTTCAAGTGCCTGAAGGTACAAGCTTGCACTATATTTTTCGTTCGGAACTGTTAGTCAATTCGACGCGGCGACTGGCCCAAGGAATCTGTGCGAGGAATAAGATAGGGCAAGCCGTAGGTCAGGAATCCTTTCTTAGGAACGGAGAGGAGTGTTAAAGGATCCAAAAATCGAAGAACTCTAGGATACATTCAACAAGTTGGCCTATTTTTTTTTAAGGAGGAAGGTTTATTGAAGAATAGAGCACAAATTCAATACTTTTAAAAATGGTTGAGATTATTGAGATCCTGTGGTAAAGGGCTGTTAGGTTCATCAAACAATTAATTACATCAGCCAGGAAACGCTCATTCATCAGGTACAGGGGTCTTACATTACACCATTTCATTTCGCGATCGAGGCAACGTCGAATTCGATAAAAAAACAAAACATGTGTACATTGGCAAATATTGTCAGAATCACAAATAATAATTGCTTATGAATACAGTATAATGGTAATATAAAATATAATCCCCAGAAATTCCAGATAATTTCCCCAGGTCTACCGAATTCAATTGAATTTGTAAGCAGGTAAAATTTTCCCGGAAAATTCTTCATGCTAAATATGAGGCGTGGTACCAATGTACTACTATATGTCTAAGCATTTTATGATGAAAGAGGTTCATGTTTACTACTATAAGCAACAAATTTCAGCATTTCGTCATTAGCCTGTGGATTCTTACATGGATTCCAATCCTTTAGGAATGTTCTATGGCAATTTGGATAATTTATTAAACTAAGTAACTTTTCTATTTCCAGCCTTGTATTCTCGGAACCGATAAGACGGTTCACGCGATATCACAGTCACGAAAGCGAACTATCTCAGCGATTACAAAAATTCTCGAGTCCTGGAGAGCCTTGCACAGGGACAATAAAAGTCTTTCAGAGACGAGAGGGCTCTTTTTCTGACCCTCAGTCAGTAATAGTTTACGAGTCAACTGGGTAATCCTCATTGATTCGGATAAGGGTTGCTTTTGAGGTTTCTTCATTTTATAAGGGAGAAAAATCATTTCTTTAGCTCTCGACGAGTCTTAGATGACGCCTTAGTATGTACTTAGGCTAGATATGTTTTACCCTAAAATTTTGCATATTCTTTCGAAAATATTGAGTGTTAAGGTCTAACTCGTGAGGTAGGCACGCCTAAATTTAGTTTTAAGCGTATTCATTGTTTTATTATTTTCCCATACTGGAAGAATCTGAAACTTATGATTGTAAAGAAAAGAAGAAAGACACCAAAAAAAGAACATATCAAAATAGCAATAATCTTACATAATCTAGAGGAAAAAGAGTAGACCTTTGTCCACTTATAACTAATTCTCAAATGTCTGAATTATTACCTACACTGAGGTGGCATTTTTAGTTTTTTAGCATCTGCATGTATTTTAAATCTGAAAAATTCACCTCAGTATAATTTCGGATAAAAATTAAGGTATTTGAGATATAGTTAAAACTGCTTTAAGTAATCTTAAATAAGTGTTTTAAGCAATCTACTGCAATAATCTAACTAAGATATTCCTTTTTCCAAAGTCGAAAAACATCGTTTACCATATGGCTGCTTCAAACAACTCCAGCAAATTTTCACTCCTACATTTCGACATGTGTCACAGCACTTTATGTTTTTACTCAGTACCTACTTAAAGCTGCAAAAATGACGCGATGCGGGAAACCAGTGCGCCACTAGTCATACATTTGATTCCTCGCCACAGAGCGCATTCCGTGAGCCACCCTTCGCCGAAGCGACCGGCAGTGAAGTGAGGGTGATTTCGCTCTTGATGGCCAATTAACTTCGACCCCTGCACACCAAATGGCTCGCTGCCCCGCCCACCCCGTTCTTCTCACCCCACGACCGTCGCCTGCCCTCTCTCATTGAACAGATCGCGAATCTTTTCTTTTAGGATGACGACGCATGTCTCACGATCGAGCGGTATTCTTTTTAGATGGATTATTCGCTAAAACCTCATGCTATCACCATAAAATATTCGTGAAGGATTACATTTGTTCGGAAGCTAAGGTAAAATTATATTGCGTATTATTTGTGGAATGATAATTTCGTTGCCTCAATGAAAGGGGCTTCAAGTAAGGCGATTTCTCGGACAAATATCGGAACTTTCACGTACTTGAAGGCGATTCTGCTGAGATCCACCGCTGACTATTTATTGACGCTTGATATCTCCATTGAATAAAATTTTATCTTGAACAAAATGCTCCTTTTGATAGAATAAAAATAAGTAATAGAAACACTACGTCTTACTTTGATCTTAATCAATGGTTTATGACTATGACTCTTAGGTAAAAAGCTTTTTTAATATTGTGCCCCTTGCTTATCACATAACATAGTTTTGAGCGCACTTCTCCGTTATTTTTCAATTTCATTAGGGTTACTCATTCACTCCAAAATATGCATCTGAACGTGTTTTTCTCTCATTTTTCATAGACGTCAGGGTCACTCATTTACCTCAGTCAAAGGTCGGTAACGGAATGAGACTCATGTAGTATACATCACGTGACTTCTGAAAATTCCGTTGAACACGCATTCAGTGTAGAAGATAGGTTGAACTTACCCAGTACGTGTCCACACTGAGATGAGGTCGAAATAGGCTATCCAAGACGCGGCACTCCACCTGAAATAAAATATTAAACACTATTATCCTGTTGTCTACATGAAATTAACAGCTATTGATAACGCGAAATAAAATTTTAAGGCAAGCCAGCAGCAAATATCTTTTAACAGCATTAAGGCTGGGCAATAAGTGACACAATTTACATAGACATTAAGCTGTCTATTTTAGCGTAGAGTTGTTATTAGCTAATTGTAAGAAGAATTAGCAAGAATTCATCTGATTGCATGCGAATTATGCGGGAAATAATTGAAAGATTTATTTGTTTATTAATATAGTAAGCAGAGTGGTTTTTGGTCTGTTTGTCATCAGGTGGACGATTATTCAAAATGATCAACGAGGCAATCTACTCGGCAAAACCAAATGAGAAAATTATTGGAAAATTTAGCACAAATAAAAACAGCATAAACTTTCCTTCCTTGATAATATCCTTGAAATAAGGTCTCTGAAATCTCCCTAATCTTCCTTGCGCACCTGATCCTCCCAGAAAAAGGCACACCCCTCCCTCCCCAGTCAAGAATAATCCTCCTAATTTCAAAGTTCCCTTTCTCGTGAACACTTATATTAAACACACAACCTCTTCGCCTTAGCAACACCTTCTGTAATCAGCATTAAATCAGAATCTTCCGGTAAAACTCCAATCCATACGAGACAGTTAACTTAGACATAGATAAATGACATGGTGGCATGTTCGTGATCTGGAATTTTATGTAACAATCTCATTCAAAACAGTCGAACTTAACTATTTTGCATAATCAAGTCAGTATTTAAGTAATAGGTATTTAAATAATTGGATATCAATCGTAAGAACGAACAAAAATTAATATTTTGGTATTTTTACGGCTTTGTATTTAGCTGAAAATCTGAAAAATATTACTAAAAATCGGGAGTATATTAAGTAGCATATTTTAAGAATAAATGGCTCTAGTTAAGTTAAAAATTAATTTCAACGGTAACTGAGAGTAGTGCTCAGAAATTCACGGAGAACAACCAAGTAGTGACAATATTAATAACCACCCAGTTCAATTAAATGACGCCAATTGCACTTTAATTCGTATTTTACCCTGGCATATTGAATTTTAAAGAGGTAAACAGATTGCATTCATCATTGCCAGTTTTAAATAGGTTTGGATTGCATTGAGAAATTGAGAATGAGTATCTTTTAGAGCGACAAGGAGAACATCAAATTAGGAACCCACAAAAATTTCCCGGTCCGACAGAAACGATAAATTGAGAGAGATTTTTACCAAACAGACAGCTTTGTGAATTCGTTTTTTCCTCGACTTATGAATAAACTTTCTCTATGTAAACGGCTGGTATCCTAACATCTCCGTCACGCGCCTGTTTACGCGGTTTTCGGGGTGGTATTTACTGGTAGATTTATTGTTACAATTTCAAAGCAACTGCTCCTCTTCTAAAAATTCCGCCACGGCCTCCCTCTCCTTCTCAGCAGCTACCCCTACCACGGCTGTATGCATCTCCCCAATCCCTTGGGCCTCGTATCCCGGCAACCTTATTTCCTCTCGTCACCTCATGCAAAATGACTCTGGGCTCAGGAAATGACTCCCCCTCCTCCTTGAGACAGCAACGCCACTCTAACCACAGCCGACGTTGAAATTCAAGGACTCTGCTTGTTGACTGGATATCGTCAAAGTTTTTATGAGCTCGGCGCAGCAGTGCTTTCGTAGTACATGACCGCAGAAAGTAACAAATGGGGTAATTTCGGTGCATGAGGAGTTAGAAAAGAAGTGAGGAGAGTATTGCGGCATTAAAACCTCGGGATCTAAATTCCGCATCGAAGCGCGCGTGCGAAAGGATTTCGACGATTTTATTCATCCCGCGGCGGAGATTTGCCATTTTACTGTGTGTCCCCGTTTCAGAGAACGCGTCATGAGCACTTCCCCGCAAAAAAAGAGATTCTTATTCATACGATCCAATCTTGCATAAAAATATATGCATCACTGGAGAGTAGCCTTTCATCGCAGGACACGACAATAATGTATGCATGTAGTGTAAAAAAAATCAGCGAGCTAAAGAGTAAATAAAAACCAAATGCCACATAAAATATCCTACGCGGTGTCAAATCAATAAAATTTTGACTACGTGTCCGGGCTCCCACTTTACGGTGTGGAAGTTTTTTTTACGAGAAAATTTTACTGAGTCAAACATTTGTAAGTTAATGTCAAAAAATAAAAACACTGCGTAAATTCCTACGCGAGATATTTATACCCCAGCTGTGGAGTCAGCTCCAGGGATAATTAAAAAGGTAAAAGTACCAAAGTATAAGTCAGGGGAGTGTCACCCTTCGTCCACTAAATGGTTACAATTTTCGGTTTAAATTATGAGCTTATTATTCTTATTGAAATTTAACATCCTAATTTCTCTAAGTTTTGCACACATCTACGATATACGCTCCAATGAACATCACTGAATTCAAAACATTTACTTCTTACTCATTTTTGCACGGTTTCACAGGTATTTTATGTAAGCTCATGTTAAGATAATATTAAAATGACAAATAACAGCATAGCGCATAAAAATGAAAAAAATACTAGGATATACTAGATCTATCGCATCTTTTTTTATTTAACGTTCATTAAATTGAACGAATGCACACCCAAAGGACAGTGAAACCAATTAATAAAATGTATTTCTAGAGGTAAAACTAATATTCAACTTTAGTGGAGAGCTCGAACCTAAATTTACGGGAAAAAATAACCTGAGAATATATTTTAATTTTCGATCTGGGATCATGGAATTTCATCCTTCAAGACATTGAATATTTTTTCCACCAATTTTCCATTTTAATGAAAGAGTAATTGGTTTAAGCACGACGTTGTAAAACACATCCACCATCTATTAAGGATAAAAATGTGGAACCAAATAGTATTCATTGCTAATGGCCTGCTTTCTATTCATGCAAAAAATGAGATACAAATAAAATGGACCGTAAGGGCGAAGAAAATTATTCTTAAAAACCAAAGCAATGCAGAAAATCGATGGTATTTTCATCAAACATTTACGTATATTTCCACTCTAGATAAGAAAAAAAAAGGAGCGAATCCAAAACGAAAACGACCCTTAGCGCAGTAATGAGGGAAAAGATTCGAGAAATTAAAAAAAAAGAAGCGTCTAGTATTCTTTTTGAAAGCTCGTCCCCATATTAATGAAGAACCATTAATAAAAATCGCGAACAATGACAAATGACGGACGGAATAAAGAAGAAAAAACCACGCTCTCTTTTTTTCTCTACGGGGATGGTATATGTATAAAAAAAAGTGGCCAGCGAATGAATGAAAGGGTGGGAGTAATTTATTCGACTGGTACGAGAAGGGTGAAGTTAGAGGAAAGGGAGGGAAAGGAGAAAATGTTGTCAGTGCTTAAAGCACGCCCCTTTCATACGTTCCCCCGTGGAGACCGCAGCGGCGAAATGGAGATTGGCAAGGGAGAGAAAGCATACCTACTAGCAAAGAGAAGGAAGGAAGCGTGTGAGCGAACGCGTATATCTTTATACATATATATATTCAAGACTGGTATTAGCATTCGCGTCACGACACAAGGGAATGCGAAACATAATGCAAGCCATCTCCCCAATCCCCTCCACCCCCTCAAGGGAGGGGGGGTTGGGTGAGGAAGGGAGGGTGGGTGGGTTTTGTTTTAGAAGTTCGGAAGCGCTTCGTTATGTCGTTTAAGTGCCAATGAAATTCCGAGTGTTTCGGAAGGAAGGAAGGGGGGGGGGGGAGAGAGAGAGAAAGTTTCCGACACGGAGGGAGTGCTTCGCTTGCCGCGGGGGGGGGGGGGGGGGGCACCATCATGCCGTTTTTATCCGCGGAAGTTAGCGCGCGTTATGGAGGAAATTCCGCTGGAGATGTGAAAGTGTTTCGTCCATTTTTATTCCGTTTCAAACGGCAAGGATCAAAAGATGAAACAATGTTACCGACTCTAGAACTGAAATAGCTGTATCAGAACTTAGAATAAGGCACGCCATGTATACCTACATTTTGTGTCGTATTGTTGCAGATTTCTGGAGGGAATTTACCATGATCATAGCATCTTTCTGGGAAAGTAATCCGAAGACTTATTGACATTTATAATGAAATGAAATATTTTATCTTATAATGAATTGAGGCTGTCGATAAATCTCCTCTTGTATTCATAATTTTTAATGTTTAAATAATATGCTATGAAATAAGGAAGTCAAATTAGTAAATGCATTTATATAAACTTTAGATAAGTTGGAGAGGATTTTATTGGAATATAGCCATAAAATCATGGTTGAAGTACTTATTTAAAGCAAAAGTTATTCACCGTAAAGATTACGAAAATAATTCGAAAATGCTGAAACCATTTTCTCTAAACTATAATATCTCCTCAAGTTTACTTAATTTATTCCCAAAAAATCAAAACGTGGTAAAGTATAGATCAAGTTTAGATAGCTGCGGTAAATAAATTATAATATTTGTTGAGAGAGTGGAGCAATATTTTTATAGAAATTTCTACTTTATCATGCCAATTTGAAAGTATATTAACCTAGATAGAAAGAACGTAATCCATCTCTAAGTGAACGAATTGGTCGTTTAAATAATAGAGATAAAACTATCTAAACTATAAAAATAAATAAGTTGAAAGGCTTGCCTAGAGGAGTGCTACATCAAACCAACCCACGGTTTTGAGACATATAATGACGATGATAACGACAACTCATGTTAAAATATAGAATCCTGGTCAACGATCGGATGGAATGGACATCTTACATAGAAGTTTACAATTATAAAGTTAGGTATTTATTTAATAATTAAGATATATTTTTAAACCATTACGCGCGGCAATTATGGAATGACTACCAATTATTCAGGAAAATTACAAAGTGGGCAAAAAAGTTAAAAAGAACATGTATCAACAATTTCGTTGAACAAAACATGAAATCTTAAGGGTATATCAACCACGATAAGCACGTGGGGTTGAACTTTTAAGGAAACAAAATTAGGTGAGAATACAACAGCTGCAAGTACGACGTAAGAACAGCGATGGTAAAATGCAGAATCCATTATAGGGTTCCACATCTACCAGTTGTCCTCTTTTTATTGGAAAAAAATAAGTCATGTAAGAGATAAAAATTTTAAAAAGGTTAAGAAAGAAATCACCCTTCGTTAATTTTTTGGAAAATTTCCACGGCACCGAAAGCAGTGATGGATTTTCCCTCCACAAGAGCAAAGTGGAATAGAGTTAGGAAACAAACACACACACACTCATGCACAAAAAAAAGAAATTTTCGGTCAATTACTCGGCATTGATTACGGGCGGGCCATGCAGCGAATTATTTCGTTCCGCCTGAACGATGCGACCGGAATTGGAGCACTTGATCGAATTTCCCTCTGCGCCCCTTCCTTCCCACAGCCAACAACCACCCCTCACCGTCTTCCACCCCGCTCAAAATCAACCCCCCCCTTATTCCAGCGTCCCCGCATCCTCTGCATGACCGACCGCGTTCCACTGACCTCAACGAACTCTTCCCCTCGCCGCCCTTTGCTCGCCAGGGAACATAGTGATTGACCTTTCGATTCAACCTTTCGCGCTCAAATTTCATTCTCCGCTGATGATTATTACACCGGCAGTTTTCGACGTGAACACTAATTGAGACATAATGGAAAGAGGGCTTCGTCGTCGGAAGTGAGGGGAGGAGAAAAAAATCGTTCTAAAACCCAGCGTCACGGAAAATAACATAAGAGGCAATTCCGTCAGTTATATAACAGGAGAGGCGGACTCTTGTGGTCAATTCCTTTGGGGTACATCCCTCTTTTTTATTACCCCTCCGCCTGTTTCCACATTATTAGTCATTTAAGAGGAAGCAAAGCTGTGATTGCAACGAAAAGTAAGCGTATTAACCTCTGTTTGCCAGGCTTTGAAAGGCAGATGACATGGATTAATCACACGCGTAACTGAGCCCGAAATATCATCATCCAATGGCTAATGTTCACCAGTTTTTTCTATATAAGACACGGTCTCAGGCGTTATTTTGTGGGATTGCTTCATTATAAAATAAAATAACTTTGTTTTATTCCACACTTTATTTTAAATAGCACGACCCGGGTTTCAGCATCTAATGCTATCATCAGTTGAAGTGAAGGAGAAACTTTAACGTAAGAATTAAAAAACATCGACGATGTTAAAAAAAATTATAATGTAAAATAAAATAACTTTGTTTTTTTTATTTTATAGTTTTTTTCTAAGTTGGAGGAAGTCCATTGAGTGGTTTGAAAGCCAAGGAATACAAGTGATTTCTTTTTTCTATAGACAGGTACATATATCAGGTATAGAAAGCAAAAGAAGATAATTAGATGTTTGATACAGTGCATTTGATTTTCCACTCGATGTCAGCACAGAACAGACACTCACTCGGACCCCTTGGCAACCAATTCTTGTGTATTTCTTCTAACAATTGACTTTACCTAACTCTGTTGAGAAAAAAATCACTTCTAGCCCTTGGCTTCTCACGCCCTCAATCGAGAGAGCCTGATTGTGAATAGGGTGGTTTCCTATTATTTTTTCTTGCCTATATCGGAAGATTATTACTCCTGGAGTACGTATTTCACGCTTTTAGATTTTTAAATGACGATATCTATTTTTCGCGATTAAATGAAAAGTGAAAATTTTCAAGCGCGCGAAAACGCGACGGGTAAGGAAATCTCTCCGTGTGACGTATTTCTGGTTCCCCCTCCCGTCTTGTGAGGTGACCTTGATCGAGGCTCTGAGCGCTGATAGGACGCAGGATGCTAGCGGGTAGCTGAATACCTTGCTGGCTGGTAGCGCTTGGCTTAAAAAGGGTTATTAATACCTTATCAAGCGAAGAAAACTTTCCGACCTTAGCCAGTTTTAATAGGTGATTATTAAGACATGTTTCCCTGAGCTCTGCGCCTCATGCATGAATTGGTAATCTCAGACGATGTAAAACTCCTATCTACTCGTATAGAAACTAGGTCCCTGTGACGTCACGTGGAGTGGCATCGCATGGGCGCCAATCTGGCCCTTTTCAAATGAGGATAAAAATGGACCATTGCCATTCGTCTAAACCGGTATTTCTAAAACGAAATAATTTGTATATTATGAATACAGTAATGGTGTGTAACAAATTGCAATCAATGCCTTTCGGTTTCTCTGATGAAGGAAACTACGCTATTCTCAGTTAAATTGGTAAACTCCCATCGAATCATCTGCGAATCAATGCGTGGAAAATATTATAATTGTATCTAAATCCGACAATGTATTTGTAAGAAAGGGAGAATGCATGGAAAGCGGTTCTTTTCACAACTATCTTCCAAGAATCACTATAAATGCAACAAAAGCCAACATCGTCTCCACGAACGAGTTTAGTACTATTCCATTAAAATATTTTCCGAGTATTTTCCACGTAAATTTAGGGTACGGGTTGAATAAGTAAGCGTCGATTCTTCAAGATTAAGTGACTTAAGCGAACGTTATCGCATGGAGAAATTGAATTGAAATTCTTTTTTAAGCTTTTACATGGTCCTTAATGACCCTAAACGGTGAATACACGGTTTTAATATTCACAGTTCGAATAAAAAAATTACTTCTTTTTGATCCAAAATGCAGAATCAGGTTGTGGCCATATAAATGAGATACGGTGTGGAAGCTTCTCTTGATAGCATGCAAATTTTAGCCATGCCTGGAAGGTAGGAATGGGGTGTGATTTAAGATGGGAACAAGATTAAAATATAGATATTATGAACTTAAATTTACTAATTTTAGCCATCTTAACCTATTCTTAGCAGAATATTTAATAATAAATAAAGTATTTGAGGATTATAGGAGACCGATAAAAGCCTTAGATTGGATACTGCATCTAAAATCCAAATTACTTTGATAATAGACCTTAAATTAAGGGTGTTGCCCAATAACTATGTAACAAGACAGATTACTCTGAGCCTAGATATCATGACTATCAAACTGTTGAACTCAAGAATTCTGTAACAGTGTGTGGAGGATTCGAACCAAATGACTTGTTAAATTCAGTTTTTCAACAGAATGAAGGGCTATTTTTTTAATAAAAAAATCTGCGGTGCAATGCAGTAGGAAATTAACGACGGAAGCATCTCTACTGCCAAGTTTTAACCTGAGTAAATTTTACGATTTCTCCGTCGCATTACAAGGAAAAAGGACAAGGCCTCTTTTTTTCTCATTACTTTTGATAATAAACGTTCCACACGATGATATTAGAGATGCACTAAAATTCATCCCGCAAACAAACGCGCTCAAAAAACGAAGCAGAAGACCGTAAAATGTAGGATGGCGAGACGATTAAAATTAAAAAGGGAACTCAAGGACTTTCCATTCGGCGAGTTTTATTTTCCTCGCTCGCTAGTTCCCTCTCTCCCCCCCCCCCCCCCTCTACCCAAGTAAACGAAAAAAAACTGCACTAAGTCAAGGAATGCGGAGGAGCAGAGAAAGAGTGTGAGGGGGAATAATTAAAATGAACGTAAAAGAGATCCATAAAGAGAGAGATGAAGGAAAAGGTTGGCATAGTTTAAGGGGTGAAGTGGAGGGAGTTGAAATTTTTAAAGGGGATGGATCTGAAAAGACTGTGGTAAAAGAGTTTAAACTCTCGAGCAAGGAATTCACAGGGTAAAAAGGCTAAGCATTTATTGGCAAATGGTATCAGGAATGGGCAGGTAGGAATTAAGGCTGGGGGGGGGGGGTTTAGGTGCAACTAACACCGGGGTGTGTGGGGGTATGGAATACCCACCAGGATGAGAGGTAGGTGCGAGATTAATAAATTGCGGAATTTTAAAGATAAATGGTTCGAAATGTTGATATTTTCGGCTTTCTGAGGGATATTTCATTCATCCTTACATTATTCTATTAGTAATATCAATCCAATTATGTGAAATGGGTTAAACTTAAAAATTTCTCTGAGCTCTGGGGGTTTTATCCCCCAAAACCCCCCCTCGCTGCGCCACTGATCATGAATACAGTGATATTAGTATACATGTTAGTGATAATGAGCATAGTTATGTGCCCAAATATATAGTTACACTAAACACAGACATACTTTCATTTCATTGCCAACAATGCGTGACTTGGTTGCGTTTGTTAGCTGATATTTTATCTAGGCAAAACGTTTTATTTACTCACATTAAAAGTTAATTTTGTCATTTTTATAAAAGTCCCAAGGCAAGCAAGTCCTAAACCGTAAACAGAGTTAGTTTTATACATCAATGTTGGTAGAGTGTGAATAGTGTAAATACGATAAATGATACGTAAACTCACATTTTAAGTCAATAATTTCTACTCCTTGACTATTAGCACTACACTGAGGGGAAAAAATGAATGTTTTATGAAATTTAATCTCAGGCTTTGTTGGTATGCAATAACGAATAACGCCTGAAATAATTCGATCAGTCATGTTGGCATTTTAGTTGACAATAAGTTTATGATATTATTGGCGCGCTGGCCATTGATTATATTGGATAATGCTAAATTAACATATTGGTGTAAGTGATCTCATTTTCTTCGTCACTGCTTTCTCATAACTCACAAAAATTAGTTAAGAATTTGTGTTGAAATTCAAACGGCAGTAAATCTACATCTGCGGAAAAGAGAATCTAACGAGTCATCTAAGAATCTAAGCATGTTGTTCTCCAGGCTCGAGATTTTGAATTTGGATTGAGATCAGATAAACTTCGTCTTCCGCAGGCTTGAGCCTATCCAATAAAAACGTATTATTCTGAAACACGGGAGATATATTAAAACCTATTTCATTGCATAAAATGTCTTGCTGCAATTTATTTTTTTAAACGTTTCATAGTTTTTTCTTGCATTTTTTTAAATTTCTCCATGAATTTTTCCTTCATTTGAGTGAAATTCATATACTTTTCCACATTCAGACATTTCCAGATATTCCAGGTTTTTAGGTCAAACAACGTTTCCGACCATCTTGCTGACATACATTTCATCTGCCGAGAAAAATATCTACTGACACAATCATGTCACCTCTAAGCATTACTCTCCAAATGCTATTTTTTCACTCCCTGACGACAAACTGCTACGAAAAACGCAAAGCTCTATGATTCAGAAGTAAAAGGTTCTTGGTTAATATGACATAAATATGAGCAACATAAGAACCTCGGGCCCTTCTTCTGTAGGGCCAAAACCTAATTGAAATTTGTTCAAGAGTTGTTTCCTGTGCATGGGCCTTAATCTATACAATTTATTCCCCTTTAAATCAAATTTATTTAGTGCTCCGCAATAAGGTTTTTGAAATTGATAGAGAAATGATCTATCAATTGCTGTAGTGTTGCATTTTTTTCATGTGTTACGATAATGTCTTCAGTCTCTGGCGTTTTTTAATGCTACTAACCTATTCTGATTGGATTGTAGGCACAAATGTTGTGCATTAGCAAATGCTAATTAATAGTTTCATTTTTTCCTTGTTATGTGTGCCACAATTCATGAATTTTATATATTTGTTAGGCACACAGATTTTATCAAGTTTGAAATTAATGCTCTCCTTTTTGTGTGTGACTTTTATGATCGGAGTGGCATTTGTTCTGATTTGTGAAGGCGGCCTCAGCGCATTTTTTTACATCGAAGGCCATCTAAAGCTTCCATACTAAAATTTTTGGAGCTAAAAATGTAATTGGAAAGGAAAAAAATACGTTCATATATGAAATTATTACAGTCAATATGGATGAGAAAGAGGCTGAATAAAGGGCAAGAGAGAAGACAGAATGTGCTTAAGACAGAATGGAGGATAGATTCTAAATGAGAAGTTGTGAAGGAAGATAGGAAGCAAAAGTATTCTCAGAATTAAGAATAAAATATTCACTTTTAATTTTCGCTAACTCGAGACGCATGCGGCAGCCTTATTCATACATTTATTCCAAGTTTACCGAAAGTAGCAACTTAAGCGTACCACTATCATCTCATTCAAACTATTAGAATAGTTTAATCACCTCTGATAAAAATTATTTAATAAATATTCTAATTATTCAGAATTTTTCTCCATGAATATGGTGTGAATAAAACGATTATAAAATAGAAAAGTTTCCAGCAGAAATATTTATAGGAATTAGAAAAAAAGCAATATTTTGAGGAATACTAAAATGAAAAAACTTATTGCAATGGTTACCGCCAGTGCATTATTTTTTACTAAGTGGGCTCCTTGTCCTGCCGTTCATTGTTACGCAAGCGTGGCAGTTTTGAAGAAGAATTAAAAAAATGAAGGGTTTGAAGAATGGAGTAAATACCTTGAATGTATGCGTGAAAAAAGAGAGGGTTTCTAATTAAAGGGAATGACAGGAAGTAGGTGACGTTCAAAAGAGGGAGAAAGGCGGACGCGATCTGCTCTTCAAAGGGAGATGGGATGGGAGGGTTTGAAAGGAGACCTCTCTCGCGAGGGATGATGGGAAACGGAAGTGTCTCCGGCACAGGGAAGGGGGGGAGGGAGAGGAGAAGAAAGTAGTCGGAAGGGACAGAGAGTGAAAGAGAAGGGAGCGGACCAAAATGAGGTGGACACAGATGGGAGGAAGGAAAGTGGAAGCCAGGCGAAGGAAGTGTGGGTAGTGCGGATGGCGTGGACAAAGAGAACTCGCGGAGGGAGATGCGTCAGAGGCTCCGGAATATCTAGGCTCGCCCGACAGCTTCCGGCGTCCCCACGATGAGGGGCTGCATTTGAAATTCAAAAGACCACGAAGACGCCGCAAGCGAAATCTGCGAAACGCGTCCGAAATTGACCAAGGAGGAGAATGAATAAAAAAGAGAAGATACCTTGCGTGGAATTTGAGCCAATGCAGCCAATTCTGAGACTGATTGAAGCGAGGAAATAGGGTAGACGAGAGAATGGGAGGTAAGCGGTGAAGATAGCCTGACTGGAGGAAAAGTCGCGATGCAAAGTAACCGACGTAAGATATCTCCTTAATGAAGGAAAAGAACATGCAAACTGAAAACAGAGCAACTAGAGAAGAACTACCGCTACCTTTCCTTTGACAGCTGCCAACAACAGCAGGGTCAAAAGTGTACGTATAGTACTCTTTTATATGGGAATGAAAAAAATGATTCAATTCACTTTATCATTATTAGGTGAATTAATTTTCATCATCTGCTGAGAACTAGAATAGGAATTAAAATCAAATATTTTAATTGAAATCAAAATAATTTTTTTCTTTCTTGAATGGAAATATTTCAAGTGTATACCTCTACCCTATATGACTTGTAGTTCTTCATGTTAACAATAATATAAGTTCTCATTAAAACAAATTCGTCAACCTACAGCATACGTCGTGGTATTTACTAGAGCTTCTTTTTTCTTCCTTATACTCTATTTTATTCCTTGGACAATAAAATAGTCATGGATTAATAAGCTGCTAAAAGCCACATTGTTGAAAACATGAAGGTTGTGAAAGAGGATACATATGTTGGAGTGAAAAGAATAGCTGACAGGAGAATTGAGTGGAAAGCTGCGTAAAATCAATCATAGGATTGATTACCAATTATGATGATGATGGTGTGGAACATAGTGTCAAAAGCTCACAGGGCGTGGCAGGTGAGCACATCTTCACTACAAAAAGTTTTACATATATATTTTTTCAGTGTGGGCCACGAGCCATTTTCTACGATTCATTCATTCATTCATAAAATTTTTAAGTCTTGCGAGGCACAAACAGAGCTAGCCTAGCATTGTTAAAAAGCTTAATATTTTTAACCATTTTTTTATAATTTAACTTATTCAAAGCATTTTATGGGATTCCAATCATCTGATAGCAAATATTTTTCAGAAGACATTATTATATTTTCCACGAGAATCTATAGAGACACAGTACCGCCTACTTATTTTAATTACAATACTCTTCACCACGTGTTTCAAATGGATCGCAGTCATCATCAAGTGCAGAGGAATTTCACTTAAAGGCAGATATAAATATATCTTTCAAAAAAGTCAGTTCAACCACGTGCTGTATTTTTTTGAAATGCAATGAGCCATTTTATAGTAGGTAGTGTTTTATGCTATGAGCCATAAGTAGTCTGTAAGATACGTTTGCGTACCTTTTCACTATTCTGCTTCAAATTGTTTCCTTCCAAAAACGCTGATTTCATCTATAAATATGGTAAGAATAGCATCGACATCGCGCAATAAATTATTAATGAAAATCTTCCTCAGAATCCTAAAACTACAGCACCCGGAACTAGATCATAAAGTAAGAATGAAGGCACCGACTTTTACGGACCACCAACATCTAATTCGTGTGATCATATTAAAGTACCGCCTACCCGGTGTTCTTTGGAGGACAGAGCTGCGCTTTAGGCCCGTAAATAAAAGGAGCAACCGTCGGAAATATTAGAAGTATCTAAACAGCAAATAAAAGGACACCGAGAAAGGGCCCATCCAACCATAAAGGACGGATCAGATAAGAGCAACTGCGTTAACGACGTCGTTTTGCAAAGGGGGAGAGAGATATTGGCAAAAATTATGCGGGCAATGCCGCCATGAGCATCACGCAGAACTCTTGAGCCTCGCCAAATTTACGGCGAGAGGGTGGGAGAGGGAGGGTAGATGGAGGATGGGGGGGGTGGTGGTGGGAGGAAGGGGGGGAGGTTGAATCGACGGTCCACTGCGGAGGTGAGGGGGTGGAGATGTGAAAGGGAGGGGGAGAGAGAGAGGAAAGACTTTTGGGCATCAGAAGGGATTATTTCGGTTTACGCGCGCCATCTTGAAACAATATGGGCGTCGCGGATGGGCGCGCATAAAACGGACCAAATGAAGCCCGTGGTGATAGTTGGCGAAACGGAAGGAGACACTGCATTGGAGGAGGCGAGAGGCTGGTAGGAAATGAAAAGGATAGAGAAAAGAACAGAGAATAAGGTGCAAGAAGAGGTGACAAAGTGAAGATGATTTGGGGGAATGAAGAAATGAAACGGTATTCGTTCTCTCTCCATGAATTGCTACCATGAAACCGATGGGGTTGAGAGATCATATTTTCCACGAAAAACCAAACTTGGGATTATTGAGGTGCATTAAGTTATTAAGCTTTCTTCCTAGAGAATACAGCTAAATAGCACCAGGCAGAAAAATCCCGAATCTAGTATCTTAATCCTTCCACGAACTTAACGCCATAAAAAATAGGAAGTAATTATTAATATAAAAGCTTTTATTTCTTCAGTTCTGAAGAGCTTACATCTTCAACTGTAATAATTTGTTACCTTATAAAGGGAACGAAAATCATATCGAATTTATTATCGGTCACATTGAGAAGAAGAGAAGGCTGCATTCTGGTTTTTGCCCTATTTTGCGTTCAACACAACTATGAGTTACCCAAATGGAAACAAACGAGTAAGAAGCAAGGAGGATTTTGATGCGCAGTTTTCCGCGGCGTTGTCTAGATGATGTCTCCATGTTTCTGGGTTTCACCGCGTGGATTTTCTTTGTGACGACAGTTTCTCCGGTATTCCAACCGGCGTCTTCAGGTCAAATGAGGAGGATGATAATCTGTGTATCAGAAACAAGCGACGATTGTTTCCATGGTATCCTGCATGTCAGTCTTTAGCGTGACGGCAGCGCAAAGTTTTTGACATCCTATTTGACACCAGCTCGGTTATAAATGTAGGGAAGTGGAATGTGAGAACGAGGGAGGGGAAGGAAAAGAATAGGATTTTTAGATAAATTGAATGGGAGTAGGCCTTACAGTTAATTGAAGAAGGCAGTGCTGGAAGGAAAGGGAGGCTCCCAGATCACTTCTTAAGTACTCCATGGAAACCTACCTTAATCGGTAGAATGCTATAATAACAATAATTTGAGCATCTTCTCCATGAACCTTCTCTTTTCGGGTATGACGGTGGATTTTTAGTCTGCTCAAGGGTTTAGTCCATCAATTCATCCCTAATTGGGTAATTTAAGGCCTCATTTCAAACATTTCACCACATGCAGGCGGAACAATACGGTGAAAGTTCACACCTCCCAGGCATGGCCACTCACGAATTAAAATATTTATTTACAATTAATTTATGCATAGTACTACACCACCCGAAACATCCTCCTGTGGACCTTTCGCTCCGCAATGTAATCAATCAACAAAGGACAACACACACACACATTCATCCAATTAGTTTAATGACCTAATTGGAGACGATGTGTCAATATGGATAGGACCAAACTCCCACACAGGGAAGAGGGCACAATAGACACCGCGATCGCCCGAAGCCTTCTGTTGAGCAGTAGTACCATAGGCTCATGACGCAATAAAAAGAAGAATAGGAGGAGGGGGAGAGTAAACAGGGGACTAGAAAGTGAAAATAAGAGTGAGGAAAGGCCACGGTGGGGGTGCGAAAGAGGAGAGAGAGAGAAACAGCGAAAGGGAGAGGACACGGGGAGGGAGGATGAATGAGGTGGGTGGAGCGGAGGACATCTGTCGGTTATTTCCCTTAATAGCGGACATGAGCCCGTCTAGAGAAGGTATGGTGGCTGGCAGGTAGGCAAGGTGTCCCCTTAATAGCGTCACGTCAAATGAAGCTCTTTCCCGCTTCCCTCCTGAGACAGAAAGAGAGAGAGGGAGAGAGAGAGAGCCCTGTAGAATCAACAGCGTCAACATGGGAAAAGCAGCGCTCGAGGATCGGGTGGCGAAAAGAGTGAAACAGCAGCGACGACAGGAGAAAGTGGTGAGGAGAGGAACTAGTATTGCCTTGGTGACGGGAAAGAAGGGACCAAAGTTATGGCGTGGGAGGATGGGTGGTGGGGGGGAGGGGAGAGGACTTTTTAGGGTGGAGGAATTACTTTTCGGTTGGGTGTGGGGTTGTTTTCCTTCGTCGCCGAAAGAGAGGAGGAATGAGAAGGCCTCCTCAAACTATCCCCATTCACTCACCGCCCAGCAGCTTTCTCCCTCGATATTAAAGGCGCGGACATTCCCCGGGTCTAATGATTTCGCTTATTCATGAACGGACAGCTATCCCAGGGTTCTCTCTCCCTTCGTCTCTTATTAAGCCCGCGAGAACGAAAGGGAGAAAAATGAGCCCTAGGAGGTAAGCGTTTCTAATACCCCCATTGTCTCCAACTTGTGCATAAATAGTTTTACATATTTTGAATTGGATTTCGCTCCTTAAGGAATACGCCATAATTTAAGGATACCGCTATGCCCATTGGGAGTGAATACGTTACATACAAGCCTAAATCCTTAAGCATGAAATTCAATAAGTTATTGGACAAGGAAGTCATCGCCATTGTGATATGCAAACATCGATGGATGAGCTTTGATCCCGAGATGTATTTATTACCACAGTCAATTGGTTTCCAAATTGATTAAAATACCAGTTAACTCAGAAAATAAAAAAATTAAAATTCACTCAAATAACGGGTCTGGAGTAGTACTATAGAGTAAGTATATACTTACTCTATGGTAGTACATCGCTAATTCACTGTGCATACAACAAAATGAAGGAGAATACTCCCACAATAATTCCGTAGAATGCTATTCATAAGATAGACTTATATCGCTGAAATTATATGTTTTCATCTAAATAATAAATTGTGTGCAAGTATCAGAAATCACACGATGTATAAGTTGCAAGGGACAAAAGAGAGACAAAAAATAAAATTAAGCTGAAAAATGTTTTAGCTTTGCCTGGTATAACTACCTACATTGGAGGATGTAAGTAATGATATCTCGTAAATATTGTTTCATTTCTGTAAAACATACCCCTTAACGGATTTAAAGGTGGGCAGTACTGATTTGCAGGAACAGCGGAAGGTAAACATTTATATTTCAGGAAAATATTTTTTCCAACTAGCTTTTAAAGAGGTATTACTAGACAATAGAATTTATAAAATTCTATGAAAGACTTTATCAATGGTATAACTATTTGGCACTGATGGCCAATAGGGTAGTTTCCTTCATCAAAAAAAACGAAAGGCATTGGTTGCGATTCGTTACCCACCATTAGTGTATTCATAATATACAAATTATTTTGTTTTTCATATCCCAGTTTAGACGAATGGCAATGGTCAATTTTCACCTTTTTTGAAAAAGGCCGGATTGGCGCCCATACGATGCCACTCCACTTGACGTCAGAGGGACCTAGTTTCTTTACGAGTTGATAGGAGTTTTACATCGTCTAAGATTACCAATGCATGCATGAGGCACAGAGCTCAGGGAAACATGTCTTAATAATCACATATTAAAACTACCCATGGTCGGAAAGTTTCCCTCGTTTCGTAGGGTATAAATAATCCTTATTTAAGCCAAGCGCTACCTGACAGCAGGGTACTCT
Organism: Ischnura elegans; assembly: GCF_921293095.1. Classification (NCBI taxonomy): domain Eukaryota; kingdom Metazoa; phylum Arthropoda; class Insecta; order Odonata; family Coenagrionidae; genus Ischnura; species Ischnura elegans. Next base: position 127,284,681 of record NC_060248.1, read on the forward strand.
GCTACCTGCTAGCAGCCTGCATCGTATCAGCACTCAAAGCCTCGCCACAAGGTCACCTCACACGCCGGTAGCGGGAACCAGCGTATCATCATTTAAAAATCTAAAAGCGTGAAATGCGTACTCCAGGAGTAATAATATTTCGATTTAGGCAATAAAAAATAATAGGAAACCACCCTATTTGCCAAGGTGAATCCCCAAAAATAATTTTTGCAGCGTATATTACATCCCATTAACGCTAAGTGTATTTCCCAGTCCTTCCCTCCGTGCCAATATCTCTCTCTCTCGCTTTTGCCCGTCTCTCATATTTAACACGTATTTGATCAAGCTTTCCATCCGTCTCAGCCCCTTTAAAATTAATGCTAATTATTTCTCACTAAAGATCAACTTTCAGGAACAGATGTTTGAAATTCTGGATAAAATAAACATCATTCAATGGAACCCGAGAAAATTAATGAGGAGGACACACCTCGTTCACAGTTTCCTCGTATCGAGAAACATTTTAATTCTCTTCCATATTATCACCTCTTTAAATATTTTTAACATTTCAAATTTCTTAACAGCCTTAGCGTAAAAACCTTTAAGAAATCTTCCTTTCATTTGAAGGGCTGTTCTTTATATTTCATTCATATTTCGCCCTCCTTACATTTAATTTTTTTCCCTCTCTGACTCCCCTAATTTCGGTGTATGTTAGGACGGATTAAAATCCTCACATAAAAAAACGATACATCCCGCATAAGAATTTCGTCCGATCTGTTTTCATTTTCATCCAGATCAAGCCTGTGTATGACTAAACACCTAGTTATTTGTATAAAAGTCTAAATGGCAATAATTTCTGAGATTCAGAAAGTCCCATCAGAATAAATGTTTTTTTTTCGAGTTCCATACTTCCTCAATGCCAGTCATGTCACCAGTGGAACGATGCTTCCTGCTGACGTCAGTATTAGTTAAGCTCAATAATTTGTTTATGTTATTGAATTCCTTTTACTGATCCAGTTTCTTGTATGATATGCATGCTGAATTATTCTGTAGACTGAACGGTTGCTATACAAAACTTAAGTTACGATTATTCTTCACATAAGCTCGGTTTTCATTCTTAATGAGGAAGCTAATTTCAATGAGAGCCCGCATTTTAAAAATAAATTTACTTCTCTTCTTTATAACTATTTAATTTTTAAGCCTAACTAATAATTAAATACTCCCTTTTTGATTAACTTCTAAATAAAAATCTGTGGAATTGAAAGCATAATGAATCAAGTAATGCATTTTATAAGGCTGAACATTCACGCGGTAAATAAAGTAAGTAACTGGGCTTACCCTAACATGTTCCCAGTTAAATGAGAGAAGAAAAGGCATTTCCTTTGATATGTGGAGAGGGAAATGAGCTGAGAAGAGATTAAAAAGAACTTGATGAAGGGTACGCGACAGAGTAAGTATGAGCGGAAATGCTTAAAGATGGGCACGAAATTTTTTTTAAGTTGAAAGTAAGGGCAACATTAAAGACTAAAGCATCAACCTTGAGGATTGATGATGGGATTACTCAGGAGCTCTTGTGCGGATGAGTAATACTGACTAAACGACCTTGATTGATAGCTTTACGGCCTCATAGTTGCTGGGGCGCGCGCGCGAGCAATTTACGCGCAGCAGCCAGTGGGGGCTAGATTAAACGGGTAATCTCCTCACGATGCGATGCGGGGGGCGAACACCCCCTCACCCATTAGCCCTCTCTCTCTCTCGCACCCCTGCCTTTTTTCTACTTCTCTCTCTCTCTCCTGCTCCTTTCAAGAGTCGCTGCGGCTGAAGGCGCCTCGGGTGCTGCCGGAGCGGAGAAGGAAAGAGATCGTTAAAGGAGCGGAAAGCAAGAGTACAGCGGAAGAGAAAGGGAAGGGGGTTAACCCTTAACCGGTGACGTGCGATCTTAGAGACCTCTCCGTTTTCAAAATTACGAATATTATCAAATTGGCTGTTTTTAAATATCTAAATTAATCATCGTTAGCTTCAAATTTTTGTAAAATAAGGACATAACACTCTTAAAATTAAACGTTTTTATTATTTAATTCTGCAAATTTACAAATTAATTCGATTAGCGGTCTGAGAGACCTCACGTCACGCCTCCAAAATGCAAGAAAAGGAATATAAACGAGATAAATTCAATTGTTTCCTATTAGTTAGCCATCTTTCTTTGACATTTAAGGCCTTATTTTGAATCATGGCGAGATATTGACAAGTACAATCGATAATAATAACTCAAGTGTGTTTGATATCAGTTTTTGGATCCTATTTTAAATTACTTCATTTCCGAAAAACTGATTCGTATCGGTGACGCATAAAATATAAAGTTTGGAATAGTTTAGAAGATAACGAAACATAAACTTAAGCAATAAAAATGGCGTTACAACATTTCATGATTATTTGATTTATTGCGGTCTCACAGACCTCACGCCACTGGTACTGTAACAAGTAGTTCACGTCACTGGTTAAGGGTTAACTGAAGGAAGGTAGGTACACGCTGTGTTCCATTTTGCCGATTTTCTCTCGGAATAAATAGCGATAGCAAGCCAAAGGCGTCCATTCATACGCGCACATTCATTTTTCCAATCGATTAATATCTTCTATATCTAAACGCCACCCCGCAATTCGCCTTCATAGGAGTGTGGCGGGGGGTGTTAGGCCAGCGCCGTAGACTAATAAAAAGGAATTGCTCGAAAAAAGTTCCGTCCAGAATTAATGAAAGTCCTTTATTGTTGGGGAAAAATAATTTCCATATCTATCTGTGTGACAAATTATCTTTTTTGATATATCTTTCTTTCGGACCTGAGAATGCCGTGGGGCTCTAATATGCATGCGCCCTGAAAGATATCCATCCTCCATCGCTCAAGCATTCTAACTTAGCACGAAGCCTCCGAGTCCCTGCTGGATACAAATCTAATTCGATTAACATAATGTATAACGCTTCCTGTACGCACATTGGAGTTTTTGACGAATCGTGCAACATTCCTTTGTATTTTGCTAAGCTCACAGATGATTTATTTCAGCGCTGGATCCCGAATGCTCACTGCGTATTCAAGGTGTGGCCGGACGAGTGCGATATAGCACCTTTCTTTTACTTTTTCATTCGGAAAATCTTTCCACACACGCTATACGATTCTTATCTTCTTCACAAGCAATCTCTAACCCCAAGCGCAACGCCCGAAAAGTAATGGCAGTGTTTGCTCCACCATGTTCACGTGGTAACAGAATGCAAAAATACATTTGCACTACAAAAACACTATTCCCGGAATATAAGAGCGCATACTTCCGCTTCTTGTACAAAGTTCGTGGAAACGTCAGGGGAAAAATGTGAAACATAAAATCATGCTCTCCATGCTTACTAATACTTAGTTACTTTATCGCACGCTGCTTTCACTCAAAATACGGTACTAATATCGTCATTTATAAATGTATCTTTCTTTTTCGGTTCATGAGGTGCTTAGAAGAACGGAAATAATCTGAAAATAAAATGTTTTACAAACACCACTGACATAAGTGATGCCATGCATTGGTTGCACTGAGTATTGTGCACGTATGATAACGAAGTATGTACTCATAAGTTTCAGTGCACCAGGGACAAAATTCGTGCACAAAAAATGTTTCTTTGCTGGTTTTCAGCGATTCTTATTGTCTAATTAGTCAGCTGACCCTTAAACGAGCGGATAGCAACAGTTAGGTACGCATTCCAAAAGGGTATAATAATAATAATGATTCGTCTCTATTGGGCGATATTGGGACATCTTTCATCTAATCCCTCGTCATACATTAGATGTTTTACAGAGGAATATACTGTCTTAAAATCAAATGCAGTCAAATTAGTAAGTACAAAGGAATAAGAGAAGTATTCTTTGACAAAAAAAAACAACAAAGAATGCACAAGTAAACAGAGTTACAATTATGGCAGGGGTATTTGGAAGAGGCGACCGACAATTGAGGTCATTTGCGCCATGAGGGAAAGGGAATGAAAGGAAGGGTGGAGAAAAAACCGGCGTCGACATTAGCCTGCTCTTAACGAAAAGTGCCGAGGTGACCACGGCTTAACGTCGTATCCGATGGACGGGTAGTTTCACGGATTGTTGGAGTGTCCTCCACACATCATTCAATTCAAGCATGGATCGGGAAGTCTCTGAAAATTCTCTGCCACCGCCGAGGTTTGATCCCGAACCCACGGGGTGGAAAGCCCACTCTCTGACCACCACGCCAATTCGATTTTTCTATTCACATTTATGACGCATACAAGGATATCAATAAACAAACCTAAGGATGAGGACTGTCATCCTTGTTAGAAAAAATAACCCACTCCAGGAAAACGCCCACACAAGAGGGGGGCGTGAGAAACCTACGGGAGGGCGAAGAAAAGAGGTTTACGCACTGGGCGTGAAAGAAAGAGAGGAGGGGCGGTTGGTGGAAAATGGCACTGCCTGCTTCATCGTCCCTCCCACCCCTCCCCCACTCTAAAGCCCGTTTTACACGGGGCATGCACTTGCACTATCAGGCGTACAAGTGTCACGATTTTAAATGCACTCTCTTGCAGGCGAATTCAAAGGTATTCCCACTAATTGAGCGGCGCCACTTTCAGAACACACATGTGAGCAGCAAATTTTACTAGAAACTGTTAAAATAAGCATAGTAGTTTACCGAAATTAATTAGCTTTTCATAATGGGACAGTGGAACCGATCTAAGGGCAAAAATTAGATTTTTTATTTTTCAGAAGTTTCGAGAAGAATTCTTTTTGCCTGATGCTCAAGTTATTTTGAGAGGGCCTAATTACTAAGACAGAAATAATCACGTGGATAAGATTAAGGAAAACGACAGCTAAACCGATAGATTTAAGATGTCGTTATTTTCAGCGTACTATAAGGGACCATAATAGGTAGGCGATAGTTTAGCTCTAGGATAGCTTGCGACGGCCTAGGTAAAATAGGCTCTACACCTCTAGTTGATTACTTATTATATTTGTAAATACTAAATTTGTGCATTAGTTTTTAGGCATGTTACAACTCTTGCACAAATCGCTCACTATATCAACTTTTCGATTTTAACTTTCTAATTAGTACTTAATTTGTATGTTCGTATCATAAGTACTCTCCTAGTTTCTGGTCTAACCATGTGTCGTTGTCCTGAGTGTTTGCTATGTGTCCGCGAACGACAGTGTTACTGATTAAGTCTAGGAAAAGTGCTGAGTGCTAGGGTGAGCGCCTGGAGTGGAATCACCCCGTGCCATACACCCTGGGGGTGGCTTGCACGGTACCTCGTGGATGTAGATGAGAATTGCAGTTCTGAACTGTGCAAGTAAATGCCCCGTATCGAACGGCCTAAACGCACTTCGGGGGAGGGGTGCTCAAGGAGGATTCTTAGAGTTAAAGCAGAGAGATGGGTCCTCGAAACTCACGCGTACATAGTCTCACGTCAGCTTAGCTTCCAGAGAACTTAGGCAGAAGCATGCCCGATTGCATTCTCTGATTTGGACAAAATAGGCTCTTGCTTACACCAATGAGAACACTTCACATTAAAAAAAAAAGCTGATTCAACTAACATCTTGGTGAGTACTACGTACTTGGTGATTCAACCTTGAGTTTGGTTAGATATTTGCATACCAAAGGACGTTAATGCCTATAGTTTCTCCTGAGGGAGGTTGAGATATCAAATCGCGAAGTTTTCCTCCAGCGGCCGGGATAACCAAACCTATCGCCGGTGATCCGATGAAATCTGCTCCATTTCTTGTGCAACCGCATTACAGAGGGTATTCCTGAATAATAAAGAGACAGAGGGAGGGAGAGAGATAGCAGGCTTTTTGAAAAGTTTCACCTTAGCGACGCGATCGCTTGGTGGGCTGAATCATGTCGGCGATGGAGGTGAGGGAGATATTGAGGGAACAGAAAGATGCTGCATGAGTTTAAAGGAATACATAGATTATTTTAAAAGACAAGAAATCCAAATGCCAAATCATATTAGATGGAAAATATCGTCGATTTCGGTTTTTCGATTGACTTAGTCAATCATCAATGGGGCGAACAATGCATTACAATACCCTCGGTTAATTTGGGCCTTGGAATGGAATGGCATTTGAAGGGAGGGACCGACAGCTGACACCAATTGCGCAATGCGGAAAGGTTAAAGTGAGAGAGGGTGGAGAGAAACCGGGCATGGTATTAGCGTGCTCTTAACGAAAGGCGCCAAGGGGAACACGGCTTAGCGTCCCATCCGACGGACGGACTGTTGCGCTTGAAATAATCTCCACACATCAAAGCGCTGCAGGAACAAGTGACTTTGTACGCAGTCATGCGCACGGGTGCAAAGTTAAATACACCAACGTATGAAGTTCGCCATGAAAAAAAATATCTCCGAATATCCGAAAAAATATCCCCTCCTCCTAATACCATACAATTTCAAAGCCCAAATTAACAAATGGTATTGTAATGTATTGTTCACCCCGTTGATGATTGCCTTAGTCAATCGAAAAACCGTATTCGGATATATTTTTCCATCCCGAAGTTCGCTCTGAGAACATGGCTTGGAGGTGTAACTGGCTAACACACCTGACCGGCAATCGGGAGATCCAGGTTCGAATCACGGCTCAGTCAAATATTGTTTTCATGGCGAACTTTATCTGTTGGTGTATTTACCTCCACACATCATTCAAGCTGGGATCGGGCGGTCTCTTAAAAATCTCTGCCACCCCTTGCATTTGAAACCGACCCCACGGGGTGGGAAGCCAACACTCTAGCCAACAATGCAACTTGATCCCCTACTTTGGGCCTATGTGACCCTTGGCATCATAAATACAGCAGAGTAATTTACAACGAACAATTAATATAAGTGAAATTACGATAAAACGTTACGATAAAAGGTGCGATACTCATATTTAAACTTACAAATTTTTCAAACGGCTAAGAAAAAATTGGAGAAATTTTCATCCTATAACTATTCAATTGCTGATACCAACATTTTTCGAGAAACAAATACAAAAATTTGCTCGTAAGTTTACAGAGTATATACAATATTGCAGAACTTCCTTCATAGTCCTTCCTTACAGTAAGAGCATAAGCGTTTTTTTTGCGTGATTCGGGTAGTTTCTTTATAAGTGCTTTTATAGACTTCAGTGACCTTTGTGAGGTGATAATGAATTCCATATTTTAGCCGCCAATGCCATGAAATATTAGTTTCGATATTTTGAGGTTCTATTCCGGGGAATTTTAGTATCAAGTGGATGATTCCGGGTTGAAATTGGATGAATAGGTGTAAACTCTCAGAGATTTTAAAATTAATATACCTAATTGAAATGGAACTGAAATTTGAGAAATAACTATGCCATCCGTGTACTGAAAAAACTTAACATATATAATAAATGAATGATATTGCATAGTGCCTTGATTTTCAATAAAGCAGAACCCATTGTTTCAGAAAATAATAATTGATTACCGTTTACCATAACTGGATTATTCTAGCTTAGAAAATGGAAAGCAGAAAGGCCCTAACACGTTAATGGTCAATTGGTAACCTTCAATCCTCATTTTCTGCTACGAATTTTCTGATGCCATTGGTTTTATTACAGATTCAAGCAAATATTATTTCCAAACAAATTTACGCATAGTTACAGAAAGGTTTATGCAAGCGTTTTCTTAAGTATAAATTTCATAAATGAAATCATATCAATATCCAACCACTACAGTTACACAACAATCAACTCGTCATAGGTCCACCAATTTGATTTCAACGAGTGACAGATAGTGAGCCAATGGTGTATGAACATGCCCTACACTGGGAAAACTAAACTCTGGCAGAATAAAAATCTCCATATATATTTCTACTGTATAGATACCTTTTTCTCAACTTATACGCAACCAAACTCTACAGATGAGGTACTAAAATGCACAGAATTTATCAGAGAAAATGCGACGGCATATCTTATTTCCTATATATTGCTATTGTTTCCTAAAATTGGTTTTTAAATAAAAAAGATAAATAAAAAAAATAAAAAATAAATAAATAAAATGTAAAACCAAAAACCGGTAAATACTCTTGACGTTAACGGCGCACAAACTGATACATTTGTTCATTTGCGACAATATCTCGCATTCTTTAAATAACTTTTATCAAAATACGGCTGATTCCACATTCAAGTCTCCTGTTGATACGTAAGTATGAGTCATCATGTGCGTTTAACAGAGGATAGTGTAATTACCTCCAATGTTGTGTTTAAAGAGGTCCTCTGACCTCAATTTGTACATGAACATTTCAATTAAATTTGTACACAAGACCCTACCTTTTTTTCTACATTTTAAAATTAGAAACGCGCCTATCCCTCTGTGGACCTGCATTGGAAAGAGCGGGGGAAGCCCGCTGGGAGCGGGCGCATCACGCTCGTATCTCATTAATGCGATAATACAAGCTCTCTAAAGTAATATCAATGGCTTCCATGAAGAATTATAATAATAAGTTTATTATTACTCCATACAGCATTATATTTAAAGATAAGATTTTGAGTGGCATAATTTTATTTTTGAAAGACAAACTGTTTGATGCTATCATCAATTCATAATACGTTGTGCTTTTACTTAAAGATGCATATAGCTCGTGTAGTGATACCATCACAATCTCTTAACAATATGAGTGCGTACCTTAAAGCTACTTGCTAACGCGTTAAGTCATTTACAATAATTGTATACAACAATATTTGCTCCACTCTCTCTTTGGTGAGAAGCCAAGAAAGTGTATTTTCCAAAATGTTTTCCACAGACTTAGAAGTAGTACATGAGTGGGATAACGAAGTCTCACGTTAGTCTGCGGATAGGAATAAGGCCCATTGTTTGTGTTCTCCCTTAAGTCTAACGCGGGTGAAAGGGGACGGCGGCCGGGCGATTAGGAAGGAGCTCTCCGACCCGCAGAATAAGAGCGATAATTTGGGTTCGTCCCCTTTTGGATGCGGATGAAGAGAGGGCGGTGATGGCCGGTCGTTTAAGTTGCACCAAGCAAAGAGATCCCCAAGGGAAGGAGGAAACGCCACCGACCACTCCGCTGTGAGCGAAATTCTCGGTATTTCTTCAACACAAATTTTAAAAGGCAAATAGATGAACAAAAATGGTACCTTTTTTCCACTCGAACAGCTTTCACACTTTATTGTTTTTGTATAGTTAAGTTATAATAGGCATCCTGTTTACTTAGGCGAAATTTAAAAATATGAAAATGAGTAATTTAAAATACTGTGATAAGAATATTCCACCATGACACCATAATTATGCAATTTTCGTGAAATTCTCCAAATTTAAATAAATTTTCACATGATATCTACCGACACTGTTCAAAAAATAAATTAAAATTTACAACTACTTTGCATCGAAGGGCATAGTTCTTCCACGGTGGGCAATGTTTAGCATTAAAGTCCCATGATTTTCCAACCGGGTCTGGATTTTGGTAAATTACAACGTTTCAATAGTTTAAAGGCATCGGCTTTAAGACTTTTAACGAGGTAGGATAAAGAGGCATTCACCTTTCTAGAGGTAAGTGTGCTTTGAGGTGAGTGGCTGCAGTCACAAACCTTATCCGACTGTAAAGTAGGGAAATCCTGCTTAAGTTACGTTTTGTTCTCTTTTTTTTTTAAAACACACAAATACAATTGGGTCCAATCGTAGCAGAAATTTTCACGCAGAATATACCTACAAATACTTAAATTACATGCTGCGTCGACAAAAAAACTGATTGGAATTCCGTAAAAGTTCACTTTGTAAATAAATTGTAAAAATAACTTATAGGTACCATCTTATGCTATCTACTTACCGAAATATCTGAATACTCCTGCAATAACACACATTAAAGGCGAATACGAGAACAAAATCTGTATCTTTTTCCCACTTGAACACTTTTAAATACTATTATTTGCATGATATAGTTATATTGGGAATCCTACTTTTATGGCCGTTTAAAAAATATGAAAATGCATCATATTTTTGCGTAATATTTTTTAACACCTAAGACGATTGAGAATGAAGCACTTATTATGGTTGGCGTACCTGCCGCATAACGTTCATCGGCCCGGGAGAGGTATGAAGAGGAAGCATTTAATAAGGAAGGAAAGGAGGCACGGAAATTAGCGCGTTAAAATGACAAAAAGAATGCATCTCACGGTGTGGGCCTCTCTCACCCTCCCAGCATGTTCGCGCACTCCTTATTATTTCTCGTCTCGGTGCGCGTTTCCTCCCCAAAGGGAAGAGCTTCCTTCTACGTTTAACCGCTTTTCCCTGGCTCCGTGACGCTCTCTCTCTCTCTGAGCCAGCATCACCCTGGGCGAATTCGTTTCTTCTCCGGAAATTTTCCAAGTAAGGATAGTGAAATTAACTACACACGTGCCCTTTTAATGGAGCCAATGATAACGAATTCTTGATGCTCCTGCTGCACAAATAGCTTCTGTAATATCGTACGAGGAATGGGAAAAAACAGGGCTTGAGAGTAGTGTCTAACGTCCCGAAGTCATTAAGCTCATTCTCACTATTACTCGACGCCCCGCTAACTTAAATGAATTACGCGTTATTTAGAATGCTGTACTAACCACAAAAAGTCCTTTAATATTCAATGGAGAACAGGAATACCTTAAGCACGCTTAATTTTGATTGCTTTAAATTGTTTTGATTGGAATTTGATTTTCCTCTACTTCAAATAGAATGGATTAGTCTCGGCACTTGCTATTAGCCGGCTTTATCACCAGATACTTTGCCACCCATGATATATTACCATATAAAAACTACAACAATGCATTTTAAATATATAATTTGAGGTAAAAAAGAATTTGCTTAAAAAGTAGTGACCCTACAGGAAATCAGATGCACGTTCACTAGTGACTAAACTTAGTGTGGAAGCCATTTTTTTTTACTCAAGCAATCCAATAATATTCACCCAGTTTTGATTCAACATTGCAAAAGTCTTTCATACCTAATGCGAACCATTTCAAAGTATATCTGTCGATAAAGCTGGCTTTAAAAATTCTTCAATGTAAGGCCAGCTTCACTAATGGACCGCAATTTCTTCCGTCACCTTTAAGATTCCCTCGGACAAAAAAAGGCGAATGAATTCCGATTTGTGAGATATTAACATGGAAAAAATCCCAAACTCGTTTTAAACACACAAAATCACAGCGGAAACCATGCCCCACGATTAATATTTAAATTAAAAGGGAAGGAATCGAACCGAACGAAACTAAATGTGAAGTTTAGTGGAGAGAGAGAGAGAGAGAGTGAAAGAGAAAGAGGCGGATTGATGAAATCAGACGGGACGGAATACATTTTTCCGGGGAAAAAAAATATTCTTTCGTGGAATCCACTCCAACCGTTGAAATTAAAAAAAAAGAAAGGAGAGGAGCTACCTAAATCCATTGGATATTAGATTCGGAAAGGTTCATTAAATGAAAATAAGCGTAGCGATGCGCACACACGGGATAAAAGAAGGTGTGGGGGGAAAGGAAAGTATAATGGTAAGGGATGGTAGGGGGAGAGGGGAGGTGATTGGGAAAGCGGGGGTTGAGAGATATGGAGGGGGCGGGAAGGCGATATGGAGGAGGGTTGGGAGGGAAATGGAATTGCTAATGAGTGCCCCCTTCTGCCCTTTTCAACCCCCAAAACCCACCCACCACGCCCCCCTTTTCCAAAGGGAGTCCAAAGGAAGAAAAACTTGAGGGGGCGGGAGAAAGGGGGCAGACGGTGAGAGGAGGGGGAGGCCCTTATTTTGGTAATTAATAATCGCAGGGGGTGGCGGAGCATGGGGGACCCCTTATTAGTGTCCTCTCCGCTCACCCTTCGGCGCACTCCGCTGTGAGGACACCACCCCTTTCCCGCTATCATTACAAAGCAACCCCTTCACCCCATCCTCTTTCCCTCCAGTGATTTTTATCCCCCATGTATTCATTTATCAAGATGAATTAATCCCATTTTATATTGTAATCATCCGAGAAATTTTTCATATTAAATAGAGCGAGAGAATATCAATGGCTGCTTCAACCTTTGTTTCTCCATTCATTTTGTTCTTTATGTGCTGCCTCCCTTCCTCTCATTCACGAATTGAATCTCGGCTAGACAACGTAGTTGGATTAATTTATTCCAAAATAAATTAAGTGCTAACATTTAACGCTTCTCTGCATAAAAGTACATAATTATTGACTCCTGCTTATAATAATAATAGTTCTTACGACATGAATTCGTTCTTCACGACAGCAACAACAAATCTAACTAAAAATTCATTGGCACGCTATTTATTTCTCATTGACAAAAGATAAATGCTCAGTCAATAACTATTTGTAAAAAAATATTTTGTGAGCATGTAGATAATCTGTTATCTTTTACCTCAGATAGTCACAAAGTGTCTCTAATTTAACCAAATTTCCGTATAAATCAGCGATTTGCTCAAAATTTTAGTTGTAATAAAAATACTCTTAACAGATTAATCATCTCGAATAATGAGCGAAAATATTCAAATAGATGATTATTGTAAAAAATAACGCTAAACGTTATATCTTAGTTCTGGGAAAAGTTCCCATCATTAGAAAAAAAATTCTTCTTCATCGCACTGAGTTCCAAAGGTATTTAAAAGCGGCTTGACAAAATAATTGTGGATAATTGAAAAATGAAAGAGAGCTGCGCTGGATGATATTTATCCATGAAATTCCGAAATATCACAAATTTTCCTGGAGATTTATGTATGTCACAGAGTTATTTCAAATGTTCTACGTAAATTAATTCCAGCTAATATGACATATGACCGAAGATACTTTCATAAACTAATTCTAATAATGAGAAAATATGGAAGCAAAGTACAATACGATACGGAATAGATTTGACAGTCTGTCTCCGAAAACTTAGCTTATGAGCAGGGAATATATGCTTGCTCTTGAGGATCAGCTCATCTCATGGAGGAGATACCCCTAATATATCTAGATGCATGAACCTTTTTCGGTGATCGAAAAAATAATTATTTACCCTCATTCACTCCATCATACAGCTACAATGATCCAGCTACAATGTTTTTATCCCTGACGTAGTACTCCCCTTCCAGAATACCTTTGAGAAATGAGTTAAGAGATCATGTAGTTATTCCGATGATTTGCAATGTATGATTAACGGTGTTGACGTGATACACGATGTGGTTCCCACAATCCTTACTTGAGGTATTTTCTCCAAAATCTCGTAGTAGATATTTCTCAGGCTAAAACTGCGACGGGAAATCGTCGTAAAACTGGAGCTGCATACTTCAAAATTTCCACTGATCATTATCGGATCGTTCCAATTTGGCTCAGCCATGGTGAAAGCATCCAGCTAGCAAAGAAATAATCTTTTGTTTCCAAAGATATCAAAGTTCAATCCGCGTTTTTATTTCAGAGCGGTCAGTTGCAGAGTTAACGCTCTTGATCCTCGCTTAAAGTTGTTTCCAAAACAAGCGTTTGAAAGAAATGGGAAATGTGAGGATATTCTATTTCACACTTAATAGACTCATTTTACAAAATAACACACTTTTATTAAACACTGGCCTGTAGCCAATTTTTTATCATAAATGTAAAGTCAATCTGCGTTTTCTTGCCCTGTACTAATGCGCAAAATACTTTTGAATCATTTAAATTTAGATTTACTCACTTAGCTCTACACTTTTATTTGACCTACCATTTCTAAAGTCAATGTGCAGTAAAAACGTTACGAACAGAGTCTGCGGAGACGGTGAGGATATGAGATACGCTGAAATTCATATTACTGGCACATCTAAGTAAACATAAATGGTCCCATTACCACCCAAGTGGGTGGTTTACGACCCATCACTCAAAACACTGCAGTTAATGCAAAAAAGTAGATATTGAAGATACAATGTATTCATTGTGTGCCAGGTAATGTTTTCTACATGATGAAACCAGCTGCTGTTTATTTGAGGGCTTCAGTATGAAATGGCATCCTCTCGTACAAACATGGAGCTCAGACCCAAAACATTCGCTGGGCGGTAATGGGACATATGTAGGAAGATGCTAGACAGATTCGCTCATCGATATGTTTCCAGAGAAAGAAACTTTCACTTTTCAACGTTCGAAAAAGTCCCTTTACGGACGACCACCCGCTTTGACTTCATTATAAACCCGAGTCGCCAGTATCCACGCTAGTTACTTTAAACTATGAAATTTCCTAGGCCAACTTTTTGGTTTTAGAAAGCTGGTTTCGTGGCGGACTTGTTATTCCACTTGAAAATAAGTTCGAGTCAATGACGCCAAGTCCAATAGCTCCTTCTTACAGCCAAGCATTAGCCTCTGGAGATACTCACTACATTATTACATTTCGGGCAACGGTTGCAAACTACTCAGGAAAAAAAACACTAGTTAAGACACCCACTCATTAACTCGCCTGGTTACTTAACTTTTTAAATTCAACTAAGGCATTATCTACAGCACATTACTGCTTTCTCGTGAGAGTGCATTATCAGATCGCAATTGTCTTAAATTGCTACTTATTGAATGCTAATTAGTATTAGGTTCGTTTTCTGAAATTAATTGCACTAACTTAAAAAGGAATATGATCACCTTTGGGGGAACCCACTTCATTTTTTAGCTTAATCATTTCCCTTTTTTTGAGCTGGAAAACACATTTATTACATCATTCATTCATTCATCAACGCAAACGCCTTAAGCGCAAACATACAAATAAATTCATAGGTAAGGAAAAAAGGGATGGGAACATATAAAAGCAAAAGGACAAAGGTGCTGTGGTAGATGGAAAAAGTCATAAATCAGGGGGTAAAATACGGCCTGACTGAGACTCGTACCCAGAACCTCCCGGCAGCCGGCCTCCAAACATTAACGAACCGCAGGTTACAGGAAAAATAACGCACATCCGAAATACAGCCATACTTATTTCGTGGGAATTGAAACCCCGTCGAGAGGAGAGGGAAAAGAAAAGGGGAGAAGATGCTGTACTAAGAAGCTCAGGGCTTTGGGGGCGAGAGGGAGAGAGGTTCATGGTGAAATGGGGGTGGGGGGAAACTAAGACGCTCTCGGGAAGACAGGGAAGATGATACATGGGTCTGGGGGGGGGGGGGGTGAACGGCAGAGGGGTGGATAAGATGGATGGGATGAGCCTGGAGGAAGAGGAGGGGGGGAGAGTAATTTCCCAAGGTGCATCCTCCCCAAGCGGCGACCTCCGAAAATTAAGTCTCCTTACGCGGAATTTCAATGCTCCCCCCCTCTACTCACTATCTCCCCCTTCCCTTAAAATCCCACCGACTCCCTTTGTACTTTGCTGCCCGTTTCTGTTGCACTGAAGATAAGGATGGGATACCAAACCTCGAGGAGGAGAGATACGGGCTTGCAGGGAGACACACACACACATGAGCGCAGAAACTGGACGCGTCCAATCTCCTTGAAACCCACCATTATCACGCCACCACCACCAGCATCACGGGAAACAAAACAAACTTCTGCGAACGGGCCAGGCTCAAAGCAGCCAAAAAAAAAAGACACTGGGATGGGGAATAACGCATCATTTCTGCAGGGAGTATAAGAAAGTGAAAAGTTTCGATTGTGGGCATAAAACTGTGGTGCTGAAAAATAACACGTATTAATAGTTGGGTATCATTACTTGCACGAATACCATGAATGTGATTATTTAAGTCCATTCCAATTACTTCGCATGGTTAAAGGAAACCAAAACCGAATATTCAGTGCAAAGACTCCATTTAATCCATTAGCAACAGAAGGCAATATCCACAATAAGCCCTTTGTCTATATTAAATACCAACCATGGTCCACCTCATTGAGCCATTACCAAAGCACAATTTCACCCTCAGACTCATATATAGTTGAAATGTAATTGGGGTTGGGAAAAGAACAAGTAATAGGCAAATGAACAGGGGGAGTGATTTTAAAATGTTGAACCTAACAAGTAAAGGAGCAACGTCGCTGAAAGCCGGTGAACAGAGAATCACCGCACACCACGTAGTAATAAACTAAAAAGAGGCGATCGAGTGGTAAAATGCGACTGTGGAGACAAGTCGATTTCCAAAAACTTTGTGCTTCTTACAATACCTCAACCTCGCTCATTTGGCAATTCATCTTAACGCAATTGTCAAAAGCGTGTAAGTTGTTTAAAATCAGCATTAATTAATAACTTTAAACATAAAATTTAATGAACCCATGGCAATTTACTCTTAGGCCGTCAATCTAAATGATAACACCTTCCCCTACTATGAAGGAAAAATGTATTTTCTGAAGCTTAGAAATTATAACCCAAATGAGCAGTTTTTTAAGCTTCCATTTTCAAAAGCGTGTTACTCAATGAATATCCAATTTCAAACTGAACCGAATCAACCGTTTGGTGAGAACAACAATTTCGAAATACCCACAACGGGTCGATTCGGTTCAGTTTGAAATTGGACATTCATTGAGTAACACGTCTTGAAAATGGAAGACAAGACGTCTTCCGAAACGTCGGCCTATACGACTGAATTAACCTGGCTGAGGACCCGATAAGAGTTCCTCAGTATTATTCACCAGGAAAAATTTAAATCGTTTACTTTTTCGCTAATTATTTACCTATATAAAATATACATCCAAGCGGCTCACGGCAGCCTCTTGCAAACTACAAGCCATTCGTTTGTAATATATTTTGGGTCGGGTCGAAATTGAGGGAAGTAAGGGCAGAAAGGGTCTGGCTCGCTGTATTCATGGCTTTATGGTGTTTACACGGCCTGCCACTCACCCATCCACGGCTTCCGACCCGAATGAATGACTCCTTTAAATGGACGACTTTCTGTTCTGTCACCCACGCAAACGGCAGAGTCAGGCGGTGCGGAGAGAGCGAGAGAGTGCTAACGATATGGGAAGGAGAGTGGAGACCCACCGCCATTTTGGATGATAGAAAGAAAGAATGGGGGGATTAATCTCTGTTTAGAAATGGAAAAAAGGTCAGAGTAAGGATACTCGCAGGGGGAAATATGAGAATTTAGGATTATATTCATCAACTAAAACAGCCATTTAACAAACCATTGGTGTTAACATAGGTACTTGTCATTCAATTTCATTTCCAACAATTGTAATGCCATCATATTGCCGAGTCCAAAAACCACCGGGCCCAAATATATAGGTGCAAATTTGTGAAAAGATGGAAACTATTGTTTTTTTCCTACTACTCGGAATTTATAAACCTTTAATAAGAAATGCGAATGTTAAATATTTCACCTAATATATCATTTAAGCACCAATGAAATGGAACTCATTGCATATTAGGATTACTAATCTATAAATAAATTCATCAGTGACTACATGACACCACTGCATGATGAAATGAAAAAAAAATCACCACTTCCCATATTAAATTTTATAGAAGAATGAAGCAGGTATAGAAAATTGGGTGTTACTGTTTTTCTTAAGTGTTTTATGTACACCCTAGTAACAACTTTATTTATCTAGAGATGCACCGTAATTTTTTAAGCAATCATTTTTTAAAATGTATGGTGTATCTGTAGATCCATTTCTCAACTAAACACTCTTATCATCTCAAAATTACATGTCAACTAGAAATCTATACAGTTAAAAGTTCCAAAACTGAGTGCAAGGGAATGTTTGAGTGACTTTTTTAAATAGAAATTTCTGTATTTTCATAGCTATCACGTATTCCTCTGCTTTTGATAAAATATTAAGTAGGTTAAATTCCAGGAAATAACAATTGGACGAAGAATAATTTTATATGGCTCGAACAGCCAATATTTGAAGCATAAAGCCAGTTCTGTCCTTATTAACAGTAAGCAACCATAAATCGATTATTCAGGAAATCATCAAAATACACATCAATATTATCGCGGCTTCTGCACCCTATGATTTTGTCTTAGATATTTTATTCTACGCTTTATGCACATCTTAGTCAAATTATCAGCCATAAGGAACCTCACATCAAAAGGTGATTATCTACAAGATAGGTGTCAATCCCAAAATTTCGAGGAGACGATGCGTGTTCCTCAAGATTAGATAAAAGCATTATATAGATGCAAAATAGTATTTAATCAGCGTCATACAAAAATAAATTATTTTATAAGGTCTCACTTATTGAAAAATAATAAAAATTGCATAATCAAGTGCTTATTCTGCACTGGGTGTAGTTACATTTAAAAAATAAATTCTCTACCCAGACCACTCTTTGAAAAACTAAACAACTCGCGTGCAGATGATGTCGGGGTCATCTTCAGCCAATAAGTCGAAGGACGCGTATGGACGTGTTCGTTACACGTGAGTTGGGCTATCCCCACTGAATGTGCGGCACAAGGGTTATAAAAGACATATGGGAGAAAGGAATCGTGCGGGATGATGAGACCACACCAGGGATGGTGGTAATGGACACTGAAGCGGGGGAATTGCAGAGATTAAGGGGAGGGAGGGAGGAATGACAAGGTTATGAGGGGAGAGAGAGAGGAAGGGTTGCAGTAAACGGGGTGAAGAGGTAGGGAGGGTAGGGGAATGAGGGTTTTTCTTCTTTAAAGGGTTCGTGCGAGGGACAGATGGAAATTGAGAAATGGATCTCCAAAGGGGGTGGTGGTCGGGGGCAGCCAAGTGAGAGATTAATTTGGAGAAGAAGAAGGGGTGATTTTGAGGGCCCGGACGAGGTTTGATGGAAAAAAGGAAACCGCGGGGCCCTGAGGAAAATAGGCGGCTCAACAAGGAGGAAGGAGAAAGGGGTTGGACGGTGAGTCGAGCAAAGGATGATGGGAAGGGTGGCGGTGGATGGAGGGGCTTTGGTTTGGGAGTGAGGGGCTGGTAGGGGGAGGAGAGGCTATCACGACAGAAACGGGTCCATTTTCCCTCTCAATCTCGCCACAAAGAGGAGCAAATGTGCAGCGCAAGGGATACTACGGATGAGCCTCGGAATTTTGTCGGAAACGCTTATGAAAACGAAGGACGCCCAGAAAGCCCTGGGAAATGGAATGATAAATTTTTGACTGAAAGATGATTATGATAATTTAGGTTATTCCAAACGTGAAATGACTATCCTAACAAAATATACACCCCTGTCATGTTATTAAACGCCAGTATTAAACGTAACTGAAGGGAAGCGACCTGATTTAGTGCCCTTGGGTCCTGCTCAAAAGATCTCAAGGTCAATGTCAAATGAAAGCAGTGGGCAATCTAAGTTCTTATTGAAATTTCGCACATATACTGTAAAAATATATTAGTAGGAAGCCCAAATATCTATGAAAATTGGAAAGAGACATTTTTACTGAAATATTATAATAATATTTTACGTAATTTTGAAATTAATATACTTACAAAATTAGCAATCCTGCCATGTTATTACACGCCAGCATAACGTAATTAAAGGGAAGCGAGCTGTAATAGTGCCTTCGGGTCCTGCTCAAAAGATCTCAAGGTCGATGTCAAATGAAAGTAGTGGGTAACCTAAGTTGTTATTGAGATTTTGCACATAGACTGTAAAAATATATATCTATGAACGCCTAAGCAGCTCTGGAAATTGGAAAGAGAAATGTTTGCTGAAATATTATAATAATATTTTACGTAATTCCAAATTTGAAATGGTTATAGTTACAAAATTACCAATCCTGTCATGTTATTACACGCCAGTCCAACGTAACTAAACGGGAGCGAGCTTTTATAGTGCCGTCGGGTCCTGCTCAAAAGATCTCAAGGTCGATGTCAGGTTATAACGATGGGCACCCAAAGATTTTTTTTGAGGTTTTGCGAATAATCTGTCAAAACATATTTCTATGTTCTTCTCCTGTGACTTTTTATGGAAGAGATGGTTTTGACGTAAAATAATTTTCTACGAGCCGTTATGGTTGATATTGAAATGAACACTGGCAAATTACCACGATTTAAGAGATATCCGGTTAGAAGCCCGAATAGCCTGTTTTGACTAGGAAATTTATTATACCCTAAGTTTCAATGTAACAACATCATCTTTAAGGTACAAATGGTGTGTAATGCATTCAGTTTATATAATAATTAACTGGAGCGGGGAAGTAAGGGGAGAGAAATGGGTGAGGAGATGGAACAACGTGAAGGAGAAAAAGAACGAAATACAGAGGAGAGTAAAAGGGGAAACTGATGCATTGAAATTGAAACCTAGGTATTAACACAATTCATAATCGTGGAAAATTGCAAGTATTTTCTTTAATATGAAAAAATTCCACTCCAACACACTTGAATATTTGGATTTTTTTCTTTGTTTACGTTATATCATTGAAACAAAAAAAAACAAGTGTTTTTATTTACCCGCTACATGCAAATGATACTAGACGGGACAAAAACTTCAACCTCTAGTAACACATGGTATGCTATTTGTATTCATTACAACGTTAAGGTTTTTACGTCAATTAATTTACGTGCGTGCAAACTCAATCAGTGTTTCAATTCGAGGGCAGGTTTGGTTAGGTGAAGGTAGAGCTCATCCCCGACTAGATCAGCGTAGGATGCCCAGTTCCTTTCCATGGGCTCCCTCGCACTTCGACGAGTTTCGATTCGGAGTGTCCAAAGGTTTCATCCGGGGTTTGAACCGGACACCCCTCGGTCAGCTTCCAAGTGCTTAACCCGCTAGGTTAAAACGCTTCACGTCAGTACCAAAGGACTAAAATGGTTCATCCAAAACCGAAATCATTGTAATTTTTGCTTTATCAATGACGTTCACTTTCAGACAACATTCTAAAATTGCAAGTTTAAGCCATTGTTGCACACTTGGTAGTTTGAGCATTAATACATATCATACCTGATTTGATTTCATCACTTCCGCTTACGGAACGACTTTATACCAACTACCGCGTTTACGAAATAGCCAGTTGCGAATTGTCTGGTCATCAACTGTCTTGGCTACGAGATGTTGCAGTTACGAACTGTCTGTTTACGAAATTTCGGTAACCCGATTTCGGTTACGAAATAGCTGTTTACGCATTGACCTAATATCACTTCAATTAACGAGTGAAAGACAGGCACCACTTAAATAAGGCTCATTTTCGCGCACTGCCTTACCTCTAGATAGGAAAGAGTAACAAAGAACTTAACACATCTTTCATCGAAATACACGGAATAAATGTCGCCTAAAATTCCTCGTATTTTTTTTAGTAAAAGGTCCCTACTTAAAATTATTCATGCACATACGTTACATTTACACTTCATATTTTTTTCAATCCTTAACCGTCAACTATTCAAATAAAATGGGTGGAGGTCGGAAAAGGAGTGGATGAGACTTGTTTAGAATCACCTCTCTCTCTCTCTCTCTCTCAGTGCACTGGGAAGGGTTTTATTTTCGAGGGAGGGGTTTGGAAGGAGAATGCGAGCCGTGAATGGGTCGAAATTTAATGAGGGAGCGGCCGGAGAGGATGGGAAGCGGTTGACGCGTGTAAAAAGGCTGAACGGGTGTGTGAGAGGGCAAGAAGCGAATGAATGGAGAATGCGCCGAAAAGAGGGCAAAGGGAGGGATGACAAGGGGAGGGGTGGAATTGAAGATGTCGCCAAAGGGGTGCGAGAGCAAAATGCAGAGTCACGGAAAGGGTTTATTAAAGCTCGTTGACGTGACTAAAAAGACGGCGGACAAAGCGGGCGATCTCCGGAATTTGAGAGGCGTAAACCTTCTGATAATAAAAAGACATTTATGCTATAAACGGCTATTAGTTATAATGATGACTCAGTGCTTCAAATATCAAGGGTTAGATTTTATGCAGGGTGGATAAAAATTATAAGTTTTCCTGGATATCCTACAATTACTTATACCATTTATTTTTTACAGAGCGCGACCCGGGTTTCAATGAATTATCACAATCTTTATTGAAACCCGTGTCGCGCTCTTTAAAAAAATAAGTGGCATAAGTAATTGTGTGATATCCAGGAAAACTTATAAAAATAGGGTAGTTTCATACATCAAAGAAAACGGAAGGCATTGGTAGCGATTCGTTACCCACAATTAGTGTATTCATAATATACAATTTATTAGGTTTTAGAAATACCGGTTTAGACGAATGGCGATGGTCAATTTCATCCTCATTTGAAAAAGGCCAGACTGGCGCCCATACGATGCCACTCCACATGACGTCACAGGGACCTAGTTTTTATACGAGTAGATAGGAGTTTTACATCATCTGAGATTGCCAATGCATGCATGAGGCACAGAGCTGAGGGAAACGTCTATTAATAATCACCTATTAAAACTGCCTATGGTTGGAAAGTTTCCTTCGTTTGATAAGGTATAAATAATCCTTATTTAAGCCAAGTACTACCTGCTAGCAGGGTAATTTGCTACCTGCTGGCAGCCTGCGTCGTATCAGCGCTCAAAGCCTCGCCCCAAGGTCAACTTACAAAGCGACAGCTGGAACCAGAAATACGTCACACGGGCTTTTCCCAGCATTCATACTTAGCCTTCATGTTTTCGCGTGCTTGAAAATTTTCACTTTTCGTTTAATCGCGAAAAATAGATATCGTCATTCGAAAATCTAAGAGCGTGAAATGCAGACTCCAGGAGTAATAATCTTTCGATTTAGGCAACAAAAAAATAATAGGAAACCACCCTTTCATGTCAAGAAATTTTGTCCCTGGATAGCTGATTCCAGTAGGAATCAAAATTACTGATGATGTTTAAGTCTAAAACGAACAATTTTTTTAACAACAGAAACTTTTTCGCTAAGCGCTCCGATTGGCCGCGAGTTTGCCCTGTTGCCAGATACACTGGATAACTCACGACTTGGATTGCTTTGCTTGCCTGAGATAACGATGGCATCCAAGCCATTCGGCAACAGGGCAAATTCGCGGTTAATCGGAAAGCTTGGCTCAAAGTTTTTCAGGTTAAAAATGGTGCAATTTTCTCTCTAAACATCACTATTAATTTTGGTTCCTACTAGCATTAACTATCTGGGGTTAAAATCTCGAGACACAAATTTTCCCCATCCTGCATGTGAGAGTAGACCTCGCTTTCGAGAAAGCCACGGGCGTGTGACTTCCACAAATACTAGCAAGAGGGGGCGAGTTCCTTTCCTCAACCCAGCTCTCGCTCTTGTATTTTTGTTTGGGAGTATACGAGTTTTGGGAGTATTACGAGATACGTTTACTTAAACTGGAATATGAACATGAGATAATTCCATCATTAGTCAATCGATCTACCCACCAGGCTACCACATTCCTCAATCTTATTGTTGCATAACTTTTACGTAAAAAATTGCATCCAAGTAAATGGCTAATTGTTAACTAAATCTCACAGTGGTTTAAGGTTGGTCAGGATAGATGGAAGTAGTGCTCGGTCTATACAACAGGACAAAGGTCCGACTTTCACTAATGTAGGGAAGTGGGACCAGTTCCTTTTTTGGGGTGCTACGGAGATTGCTGTTGATGATGGACAGGCTTTACCCAAACATGAACCTTTGATCAACGACCAAAGAGAACGTCTTTAATAGGGCACCATTTACATGCAATGAAAGGCTGTTGTTATTTATAATAATTAGGTTTGCAGCGACTTTTTGATCGATACCGAGCAATCTATTTTAATGGCGTATTCCATCGTAGTGTTATTCGTTACAAAACATAACCATGAAAATAATGCTGTGAATTTCGTGGGTTTATTCAAAGGAAAAGATATTTTCACATCCTTTTAAGAATCAACGCGATAAAACATGAGGGATCATACTTGTTCAGTGATCAGTATAAGAATTGATAACTACCGTAACAGATCTTCAAAATATTTTCAGTGAAAAAATAAGAATGCAGCACATTACAATCATTAAAAATACGCTAAAAAATCCCAATTTCGTGTCCCAATTCATTTCTGATATGCACGATTTTGAATTGATTTCTCCTTACCTTTTCAGCTAGCGATGTTCAGTGAAGTTAGATTTATAACAACAATAAAACCACAAAATAGTCTTTTATTCCTTATTGGTTATAAATATCGACATTCGAAAGTTGAAACGACACATTTTCCTCCTTATATAAAATCAAAATTCGGCACTCATTCGGCAACCATTTCCTTCAACCACGCTCTCTTTGCAGCTATTCGAGCATCTCCAATGCCCAGGAAAGCTTTATCATCGGATATAAAATTAATAAGGAAATAATTTTGAAAATATCATTATGATCCTTAATTATAAATTATAATTAACAGGTTATTGCTATACAGGCAAATAAAGTTAAGTACTTCAAATTATATATTGAAATGCAATTCTTATTTCCCACTGTTCACTCAAGCGTTTTTCCATTCTAATTTAATATGCATTCAAGCTCCCGCACCATCGGCAGACTGCAAATGATAATAAACAGGTTTGGGAAAAAAGGCTGCCTTTTCTGTTAATCAAACTATTTTTTTAATCTTACTCTAAAGCTTAATTTAGCCACCGCTTAAACAGTAAAATACTTTTCGACTACGAGCGGGCTAAGTAATTAGGAACTTGCAAATTAGGGAGCTCTATTTTTGACGTTCGCATTTAAAGGTTTATTCTCCTTGGGTCTGTTGAAAAAAAATTTAGGAAAAAATTATTTTCCGCACTGCTGATCAAAAAGAATCAACTGCAGAAGAAAAATCTGTAAGGACGTCCGTTTTGAAGTTGATTTTAAATCATAAAATCCCAGCTCTGCTCGTAGGCTGATAAAATTGAAAGTCGGGGAGTGGGAAAAGTGCTACCTTAAACATTTTATTGCTGTCTCATATCGCCATCTTTTAGAAGGATGTGGTATCTTTTCATCTCTAATGCATATTGAACAGTTTATTCCACAAAATCCGATAAATTCCAAAAAACCTGAGAGAGAACCCCCTCCCCTTAGCTATAACCCCGCTTCGCTTCACTTCCTCACTCCAACCTTCCCTCGCGGTCTTCCCGTGGTTACGTTCCACGCCATTGAAACTTAATCCTTCCTCTGTCAAGTTGACAAGACTTCCTCGCACACTTTAACCGTAAACGTGGAGGATCTGCCAGGGGGAAACTCCTCTACACCGTGAGCTTTTCGGGGACCGCGAGCTCCTCCTGCCCACAGAGTTAACTTCGGGGAAACTTCACGGCCCAGAACCTTCATTAACTCTTAATGAAAAACCTCGACAAAAGACCTTAACGTAATGACACTCTTCATCAAGAATGCGTCGCTTGATTAGATAACCCTCCTCTCCTTGGCCCGCCCCCCTCTTGCCCGCAACGCCTTCCTCATCTCACTTTTTTCCACTTGATTGGAGTTTGTAACCGCGCGCTCCCTTCCCTGGATCAAGCGCGAAGGGGTGGCAGAGGATGGCCTTTGGAATATCCACACCACCCCACACCCACCTCCTCCTCTCGCTCACCTACCCCACACCACATTGGAGGATGATTGCCAAAAAAAAGGCCGTCTCTGAAAAAAGTGCCGAGTTGATGACTTTAAAAAAAAAAAAAACACATCCATATAATATTTTTCGACTCGCGTCCTCATTACTTAAAAAAAATAGGAAAGGCGTGTTCCAGGGTGTGAATATCCGCCGTCCTCACGATTTGGTCGTTTCCTCGTCGCACTGTGGAACATAATGTGCCATGAAAGAAGCATATATATGTATACCCTATAATAGGGGAATCTCAGGAAAAAAAACATATTCCGCTTATGAAATGTAAAAGCGTTTTATCACGTTCATTCAACGGACGTGGTTTTATCGTCAGTTAAAGGAGGAGTGTATCGCAGCTGCCAAATTGAGAACCGCTCTTCAAAACAATAAAGTGGGAATTCAGGAAAGAGGGTTTATATGGACACTGCTAGACGAAAAGGGAAATGCGATAGAAAACGCCACTAGGTGTCACACCTATTACTGCACTTGCTAATGATCAACCACACCTTAGGCATGCAGCGACAATAAGGGATCCGGTACAGAAACACTTTATCCGTGAACTCAATAAAATACAAAGGAAACCTACGGGATTAGTCAAAAACTGCGACGGGCGCACGGAAAGTTGTTAACCGGATTAGGATAGAGGCCGCTAGAGACTAGGACGCTAGACACCAGGCTTTGATTGCTCGAGCGATTGCAAATAGATATCTTTCACATAAGCAAGGAGAATGTCATATCGGAACCCCACATATCCAGTTCCGAAGGAAACGATATATTAAGAAAGATATTTTACCGAACGGATAGATATGGGAATTCGTTTTTCCCACGAACCATAAGGGACAATAATAAATGCTAGGCGTTATTCGGTAGGATCATTGCACTTTTATCTGTGAACGGCTGGTGTCGTAACACCCCTCGCCACACGCCTTTTATGCGGCTTGTGGCGTAACATGTAAGCATAAATTATTAGTCCAGCTCAAACGCCACATCGAATGAAAACATACTCTCCTTCTTCCAATTCCACTCCATACCTACATTTGGTCATTGTCTTTCCATAGGAAGCTAGCAATGAAAGCAGCACATAAAGTAATACATTGTAAAAATGCTCTTATTCATGGAATTTATTGTAGATTTAGATTTGTATTTGATATTTGGCAGCTCATCTCATTTTGAAGTTAGGAACAAAGCTTGTAAATGAGGTCAAAAAAATAAGGGAGAGAAGTTCAACCAAGTATGATATCGAATAAAATCAAATGATTCGAGCGTTACTTGGTGGAACGATGAAATGTTCATGGTGAAACAAAACTCAGTACTATTCCACAAACTTTTATTTTGACAGTCTACTAGTTTCGACGTTTATACCGTCATTATGAAGGCTAACAGCAATAGCGTACAACGTCCATCCTTATACTAAACTCAACAATAGTGTGAGGGAAGGTAGGGGGGAACTAAAAGAGGAGGAGGGGGTGATTGGGCATTGTTGGTTGAAAATGATGGTCAAAACACAATGTATAAAAGCTGGGGAGGGGGGGAAGCAGATAGGAGGTCAGGTGATAACTAGGTTAATTGGAAGGGGAGGAAGAGGATTGTCAAGGAAGAAGTCAGATTCTAAAACAGTAGATAAAAAATTAGAACATTTTAATGCAGTCATATCATTTAAAATTTTTGTGTCACGTGCAAGAGTACATTTGGTGATTTATTAAATTTCTAAAATATGTTTGAGGAATAGTGCTGACTTTTGTTTCACCATGAAGTATGATATCAAAATTTTGTAATATTTGGCAGGGTAGCACCGTGAAATTGCGCCTTAATTGAGATATTGACAAATGCTTCATTTAAATGACATCACCCATAATATCTAGCAATACTTCAGCTGGTCATTGCGAAATTCATTTTTCGCTCCAATTTGTCTCAGCGTTATCCAGTGTAACCCAATTCCGAACGTTGGAAAGGTATTGCAATCTTCGCATCACCCAGGTATTGAGCTTGCGAGTTTAAATACGGGCACGGTCATCTGTCAAGTTGGATTGCAACGGGCCCCAATTGTTGGCAGCGGCCCTCCGGCGAAATTTAACAGCTGCTGCTGCCGCTGCGACCAAAAACAACCGCATTGGCCTCATGAACACGTGGCGCCGCCCTCGTTAGGGGGGGAGGCGGACGTCGCGGGAATTAACACGTCCCGATGATGCCCAGAAGGGCTCGCCCTCGCTCTCGTCACGTCATTAGCGCCTCACGAGCGACAAAGCAGCCGCGGCGGCGGCGACTGCAGAATGCACTCTCGCGGTCATCTCCGCACGCTCCGGCGAACCTTCCGCTCCGAATACGACCGACCATCCCTTTTTTAAATTGGAAAAAAAACACGAAATAATAAATTTCCGGGAAGATAGAAGAGGCGCCGCATACGTATATCCGCCATATTTCCAAAAAAAATAATAAAAAGGGTCCATAACCTCCCAAGGGTATAGCAAAGATTTCAACAATGCATAGGTAGGAAACATAATGAAATACACTTTTGTATGTTCCACAAGAGTTTTTAATACCGACCCAGGTTTCGGCAGTACACACTGTCATTATCAAGGTGTACTGCCGTGTGTACTGCCGAAACCTGGGTCGGTATTAAAAACTCTTGTGGAACATACAAAAGTGTATTTCATTATGTTTCCTGCGAACAAGTTCCACCAAATATCGCCTTCCAACCTTAATGCATAGGTATCCTATTTGGCATCAATTCCCGTCGTGCTCTCTAGCCTCTGTTACCCGAGAGATTCGTCGAATGCCCTTACGCTGAAAAAGGAGTTCAAACGAAAGCATGGATATATATTATATTCATTTAAAAATTTAAAATGTGCTCTACCAGCAGAACGTCATCGACTGATGATTAAAAATTGGGTTTTGTCTTCCACAGTTTCATGAAATTGAATAGGAATTTTTGGCTTACAATTTTTCTATAGGCCCAATTACGCTAAAGCTGAGCTAGCCTAAGAATATGAAAACGCTGATAGCAGATTAAATATAAATGCTGTTCTGACAAGGATTCATATAAAGTTTAGTGTGGAATAAGAACCACGATACAAATGTTGGGCAGTTAACGCTCGGCGCCAGCCTAGTTTTTCAGTGGTCATCAAATTGATCATGCAAAGAAATAAAATATTCTTAGTTTATTGCAAAAACTGTTATAGTTAGCTTGTGCAGCACTAAAAATCATTATTTGCATGATACGGGTTTAAAATTGTGCTCATTCTGTACATAGTTACTTTGTTTTCGAAAGCAATCGAAATTTCGAAACCTACAGTTACCGATTGCAAGATGTCTGCAAATTTTAACTCACGTTTATTAATGATTTAAAAATAGGGAAGATAGACCTCACTGACAAAAATAAGGAAAGCCTTTGAGTAAGCATCTGAGCTTTAAGTCAATAGCATTAATCTCTTACCATCGCCATGAAAGAGAGATATGAAGAAAACCAAGGCTTTAGGACTCAAATGAAAATACCCTCATGCAAGCGAAATAATAGAGGGATAAAATAGAAATGTATCTTGAGAGGAAGCTGTTTCTTATTCATCCGCCTCTTAGGAGTTTTAATCCCATCAACTGTTTTCCCCACTAAGTTAAAAAATAGAAAGCTCTTAGTATGATTACACGGCCGGAATTAGGGCTCTCAAAGAAGAAGAAATCTTTCTGCTGAGGTGCACAGTTTTCTTGGATAGCCCTCTTTACGCTCAGTAAGAAAGAAGGTCAATTCTCTGCCGTTTAAGCCTCAGCAAAGGTTTCTCCCAGAAATTGATAACGCTCACAAAAAGCAGCTCTGAATCTACGTTTACCGAGGAGTGCAAAATCTCACAAAGCGAACTTACTGATAACTAACGACTGGATATCGAAATAAAAATGGCTAGTTTTACATTTCACTGGAAATAAGCCAACAGCAGCTGAAATCATTTGAGAAATAGAGCACTCGAGGAAGCATTATAAGGTAACCGTAAGCACTTATTTGGCAATACTTGGACTGAATATTAATTCACATCCTTAGCATGAGTAATTAAGGATAAAATTATAAGCCCGTGGAGATGCGTTCCTAACCACTGGTTTTATAACATAATTCACATCGTATAAAGCTCTCATAGTCATTAATAGTTTTACGAGTAAGCAGGAATATAGTGAACACTGAGCAAAACGAAAATCATTTGCCCTTTGTGGTTTACGTCAGTTAAACTATTCGAACTACGAAGAAATCAATTAACGGTATGAATCTGCAAAAGGAGTGGGACATATCAATAATTCTAAGAAAGCAATAAAGAAACTCACAATCCATTTACGCGGACTTTAATTGATGATTGGTTATGAGAAGAAGAATTCCATGTCCTCTCATCAGATAATCTCTCCGGAATGGGAGATAACCAGATTTGGCCTGTATCCAAAGATTTCCACTGCTTCGAAAATAGCTATGAAAAATTGCTACCACTTCCTTATAGTTGGTTGGCCATAAAATAGGCTCCTTACTAGCGATTTAATTTCACCAAAATTAGAAGAAAACATATTTAGCATTCTCTGAGGCTCTTTTAAAAGAATAATGGGCACAGAGATAACAGAAATCGTGCTCTTCACATCCAGGGTAGGCGTACTTTTTGATAGTCGAAAATATACGATCAGGCGGTGGCAGATCTATGGGGGGAGGACTAAGGGGGCTATTGAGGATATACTTATAAGCCCGTGGAGATGTGTTCCTAACCACTGGTTTTATAACATAATTGACATCATATAAAGCTCTCATAGTCATTAATTGTTTCACGAGCTAGCGGGAATATAGTGAACACTGAGCAAAAGGAAAATTATTATCCCTTTGTGGTTTACGCCAGTTAAATTATTCGCAAACTACGATGAAATCTCTCAATTAACGATATGAATCTGCAAAATAAGAATCCCCCCCCCCTTGGGTATCCAATTTACACTAGAGAGAATGGTAATTTTTTTTCCGGCCCCAACTACTACTGGAATTCTAACCCCCACTTAGCCCCCCTTGCCCCTATCCTGGATCCGCCACTGCGATCAAGCGGTCAAGTATGTTTTAAGAATGCTGAGATATATCTACCTCTCTCAGACAACAAAACTATCATGAAAGAAGTAGTATGTGAAAGCATCACATTGAATGATAATTTCACTATACTATTCAGAAAAAAATATTTCCTTTCTGAAAGCTACAAAAAAATGTGAAGGAATTCGTTTAAAAAAGTGATGAAGGCGGCTTATAAAAAGCGAGTCAATAAAAAAATTGATTAAGTAAGGTTTATTTCAGGGATATTCAAGTATTATAGAAAAGTAATTAAAACATAAAAGTTAAATAAAATGAAAGTGGTAAGCAGAGAAAGTCTTTCAGGAAGATAATGCGAGTCATCCAAGCGTAAGGAAGAATTATATTGTATATAAATTCTGATTTGAGGAGATAATAAGGATTGCAGCCAATCATTCGCAGAATTACACGACATTCAGTTCAAATATTCCGTGCATTGCGGTTAAATCACCGAATCTGTGGTCGAATCACACTATTTAAAGACGATGGCACTTTGACTGATGTTTTCGCAGTAATATTAAAGTTAGTACCATTAGAAAGAAATTTCTGGTACATGAAAGACATAAATAACCTTTTCTATTGATGAACTTTTCCGAACACATTCCTCGAGCCAAATAGGAACTCCTTCCCATATCTATTAAACGCAAATATTGGCACAAATGAGCAAATATCCAATGTAATGTGTTGGCATCAAAATATTCCCCAACTGGGGGTGGCACAATCATTAAGGAGTTAGAAACGTGAATTTTCAGAACATAGAGTTGTCGTATTAACGTACCTTAAAATCAAAACTACGTGAACTAATGCATGAGCTCATCTGCGATTCAAAGAGCCTATAGAATAGACACTCTACAGAGGGAACTATATATATATTCAGGTACCAGGATTTTGAAACGAGCTCAAATTCAGGTGAAAACTCCTTAACTTTTCCGAGGGATCCGAACCTTGGGAATGGGAAGCTAGTTGACTATCTGCGGCAGTAAGTTTGCACCAACCACCCCTCCATTTTCCATGGTGAAGAACGCTGCCGGAGCCGAAAACTGAGGTTGAATGGAAGGAATAGGATGATATGAGGCGAAGGGATGGGGTAGTGCGAGGAAAGGAGATAAGGAGAAGAATTGGAGGAGGGAAGGGTGCGCTCAGTGGAGCGGAAAATGGAAAAGGAGTGAGGGAGGCAGGGGTGGGACCTCCCTCTTTTCCTCTCTTTCTCTCTCTCTGCCCTGGCGACATGAACGTGCGACGACGAAAGGGAGTTTGACGGTGGTGTGGTATGCGGCCTGGGGAAGGGAGGCGGGGGTTGATGTTCCGCGGCAGACGTCTAAGTCACTCCTGAGGCGACCGGTTCTCTCAAGGGGGCTGATTGCATGGAGGAGGCCCGATTCCATCTTATGGAAGGCTGATTTCTGTTGCCACTTTCGTTGAATTTTAATCAATTTTCAAAAATGTCCGTGGCGCGGTGATGAGTGCAATGAAATCTACTATTATCCCATATTTATCATTATAATGTTTGTCAGTGCAAAGAATAGCAATGATAAGTAATAAAATTTGGTATATCATATCATCAATGGTGTAAATTTTGTTTAATACCCTAAGTTATACCTTATTTTCCCGTGAAACTCGTCGAATAAATTTGTCCGTCAGCAAAAAGAGTGGCAACTTCTGTAAACCCATTCAAATGCGCATTGGGTGACAACACATTTGGGGTGAAATACACCGAGGAATGAAGTTCACCATGAAAAAAAATATTTGACTTAGGCGGGATTCGAACCCGTATCCCCAGATTACCGGTCAGGCGTGTTAACCAGTTACACCACCGAGCCATTTTCTCAGAGCGAACTTCGAGCGAGGATGGGTTTTACCGAACAAAATGTTGACGTCACAAGTCCACACTGTGGCACATGTGGCGAGGGTCGTGCTTACCAAGCCACTGTTGGGGTGAAAAACACTTAATTTGTCACTGGTCTGCTACGACGAACCAGCCGTGCGCGTGCGCGTGACTAACAATAAGTACAAAGTCACTTGTTCCCTACAGTCATTTGGGGTGAGTTTGATCTGAGGTTTCCGCGGTGTTCCTTCATAAGAGCCTCGGCTTCCGGGCGTTCCTCCGCGTTGAGTTGTTCATAAGTGACGACAGTTTTTCCAGCCAAC
Source organism: Ischnura elegans (assembly GCF_921293095.1). Taxonomy (NCBI): domain Eukaryota; kingdom Metazoa; phylum Arthropoda; class Insecta; order Odonata; family Coenagrionidae; genus Ischnura; species Ischnura elegans. The sequence continues at coordinate 127,317,196 of NC_060248.1, forward strand.
CGTGCTGGCGTCTTCAGATCAGAAGGGTGGGGTGAACACGGGTGGAGTGGGGTGACATTTGGGGGCGAACCTGGAGATCCTCTTTTGTGATATCCATGGTCTCTCCTCCCCCTTGTGTGGGCGTAGATGAAAGGTAGTGGAGGTTTTCGAGAGAGAGGCTTGTAGGGAGAGCACTTAGCCTGAATCACACGTACATTTTCTCCGCTCCTCTTAGAGCGATAGCTTTTCAAGTTCCAAAGAAGTGATCGCTCGACCCATATCATTTTCTGAATCGCATGTTCATTCCTGCGGTCGCTTATTCCCTCACATCCAATAAATCACAAGAAGACCAAGGTTATGCGGTTCTGGCCCGCATTCTTAGCATTAGGCCCGCGTCTTAGCTTTGCGAGACGAGAAATGCGAGACTCAAGATAAAAGTAGGTGGGGAAAAACCTGGGCAGAGAGAACAATTAAACCATTTGGGCAGCACAGTAGAGGACAACGGATACAGCAGTAAGGACATCGGGAAGCGAATTGCGTTAGCATAGGATGCGTTCATGAACAAGACGGAATTTGTGAAAGGATCGTTACGTACGAGTTTAAAGAAAAGGTTAGTTAAGACTTTGAGGTGGAGGATAGCGCTTTACACATATTATTGCATATTTTAGTGCTGTAATATCTCACCAAAATAAAAGAAAAATTCGACCACAGGATGTCAAAATATACTTTAATAAATAAATACCCAGTGTACATCATCATGCCCATTTTGAAAGAGATCATGGACCACAAGGTGTACATCGTCATACTTAAGCGAAATATTTAAGTTTATACTGAATAGATGGGACTGAGAACCTAATATACATATTCCAACAGGAAAATGATTCCAAACACACGGAAAATAATTCAAAGCTGTGGATCGTATATAGCACAAACAAATCTTTGAAAAGCCCTCCACAATCACCAGACCTAAAATCGGGAGCGCATCTATGGAGTTTTCTGGAGACAAAAATTACAGAATGGCATATATCAAACAAGAACGACCTCAAGACTGCTACGCTAAAAGGATGTATAAAATTCCCTCCATTGTTGCATCAAGATCGGTCAATCGATCATATTCAATGCCAATCACCTTTAGACAGTCCTGAAAACCAAAAGGAATACCAAAAAAAACTAAGTATTGAGTAATGTGTTCCTAATGACTTCATTTAGCGTGAAAAAGACCGGTGTCCGAATACTTTTTATGCGATACATTTTAAGTTATTTTTCTATTTTGTTTAAAGTTCCGAAAGTTAATTATTCCTTGCTGTTGCTGCAGTGTATGCAGAAATAGTGTGTAAAGTACACACTGAGAATCTTTTCAAGCCGAAAACATACGCACAACAAAGATAAAATCGAAATTTTAGCTATAAACAAGGGCTGTCCGAATACTTTTTGCACTCACTGCAGATCGCTCTGCCCTGATCGTAGCGCTGAGGAAATTATTGATAACCAATCAAAATGAGACGAGTGGCAACGTAGATCAAGCTTTTACGAAATGGTAAAAAATACCTCATAGTTCATCTCTTCTGTTAAACCTGGAGATATGGTTAGGCCCTGACATAATATTGTCAGTGTCACGATGAAAAATATCTATTTGTAATTGCTCAAGCAATCTAAGCTTCCTCGGACAAACTCTATGCACAAATGATTGGCTGCTTTCAGGTTGTCTCCCGCGTCTGTTCATCTCAGGCGACGACATGTTTCGTAAACGTTACAGTTTGCTTCTTCAGGTCCAAAGGTCAAGGTCACTTCGGAGCTGAAGAGGAAAACAGCAACGTTTGCGAAACACATCGTCGCCTGAGATGAACAAACGCGGGAGAGAAACGGAAAGCCGCTAATCTTTCGACACCACTCCGCGGAAGCCAATCTTTCCAACATCTATTCACAAATACTTAAATTCTGAATTAGTCACTGAAGGCAAGTGAATACTACAGACAAATCACTTAAGCTAATTTAATTATTCGTGTAGCCCTCAATTCTTGACGTATTTAAAATTCTAATTTCGATCAATGTATGCAAATTTGTATTACTTCGTACTTAAGTTTTGAATTTGCGGGTACAAAGAATCGTTAGAGGATGTGGACGCAGCTAGGAATCGCGAGTTAAAAGTATTTCACACTGAACAGTAACAGTGTTGGTTTATAGCGTTGATAGCGGAAAGTAATCCTAAAAGCCAACCTCTGGAAAGCACCCAGAGAAGACCACTGGAGGGGCAGCGGAAGAAGAGAGGGGAAGTTACTCACGGACAGCGAAGCGCTGAGGCGAGATGTTCCATCGGCCACAAGTCCGATCGAATGGATTTCGAACTCCAACACGCCTTCCATCGCACTCACTCCGCTCAGCGTCCTCCAAAACACACTCGGCCTCGAGCAACAAATAAATCACGTCACTGACGCACAGTATAAGTTCCCATTCCTTCAAGGAGACGCAGTTCGCTGCACACGAAGTATATTGCAGACGCTGAATAGAATGCGCTCTTTTCTTCTCAATACTGTTTACTTTGGTGCATCCCCATACGACGAGCCGTTCCATATTGTTCTCGCACATTTTAAGCACAAACATCACTCCCCGCACTTCCTATCCATTCTTTCCCAATGCATTTTTTTAAACTTTGATCTTTTAACTTAAAAGGCTACCTTATTTTCGGTGTATACTAAGTGGACCGTTGTCAACATTCGCCTAAACATTGCATACGGCAAGAATAGAAATGAGAATATACTCATGTTAAATTTTCAAATATTAGATACAAACAATCTAAAAATACAATCCACTCCACGCATTTCGAAAATTTAAAGATGGAGACGAAAATATTAATTTGGTAACACGTCACTAAAAAGACCAGTAAAGCGTAAGCTACGCGTCCGAATAACTGTCCTCCACTCAAACTCAATCCTGGACGACGAAATACGCACGCACGCCTGCTCCTGATGTGGTCGACTTGAGGCGCGTCCCTACGTTTACTGCGGAGACGCGAATACTGCGTTCTGCCGAGCTCTCGACGTCCGCACGTGGGACTGGAGTAAATCCATTGAGTCAACCTAGCTGGCTAGGCTCGACGGCCACTGACACAGGGGTTTCTACTTCGCCTACAGCAGTGTTATTCAGCGGTGGCAACCGTTCGTATTTATTTCCCAAGTCTCCATGAGGTGACTTCAGCGCCCTAGACATCTATGCCTGTGGCTGGTGAATTAGTCACTGAAGGCAAGCAAATTGCAAAGACAAATTGCACAAGCCAATTTAATTATTCCTGTAGCTGTTAGTTAATGATACATCTATAATAGTTACTATTTCCGGAGTAGAAATGCATATGTTCAACTTTAAAAAACCGTGCGATCCTCGGAAATAAATAGAAAGTTTCGAACAATGCCTGAAAAGTGAAAAAAATGAATAAAATATTACACCAAACTGTATCTCCTATGATACTCAATAATCTTGTTCAGTTGTTTTCCTAAAAAAAGTCGAAATAATAGGATTCGATCGCTTGAGAAAACGTTGCGGGTTCCTGAGCCTCATTATTATTTTATTTTATTGCATTAAACTCTCTTAGATTATTATGACTAGTCACTTAAATCATATAGATATTTAGTTACATTGGTAAAAAGGAGGAAAACGTAATTTTCCTGCAATACCTTACTAGTAATATAAATTCATTAATTTGGAGCGCATGCAGCTGTACACTGAAAAATTACCAAATAGAATTACAATAATTAATAGTAGTGGGCGTAACTTGGTTGAAATCCCTAATCGTAGAAATAGAAGGAAAAAGAAAATTTATTATTCCCTCTATTCCCACAAAAAAATTGCTTTCGTATATATTATAATAATTATAATGCCCTTAACCTTTAGATTAGAAGATTTTCTACAAACCAGACTCAAACCGGCTACACTATGGTTGAATAATTAGTAGTCACCCACTGCGGTAAGGCTTGTACTATAAAAGTATTTTCCATTTAGAAGTTTTACGAAGTAATGTGCTATAAATGGGCTGCTAAATATTTTTAAGATTATTTTAAATTGAACTATAAGAGCCTTATCGTTAAAAACCTTTATGTCTTGCGTGACTGCGATATATCTCGCCTTAATTTTGCGGCGACGAGTGCAAAAGGCAGCAGCATTTATTAATTTTTTCAGTAGCTAAAAGCTTTTGTAAATGAAAAGCCGTTTCAACATTTCTCCGGCAATGGTTGCCGGCCAGATTTTCCGCTCGCCTATTTTGAAGGTCAATATTTCACGCAAAAAAAGCATTCCATGGTAAAATGAGGCAAGGTGTGAGAACCTACCCTTGAAAGTTATAAAAATATACGCCGCAAAAAGTTTTAGGCATTCCGGGAGAGAGAAAAGTTTTCGGCGCAATCTCTCTTGCCCAAAGGATACCCAAGGGAGATATTCTGGGTTATGATTTCAAAGAGGCAGAGTTGAGGAGGAAAATGGTTTTATCAAAGTAATCTGCATGAAATATTTCATAACATCATAGCACAGTACTAAAATATGTCACATCCCAAATGTGAATAATTCTGAATGAACTAAAGTTAATGCCGTACTTGTTACCGATAAAAACTATTTCAAAGCTCAAAAACGTAATTTAGGTCAATATAAGAGAAAATAGCTCAGGGTAATACACTATACAAGATTTTATACAACATTTGACAAAATTCCCCGGTAATTTTCGAGAAGAAATGGAGAGAGGCAAATGCACATTAGGACATCAATGGAATGCCACGCTGGCCATTGCATTAAAATCAAGAAATTAGTTAGGTGATGCGATGAAGTCATGAGAAAGTACTTTATATCCTACTCATGTGTTGAGATAAACTTATTTTCCATAAGAGTGGCATTTAGTAATACATTTATTACTCTCTAAACTCCTCGGCCGGATTTTTCGATATTAATTAAAACCTACTGTTCACACCACGCCGCTGGACATATTTAAAAAAATAAAAATATTTTGAACATGAATTATAAATGACAACATTTTCGTCGGTATATTCTAGTCCAAAATAAATTCAACCACGGCTAATTAGCAGCTAATTCACTCAGTGTAAGTCAGACAATGTCGTATTCTACTGGAAAAGGTACCTCAAATGTTTCCATGTACAAATGAAATAGAATGATCTCCTCTTTTATTTCAATAAGGTACAGTGAATGCAATTCCGTAAAAATAATATTTTACTGAAGCCAGTGGCGGATCTGTGTTCCCCCCCTCTTGGGTATCCAATTTACACTAGATAGAATGTTAATTTTTTCCGACCCCCACTACTGCTGGAATTTTTAACCCCTCTTAGCCTTGTCCCCCTTGTCCCTATCCTGGATCCGCCATTCACTGAAGGCCCTATGAAGTAGATTAACACATGGTAAGTCAGACAAAAGCACCTGCTTTCTTCAAAATATTTATTTCTCGGTCACAATAATTATTTTTGCAAAACACGTATCAGTTTCAGTGAAAATAGACTTAGTATACGCATACGATATCGTATGAACAGGCTTAGAGCTCTCAATACTTGGATTTGATGCCCATTCTTCGTTTCCTCAACGAACTTCTGCGAGGCCCGCCAAACTATCTCTTCTGCGTAAGATATAGTTTCTAATAGATTTGCTTTTAATCCGATATGTGACGTAAGTGAAATTTTCTCCAGATGATTCCACAGATTAAAGAAATGATATTAGGAAGATAGGTATCAGAATGAAGGGCATTTCTTCATTATACCATCGCTGATCTGCCGATTTCCATTAATTTTAACACGTATTTTCATTTAAGCCTGGTAACAGCAGAATCAAAATTATGCATTTGCCTTCTACAAGCGAGGACAATGTGCCAAAATTTTCACAATATCGAATGGAGAAAATTATTTCCATAGTTTAATTTTATGAATAAATTGTAGCTAGAGGTAATTCGACACTGTTAGCATATTAGTCATTGAGATGACCCAATGATCATCTCAGAACGCCATAATTATGACTAAATTATGACAGAAGATTAAAACTGATTCGGGGAAGAACTACACCTGCACTGTCGAGGCGATGTGGGAAATTTTTCCCGGCTACTAAGATTTTGGCAAAAAAGGTGTGGCAAAAATAGGAACTCTATGTTGCCTAGTTGTGCGTAATAATGTGTGAATTTCTTTGCCGGTGTGCGTAACCCATTTCGTGTGTGGAGCAGGGAGAATGGGTTGGCTGTGTGTGTGTGTTAGTCTGTTCCATGGTCGATAAGTCGTTACATCCCTCCCTCACTGCGAACCTATAATGAAAGTCCCTCTTAACGAACGAGCGAGACTTAGTTTAACGGAAGGAAAACTCGGAATTGGATGGCTGCAGGCGCCATCTGCCGCCACCCCTCCCTTACCTCTCCTAATATACTTCCACCCCCCCCCTCCACATGCCCATGTCCAACGCAACCTTTTACCCCCCCGACGTTTCGATATTTTATCCGCTTACTTCTTCTGCCCGGCCACATTCCGGCATCCGTTCCTCATTCCTTTTCCCCCTTTTCTTCATCCTGCCCCACACCGAACATGGTCCTCCCTTGCAAAACTCTCCCGCTCTGGACGACCACCAATAATCTTTTCTTGCCGGTGCCTCGAGAAGAGGGAGGAAAAAAATAAAAATGGATTTCTTAGTTCCGCCTAAAAGTTCTTACCTCCGCCCCCTCCTTACCATCCCCATCCCATTTCCCCCACCTCTCCACCAATGTCCTCGCTCCATAACAACACTCGCCTAACTACCGCAACCACCCTTCCCTTATTCCATGCTTCCTCAAGACTCTGCTGGAATTATCTTCGTCCTTCATTTCTCAAATCTTCAATTGCCTCATTTTCCTCACATATTTCTCAATGCTTCACGTCTCTGTCCCTAAGATACTGACCATTCTCGGTACCTTTTCCTAAGATTTATAACCTATTTTAATGCTAAAAAAAGAAAACGGGAGTAGTCAGCACTTAATTTCCTCACCAGGCTTAAAAAATAACTTCGCTTTTCTAAGAACTATAGGTGCACTAAGGAAAAAGAACCTAGGCACAGAAAGCTTAAATATTCCGACACAGAAATAAAAAAATAGCGTATCCGAGATTTTCACAGTATGAACGAACTAAAAGTCTGCTCTCTACTTATTTTGTCATCAAATACATAAACAAATATAGTCACGATTTTCGAGATTTACTTGAACTAGTGCTTTAAACCGTCTTATGTACAGTACGAAAATGATTTATTTAAATGATTTTTATCCAAAACTTCAAGCTCATCTGGCCACAGCGTTGAATTTTTACAATTCAGAAAAGTCTAAGGCATTAAACGATGTTTTTTTATATTTAAAGTGAATTAATACAGATTATTATCGGATTACTAAGCTGAAATCAAAAATTCTATCTCCTAAGATTTTAACTACGGAGATCAGTCTAAAAAATATGCAGTAGAAACATTTCAGCATTTTTCCGTGCAAAAATGGATAGACTTGATCGGGCTGGTTCTGCAATCTCCCGATTGCTTATAAAGCGTATTATCAATTACATCTTCATTTCATCATTCACCTATGTGAACGTTGACAGTGTTCAGTGAAGAAGGTGCTTGCGTCTTCACACTGCAGCAGAAAAAATGATGTCAAGATTACAATTTACCACTTACTGTAACATTACGGTTACATATAATGGCTTCATACTACTTCAATGGCTACATAAAATACACTGAATAATCGTATGAAGCATGTAGCAAGAAATCTATTATTGAATTTAATGTGTTTTCATAGCAATTGTTAGAGTAAAATCTCCGATTTTCTTTTCCTTATGGACAGAAGTTAGGAATTTGAAGCAAAATCATTTCGCTCTTACAAAATGATTAATACAGACATTTATCTGTTTTTTCACTCAATACTTACAACACAAACGTATATCAATAATTGCAATTTTATCTTGCTTTTATATTGGCAATTTTCACTGGAATGCGGCTGTCATGATTTCTGTACAGAATGTTCTGCTCATTGTCAGAGCTAACGCCAAGTCAATGGTGAAATGCTTTAATCATCCCACAAAAAAATTTGAATAAATAACTGTGATTTCTCTATGATGGCGCGTCCTTGCAACAATAAGTTATTTTACATTTAAACAGTGTGCCCTGATCAATGTGTCCTTTCTGCTTAACACTCGTTTCTGTACTTGTTTGCGTCCACGTGGGCGGGGAACAAGGAGTGGGCGTTATAAGCTTCGTCCCTTTTCTCGGGATCCGCCTCCCCACCGCCAGACGAGAAACAAACGCCCAACTTCCCAGAAGCAGCAGTGGGCGATTAGTTTCCCTCGTGAAAGTTCAAATGGACAGTGGGGACCGCAGGAGTTGTCGAGGCCCACGTCAAGTGGCCCGGTCGCACTGTCGGGACTCTTCGGCTGACCTCGGCTCTGTTTCCCGCCCTCAGGCACTCAGGAAAGTGAAAGCCCAATCGCAAAAGATGCATGAATATTCCAGCAGGGCGCAGATTCCTTGTCTCTCGGCTAGGAATATGGCTGACATTAAAACAGCTTAGGACCTCTCCACTACGAAAAAATACGCCACTGCAGTGGTCACGTAAAATGAAACGGCTTCATTAAAACAACAGTGAATTTTTCCAGAAAAAGTTTTTGTATCCAGTTTCCTCAGGTTAAACGAGGCTTCGAGTGGGTTGATATGTAAATAGCTGACATAAAAAGGCAGATAGTCTCATTGCTTTTTACTCTATGATACCTATACTAATCGTAATTGAAAAGGTAAAACCATAATTAATAGTTGGAATTGGCAAAATTATGTTAACTGTAAAGAAAATATTAAGAACAAAAATAAATTTATGGTTATTCAATTTCTTTCGTTAAATATGCATCGATTCAGGTAAGCAACGGATGCGCCATAAGGCAGAAATGGAGTTTTTTACCAAATTTATTACTTATCACGATTTCGCCCTCAAGTAAATTCAGGGGATGAAAATAAACATGTCCTTCCCGTTAAAAAAGAGATGCATCCAATTCACACGCTTCAAATTAGAAAAAAGTAATGAGATGAATTTATTACAAAATTAATTCCATAGATGCTTTTTGAGACTATTTTCTGACTATAAGGCAAAATAATTGAGATGGGACAACCAACGAATTTTATTACTTACTGTGTCCCACAAACGAGAAGACTTGAAAGTCATAAAAGAATATTATGATGTGCACAAACCCGAGTGAATTTGCATACTAGGAAATCAAATAGCACAGAAAAGGAAGCGAGTGCATCGCTGTAAATAGGGTAGTTTCCTTCATCAAAGAAAACGAAAGGCGTTGAATGCGATTCGTTACCCGCCATTAGTGTATTCATAATACACAAATTATTTGGTTTTTGAAATACCGGTTTAGACGAATGGCAAGGGTCAAATTTTATCCTCATTTGAAAAAGGCCAGATTGACGCCCATGCGATTCCACACCACGTGACGTCACAGGGACCTAGTTTCTACACGAGGGAATAGGAGTTATACATCGTCTGAGGTTACCAATGCATGCATGAGGCACAGAGCTCAGGGAAACATGTCTTAATAATCACCTATTAAAACTGGCTAAGGTCGGAAAGTTTTCTTCGTTTGATAAGGTATTAATAAACCTTTTTTAAGCCAAGAGCTACCAGCCAGCAAGGTACTCAGCTACCCGCTAGCATCCTGCGTCCTATTAGCGCTCAGAGCCTCGATCAAGGTCACCTCACAAGGCGGGAGGGGGAACCAGAAATGCGTCGCACGGACTTTTTCCCATCATTCCTACTTACGCGTCGCGTTTTCGCGCGCTTGAAAATTTTCACTTTTCATTTAATCGCGAAAAATAGATATCGTCATTTAAAAATCTAAAAGCGTGAAATACGTACTCCAGGAGTAATAATCTTTCGATTTAGACAATAAAAAAATAATAGGAAACCACCCTATTATCCAGCAATTTTCTGACGAATAATAGCCAATCATCGATGGTAGAAGTTCTTTGCCACTTCATCCCACAGCTTTGAACCCTCTAGAAAGTAACACTTCTTTAATTTTTCACTCTTCTCTTGACTCACGAGAACTTACTTCGCCTCCTCAAAGTATCTATCTGCAAATCTCTCTCTTGCGTTGCAACTGCCGCGGTGTTCAGACCTCACCAGCAATCGCTGCTCAGCGGGCGAGTCTTATATTTGATTTTTCTATTTGGTTTTGTTTGTCTTTGTGGATCACCAAAATTGTGGAAAGAAAATAAAATTCACCAACTCATAAATTAACCGCTGTGAATTGGACTCCAGAGAGCAGTTAGAAATTTTAAGAATTATTGAAAGTCAGGACAATACTCTTATAAATGAATATCTTTACCCATCCTTTCCCCCTATTCTGGCGTCCGTTTCAAAAATTCGTCAGGCAGCTAGATAACAATAATAAGATAAACAGATCATTATTTGCGCCTAAAGATGATGATAACTCATCGAAAACCGGGTCGTGCTCTGTAAAAAAAATTGGTATAAGTAATTGTGTAATTTCCAAGATAGCTTAGTGTGGGAAGAGATATTGTTCTCGAAATGGCAAACATTAGTAACCTAAGTATGAGTTATTGGTTCTTTTTATTTCAAAGAATAATTTTCCCGACATTTTAAAAGAAACTCTGTTCAATTGATTATGCATAGAGTGATATACTTCGGTGATTCCATGGACTTCTTACTTTGGGCTCGTCCAGTTTCAAACCATCCATGTTATCATCAAATGACTTCTGTCGATAATACAGCGAGAGTAAATTGAACTATGAGCGCTGAAAATTTTGGTTTATTACAAATATTTAAGAGAATGCGGGTCACACGTAAGCCCCCTCTTTTGACTTACTCTTTTGACTATCAAGCTAACTGGGGCGGATATGGACCGTGTGGAAAATCAAGCAAAATCCTTCATTGAATACATCCGATTTCCCTGGACGAACCACCCTTCGGTTAGGTTCAAAAGTAGAGTTTCGCCGTGTATTATAGAATTGTGTGCAGAGATGTAAATTTTAATTTTCGATATAACAGCATGCACTTGAAGTGTTTTCGCACTAATTGACAAGGGGTGGATATAAAGAAAATAAAAGTCAATAATTTGCTCGAATATTAGAATCTGTAGGGACAGAAAACATTTCCACAACTTTAGATACCTTTTGTTATCCAAAGAGGGAGTGTTGACTCTAAATAAATGTATTGCTCAGCCAGGTATTTATGCATGCGTTGCATTTCAGTGATGAGTTTTGCACTCAAATTGCGAACTGAAGCGTGTGCAATTAAAAATAATGGAGACACCATGGTAAATTATTTTGTCTGCACGGTATTAAAAAGCGTCACATTCAAAACATATTGGATTGCGTTACAACTCTAATTACCAACTGAAGCATGCAAGGGTTACTCACCGGAATACGGGTTAAGTGCAGCACAAAGATTTCCCTCTATCTGCAAAAAAAAAACAGAAAATTACTTCTTGAGTAAACATAAACACTGAAAATTACAAGCAGTAATATCCTTATCAATGAAAATATTAAAACTCTCAAGATTACCCTACATTATGTGTTAATAGGACGAAATGCTTATGCATGCATTGAAATTTTGTATCTTCTTTTATTTCAAGTATCGATTAGAGTAACGATACGACAAATTTAGTTTTATTTACGTACAAGTAGATCATAGAAAATGATAGAAAATTATGGTTAGGGCTGTTAATTATTTAATAATATATTATCGTTGGAAAAATGTGCTCCCATTTTCCAATTTAAATAAGTACTTTCTTCTAACTTTCCCATCACTACAGCTGTGTCGGGGGGAATAGGGATGATTTATAACCCAAACACATCTGTGGCTTTAACAAGAGATTTACAAGAGCATTTCGTCTAGAAAATGCGTAATTTTTATGGAAATAGTTGAAAGGTGCCTGAAAAACAATACCAGGCACTTTGACGGAATATTAAGTGGAAAATTACTCCACTTGAATATGCTCAAACTTAGGACAACAGGAAACTCTGGAATCGGTAAAAACCCACCATACCATTCACCATAGTTTTTTTTATTACAGTGAGCGCTGGAACATTTCAATTATGCAAATGACACTCAACTCTGGAGTACATACAAATATTTTGAAGATCGACATGTTCACGCATGCAAAGCATTTTTTTCTTGGATCAAAATTGTAAGTGCGAGCATTGGATATTCAAATGTCTACCTGCGCCTCGTGCGGGTATTTTAAAAAAAAGTGCTTCAGCTCGGTTTTATCTTATTTGTAAGTACGTCATCGGGGAAAGGTGGTTCCATTTCAACAATGAAAGGAATACCTTCCAAGGGAAATATAGGGATTACCTCATTACTGGATGATACCCTCTTAAATAGTCTACACTCGAGCGATAATTTGTAATGTACTTTTATGCTAAGATTAAAACTGCTATCCAAATGGATTCCGTCCGTGTTTGGAGTACATTATTGCTTTTTTTCAAACCACGAGTAAGGTCTTTCACAGAAAAACTGGTCCAACAAGGATGAAAAACATTACCTCCATCATTTAGTATATTACCTTGGGATGCCGTTTTAATAACACCGGCATTCATAACAGGGATAGCATGTATTTCACTTCTCTATTTATAGTTATTTCAACACCCTTCAGCCATTTTTTCTTGATCCTCAGTTGCATCCTTACTATCGTGGTAATTAAGCGACCTCATTCTTTTTTGGTTCCGAAATAGATGACAACATTTCAATCACGGTGTAAAACATTGTAATTTATATGGATGCAAGAAGTCAAAAGGGTTGTAGCATTACTTAAGCTTACAATTTTGTGATACTAGTATGGGTGAAAGGGTTAGAATCGGAATATATGGCTCTGTCAGTATTGTGCGTGAGAGAGTAACACCACATCGTAGAATGCTATGCTAATATATTGGACACATATTTAACCACCAGAGCCAGATTTTTAACGAGATAAATGACAAGACCATTTATTTGATTCCTTAATACTAACATATTATATGTATGTTATGCTTTGGAAAGATGCGACGCGCGAACGAGAGTACTCATTTTCAATTAATAATCGTGTTGCATCAAATCTGAAATCTCATCAAGTCATCATCCCCATTTTTATTAATTTCAATTGAAAATCCATCGCATCTTACTAGAACATTTACGAGAGGAAATGAATAAAGCTAAAAAACATTGCTGATTACATTTCCGAGCTATTAAGGTTTCAAGCTAAGAATTCACATCTACAGCCAGCTCAAGTGGCTGGTAAAAGCGATGATTAAAGGTAAAACTGATTAACATGCATTGCATGCATATTATGCCCTTTTTTCCGCTTTCAAATACCCATGAATCTAAATTTCTGTTAAAACAGCAATTACTAAACCATGATCATAGAAAGGTAAAACTATACGCTATTAAGAAAGTCAAGATGTTCGAGAGCTACTTTCTAAAGAAAGTTAGCAGCGACACAGCAGGGACACGAATGACTCAATTTCCCGCATTTCTAGATCACCCGTGTCGGATAACGAACAGCAATTAATGAAGAGAGAGAGAGAGAGATGTGAATGTGAGAGAGAACAGAGAGCGAGGTGCGGATTTCTAATTTAAATAAACAAGGGCCGTATCAAGCGGAAGCCACCGTGGGAGATGCAAACGACTGAAACTTTAGGACTTGTAGGTCGCCCACCTCGGCCGCCGCTAAAAACCTTCAATCAAATGCCGTGCGCGAGGAAGAGCGTGTGGTGTAACGGGGAAGGCATGCCGAAGGAATTGGGGCGGCCCGAAAATGTTAGCCTGGGTGTGTATAGCTTCGCACTTGGGAGCGGTGGACATGCATAATGCATGTGAAGGGTAAGGGTTGATACGGAAGTGGATGAGAAAAGGAATGGGAAGGGAGGGAAAGTTAAAGGATAGGGAAGAGAGAGAGAGAGAGAGAGGAAGGAGGCGTAAAAGGAGAGAGAATAATGGACACGAGAGAGAAGAGGAAATTAGATGATGGGGAGGAAATGAAGTGGAGATGGGATATACCCTGAAAATAGTGACAAGGGCGAGCAAACCACTTAGATACGCAAGCCCACGCCGCACACAGTGATACGAGCCAGCCGGCCAGCAGCTAAAGATCAGAACATTGTTCCACGTCATGAAGCAGAGAGGCAGAGTTGAACGGTACTGCAGAAGTGCACTGGGTACGTCTGAATGGTATCGACTCGAATGGCGTTTATACAGCCGCTAAAAGGCAAATAGGTTGGTTTTCTATTATTTTTTTACTGCCTAAATCGAAAGATTATTACTCCTGGAGTACGTATTTCATGCTTATAGATTTTTAAATGACGATATCTATTTTTCCTGATTAGATGAAAAACGAAAATTTTCAAGCGCGCGAAAACGCGACGGCTAACTATGAATGATGGGAAAACTCCGAGTGACGTCGCTCTGGTTTCCGCTGCCGCAAGTGAGGTGACCTTGGGGCGAGGCTTTGAGCGCTGATACGAAGCAGGATGCTAGCAGGTAGCAGAGTACCCTGCAAGCTGGTAGCGCTTGGCTTAAATAAGGATCATTAATGCCTTATCAAACGAAGGAATCTTTCCGAATTTAGGTATTTTTAATGTGTGGTTATCATGAGATATTTCCCTGAGCTCTGTGTCTCATGCATGCATTGGTAATCTCAGACGATGTAAAACTCCTATCTACTCGTATAGAAACTAGGTCCCTGTTACGTCACGTGGAGTGGAATCGCATGGGCGCTAGTCTGGCCTTTTTCAAATGAGGATAAAATTGACCATTGACTTTCGTCTAAACGCGGATTTCTAGAACCAAATAATATGTTATGAATACACTAATGGTGGGTAAAGAATCGCATTCAATGCCTTTCGTTTTCTTTGATGAAGGAAACTACCCTATTGCCTCGGGAAGAAACCAATTAGCGTGAAGTTCACCACCGTTCATGCAGAAAATTTGAAATAATTCACACTTATACACTATATATAACAGGAGAGAACAAGGATAAGGCGTATTCACAGACTTGACCAGCAGAAATCTAACGATATAGTTCTTTTGTTCAAAGAAAACATATAGTGTTTCATGGTGCTGGCTGACCTGTAATCGAACCACGGTACTTTGGCTTTCCCGGCCGCTACGTAGAGCAGTGCGCTGTCCATATTCCTTAAATAAAGCCATCTCTGACAAGTTAAATTAAAATTCCATTATAATGCAATGGCACGGCATTCTAAATGTCCGCGGTTCGATTCTTGGTGCAAGTGAATTTCACTCACGACAATTTTCGTGAATTTCACCACCATTCATGCAGAAAATGTGAAAGCAATCGCTTTTAAATAGGTACTATGTGTAGCTAAAGTGACCAAGAGGACGGCGTAATCACAGATCTATCTTATAGAAATCTATGGATAAAGTTCTCTAGTTAAAAATGCATGGAATATCATGAATTTCTGTTGATACTTCCCACTTAATTAACTTATTATTAAGAGAACCTCTGGCTTTACTCCAATCCAAGCATCCATGACTCACACATAGAAAAAGTTAAGTATTCTCAATTGAATAATGAACTACGCCCGAAATAAGCTAAGCCAAGCCAAGCCAAAAAAGCGTATTGAACCACCTCAAACTGTGATCACAAACTCTAGGCAAGCCATGTGATAATTTCGCAAAATTTTCAATAACCCCAATAACTACGTGCGATGATTTTAGCCCTCTTTGCTCAATATTAATTCTTATAAATAACCATGACGATCACACGATATGACTAATATATTTATAAAACTTCTTCCTTTTGTAGCAACTAATACTGAGAAGTTAAGGTAACGATGGCGCAGGAGGGAGAATGTTTATGATCAAATTTAATGGTGCTTTCTAACTGCCCGGTGATGCTATACATGCAATATTCCTGGGTAAGAGAGAACGAGGGATGATGTAAAAAGGGAAGAGAATTATGGGAAGGACTAGGTGGGAGAGGAGGAAATTAAAGGCGACTGAGGAAATTGAATCGAAGCGGGAAACAGCGCCACACAAAGGCAATGTCCAAGTCATCCTTTGCCTCTTATCATCGACTCCCGCACCGTTAGACGGGAATACTACGAGAACCAGACAGCCACGCCCACTCAAGGGGGAGCGTTATTTCCACTCGATCGGCATTTTATCCTCTAGTTGCATTAATTCAGAACTTAAGATATCATATATGTTTAACCAAAATTGTTATAACTTCGTGGCAGTCTCTAATATTCATGCTTGTTCGGGATGGAGAAAAATTGTGTCCAAAAATTGTAGAATAAAATAAAATAACTTTGTTTTATTCCACACTTTATTTTAAATAGCACGACCCGGGTTTCAGCATCTAATGCTATTATCATGCTATCACCTGATGATAGCACTAGATGCTGAAACCCGGGTCGTGCTATTTAAAATAAAGTGTGGAATAAGACAAAGTTATTTTATTTTATTCTATAATGAAGCAATTCAACAAAATAACGCCTGAGACCGTGTCTTGTATCCAAAAATTGTATCCCAGGATTGCTGATGCCAGTAAGAACGATGATCGCAAACGATTTTTAGGCCGAAAACGGATATTTAGGTCGGCAGAATGATCCGGACAACTCGTGAGTTTGAATTCTTTGCCCGTCGGAGATCGCGATTCATCCAAGGCAGCTCTCTAGTTTTCCTGGTTGCGAAGCAACATGGCAAAGTCGTGCAGAGTGGGAGTGCTTGGTGCAAAAATTCTGTAATTTAAAAATGGCGCGTTTCGACCTGTACATCATTGGTAATTTTCGTTCCTACAGGCATCAGCTATCCAAGGTTAGAGTTTCGTGACAAAATTTTTACCCACTCTGCATACGAGTGCGCACTACTCATACTGGCTTAATACGTAGTCACCCTTACGGGTGCAAGGTTACGTACACCCAGTAGCGGATTCTGGATAGGGACAAGGGGGAGGCTAAGTATAGAATAGAATAGAATATTTTTATTAAGCTCTAGGTAAAACCTATGAGAGCAAAAAAAATAGAAAATACAGGAAATGTTCAACTCCTAATAAAAGGCATTTCGGCAAAAATAAGGCATTAAGGAGATTATTGTTAGGCTAACAAGTAGTAGATATTTATACAAAAAATGTAAAATATTCAATACTAATAACAGAAAAATATAAGTTCTAACTTAGACAGTAATGAACACACACATACATATACACATTTATGTAAAGAGTTTTGATAACATCACACTAAGGAGTTGAGGAGACTGAATTAAGCCCCAGATTTCAAATAGGAGTACAGCCTTCTTTTGAACGACTGAAGTGATTGTGACGTCTTTATATTTGGCGGAAGAGAGTTCCAGAATCTATACGCAGTTGGATGGAAAGATTGGAAATATATATTGGTATGGGCTTGAGGAATTTGAAGGTCAGAAACACGGCGGGTGGAAATTTCAGTGACTTTTCCAGTAAGTATGGGGTAAGCTCCCAGAAGTATTGCGGGTCCGAACAAAAGTACCATTCTATCTAGCGTAAATTAGATGTCCAACGGGCCCCCTAAGCCCCCCCCCCCCCCGCACCCTCCCGCCCTGCATACACCAAGGATGAAATCCGCCATGAAGAAATATTTAGCTGAACTCAGATTCGAATTGGGATCTCCCGATTGTCGGTCAGGTATTCTAACCAGTTACACCACCTAGCGATCTTCCCAGGGCGAATCTCAGGTTGTGTCTTTTCTTCCACAGCGGCTCAGTGAGCACGACCTCCGTCTCAAGTGCCGCAGCGATGACTTGTGACGTCAACACCTTGTTCGGTGAAACCCAGCCACAGATTCACTCTCAGAAGACGGCTTGGAGGTGTAACTGGTTAGCATGCCTGACCGGCATTCGGTAGGTATGGTATTTGGAGAGGCGACCGACAGCTGAGGTCATTTGCGCCATGAGGGAAAGGTATGGAAGGAAGGGTGGAGAGAAACCGGGCGTCGGCATTAGCCTGCTCTTAACGAAAGGCACCAAGGGGACCACGGCTTAACGTCCCATCCGACGGACGAAATGTTGCACTTGAAATGTCCTTCACACAACATTCAAGCAGGGATCGGGCAGTCTCTGAAAATTCTCTGCCGCTGCCGGGATTTGAACCCGGACCAACCGGATGGGAAGCCAACACACTAGCCACAACACCAACACGATCCCCCCGGTATTCGGGAAATCCGGGTTTGAATCCCGGCGAAGCCAAATAATTTATCATGGGGAAATTCATCCTTGGTAAACACAACAAAGTAGGGGTTACACAAAATGGTAATGCTATCGACTGATTCAGATGACTTTTTCATCATTTTCAAGGCAAATAGTTGGTTTTGAAATCTGTTTGTCTTCAAAATAACACCTCACAGGAAAATCAGTTTATTCCTACCTGGAATTAACAAAGAACTAATTACTTAAATTGTGAGATCGAAAATTATATCTTCTGATATCAACGAGGCAACCAAGTACTGCGCCCATCCCATGATTTTTATCTCTGTTAAATGTTCATGTTAAATAATTTTAATGATTCATTTGGAGGCATGGATGGAAGAGGAAGTCTGCCTGCTTATCATTTCAGTGATAACAGAGTTCATGGTCAAGAAATATGATATAATTTTCAATCGCCCCATTTAGTTTGCTCGTGGACCCTTGGAAGGAGAAGGGAGTCGAGCTGTTCTGAGATCTTGCCCCTTCTTCGCCGGGCACCTTTCCATTCTTTACCCAGAATTGCAGCTTCTCGCTGCCTCGCTGCCTTTTATGTCTCGGGGAGCGGAATAGCGGAGGCACTTGGGTTGTCGGAATCCTACCCACGTAGCGGAGCAAACCCATCTGGGCTTGCTTTTGAAGTTATGACATCGCCTCTTTCTTCGCCGCTTCCCTCTAATTGCACCCGAAGGATTTCATGACCCCCGGCAAACGGCGAACACACAAACTTGCGATCACTGGAGCGATGAAATACAATTCCGCGGAGGGAATGACGACGCCATAAACATGTAATACCCACGGCACGCGATGAAAAATGAAACCAATGAGAAGGTCGTAGAGGTTAAAACGATATGGAACGGTCCGTGAAATGCTGCTGCCGAATGGGACCTCTCTTTCTCTCTCTGGTGGGAAGTGAAGAACTGATGTTGTAGCAAACGCACCTCCATTTAAATCCCCTAAGAAACCTTCATTGGGGCATTATTCTCATAACCATAAGATGCTACACGCTATAGATGATTATAGGGAGAAAATAACTTTTAACTTAGAAAATTAGAAGTTCATTGCTTTACTTTTCCCTCCCAGAGCTAATGTGTTTCGACGAAGAAATGCTAATAATACTTGATAGAATTGTATTATTAATAAAATTATACTGAAACAGTAATTTTTGTATGATTTTGAAGATGAAGTAACGCAAGCTATAATGCTCAAATTTCTGGCGAAAAACGTTTTCTCGTCAAAATAACGATTACTAATAAATTTTTATTATTTAATGGTCAAATATTTTGTCATGGCTAACTATTTAGTTAAATTTCAACTTTATAATGCAAGTATTTTCATATAGTGCCATCATCGATCGATATTGGGAAGGGAATGTACCGTATGAAAGTTAGGACACGAAATATTTTCCCAATGTAAGAACGTGATAATTAATACCCGCAAGATAATTTTTGTTTATTTTGATGCGAGAATTTTTTTCCTAAAAGATTCCTTTTACGTTTACTTAACCCTTAGCATAAAAAGTTTATCAAGCAGGCAAAATCAAAAATTTCTTGGCGATAAAACTTAGCAAATGATAACTAATAAACCTACCGGTTTGAATCTACTTCTCCAAGCCAGATATTTAACAACTTGCCAGCAAAACTATATGTAGAATACAGAAAAAGAGGCACCGCTCTTCATTATCA
The DNA here is from genome assembly GCF_921293095.1 of Ischnura elegans. Taxonomy (NCBI): domain Eukaryota; kingdom Metazoa; phylum Arthropoda; class Insecta; order Odonata; family Coenagrionidae; genus Ischnura; species Ischnura elegans. The sequence continues at coordinate 127,337,062 of NC_060248.1, forward strand.
TAGGGTAAAACACTTTTATCCCTAAACAGCTCTGAGGCGGCACGCAGGGTAATCTGCAGATGTAGAACAACTTTCAGTTCTAATACATACCTCCCGTAAATTGTTATTAATAGCAATTTTATGCTTAAACGTAAAAAAGGCTCAAGCTATACTCAAAATACAGGAATACTGTATGAAGTATTTGCAATGAACCTACGCTTTGTCAGACACTATTACTGGTGCGCACAGTAGCATGGAGCCTTGTGCAAACGTAACGTCCTTAAGCATCTATTTGTGGTATATATTATTCCAAATGATTCAAGTGCATACAGCTGAAAACATCATTCAATACATTTACCTCCTTACCTGTTTTTTGCCGCAAGCCCTCGCCATTTGAAGGAATAGCAATCTAACTTCTTAACGTTTGTCTAATTTAAAAGCAGTAAGCAAAGAAAACATTGAATTATGTCTCGTTTTCCACAAATAAGTGAGCAAGTTTCTCTGTAGCGTACAAAATGTAATAAAATAGACAATAACAACAATTACCTACCTATTCTTCGGCCCATAAAAGACATAATAAACAGAGAAAACGGCCGAGTATTTCTTAATTGTAATCATGTCGCCCTTCTGCCTTTAAGCTTCAATCTAATTTCGTTTTAGCTCCTTCATTTCAAGGGCAAATTAGCTTATGGAATTTTTGTTTTAATAAGTTTTTAAAATATTTTGGAGCCTATAATAAAAAATAATGAATAATGGAGAATATAACCTAAATAGCATAGTACTCTTTCATATCGGGAGGCAAAATACGATGGTACAGAACAAGAGAGATAATTTGATAGGACTGATTGTCTTACAACGGCTATAGCATTTGCTTTATGGTATATTTTGAATGGAAGGTTAGCGGCAATCGAATTTAATACCGACAGAGTAGGAGAGGTCATATGATTTTGACTAGTATTTCCATAATTATTTCATTTAGTATTTTTAGTATTTTAGTATTCCGTGATTATGCTGAAGTTGGGGTTTAAATGTTGGAGTTTGCTCTTGGTTAATACGCAGTCATCTTGAGCACTCTTTTATGTACTCTCAAGAGATCTAGGCAGAGGAAACACTAGTTCGTCCCGTTGAAGTTAGATTAATACTGCTACTTCGTGCGATCATTTATTGGTTTACAAAATGTTCGCAACGCGTCGATGAACGCAATGTGATCCATTTATTCCCATTTTTTCAAAAGATTATTTAAATTCGTAAGTTAGTATTTGGAATAGAAAAATATTGCATTCAGTATAATGTAAAGGGCGAAGAAAAATTGTACCACGTAATTTAATTCCCGGATAGCTGATGCCACTAAGAACCAAAATCATCAATGGTTAAGTCGATTAAGCTCCGAGCGCTCCGATTGGTCGCGAGTTTGCCCTGTTGCCGGATGCCTTGGATATATCGCGATCTCCGACAGCCAAAGTATTCGAAGTCATGAGTTTTCCAGAGAATTCGGCAACAGGGCAAACTCTTGACCAAACGGGTCACTTGGCTAAAAGTTTCTGTACTTAGTTTAAAAATGGTACGTTTTTCAAGCTAAACAGAATTGGTAAATTTGGTTCCTAATTGCATTAGCTACCCATGGATATAATTTCGCGACAAAATTTTTCTCCACCCTCTAATTTCATAAATGTGGATTGCCCATAAATCGGTGGGTGAGTCAACTCTCCGTGGCCGACTCGTGAATCCTCTACCGTTACATTCGTGACTAGCAGCGTCATGGCAGCAAGTTCCTCAGCCAGGTTGACTCTGCAGCTCTACCTGTCGTTGCCTTGTCGCCTATAGTTGTGGCGCTGCTGTCTGTCATGGTGTTGCACCTGTTTCTGATTGTTAGATTTTTGAAAAGGATACCCACTGCAGTGGGGAGACAGGAATGAATTGTGGCTTACCACTGTTTGCCTTCCATTTTGCGGGTAGAGTGTTTCTGGTCCGATTTTGCACGTTTTTTTTGTCCGTAACTTTACGCAATGATGAGCTGCGGCGGACCACGTCTAAAATGTAAGTAAAGAAATCCTGCGTCGCATGCACAAAACCTTCTCCCTGTAGCTCTTTGTAAGACCGAGATAGACCCTAAAGTGTGACTGCACAAAATCGTTCTCACTTAGGTTGATGAAGAAGTCAGTGATTCGAAAGCTTCCGAGTTTATTTTCCCGTGTGAGTGTTTCTTTTTTTGTGTCTCTATGTGTATTGATATTGACTTGAACTATTTATATTGCGTGCTACGTGCATTTCATTTTTCCAAATGTAACACACACACATCTATTTATGCATTTAAATGGTTCAAGTCAATATCGATAAAAGCGGTGGCCAATTTCCTCTTGTAGGCATTCAAATGGTGAAGGTCTCTCCCTCCAGATTTTGGTGCATTCCGCGCCCTTCCCCGTCTAAAACCTCGAGGCGTCCTCGCTCCCGCTGTTAACAGCAGACAGACGCGCACATCACCACCGCGGCACCACACGACAAAGGAAATCGAGAGTTCGCCGGAGAATTCCGTTCGCCGTCGCCTCGCGTTTTCCTTCTCGCCACGCGCCATTGAGGCGCACAAACAGTCGAGCGGTTTTAATTAAGCGCCGAGAGGACAATGCGAACACATGCCGTGAACGCACAACTTGAGCTATCAACAACTTTCACTCCAAGGACAGCGCACCAAATCGTTGTCACTCAGGATGAGGACTTTCACTTCAGTCAGCCTTGCATTTCGTGCTTACATTTTTTACGCACGATTAAAAATAATGAAACTTTACCTCCATTAACAAATGAAGAGGCTAATTTTGGGCGAACTCGAAATTGGCCGTCAAATTTGATGAAGAAATGATACAAATACCTGCAGGCATAGAAGGCGGAATATTTTTCACGTGAAGCTGAACTGGATTTTATGATCAAGTAGCTACAAACAATATGAAGCCTTTGTAATAGAAAAATAAATTTCTCAAAACGTGAGCCTTAAATGTCTCTGATAATAAAAAAAAAATATAACACCTCGAAATGATCAACAAATAATTTCACTTGGTATTTTTACAAGTTAAACGCAAAGTAGTAGTTCCAAAATGCTGAGATGCATCAATATTTTCATTCAATTATTCCACAAAATAACAACAATGAAATCACAACGTGCGGAGAAAACGGCTCAACAAGAAGAAAGTCCATTGATCGTTTTTACTCAAATTTAAAAGCCACTCATAGAAGCAAAAGTTAAAAACTATTAATTATTTATTTATCCACCTTTTGAAAGTAGAAACATATACAACAATTGCACTAAATAACCAATTTCCTTATTTGCATGCCTACAGATGTAAATAATTACATTTAGATTCAGTTTTCTCAAATATGATATTTTTAATGATTCAACTGAAAATAAAATTCGTAAAAAACAATTTTTCTGAGAGCTTATTATGGAAAAAAGTCACGCAGTTCCATTCCCGGCTAATGAATATTCCCTTCAATTGAAAATACCAGTGATTGGAAGTAAATACATTTTGAAAAATGAAAAAAATGCTCAAATGGGCAGTCCATTAACCCTTTTATGCCGAAGGTTTGAGAAATGCGAGTTTTACACTGATTTTTAGATATTGTCGATAAAAATACGATGGAAACCAATATCCGAAAGAAAAAACAATGTATCTCTTGCCAATTATTAATTACGAGGTGTTCCAAAAATGGAACACTAGGCAAGTCCACTACTATGACGTACTCATGGATGGCATGCAAAAAATTTGATTAAGACTTTTATTAACTCACTATTAAGAATGATATCCAGGAGAGCACTTAAGATGCAAGGGTATATTGCAGTTTTTACATTAAAAAGTGGTATTTTAATGGTATTTTACACAGCGAGTTTGCTTTCCCTGCTTTACATTCTCATGATTCATGCCGTCATGACGTCTGTCAAGTTTACGATTCATAGATTTCATGGTCTCCCTTTCCCACCAGGCTCAGAAGAATTTCCGTATGTCTCTGTATAGTGACGGGTCATACGGCGACGAAATTCAAGAAGATCCATTGGCTTCACATCGTTTATTTTATGCAATTGCAAAGGATTTTGTAAAGCCAGCTCAAAGCAGAATAACCGGAGGGCTAGAGTACCATTTCTTTCCACGGTTTGATGCTTGATACTTGTCAATATTTTCATCAGCTCGGTCCACTCCTCCCGTTTACTGATTATAGACCTTGATTGAATGTGGCAGAGGAACTTGTATCATTTTTTCTGCTTTTGATAATAACGACTGACTGTTGCAAAAGGATTGACACCGGCACCAGAGGATGCAGCAGTTACAACACTTTTATCATTTCATTTACAAACAATATTGCCTTTTCCATCAATTCGGTAATCGAATGTGCCTCAATCTTTTTTATTTAGGGTAGCATCAGACAGTAAAGGAGGTTTGTTTACGCGATTCTTTCTCGCTATGTCAGTTGCTTGATGGCCCATTGAATGAAGTTTATCAAGGAGTGCAATGATTGTAAACAAGTTGTCAAACACAAAATGGTATTTACCGGGATTCTGCGTTGTGAGTGCCTCAGTGAATTGCAAAACAATTGAGGCACCTACACCATATTATTGGTATTGAGTGTTCGGATTTTTTCCTTGATAAGGCTGAAACCTGCAAATGTAGCCTAGACGCACCAGAATTTATACCCAAACCGAAAAGGCTTACCCCGAATGAACGGTTTGCACACGTCAAGACCGAAACAGGGAATCATGGCCTCATCAAAGCTGAAGTATATTTCATTTGGCACAAATTTCATACATCTGTCATTCAGACGCTCAGTTAGAAGTCGCAGCTTGGAAAACTTGTCCGTGTGGTTCAAGATAGAAATGTCAGCAAAATGCAAACTTGAAAATATTGTTTCAAATCGGTCACGTCCCATTGCACCACTAACTAGAGAATTATGCGAATCTGGTCTTTGCTCCCAAAGCATACATCGTCTCGGAACAGAGACGTAACCACTCAGGAAAATTATTCCAAAAAAAACCGAAGTCAGTTCAAGGTTCACTTCAATATCCAGAAAGAATTCTAAATATTCTGTAGGGGTTTTCATTTTCGTGATTTGTTCTTCTGAAACTCTACCTCCTGCTGGCTAGGCAGTCAGATCGGCTTTCTTCCATTTGAGCACAACTTTGGTTACCTTTTTTCTTTGAGCAAGAAGAGGTTTAGGCGAAGCAGAAACCGATGCACCGCCATTTTCAGTAGTATCACCATCCGGTATCAGAAAAAGGTTAAAGTTCTCGTCAGAAGAACCATGAATGAGATGAGCAGAAGCGCGCAGCAATGAACCGGGAAGATTATTAATTGTTCCACACCTAATTGCTGACTTTATTTATAATTAAAGTGAACATTACAGTGCGCCTGAATGTACGCATAATAGTAGTGGATTTGAATTCTTCTCGGGTTTCCATCCGGGTGAGCTCCATCTCCATCGCTGCCGACGTTTCGATAGAATCCTTTTCTATCGTCATCAGGGCCGATGACGATATCATCAGTCATCATCGGCCCTGATGACGATAGAAAAGGATTCTATCGAAACGTCGGCAGCGATGGAGATGGAGCTCACCCGGATGGAAACCCGAGAAGAATTCACCGCCATCATACGCCGGGAAAAAGTGAAATCTTACAGTAGTGGATTTGCCTAGTATTCCAAAAATGGAACACTGTTAAATAAAAGCTTATAACTAAAACAAAATATGTTGTTTCAAAAATTTCTTCATTAAGCACAGTAGGTTAACTATTAATGAATATGCAGGGAAACATTTACAACATTTGGGCGTAATGGCAAATAGTTATTAATATAACATTAGAGATGGTCACAGAAAAAAAGACCGATATTTCTCAACACACTGGCTGCGATAGGTTGGCAAAACTGACTAAATCTTTGCACCCCATAATATAATATATCTTTATAAAGAGGTACAAAAAGAAAAACCGTGGCATATTTGTATATATTTGAGTCGTAGTCATTAAATTAGAAAGTTACATCGGGTGTTCCAAAAATGGAACACTAGGCATAAATGGGTTTCGAGAGTATTGGTTGGATTTTGATCGAATAAATGTTCACTTTCACTTCTTTGAATGGTCCAATGATTGCTTCTCACGTTTTCACCAATTGTTTCGAGCATATATGCCTAATATTATAAATGTGTGAATATTTCAATGATTATTTGGACGCAATTCCTGAAATATTTTAGAGAAAGATTGAAAAAACCCTCAATCATTTTAGACTCTTGATTTACTATTAAGAGTTTTTAAACTGCAAAATTATTATTTATCATATCTTTATCATGTACTTCTATCGCCGACTTTTCGCCGCGTGGATAAAAATCCGATTTAAGGTATTCCTAATTTTAAATCTAAGTAGACGCTAAAAAAAATCTGAAAACTATTGTTGCTGCGAAACATACTTTTTAAATTCTTATGGGGCAGCAATAAAATTTTTGGCTAATATTTTCTAAAATAATCAGGTATTTTGCGTTTCCCTGAACTAGTGTCCAACATAAATAAATGACGTTTCCTTAGAGATTGAGAAGGAGTTCGATTTGTGGGCCCGCACGGCGATGATTTGATGATTTCTTAGAGCCTTATTATTGTGGGAAAACACAGTTGAGTTTTCAACACCTGCTGAATTGTAGTACATATATGGTTTTAGTATTTGTTATGTAAATAAAACCGTATTTATAAAAAAGAGATTTGGTGCGTTGCAACATTTTTGATATCATGTTATAATGGGCAGTCCATTAATTGAGGGCATGGAATCAAATACACTTACGATCGACAGCTATATTCACGAATTTCAATTTCAATAATAACAAATAACATTGCACCACGAACCGAAACAGAGAATTTTGATTGAATATTTGGCTATTTTGCAATGAGGCACAATTATGGAGGGATAAAAAAAAAACCTGGATAGATTAGCATTTTGAATACAAGTCGAAAAAAAATAAGTTCCGTCGGTCGATTCCTAGTTCAGGATAGCTCTTCCCGTTGCAATTTACGAAATATAATGTTTTGCCTGTATTTATGAAACTTTATACGAATCATTTTCTTTTTACTTTACCCATCTTATAAATCACATTCAGAGCAAATCTATAGGAAAAAAACTGTGAAGATCTGAAGCGCGTACGGCGAACGATGGTATCCGAGTCTAAATTTCGGCTGAGCATTCAAGTGAGTAGACGTGGTCGAGAGACTAGCTTCGGTCGAGGCGTAGCACCCTCCCACAGACTGGATGCTTCATCGGTTAGCGTCCTAATTGACTCTCCTGCGGCCTGCTCCAGCCTTCGCTATCTGACCGTGACTAAATTTCCCTAGAGGGGGAAAAATTTGAGAAAATTCGGTTTAAAAAAACAGAAAAAATGCATGCAGTAGGTACTTTTCTTTTTCTAGTCTTGGTCAATGCCAAAAAGCGAGGGATGGATTACACAGGCCAACAATAAAAAAGCTTTTTCGCTGAAAATACCTTATTCTTATGCTTTTTAAGTTGCTGAATCCAAATGTGATGGTTTTAAAGTTGTATCACCCATCATTTATTCACATTTTACAGTCAAATTTATGAAATCAAGCAATATTTTTAGAATTTAACAGCTTTTTTATAGTTATAATAAAATTGAAAAAGTAGGTCTAATGAACGAAGATAATTGGGGGTATCTGTTGGTACTTCACCGAGAAGAATAGCAAACGATTCATCGCAGAAAAAGCTACACAAGAAGCTTCAAGGAAAAACGGGAAATAAAACGTAGACCAATTTTCAGCTGACAAGTTAACCCTGTCTTATCACGCTGTAGTAAATACAAACAATTTTATCGCGATGTAGTGAACAGTAAATACAAACTCTTTTATGATGTCATATAGTGTTTCATTGATTTCCCTATATACCGTATAGAGGTATTAGACTTAATATTAAAATACATATTGCTAGAAAACTATGGGTCATACAAACAATCTAAGGCCAGATTTAGATTCAGCACATAAAAATCTATAAAGATCAGTTATTAAAATAAAAAAGTTTTCAAACAAAATTTTTTTGTTGGCCTGTGTTATAGAAGAGAAAAAAAAACCGGATTCTTCGCTGCCCTGTGCCTGCGACCCGCTGCCACATCGCCGTACTAGATAACATTAGACCACTCGACTTCTCTCGAATTCGTTCCCATATGCACGTGGCCGGGACGACTGGTTCGCAACGCATTGCACAAAATGTATCATGCCCTCGTCCGTTCTCGGATGCAAGCGACGAATGAAATCGGACCCGCTTTTTTCAGCCCCTGTCGGTCGCTTCATCTCTCTCTAATCGCGGAGTAGCTAACCTAAAGTTCACCCGCTCGGAGTCACCTCTAATTTTATCTGTACCAGCAATTCTACCGTTTCCTCGGTTACCCATATTTTTTTCACCTCGATAATTTTAGTCCGACGTATCTCTTGCGTGTCTCTTCTGAAGCCATACATAGCTGCTGCGGTCTCGCAGAGAATACTACAGATACCCAGAGGTAAATTTCAACATGATATCTTATCCGAAAGATATGCATGGCTATAAACGGCTAAATTCTGTAATTTAACTAAACTAATTTTGCCTAACCCATGGCTTTATTTACAGAAATTTGAAAATAAAGTTGAGAAGACATCAAAAAAATTAATTAAATCCCATACGTTTGGATCATTAAAACAGTTTTAGTTCAACTAGGAATAAAATTTAGCGTTTGAAAATTTCAAAACAAAAAAAAATACAAGACAAGGCCCTAAAAAGTACAAGACAGCAAGGTGAATGCAGAAAACAAACATTTCAAAGCAAATATAGGAATTTAGTTATTATATTTTTAGTATTAATTCTTGCATAAATTCATTTTGGCTAAAATGGCTTTGCAATCAAATTTAACAATGGAGATTCTTTACATAGATATTGCATAGGGATCTACATTTTCGAATTCTGACGTTAATGGGATAATGAGACGATTATAAAGCCTGAAAAATAACTTCCAATAGCTAAAGAGTAATTTCTGGAAATATACTAATCATATTGACCGTAAAAATCTGTGATTGCTCGCAGCATTTGATTACACACTTCCGTCGTTAAGTATCATCAAAAATTTCAACTGTAAAACGTCATATGCTTCAAAATTGTCTTCGGAAACCTCAATGAATTTTTCAACACAGGTTTTTGCTGAAATTTTCTCTTTAATTACTTTTCTCAATTAGTTCTTGAATCTTGAAATATAATTATTTTCACACTCATTTCTTCAGGTTTTTCTCAATGTATTCCTGATTTTCCTTTATATTTCCTATAATAATATACTTTTGATAGCCACTCATTTACCAAAATTCTTAACTAACATCACATAAAAAGAGCGTTAGAACTTTTCCTTTCTACAAATTTTACATGATGCATGCAGCTAGTAATACCACTTGTATTTGTATTCCTTCACTGCTTCATATCGTATTGGCACCTTCTCCAATCATGTAACTGGTAACCGTAGGCAAATAAAATAATGAAATAAATCCCATTTGACGCATTCAACTTTATTTTATTTACCAAAAGTTACCGACACGCCTAAGCAACTTATTTACTATTAGGCGATACATCTTACTGTTGTATGAAGTTGATTGTGACACGTTAAACAAATGCTTTAAACTGTCAAAAACCTATGGAAAGTGAGTAGTATTCGCTCAGTTCCATTTGAAAAATCACTCTTTATTTATGCGAACACTGTCCCTGAACAACGGATTTAGCGATCGCAAACGAAGCCGATGAAATTAAATCCAGTCACGTGAATCTTCCCCCTGTTGGTCATATTTTCCCCGTATTCCCCGAGGGAAGTGAATTGGAAAATAATGTGAAAAAAATTCGTTTTCGAGTGAAGGGACAATATGTGGCATTTAAACGAGCCATCCAGCCTCCGTCCTCAACTCGCTCAGTCAACGACAGCAACGGCATCCCCTCGATTTCGCTCAGGATCAGCATCCCTCCGAACTCAGACGCAGATTCACTGATTGTGGCAGAGTTACGGTCGAAATTGTTTCATTATTTCCAAACGAGCTCTCCCAATCTGTCCACCTTTGCGATAGATCGTTGCATGAGTTTGTATGGAAGAATTTTATTTTGGGTCAACCGTGCAAGAATATCTATAAAAACATTCATCTTGTGCCAAATTAACTTGCAATAGGCGCAACTTTCCATATTGCAATGCATCCGCCTAGAATAAGTAATAGGTTAAAAAGTAAACTTTGTTGTATTCACTTTGTTGTTTGTCCACACAGTATTTATTGAAAACGCCTACCTGTGTCGATATTTTCAGATTAGGCTAACCTCTTTGATAATTAATTACCTGAAAGGGTTGAAACCGGTTGAAGTTTCAATAAAAACTGTGGAGAATGCAGCAAAGTCAACTTTTTAATGTATCATGTCACCATTCCACAAAGTGAACTTGCAATCATGAACACCTCGACGTATCGAGATATCAAAAGCTATAGAGCCTATGCAACATGTTAAAAATGGATATAAGAATAACTCATAAATATTTCAATACCGTAATTCAACAATTCGCGAACATAATCTTGCAAAGCGTATTATACGCACTTAGTTTGTACAATTTCGCACTCATTTTTTATTATGCGCAAAGGTTAAGAAAAGACTTAGCTGTTTCACAAAATAAAATATATTTGCGACCGGTTTCGATACAGCGTATCATCCGCTGATACGCTGTATCGAAACCGGTCGCAAATATATTTTATTTTGTGAAATAGCTAAGTCTTTTCTTAACCTTTGTGCATCATGAAGGAGTTTCACCATGTTACGCCAACCACCATCGCATTTTTCATTTTTTATTACTTTATTTGTAAGGTGGAATGGAAACAATGTATGCCTGTGACCAAAGAGCATGGATGTAAACATTTAAATATTTTTAGCAACAATTTTTGCATGTGCAGTCGGATTCTTAAGTATTGTAAAGATTTGAGCGACGCCATTTTCGCCGGAGTTTGGTAATGGAGTTTCGGCATCTTCTATTTTACCAGTAGGAGAAAAATTGAACAATATTCCCACCTACTGCAATATTTATATTGAAAAATCATTAAAGGGAAATGTATACGGGATATACTCGATATTTATTGCCAGATGAATTGTGCAGCTGATGCTAGTTAATAAATCTAACTGCGTAATAATCAACTTCAATTCAAATCAACGTAAATTTACTTTCTCTCCCAAATTGGCCAATCAGTCGAAGTATATATTCTAACAATTAACGCTCTAGTTTTTCGTTAAGAGATAACGAACATGTACATATAAAATACTCGTCGCAATATCACGGCAAATAATGCCACTACGTGTTAAAAATCAGTTTGATTTAGTGACAATAGAGGACTGGTCGTTTCCTTGCATGATTTAGAAAGGTCGTAATGAGACACCACTTGAATCGGTGAGTGAGTTGACATATTGGTAAAGCAGAGACTTATCCACGCCACGAGTGTGAACTCGGTAATTTGAATCTATCCGAAGAATCCTTTTTTCAGAGAAATATGAGCCAATTACTACAATACATATTTTTCACTGTCCACTTTACCGTATATTTACCACTTATATCGTTACAAAATTGGCCGTGGTTATTAGTTAAAATGTGGTTACGGAGCCACGTAATAGTGAGAGGTACAAGTTGGGTCCAAATAATAATCTAAATACAGAAAAACTTATAGTTTTTTAAAATCAAATTAATTTATTACGAATAACATGGAAATACGTAGCCTAGTTTTCAAACATACCATAGCAAAGGTGGAAAAAATAGCCGCACAAAAATGTAAAAAAGGGAAACATTTAATGATTTCTTCAGGATATGTAATATAATTAGGAATTGAATTGCAGTTAAACTTGAAAATGGCGATAGCTCCAAAATGTCGTCAATATTTATGCTAATTATAATCGTCCGAAAATATTCTATCAAGAATAATCACGATAAAATGTTATTAAAAAATGAGAACAAATTGATGAATAGCCATTAACCTGAACAGCAATCACTTGACTTCCTCAGGCATTTCAACGCTAACTTTAACAACAAAGTTGGAATCAAAATGATAAGTTCAAAATAAATATTGATATTAATCACGACGACTGTGGTTGACCATTTTCAGAAATTAATAATGGCCTGCTAACATATTAATTACGTTTAAAGAAATGTTGACCACAGCTATCCTATATCACTTGAGTTGACGAAATTTTCTGAAATTTTCGCTAAAAATTTTATTTTCGAATGTTATTAATAAGCTATCCTTTTTAGGTGATCCATTTATCTCAGATAATAACAGTGAGAATAGAGTTGAAAATATCCTGACCTAGAGAATAAATTACTAACTCTTATTTCTAAGGACTCAAATCTTCATTGTAACGAAAATACTTTAGGATTGCATGAAGAAACTCTTGAAAATAATCGCATGTCATCCAAGAGTATCTTTTCATAAAATCTTTTCCTTCTTCATGTCATCTTAATTGCAATATATAATGCCGAGAATTGATTTATTTTCATTGAATGGTAATCCGTACACACGACTGATGATTCTGAGACTCTTAGTTTCACTGATTTTTGTTGTAATTTTTGGGGATTGAAAAAATATATTTATCTTTTATTATCTAAAAGACACCGAGGAAGATAAGGAACAATTCAACTAAATTCAGGGTATACCAAAGCCTATCTTTCTTTTCCTAATGAAAAAAAAAAGTTTGAAAAAAATCTATCCGTCAGCATGGCGTGGAGAGGAAATAAAACAAGGAATCGCAAAAGGACGAGCGTGATTCGGAGATGTAATTTTTTACGATGGAAAGGTCACTGACGATTAAGGCCTGCTCACGCAAACTTTTCTCCGCGATAATAGCGGAGGGGAAAAAAACCTCGTCCGACGAAGCAAGGGTAAGGTCCTCTGGAGAGACAGTGAGATTAGAGCGTGCAGTTCAATGTGGGGGCGGATATCGCTCGGAAGGAGAGGATAAGCCGCTGGCCTCTCTCTTGGAGCGCCAAGGGCAATCCGATGGAGCGACGAAGGTCGTCTCTTTCCATCTCCCGCATCACCTTGCCCCCGGGGCGGACGCGGACGATTTTCGCGCAATTACTCGCCCCCCGTCCGCTGCAAGGCAGCCGCTGAGAACGAACGAAGCCGTAAAAATCCCGAAGCACTTTCAAGCACCACCTCGTCTAAGTGAGAGGGCGGACGGGTTGAAGCGATTGAGCTCGCGAGAGTGTGTACGTCCAAGCGTGACGAATGAACTGTCAACGGCACTTTCTGGGTCGCGGATGTAGGCGGGAGGTCAGCATTGAGAAGGAGAACATAATTGATCCGGAGAAATCAAGCGTGGTTCCAAGAATAGAGTTGCGAACCTCTTTCACCTCTACTTCCTGGAAAAGGGATTTCCAAACGCTCCTGAATTTTTAATATTTTTTTAAACAAAGTCTTTAAATGCTCTAGGATAATTGCAGCTTATAGCTTTAGTCTCATTTGATTAGAGGATAAAATTGTAATTGAACGATCTTCCATCGTTAATAGCAAAACATAACAACATACATTATGCATTGAAAAAGTTAGATTTAAAAGCAGCGTTATCTCTACTTATTAAATTTTTAGTCAACTTTCTACATCTATATAATTCTTAGTTCCTTAAATAATTCGATCCAGGATTAGATGTTAAGCATGGTTCCACGAATAAGCAGATACTCAATTAGAGCAATGAATTTATAATATCACTACTATAAAATGTCAGCAACACCGAAGCAATTTTTCAAATAGGCTGAAAACAAGCACGGCATTTCCAATATTACGCATCCTGTTCATTAAAAATATTGTAGGTCAAATAAGGATGCATATAAGTGTTGGAGTACTGAGTAAGGGGCATTTAAAATCTATCTAACAATATCAATTTTGCCACCAGGGCTTTCCATTCCTTTATAAAATCGGTAAGTAGCCAATTTTTTAACGATACGTCCACAAGTGTGTTTATCAGGTCTTAATTTAAGAAAGTCTTCGTGCAATACCATTGCTTGGAGAGCTGACACTGTGTACATCAGTTTCTGCTGCATCCTGTCCTTAATACCTCCCTTATGATGGGCTCGTTCACCAAATTTTTTGTCGTTGCTTATGATAGTTTGGAAAAAAGATACTCTTATTGCTCGATTTTTTTAATTGACGCGCGGCGAAGCCTACTTATCGAGCTATTAGCCGCGAAAAACCGATGGCATTCAACCTTTCGTATTCGAGTTGATGACATCATGAACGAGTATTTCACCACCTGTCACTCCTCCTCGGTCTTTCCTATCGGTCTCCGTGGTCTGTTTTATGCACTCTTGCTAATGATTTGTTCCTTCATCGTAAGTTTCTCCCTGCACGAGTGAATGAGAATTGCATTGTGTCGATCGCCTATTTGGAGTGACGGCTTCCCACTCCGTGGGTCCGGGTTCAAATGCCGGCAGTGCAAAGACTGCCCGAACCCTAGTTGAGTTCTTTGTGGAGGGCACATCATCCGTCGGATGGGATGTAAAGTCGAGGTCCCTCAGCGGCTTTCGTGAGGAGCAGGCTAATGCCAACGCTGGGTTTCTCTCTAACATTCCTTCCCCTACCTTGCCCTTTCCTAATGGCCCATAGGGCCTCAGCTGTCAGTCCCTTACTGGGATTGTCATATCGTGCCATGGAGCAAATGAACCAAAGCCGTAATTTCGCCACCAACTCATGAAAAGTGATAACAAAAACATTCGCGTTTTTTTTAATTTTAAACTTATGGTATAAAATCCTATATGATATGCAGTACAATGTTTTGGAAGTTATCAACACTACTAAAATAAGAAATTTCAATATTTCCACTGAATATATTTTCACACCACACGTTTAGCTGCAACAATAACATTTTTTTTGTGAATGATGCATAGTCAAGTTCAGGACGTATTTAAAGTTAAACTAGTTTTGTTGTAAACCACAAGAGGCGCCGCGTCGTGCAAAACTAAACTCAGTAGAAATATAGCAATTCTTATTTTAACTACTTTGATGGAAAAGCTGAATGGAGAGGATGTGAAATATCATATTTAATATTTCTTTCTCATATTTCTTCTCCGATGCGTCAAAAACTGCCACGGGCGCCCAGACTGCGTTGCCCATATGTTTTGAATTTGAATATATTTTTTTTATAACGCTCAAGGTAAAACCTATGAGAGCAAATAATAGAAAATACAGGAAATGTTCCACTCTTAATAAAAGGCATTTTGACGAAAATATGGCATTATGGAGATTATTGCTAGGCTAGCAAGTAGTAGCTATTTAAAAAAAAAACGTTAAATATTCAATACTAATAACAGAAAAATATAAGTTTTAACACAGACTGTAATGAAAACACACATACATATACACATTTATGTAGATAGTTTTGATAACATCACAACTTTAAGATGATAACTTTGATGAGTTGAGGAGACTGAATTAAGCCCCAGACTTCAAATAGGAGTACAACATTCCTTTAAACGACCGAAGTGATTGTGACATATCTATATTTGGCGGAAGAGAGTTCCAGAATCTAGACGCAGTTGGATGAAAAGATTTGAAATATATATTAGTGCGGGCTTGGGGAATTTGAAGGTCAGAAACACGGCGGGTGGAAATTCCATTAACTTTTTTGTGGGGGATGAATAATTCGTACAGGTATACAGGAGTCTGTTTTTGGAATAAGGAGAACAGAAAAGATCCCAGGATATAATCCCTTCGGCTGTGAAGAGGTAATCAATTCAGATCAGTGTAGAATTTGGACAAATATTCATCTCTACTTCTACTACTACTATCTTTGGACAAATGTTAAGAGAATTTATCTGGGATCCGCTAGACACTCGGAGGCTACGCGCTAGGCCTGCAAGTAGATTTCTTAGCGATTGATAATAGATATCATCAACCCGTTAACTACTCGCGTGGGGTGATGATAGATCCCCAGGATATTAAATTTATTGTGTACTTCCATGGTGATTTGCTAACACAACTTAGCTACTTAGTAGGTTCAAGTCCACTCCCCCCCCCCTCCCAACAACCTGCCCGAGTCATAGAGAGTTTTTTGTCAGCCCATCTCAGCCCTGTGAAGTGTAAACATTGTGCTAAGTGATCTGGGAACTCGGGCATGTCCCCGCGCCAATAGTTGCGTTATAGATGTCTCGTTATTTTGCATTGAAGTAACTACCATTGTAAAGTGAAATGGTATATATACTTTATTTTCCGTTTTGCTATAATAATTGAATAGGGTGGTTTCCTATTATTCTTTTTATTGACTAAATCGAAATATTATTACTCCTGGGGTACATATTTAACGTTTTTAGATTTTTAAATGACGATATCTATTTTTTGAGATTAAATGGAAAGTGAAAATTTTCAAGCGCGCGAGAACGCGACGACTAAGTATGAATGCTGGGAAAGCCCCGTGTGACGTCATTCTGGTTCCCACTGCCACAACGTGAGGTCACCTTGGGGCGAGGATATGTGCGCCACTACGATGCAGGATACTAGCAGGCAGCAGAGTACCCTGCTAGCAGGTAGCGGTTGGCTTAATTATGGATTATTAATACCTTATCAAACGAAGAAAACTTTCCGACCATAGGCAGTTTTAATAGGTGATTATTAAGACATGTTTCTCTGAGCTCTGTGCCTTATGCATGCATTGGTAATTTCAGACGATGTAAAACTCCTATCCACTCGTATAGAAACTAGGTCCCTGTGACGTCACGTGGAGTGGAATCGCATGGGCGCCAATCTGGCCTTTTTCAAATGCAGTTAAAAATTGACCATTGCCATTCGTCTAAACTAGGATTTCTATAACCAAATGATTTGTATATTATGAATACATTAATGGTGGTTAACGAATCGCAATCAATGCCTTTCGTTTTCTTTGACGAAGGAAATTACCCTATTATGAGTTCCCAGGGCCTGAATGAAGAGAAAATAAAATATGAGTTTACGTTTTCACAAAAAATACTGTTTTTTTAATATGAAAAAATATCAAAATTTAATAATCTACAACTGCTGAAAACAATGGAAAACTTTAAAAATTCATGGTTGTTTGGTAAAAATATCATTAGTTATTAAGAATTTAAATAATTAATTTGGGTATCTAATATGTCCCCACCCCAGTACTAACGTTTCAAAAAACCACGCCCGTAGTTAAGGGTTAAGAACAACACGGAGTACATCATCTTAAAGCCCCACTACACATTCAGGCCCAGCACAAGCGATAAATTGAGAGATATTGCGCCGAACGGATAGATTTGGGAATTCGTTTTCCTCCGATATCGCCAGTAACTCCAGCCTTAAAATTCTTGAACGCCCAGTTTATTTCTTTATTTCAGTAGTCCGACACAGTGTTCCTCACCTCCGTAATTCTTCTCGCTCTGAAGTAATGTCTGCCCCATCATTGGTCCCACTATCCTCCCGTAGGAATTTCCATGATATTTCCTTAATTTTCAATGCCTTAAATGGCAAGTTCCGATCCTCAGATATGCTGCCTTTCTTTTCACTCCACATTCCCACCCGCTCCTTCCGTAATAACCACCTACTACACCAACCTAAATTCCGTCTTCCTCTCTCTCTCAGAGATCACTTTTTTACAGACTCCCTACCTCCTTCAATGCCATTTAGAGTATTCACCCTTCCCTGGATCTTTCAATGCCCATCATATCATTCAAGAGGCAGCTTCGAAAAGCCATCTCCTGAATCCCTTTTTTTATATCCTTTTTGTAGTATTTTTATAGTTTATATTTGTTAAAGCTGCAGATTTTATGTTTTGTATTCAATGTAAAGGCCATTTGGCTGTTTTTGAATAATTTAATAATTAAATATCAATAAAGGCCTTTAATCGATGCTATTCACAATATTGTTTGGGTATTTGCTTTTTGTATCCAAACGGCTTGCGTCCTAACACCACCTAGGAGACGCCTTTTTTAGGCGGCTTGCGGGGTGGAATGTAGCTTTAACCCCTTCCAATTCGATTAATTTTCCGAATATCGTAATCCTATTCTCTATTTATTTTCTGCTGTGGTTCTCTTTTAAATGGAAGGTAATGCACTGATATTTTGTAATTTGTAATAAATGTGGAACCGAGAAATAAAATGTGATTATTACTACGCATGGAGAACACAGCTATTGCTACTCGAATGAAATCATTTTTATCCTCCAATGCATCATGTTTCATGAAATACGAATTATTTATGTATACTGTTTGTTTTAAAATTTTTAAGTTTTCAAAATAATTATATTGTTCCTCTAACAAGTAGTACTAAAATTAAGAAAATCCGATGACGATGAGATACTCTCGTCATTGCGCGGTTTGGCTTCGAAAGTTCATGACTCTAGCTAGACTCGTCATTAGAACGCAAGGGGTTAATTTGATTTTTTTAAATTGTGATTTCGGGTTCCAGTAAACGTGCCCATTTCTACACATCAGGGATCACCTTGGACGCTCCGAAAGCAATTGACCCGAGGCGAGGGAAATTAATTGAACGCTTCGCGCCGGCGATTCGTGGCACAGTAACTGGGCGAGGAGGGCCGTCAAACGCACTCACGTGAGCGAGGAGTCTACTCCCATTGGTCGTCCGAAAAGCCCCCTCCCCCCCCGAGGGCCGCACCCTTTCCGACAATCTTGACTGCGCCGCCCGGTTAAATATTTAGCGCGGGCATGTTTTGTTCCCATCGCCACTGCTCGACCGAATTTGTTCGGGAAAGGCAGGGTTGCGGAGGGGGGGGGGCTAGATACCCCTGGGGAGTGGTAACGATTAGTGACGCGTCCAGTGGGGGAGAGAGAGGTGGGAGGATGGGAGGATCAGCGTATGGCAGCCAACATATCAGACTGCTTTCGATGATCAGTCCCTGGAGGTGCTTTGAGAGCGCTGGACGGCCAAACGGTGTTTCGAAAGTCTGCATCTCCCGCGGGCACTGGAGGCGAGGGAGATGAAGCAATCACGCATTCTGCTGAGAGCACGGCCCTTTGCTTTTAATCCAATATTGAAACGCACCAAGAAATATTTTTGCACTGAGGTATTATACAGTACCAGCGTGATTCAGGAATGTACCCGGGGGAAAGGTGGGGGTGGACTTTGAAGGCCCCAACTCTCCCAAAAATCTTTCTCTTGCTGCGACTACCCATGATACATTGTTGAGGAGGCCACTTCATCTACTTACCACCTCGCAAGCCAGGAATTTCGTTCGGGGGGTTTAAAAACAGGGGGGAAGTTTTTTAAAAAAATAGGTACCAAGTAGAGGGTTTTAAACTATTTTTAACACTTTTCATAATCAAAAAACTTCATTTACCAAAGAAATCCTTCGTTAATTCACGATTTTTCAAATATTTTGTTCTCTTTCATGAAGCAAAGTAATTGTATTTTTCATATTCCGGGGGGTCCGGACATCCTGAACTACGCCGCTGTTGCAAGCCGCCTCGATAGGTGTGCGGCGGGGGTCTTAGGACACCAGTCGTTATCAAATAAGAAGGAAATGAAACGAAGTTCCGCCAAGCATTAATTAAAGTCCTTTATCGTTCTGAGGGAAAACGAATTCCCTTTCCTATCTATCCATTGAGCAAATTATCTCTCTTCATTTATCGTTTCTGTCAGACCAGGAATTATAGAGAGGCTTTAAAATGACGCTCTCCGTGTCGCTCTTAAAGGTGTATATTCTCAATTGCTCAAGCAGTTAAAGCTTAGTGCAGCCTGGGCTGTTAAACGAATTAGGCTGAGAGTCTGTAGCAACTCCCAGCCTAATGCGTCTAACATATGAGTAACACTTTCTGTACGCCCGGAGCAGTTTTTGACGAAAACATTAGGTAGCAGTAGGTACTAGCCCCAGGGTATCTGCCCTTTGACGCTCCATTTGTCGATATAGTTACATTTCATGTCTGCCAATAACCAATGAATTTTAGGTTCAGCACGAAATGTATAGGTGATTTAATGGAATGCATAGTTTGCCAATGAATACGAATTGATAAAAAAAACAAAAGTATAGGCAGCCTGCATAACTCCCTAGGACTTCCGAAGAAAATGTCCGGTCAGGTGCCTGATGTGATTACAACTTACAAGTAAAAACTGTTAATTATCAATATAAAAATATTTTAATGGGTTGAGCATCACGCTTAGGTAGAACTTTGTGATCAATAATTAGATAAAGATTACCGTAAAACCGATTTCATAGACTATTTTAGGGGTATAGGAATTGATTATTCGAGACCAGTTGTTCCGCGTTTCACTGAAATAAAGATAAATCTAATAAGAACAAAGACCGATGGAATTTATTTCACGAAAAAAGTCAAGATAAGTATTCAAACAATTTACACTATTGTTCAAGGTAATTAGACTATGAATTGGTTCCTTTTAGGCGTTATAACCTTGGAAATTAAACTTGCCAACTGTCATTAAAAACTATAAAACTCATGCACAACAAACAGCAAACAAGATAAGAATGAGTTAAATCGGCTAAAATATGCAACTCTCCTTTATGAAAAGTTTTACTCCGGCAATTCTGGGGTAACTGGCATATTTCCTGGATATTCAAGAGAGTAAATAGCGGAATGCGGAAGTGGAGATTTTTCCTAGCGGCATTATGAAAGCAATTATTTCAGGGGCAGTAGCAGAAAAAGAAGGCTGTATAATGAATAGAAAATTATACCTCAGTGTAATAACAAAGGTGATAAAAGAGTCTTAATAGATTTTACAGTACGATGGAGTAATAAATGCAATTTTTTATAGTCAATGCCCAACAAAGAGTTCCGAGAAACTTGAATACATTGTGAAGTACATATTCCGAGTCATTTCAAACCGTTGATTTGTGCGTTGAAGCCCTATTGGAAAAAAAGTTTTGTTTTCAAGTAACCTTTGAAACTACAACGCATCATATTTCGTTTGTTGATTAATATAAATTTTCATTTTTTATTGTATTCCATAACTTTTATGCACAAATACACCCGTTACCACATGAGAGTAATCGCGATTTTGAAATACAAATCCTAGAAAAAGAATCTAAAACGGGTAATTTCTTTGGACAACAATGGGTGAGGTGGAATATTAAGGGGACTTTAAAAAAACTGTGGAATGGTTATCGATTGTTTAAGCTGAGGAATCTCCACTAAACTGTAAACTAGAAATAATCACTGCCAACAATGAGTTCACTGCCCTTTTCAAATACAAATTCCAGAAAATAAGTCAAGAAAGGGCAATTTATCTGGACAAAAATTGGCGAGGTAGATAATTAAGGGCATATTTAGGAAAAATCGTGGAAAAGATGTAACAACCTTCAGAAGTAGAATCTCCATTAAACCATGAACGAGAAGGAATCACTGCCTACACTTTTATTTCCTCTCTTCCCACAAAACAGACACCGTGTTCACTTTCACCATTCACCACTCTCGCCACAACAAACTATCCACACCTTCCCCACACTTTTGACTCTCACCGAAGAAGCCATTCCAGTTTAATGCCACCGCGTCACGCAACGGGGGAACGGCGATTTCTAGCCAAGTTATTTGTCGCGGTTTTTCTCATTCTTTCGACATCATCGCACCTTTCCGGAGAATTTCCGGGGAACGACCTGCGAGAAGGCACGGGGAAGGTGGCGCCTCCCATTCTGCGGTGGGCGAAAAAAAGGTCCTTTCCCTCCTCTCGCTCGTGGAGTAGTTTATTTTTTTATATCACTTTTTTCCCAGACCCTTGCTCAGCCTCCCACACCGTGGCAAAACCACCACCTGTCCTCCTCCCCTTCCAAGGAGACTACATGACCAGGCATCTGGACCGAGTAAGAATATATACCGATACATTATAAAGCAAAATTTTCAAAACTTACGAATTAATTACCGAAAAAATTGCAGCTATTGCAATAGGAAATATAAAAAAAAACATATACGTTATACGTAGCCATCCCAGGTAGTACACGAAAAGTTTCCTCTATGCAAAATCAATGGAATATCTCTCTAATCGCCCACAACATGAGACCATATCATGATAGTCTGATGGAGAAAATTGTCAAAGAACAATCGGAAGAAAGGAAAACAAATATAACCACAGAGTACTACCTAGCATTTATTGAAGTCCTTTACTGTTTGGTCAAAATGAATTCCTGTACCTACTCGTTCGGCAAACGACCGATATCTCTCTTAATTTATTGTTAAGGCCAGACCTATGAACATTGTGATTCTATGATGTTGTGATTCTATGTTCTATGATGATATACTCCTCGTTGCTCCGGACGAAATATTTTCATTAGCTCAAGCAATCCAATGTTATCACATTGCCTCCAAGTCTCCAACGGTTCTCGGCCTACTATGCCTAAAAGCTGGGTGTTCTGTGTAATTCCATTGCAGTTTTGCCAATACGTATCGATACATGGCGAAAATATGCGGATTATACTGGCATAATCGAGACATACCACGCATTCCTACTCACGTCAACACATCGGGCACAACAATAGCGCCCAGCCGTGAAAATGGCCCAGCTCCTTGTGCCCAAGACTTTCTTATTCTTATCTCGTTTCCATGGGATACACCCTCTACCGCATCCCCCTCAGCATCCAACCAACCCCTCTCCCTCCCCCAAACCTCTCATGCTCCCCATCCTACTACCCTCTGCTTACGATCCCCGCAAAGGCTTTACGTCCGTGGAAAGAGGTGTAATAGAATGGAGACGTGTCGGGCGAATAAAGGCGGTCCGCCAAACCCCTTCACCCCGGGCCATAGTTTCTCCGCTCATTCACGGGTCTGATGGTGGACGCGGCAAGGGCCGGCTATTCCACCCTCCGTAGTAAAACCCGCCCGCCTGCGTTGTGTGTTACCTTCGCACTTGAGTGTGAGGCGGTCAGTCTCTTGGGACCGTAACAGTGGCTCGCCATAACTCCGACCTCCCGTCTCATCCTCCAACGCAGTGTAACAGTGAGAGAGGGCGAATTTTGGCTCCCGTGCAAGCGACCAAAATCGAATGGTACACGAGTTTCAGAGCACTCATGATCCTATTGGACGTAACTTAGACAAGGAAGACTGTTGATTACCTGAGTTTTTAGTTGGAAACGTTTAAATAAACTTGTAAATTTAATTAATGCTTATTTATAGTAGATGTTTCATAATTAAATGTTTTACTCCGTAATTAAACCCAACAGTTGGTTTTATTTACAGGATATTTTTTAGACACCTGAATTTGTAATGGAAATGAGGAAATTAGCATCACGGAATGGTGTTCGCAAGTAATTTTGATGCTTATCAGTATCTTCAAAATATTATCACATTTTAATTAATCACCCACAATATTTTAAAGAGAAACATATAGTACACCAGATAGGTAAGAGTAGAATTTAGGATTTATGCCATTAGTATTCATATATTCAGGGCGTTGGGGATAGTTCATTTCCCTGGGCACACTTGCACGTCGATGATTTTAGTTTTGGGCTGTAAGAAGGCTTCTCCCCGGGTATGAACAAGGGACACTTAAGTCAACAGCCAAGCGCTCCAACCACTTGGCAACCGCGCTCACTCATATGAATTTACAACTAACGAATATAACGGGTGGGGAAAAATTTTGCCATGGAATTTTTACCCTGGATATCTTATGCCAGAAGGAACCAAAATTACCCGTGATGTTTTTGTAGAAAACGCACCATTTTTTAACGATAGGAACTTTGAGCCAAGCGCTCAGATAGGCCTCGAATTTAACCTGATCTCGATGCTTAGGATATATCGCGATCTCTATCAGACAAAGCTTTCAAAGTCGTGAGTTGTCTTGAGCATCCGGCAAAAGGGCCAACACACGACCAATCCGAGCGCTTGGCTAAAGATTTCTGCAGTTTAAAAATGGTGCTTCTTCGACCAAAACATCATGAGTATTTTGTTTCCTACTGGCCTCAGCTATAGAGGGTTAGCCTTCCGTCGGATGCAATGGATCTGACAGGCAAAGAGCAAGTGTTTTTTTCATTTATTCGTGCCACTAAGTGACATAGACCCTTTACGCTAATAGTAGCTCTTTTGTTTTGACACGTTATATGCAGTCTTTCACTTTTTGCATTAATGCCGACTGATAAGTGGCGAATTATTTAGAAAAATTAAGCAAAATTGTGCCACAATAGAGTGATATAAAATCATTATCAGATTATAAGATAATAAAATAAAAAAGCACTTATCTAGTTCACGTGCTAAAATACGTTACATATAACAATACTATATAGCCTAAAGGCCACGTTAAATCGTACCTTGTTGGATCGATCCGGGGCTATATGATGGCATGTAAAGGGGTGTATGCATAGCATGAAAGACATCGCGTAAGTGTACGACTACACTAATAATGGTGCCCAAAACTTTAAAGGCGTATCACTTGGCCTTGCTAAGAGTTAATAACGTTCTTTCATTACTTTGCCTGACAGGCATATTGCTCCTAAACTCATAAATTCCGATATTGCTCCCGACGAAAGGTTAAATTTCGTGACTTAATTTTTCTCCAAACTGTATAGAAATACAAGTAGTGTTAGGAATTAAAAATTGACGCTCCTGTTAGAGGTTACGTTTTAATTACGCTGTTACATCTTTACCTTCCCACTCGACCTGCGGCTGTCCCTCAGGCTGTAGAAGGCATAAAAGCGGCTCGCCATAACTCCGTTCCGTGCTCATCCGCCTACATCACCGAAGCATCTCACACGCGGTCCGCCTCCTCTTGTATTCGCTCCGCATGCGCGAGTTTTAAGGTCTAGGCCGTGCGGAGGTTTACACCTCGAGGATATTCGGTCACGAGAGGGCGGAGTGGGACAGCGAAGTATTCCCTGAGGAGAGTCACTCACTCGCGAAATGGGAGAGCCGGGTTGATCCATGTCTGTTGATGCCTCTATCCTATTCACGCCACCGACTGATATTAACACCACAGTGGACGAGCTATTACTTTCAAATGGTGAGATCGTGAGAGACACCACAGAATTTCACCATTTTCAGTGGCCTCTATGAATAAGAAAGCGATACAAACGTCAATTTTTTTAATATAATTTTTTAAAATGATATCATATTTGTTTATACCATTTTATTTTAGAAGGAACTGATTTTCGTTCACTGATAAACTAGTTAAGATGATGTAGCAAGATTTCATAAATAACTTTGTTCTTTTTTTAATCTCTTATAGAATTTATCCACATTTTTCTCTTCCCAACCTGCAAGGGCCGTTAATATTTTAAATGAGTTTGATTATTTTTAATTATATCTAGCATAATATTATATCTTTACGATGCTTGGTTAGAATTTATGATATCCTTGCTACCAGAGAAGTGATATTAATATGATAAAAGATAATGTTGAAAACTGTTGATTATAGTTAAAACTACCGTAATGTGTGGGTAATATTATGGGGTAATGCAAATAGTGTATACCATTATTTTTTTATAAAAAAATGAATTCATAGTGGTCAGATGTCTGCATATGAAAATAAAAACGAACACAAGTATTGAATCTATGCATAACAATTAGGCTATTTGACTCTTGAAAAATTACAAAGATATATGATGACATTAGATAACCACTTTCGTAATAATCATAAAAAATATGTCATACGCAGATGATTGAAAAAATTCGAGCCGTAGGAAAGAATATTATACCTTTTAAATAGATTTAGTATGGCAAAAAAGGAATGGAAGGGGCAATACCAAAAGAATTTAATATGATACCATTTGGTACTTGTAATTCAACCGCATAAAATGAAGTAAGATTAAAATCAAAACAAGGCTGATAGAATAATGAAAGTGCTGTAAAAAAAAAATGTGTCGCTGTTCTATAGATCCAAAAATATATCTCATAAAATTTGCACCAATGGAGTATGAAAATAAAGTATGTAATTTATACAAGAAAAACCTTCAATTATATCATTCAAAAATATTATTTAAATTTCGGTTGTGATAAATTTGGAAGGTTGAACAAATTCGTATTTTCTCGTTCTTCGATCCATCGCGAATAGCGAATATCTCACCCCTTCACTTCAAATTGAAGTCGTCAAAAAATCATGGCGATTGAGTTATCACGTCGTTGTATTTCCTCGGACTTACGTAACCTATTGCCAAATGAATTGAGATTGAACCAGCAAATAAATGAGCGAAACAGCGAAGAAAATGGGGATATTGAGCGAGTCGTGAATCAGCAAATTCCGAGAACAGATTCTGTGACGCGATGGAGCGCACAGGCGGGAAATCAAACGCTACAAACTAAAATTGGATCCATAGGTGTATGTTTATTCCTTTTTTACGGAGTTCAACTGGATCAGGATTCAAAAATAGAATATTTGAAGAGTGTTTTAGAGTGAAGCGCGGGGAAAAGTGAGGGCACGAAATTGAAATACTGAAGAAGGCTAAAAATGGAAAATCTATAGGCTAAAATCGATTTTTCAAAAATAAAAAAGTCGACTTCGATTAAATCGAAGTTCTGAATGAGATAATAGGTAATGAAAAATCGAAACCCATTCTCCAGGCGGTATAATCTCGCTAGGATCGTCATAACGTATTTTCCTGTAAGTGATTCCTTTACATGAATGAAAGGTTCTCCTTGAGAAAAATAACGGAGCCGAAACGCAAATGACATTATGAACTCATTAAAAGTAGGCGGAATTCTTCTTGGTTTCATATTTTGACCCTACGAGAGAATGACTGAATTTGGTTTATTAACGGCGAAACTTCACTTTTTCTTCAGTCTAAAGTTTCTTTTTCATTATTTGAGATTTCAGTTCTGAATGAACTACTCATGCTTGTATACTTTAATGATTGAAGCTTTTATGCGTACGAATGAAACTCCCAAGTAATACCTCCAATTAATGCATTTGAAGAAACTGGCACGTAGCAATGGAGAAAGATGTGAATGAGGCCAACAGAATGGAGGTGTACGCGCGAACTTTGTACGTGATTCAGGGAATTCAATCCATGGCTACCGGCATTTTCCAGCCGGACTAGCCGGGTGGAAAAGAGAGTGCTCCCTTCTGATCTGAAATCAAAGAGGTGACCGTAGGTGGCGTTTCTTTCAAAGGTCAAAGACTTGAAAGGGGTAGGAGAGAGGTACCCCTTGGGATAGAGGGCGGTGTGTAGAGGAAGGCCACTAGCAGGCATTAGGCGTTTGGGCTGAAAGAGGAGAAAAAAGTCAACGCTACTACCCGTGAGACAAGATGGGAGTTCACTTTTGAGGAATACCTACCCGCCTTCGATTCCTTTGCTCGATCTCCGAATAGCACCAACACGGCTTTTCCGCTTCGCGCGTGCGGAGGAATTACCAAGCATCAAAGTCTAAGTCCGTGGAATGAAGTGCTCCATCGTGGGGAGTGGGCTCCACCGCTATTCTTTTGTTCGTCTTTTCTGAGGCATCAGATCCAAAGCAGGCGAGCGGGATGATTCAACGGCTTACGAGTTTGGTTTTCTATTCCTTTCAACGCACAGTTCCTCAGGAGTTGGTTTAACTGTCCATGCCTACTTTCCAATTAGTTCTATATCACAACATGAAGAGCTCGAGTAAGAATTCATGTTTCTGGTTAAATACATTGACTTGCGCAATGCTTATATTTAAAAAATTCGTGGAATAATGTTTGGCTTTAATTTTCTTTTCAAAACTTTCAGAGATTATCCCGATTCCTTTCATTTCAGGGTCATCATCTTAACTTTATTGAACGGTCAATAAGCAAATATTACATTTTGCGGTAGTTTCCCACAATATTGTAAATTCAAAATAATAAGTTGAGATAAATGAATTTGTTTGCTTATAAAATATATATTGGAGTTAACAGATTACGATAAAGCGTTATTCGTTACTTTTATTAATAAATTCCAGGCTATATGTTTCCTCACGAGTTGGACACTGATGGTCATATAGTTGCTAAAAATATTTGATGAAATACTGTCTATTGTCGTAAAAATTGCTGAAATGAACAATTCTCATAAATCAAATGGAAATTAATTTTTGAATCATAATTTTCGCAAGTAATGCATATTTATGAACAATTGGATGCAAAAAAGTAAGTAATATAGGATGCAAAAGTATTATCCAGGAAGATTACATCGAAATTAAGGTTGCATTTACTGCTTAAAAAAAGAGGAAGCTGCATTTTTTAGACACATGAATTAGTAATGCAAATGAGCAAATAAGCATCTCCTAATGGTATTCGCGAATAGTTTTGGTGCTCATCAACATCTTCAAAATATTATTACATTTAAACTAGTCTCTCACCATATTTTAAAGCGAGACATTACATATTTTAAAGAGAAAAATACCGGAAAAATGTGCCACACTGTACAAAAAGTTTTGTTGGCAGGTATTTTGCGTGTTTTCGGACACAACTGAAGATAATAACACCCTCGGATTTTTCCATCACACTTCCTTATCTTATAATAGCTCGTTAGACATTTGTAGTGTATCACCTAAATATCTTTCATTTCTGCGATTACTATTAACATGCAATTTTCATAACTTTAAGTGCGATGCGGCACCTTTTCTCGGGATCAGATTGCAAAAACATTTCCCACGTTCTATTTTCTAAGAAAAGGGAACAAATCTCATTCCAAAAGAAATTTTTGAAAACCATAAAAGTAAGTTCCACGCTAATAATACAGCCTACAACCTTTCCTGGTGGTGGTTGAAATCTCCGATTAGGTCATGCATAAGATCAGACTTCAAGGTAACCAGAACTTTTAGCAAGTTGAAGGGTGCACCTTCTAATAGCTCACGCAAACGAAACATCGTTAAACTGGCCCTCAGTGGCGCCGACTCCATGGAGCCTGAGGGGGCCCGAGACCCCTCAAAAATTCGTTATGGGTCAGAGGAAAAAATGTGTCAGGCTTGTCGATTTTCCCCGGAGTGTCGAGATAGCGAGATTCGAGTTATCAGGGTTCTAATGTTGATCCCATGACTCTTCTAAAATGCTTAAAACACTTAAAACTCACTACTTTTTAAAATTTACCGGGGCAAGATCCCCGGTTTGGGCCCCCCCAATATTTTTTATAAGTCGGCTTTCCTGCCGGCCCTTAATAGTTAATGAATAAATTGCGCCGCACCGATCATAGGCAAAAAATATACCACCATCATCGGATTTTTACTGTTGGCGCCCCTGTCCAAGCCTCCCTTCGTTCAATAACTAGTTTCATCGGATTGACAGAGGTTTTCGGCGCAGAGCAAAATCCTTCGACTCCACGCGACGTCAAAATCTCTCTCCGTGTACCGTTCTACCCTCATCGCTGCCAATCACTCTTTCCCTCTTCCCTCCACTTTCTCCTTTATTCCTTAGGTTTCCCGTCAACCGCCCTTCTTTCTCGTCCCTCCACACCCTCAGCGGTTCTCTGCACCCCTACCAAGAGGGGCTGATCCTCGTCTTCTCTCCACGACACCCCCCTACGTGTCTCCTTCTCCCTCCTCACAATCTTCCGCAAGAATCCGCCATTCCCCCCATTCCCTCCCAATCCCACCACGCTCTTCTATTTTCAGCAATCGATTCCTGTTCCTCCTCAGGCAAGAAGCTGATGGCGGGTCCATTTTTGACGAATGCAATGAGAACGAGATGGAAATGAACTCCTAATGTGGAACGAAGACATAACTTGATGATCACTACGTTGTTGTATTGAAGAAATATTGTCTGAACGCTCAATGAAATATAAATATTTAATCGTCCATGCGTTTTTGAGTAAATCTGGTCGATTCTCACATTAAAAATATAATTGTAATAGAGTTATCATTATTTTACCAAGCCTATAACACAACAACCCCTTGATTATTTACTCTCACCGAGAGTAATTTATGGCAATTTCGTTATGTGCGCGGTTAAAGAATTATAACTTGTGAGTATCAAATGTGAGTACCGAATTTGCATTCTTTCTCAGATAAAGATTAATCAAAGAATTCATATGGACTAAGTTGCGTTGCCTTCTCATAGTGAAGTTTGTCAATCTGCAATTAGCGTTCCGTACAATGAACATAGTATCTACTGCAGATGAATTGACTGTAATATGGTACTCAAGCATGGGAAAATATTTAAAGAAGTTTTTTTTACACAACCGAAAGGTTGCGTCTAAATAAAAATTGTAGCAACCATAAACAAACAATTATAAAACACTTCCGTTATAATTTTATCAGCGGTCTGTACCGTGAGCTCTTAGGCTTCTTCTGATTTTTCGCGTACATATTCGACATTGTAACCTATCAAATAGCATTACAACTTATACACGTAAAATGTCGCATAAGTGAATTACATATATCATTTATTTAGGAAGGTGTAACACTAATATACTGATTCTTTTTCTCTCATGCATATCATTGTTATTTTAAGATTTCTGCGGCTTACGAGTTCCTACTGAAAGGTTGCCGACCCTGCCTTAGGTACGGATAGTAGAGAAGAGAAATTTTAATGGGTGCTCGGAAAAAAAACTGTGCCCGACACCTCACACCGCTCCTTTGAAAAAAAACAAAAACAAACCGCGAGAGACGAAAGCGCGCGCGCCATATCTCAGCGTACACACACACAGAGCGAGAGAGCGGAACACAGGTGCGCGGTGGAAATTGTGCGTGTGAGCGAGAAATACGTGCTGGCGGTCTCGAAATGGGACGAGAGTGATGGCCGGCCAAGGAGAGGAGGTTTTAGCGGGAAGAAGGAAAGCCACGACCGCATGTGTGAGTGTCCGGTGACGTGGAGGCGGTCGAATGACCCCTTACCACTGCTTCACAAGGTGACGACGGGGGTCACTGGCAGAAGACAAGTGAATACGAGTATATGCACGATTGTTAGCATCATTATTATGATAGAGGACTCATCAGATGATATCTAGTTTTGCTGTCATTCACCTCGCTTTTTGAATGGGTTTCCGAAAGTCGCCAGCCACGTCGCTGACGTGCATAGCGATCCAAATTTATCGGAGAATAGCGCGGTGGTCCGGGCTGTTAATTGAATTGAAATAAATGCTTGCAATTTTCCACGATTGCAAAATTAATTACGACCAAGGTATCAATGTTACTTTATCATCTTCAAGAAACTGTTGGTCTGTGTAGCATTCAATTTATAGAATTTTAAGTGGAGTGGGGGAAGCAAGGGGAGTCAGTCCATTTCTCACGTCACTAAAAAATTGTATAAATTGAATTAACTACACATCAATAGTGCCTTGTAGATGACATAGTAACATTGATACCAATGCTGCAATACATTTTGTAATCGCGGAAAGTTGCAAGTATCTATTTTTTAACATTGAAAAATTCCATTCCATTCGGTTCCAATTGAAACAAAGAATTTTGCTATTAACTGAAATTTACATTCAGGATGACTTGATATGCCATGATCAAAACTTTTTAAATGCATTGTAAATATTATGCTGTAAATATTGAGAATAAATGTTTCACTCAATACTCCGATTAATACGCGATTACGTACTATGCAATATTCATAATAAATAATAAAACTCTTTCCATCCATTACTTCGAGCTGATCTGATTAATGAATTGTTTAAAGTTGAATAATTCGTATATACATATGAATATATTATGATTAGCATTATCCTATTAAACCATTTCGCTGATATCAAATATTCACCCTTTATCTCTTCTACCATCACCTCTCGTCCAGCTTCTCATCCGATAACATAACCGTGATTTTCCTAACTGACTTCTGGTCTTCCTGACTTGGCTGTTTTTTATTTTTCGTAAATGTTATCGATAAACCTTTTTTCACTGTGCCCTTAGTCCCAAGACCCTAGCCTTCAAATATCTCCTTTTCTGATATTCTCAAGATATTTTATTTTTTAAATTTTGAGCGAACGTCAGACTGGCATCGCTGATGATTTTATCGTGCATTTTAACCACAAACAATACAATACATTTTTGTCGTCTTCTCTCTTCTATTCCGGGACACTGTCAAAGGCTATCACTATACATAAACGTGTTATCATCATCATCATAAGTCAATAATCTTAAGATTGGTTTGACGCAGCTTTACAATCCGCTCCCCTATCTCATTATATGTTTTTATCCGTTGACCGGTGAAGAGAAGTCAAGAGTGGAAGCATATGAAATGTGGTGCCATTGAATAATGATGAAGATGAAATGAATGGATCGTTACATTAATGTGGAAGTGCTAAGAAGAGTGGGAGAAAAGAGAATTCTTCCAAAAACCTTGATGAGAAGACGGGACAACTTAGTTGGGCTATTGTATGTAGTTAGTTACTGTTAGTGTATTCATAATATACAAATTATTTGGTTTTAGAAATGCCAGTTCAGACGAATGGCAATGGTATATTTTATCCTCATTTGAAAAAGGCCAGATTGGCGCCCATGCGATGCCACTCCACAACACGTCACAGGGACCTAGTTTCTGTTCGAGCAGATAGGAGTTTTACATCGTCTGAGATTACCAATGCATGCATGAGGCATAGAGCTCAGGGAAACATGTCTTAATAATCACCTATTAAAACTGTCTAAGGTCGGAAAGTTTCCTTCATTTGATAGGATATTAATAATCCATAATTAAGCCAACCGCTACCTGCTAGCAGGGTACTCTGCTACCTGCTAGCATCCTGCGTCGTATCAGCGCTCAAAGCCTCGCCCCAAGGTCACCTCACTTGCGGCAGCGGGAACCAGAACGACGTCACACGGCGTTTTCCCCGGCATTCATACTTAGCCGTCGCCTTTTCGCGCGCTTGAAATTTTTCACTATTCATTTAAGTCGCAAAAAATAGATATCGTCATTTAAAAAATCTATAGACGTTAAATATGTACTCCAGGATTAATAATCTTTCGATGTAGGCAATAAAAAAATAATAGGAAACCACCCTATTCATAGTCAATGTTTTCAAGTGATAAAAATGCTGCCCCCCGCGGCAAAAATACAAAGGTTCAAAGGGACGGACCTATGCCTCCTCTACGTGGGAGGTGGTTACGGCCGGAGGAGATCTTACTACGACTTCGCAGGGGGAGCGCAGACGGCAGAGTTTCTGGCAGAAGACAAGGGCTGACAAGTGGACGGCTCGCTTTTTGCCGGCCCTGTCAATGGCCGACGCACAGTGAGAAGGGCCCGGACGGACGTGGGATTTTCTTTTTTGCTCCCGCGCAGTGGCAGACGGGATTGATTTCCACGCCCCTGATTGGTTCCAGCCGCCGTCGCTCTATGTCCGCCTGTTGCGGGAGGTTGGAAGCTCAGCATTTAGGGATATACCTAACAACGCCATTTGTTCGGATTTCGGACACATTTTTTGACGTCTACGGCGCGCGCACGTTAGTCTCCAAGCGTGTAATTTCTGAGGTTTCCAGTTCGGTTTCTATCTGGGCGGAGAAATCGCATCACAGGCATGGGTATCCCTGGGTTTCAATTAAAGTCATCTCGTACTCTAGGTGCGCCAGTGGTGTTTGGGAAATTTATCTGATACTTTTGTCGAAAAAATTACAACTATTAGTAATGACTAGCTAACATCAAAAAATTAAAAAATTATCATAGTCTATGTAAATGCCATCATTACCTCTATCACATTTTATTACATATTCTCTTCATCTATCTTACATTAAAATTTAATAATAATAAATGTTATTACTCCACACACAAGTTAAATGACAATAGTAAAATTGAGTAATATTAGGTAGCCGCGAAGGTTAACCAGTTTTAGGCTACCATCAAAAATAATAATACATTATGCTTTACATATAGAGTTGCTCATTTTGTGTTACCTTTATAATCTATACTAACAAAGCTTAATTGCGTACATGAAAAAAACAACTAAAGTAGTATTTATAATTCGTTTACATCAATATTTTATAACAATATTTGTTCTACACTTTCTTTAGTGAGAAGCCAAGAATGTGCATTTTGCAAAAACTTTTTCAAAGACTTTGAAATAAAGCATGACTGGGGTAATAAATTAAAAACCTTTGGTCCTACGTGCAAAAAACATCGTTTAAACAAAGTCAAGTTCGGTTGTGGTAAGGGCACACTTATTATACGCTATATATAGCTTACATTAACATTTACTTGAGAATATACTCGTACCTCGCAATTGAAGTCCATGCAATAAAAAAGTTATTATGCTAACAATAGTGTACATCCTTCCTCGCCTCCCTCCCCCTCCCCCGACTCGTTTCATGCTGCACCAAGGACAATCTACATTTACAACAGTATTCTCTCGTCCCAGCCGTGTAACTGTAGACGATCCGAATGACTAGCGCGCCATCTCTCTGTTGGCAATCTCATGAAACCTTGTCGCCAAGACTTGACATTTTTCTGTCACAAGCCATTATTTGAGGAATGATTCTAAGAAGTTTTACCCACCAGTTGCTCCACTAAGCAAATGTTGCAATAGATATAGAATATTTTCCAGGTACAGTTGTTTTTACCGGTGACGTACTCATTATTAAACGGTGAGCAGACAATCCTGCCGCGTGCTGAACTCTAAAAATATTCCTACCCACCTCACCAAAGAGATGAATGAATCGCAACTCAGCAACCCCATGACTCTTAAAAGAAATAGATTTTTTAAATCAATTTAAAGTTACCTGCCAAATTATTTCAATAGATTTGCTGCCATCGAGGTAATGTATGCCAATTCAAGTATGTAAATGAAACTTTACAAGAAGAACGGTGGTAAAGAGAGAAAGAGTATTAAAATACCCAAGTCCATTATTTACAGATTATTTAGAAGCGAATTTCAACTAGGAAACCAAGGGGCAATATCATTTTGTTCCTGGGTCAATGTCGTTTTGTTCCTTTATTTAAAGTAAGATGCCACTTTCAGCTCAAGAAAATAATCGAATTACTTATTCGAATATATTTTAATTTTTTAAATATGCATTATATTAATTTATGGTACCATTGAAGCTATTTTCAGGTGGTTTTATCTTAAAAGATAGAATGAAGCTATGATTTTTTATTTAACTGATCACGTTGAAAAAAACTAAAACCATGATTTCAATAAGGCTTAGTAGCTATGATAATTTTCTTTTTTCTAGTAAAATCTGCAATTGGATATGCCGTTAGATCTATCTTCATTCCACCTTAAGTGCACGTATCATGAGACTAGAGGAGATATTAGTCAGCGAAAACCATTACAAGGAACCTTTAATTTATATCTGAAATTTTTAGTTGTAAATATAAGCAGTAAAAAAAAAACTCCCAAATAATTTATGCCTAAACGAAAGAGGTCACGACATGGTTTAAAAATACAATTATGTGCTTGTGAATACACACGAATTTCGGAAAAGACTTGGGAAAAACTCATTGTGGAAGATTTGAGACAAGAATAAAACTCAAGAGCCGCCCAACTCACATGCGAATCCAGAAACTCTTTTTATTAAGCAAGAAGAAAATAATGCTCACTCGAGTATCGGCGACAAGAGAAATACGCCAGCCGCAGCATCCAACGATTCGATCCGCGCTGAAAACAAATGACGCGAGCCATGCCGCTTCCGGCACGACCCCATCCCCTCCTATACATCCTCCTCGCTTCCCCGAAAAAAAACAAATGCCATTTGCCGTACCGTATGCAGTATAAGCGTGTGCAGCAACCGTATGCATACCTGCCTAGCAATGTATAGCAAAGCAGGTTTAGGATGCGTCGGCAAATAAGGTCACCAGCCACACGCGCAATCCACTCCCTGGTCTATAAATCCATTAAAAATTTGATATTGTGTGAATAAAAACGCACATTCTAAAGTCATGAATCCGTGTATTGGTCTGACGCCGCTATCCACTCAACTGGCCTATCAGTTCATATTTTGACAACTACCTAATCCCTCTGCTTTACATCATTCACCACTGCTCTCTTCCCTTATATATCTTAAGCTAGGCCTATCTCAGCCTTCCTTCCTTCCATCTGTCCCTTAAATATAATTTATAGATATGCAATATCACATGACATGAGTTGTAATGAATGATATTAATCATCTATTTATTGTCTTTAGTGAATTATTATAGAAGATTTATATTACTCTATCGTGATTCATGTCATGCTAACTTTAACTCATTTAACTACCTACCCAATATTTTCAAATGCTTATCCAATATCCTTCTCTTCGTAGAACCTCGTCATTACTCACACGATCCATCTGATTTTCACCTTTATTTAGCATTAAAAGAATTATTTCTTTTCCGATTCCGTAGAGTTTTGAAAACTACATGACAAGTCTAAGGCAATCAGGGTCCCCGTAAATTGATTGGGGATTCGGCGGAGAGATTACTTGAGTGCATTTAAGTATTGCTGGCCAATAATTATAGTGATCATATTATATTTATTCATCCATAAAAAACACAAAGAGTTAAAATATTTAACAATACATATTAGACATAATGTGAAGTAAACGGAGAAAATTGTAAACTTTGCATTTACTCATCATATAAATTTTCCGTGATACATCGTTTTTATCCATATCCTAGCTAGAAATATTATAGATGATTAAGGATGTTACGTATGTACAATGCTCGTTGCTATTGTGTGCACTAGGAATAATGTTGGCCAAGGCGTAGATTCATTACAAATGCATCATTATTCCTGTAATTTGAGTATTGTTTGAGCCTTTTTTCACTTTTAAACATAAAATCGCCATTAAAAAACCGTGAATATTCAAGTATGAAATAATCTCGTGAAAAATGCACACGCTCCACTATATCGGCTAATTTTACTAACAAGAACAATTTTAAATTCTTCCCGTAATTTTATTGATACCATCTAAACATATAGTTTTCGTCTTTCAACTGATGGTATATGAAAGATTTCTGTTTTTTATTAGGCGTCGAAACGTAAAAAGGTGGCAATTTTTACTACAATTGCGTAGAGGAAATGTAGTTAGTATCCCTTGGTTACGCTTACTACGCCAAGTTGCAAAAGTACCACAA
Organism: Ischnura elegans; assembly: GCF_921293095.1. Lineage (NCBI taxonomy): Eukaryota > Metazoa > Arthropoda > Insecta > Odonata > Coenagrionidae > Ischnura > Ischnura elegans. The sequence continues at coordinate 127,373,876 of NC_060248.1, forward strand.
TGCGATTACGATGAAAAATCTTTCGCGTATTTCCGACCCCTAATAACGCTTTTTCGATGTATCGGTCGTGTGTTGGTTTAGTGGAGTGCGTCGATGGGCGAATGTTATGAGGCGACAATCACTTAAATTTCCATGTGTTCGATATTTGTAGATCGAAGAAAAATCCGTAAAGGGTTTTAAAATAAATCACTCTAAAAGTTAGACCAATAATTTAAATATGATACACCGAAATACTTCTTTCAGGGAATGGATTTCACGCGAAGTTACCTCTCTATCCCGTACTTGAGCAGCATAGTGATATCCTAGTCATGCCACATTATATCAAAAATACATCACTAACGATATGTTGTATACGTCGAAAATAGCAAAAGTTTTATCACTAAAATGATATCAAACGTATAATTTCAGTGATATCAATTATATTAATTTAACCTAAAATTATTTCACCTGGTGACACATACGTAGTTTAGATCAAAGATCATCATATCATCAATTTCTTGTATTTGATTTGTAACGCTGTTATGAAAAATATTAACTTGCCTAGGTTAGCCCTGTTACAGGGGAAATTTTATTGGAATCAGTACTTCATTGGTAGCGGTGATTTATTATTTTGATGGTCAGAATTATTTTTTGGTACCACTTTTTTCATATTTTGTGTGCTATAACGGTGTAATAACCAAATTCATGTTAAACAATGATATTAAATTTATATCACCTAGGGGATGAAACGTAAAAGTATTTATGGTATAAAATTGATATCTTTTGGACTATAAAAATCACATGTTACGTTGCTTTGGTAACCTCTCTCCAAAATAACCTGCCTTGACAAATATGCGGAAGAGTCCCTGCAGCAACTCCGTACAGCAAGGCCTTGTACACCAGAGAGAGGACTCTACCCAATTCCATTCATTCTGCTGAAAAAAATGAGAAGAAACAAAGATTGGCCGACATTCGCCCGGAGCTCGTCCTGTGCAACGCGGGCCACTCGACACCGCTATCGAGGGGCAGCCAGACCCCACCGACGTACGCCAACCGCGCCTAAAATCCTATCGTGCAGGGAGCATTTTCGTCGCGTGAAAATGTTTAGTTGAAGAGGGTCTCTGGAACGTTGGTCGCGGACACAAAAGCTCTATTTATCTCTCCAACGGAAAGAGGGAGGAAGCGGCTTAGGCTCTGGCAGTAAAGTGGCCAAAGTTACGTTTTTTTTAATACTCAAAACAGAATCAATTTATACATGAAATTTGGACAATATTTTACCAACTTATATTCCAAATTATAAGGGCAAATTTCTTCCTGATAACCACGGTTTCCGCCCACAAAGTCTCAAAAACTAGGACGACGGCCCCTGAAAAGTAGGACAGTTTCAAAATTTCGAAATACTCGTAATCAAGGCCCACTGAAAAGTTTCGGAAAAAAAAGAAAGCAAGAAAATTTCGAGGCAAAAATGTTGAACATGATTCGGCACTTCATATATTGCGAATTAGTATTCAAGATTATTTTTTTATGTGGCTTGTTTGATCATGAAACTATACCAGAAAAACCGTACTGACATTTTTTAAATAAATGGGTCAAACTAGAGGGGTGAATAGATGCTTAGCATGATTAAATTTCACTGAGGAATCTTGACCTTAACCTGTAAAAGATTTCTAGCTTAAATTTGAGGATACTCGGTGCAGAGAAAAAATTCCCTTTGAGCGTCCCATAGTGAAAAATAATATTTATACAATAAATTTTCAGTGTGGACCGAGTATGTTGAATTTCATTTCCCTGTCTTGACCTATCCTCGAGCCAAAATAATGCCAACTTTGCAGACAGTTCTTCAGCCAATCACGCAACTGAAGCACTTGCAGGTCAAAATGCCACTTTAAATCTCAAAGTATGTGTAATTTTTGAAAACATGGAGAGAATTAAGTGCCTAAAATTTATTCGAAGTGAAGCGATAATTTTGTATAAGCGGATAATTTTGCAGCGTGTCTGAATTCATAGCTATATGTACCTACGTTGAGAATTTTATGAGGTGAAAACATTTTTTGAGGGGAAAACACGTTCAATCACCATCTTTTATCACCTATTCATGAGTTTTCGCTATCCATCTCATAGGGTTTTTATATGTCATTCTTATTCCCTCACTTGTTGGTTGCACGTAAAAGCTGCGCAGGAATAGGTTCATTTCCTATAGCTGTGATTGTATGCCTCAAATATTTCTATAATCTTATCTATTCTATACGAAGCACCCAGAATACAATTTTCGCTGGGAAAACACGCCGACCTGGAGAGGAACGATGGTCGCACATAAAAGCTATCTGTTTAACTCTACCAAGGATATTGAAGTCAGAAGAAGGCTGAGATGGTTGGTACGGGGAAATAATTTAAAACCTACCTTGACCTAGAGATATGTGCTCAATGTGCTTTTGAAATTATCCCGAATAATCATCATTCCGAATGGTCAATGCAGCGTCATTTTTAACGCGATCGGAATTTGTTTTTTTTACAATTTCATTCAGATGACGGTATGAGCCGTCGCAGTGAGTTGCCGGAGTGAAAATTTTAAAGCGAAACAAAAAATCCCTGTCGCATTTCAACCAATCCGAATCAACCGTTCGGAATGAAAACCGATCGGAATTATTCCGAACGGTGAGAAGTGCATTCCTCCTGGCCTACAGCCAGATTCCGGCCTTTTCCACAGCTATTTCTTTAATCAATCGCTATAAAAAAAGGCGCGTGCGGGCAAAAATGCTGAGAGTATAACTGCATAACTTTCCCCGATTCAATGGCTGTAATGACTTTAGGGATGTTTCGAAATCACTTGTGATCGCATCGCCACTCCTGCAGAAACGACCTTTGATAGTCTTTTGCTGGATTTTACCTGATTTGTCACCACACATTAGTTTTTCAGGGGGGGTAAATGAAAGTCTCAATTAGGGTAAACTCAAATCACCAATTTCACCCAACTTGTTAATATAAATACATAAATCCAAACTCTTTGCTTATACAGTGATGTCACACCTCAATTTCAAGTTCATCAAAGTAGAATTAGCTAGGTGACCATACTTGAATAGCTAATATAAATCCTCTCCTTCTCCTATTCCATTAAATTATTGCGTGAAGTGTGCGGCGTTGATGAAATTGTTTAATTCGACGAAAGCATCATTATAAATCATACATTTTTTGTAGGAGATAAGCTAGAGATTTAGAATTTTACTGAGGAAATAGGTGTCAGAAATCCTTGCATTCCAAACACGTTGGGGAAGCCTTTTAGACAAATAGGGGAGAAAATCCACTTCCACATAGATTAATCATGTGTCTTCGAAATGAAATTCCATAGCACGTAATCGCTTACATAGCCTTGAATCCGGTCCAATAAATTCCAAATAAAAGGGCTTAAAGCAACTACATAAATATGGTTCATAAGAGGTGATTTCATGAAGTTACGTCGAAAGCTAAACAGTTATTTTTTATTTATATTGGAGGGAAACGCTGAGGTCATTTTTGGATTCACCTTTATCCGAAGGTCGCAGTATTGAGATTCAAAATTTTTTGGCGAATCATAGATCTGATCCGCATATGTCACTAGGTATGAAGGCAGGAAAAATATTCTGGGCAGAGTGCAATTAGTGGGCATAGGGTCTTTTGGAGGGGTGCTCTTTAGACAATATCTGTCCAAAATTCTGGTGCTGGGGGTTTGAACCCCATGGACCCTCCACTGGCTACGTCCTCGCATGCTTCTAGTTTCAAGTATTTGTCATAATAATTTAGAAACGCTTGTAACCAATCAATAACCCTACCATTTTCTCATAAAATTAGGGGAGATACACATTAAATGTCAATTTTCCCTAAATTAGCAATTTTTTTTAGCGATCTACAAACCTATTTCACTACACATAATGCAAATGTACTATTTATTCTAGCCATTGTTGTTAAAAAGAAGGAGGTAATAGAAGCACAACTAGTTTGAAGCAATTATTTGTCCAAATTAAGATTAAAATAATAATCCCATGTTTACTGTCTCAAATTTGTGCAATATCGTCATTATAATGGGCGTAGTCACGACTTAGTAAATTTTTTGGTCAACGCTTAACTGATTTCGACATTTCGAGTGACATTCCCAAGGCGGAACGGAGAATGACTCATTAAGTTGGGTTAAATAGCCGTTGTGCAGAAATTTACCGAGCCCATATTACTCCTATTATCAAGATGATTAAAATTTAAACGCTCTAATTATAAAAAAAATGAACCTGTGCAAATTATTTTACGGCCTAACGCCGTGCGTGAGAATTGCACGAGGGGCAAATGTTCGCGGAGTGAAAATGTTTGGCTGAAGAGGGCGCGGCGGTAGCAAACAGAACTCTCTCTCTCTCGGGGGGGGGGGGGGGAGGTGGAGAGGGGGGAGGACGGTTGGCCGGATGTGTGGAGAGGGAGCTGCACTCTTCATTTCTCTTCCCCTCCACTCCCCACTCCACCATCCCATCCACCCTTCCAGCCTCCCCCTCCCCTCTCTAACATTCCGCTTTATATCGATCTTCCCCTTCCTCCTTCCCTCCCACTCCTCCCTCTGCATCTTCCGCGCCCATCGCTTTAATTTCCTCTTTCGCGACGACCTCGTCACCGCATTCTGCACTTCCCCCTTACACCGCGCCACGCCCCACCAGCGCCCCGCGACCATATGTGTGTTTGCGTACGCAGTCGTTGTATCTCACTCTCTCCGTACTGTCGTGTACGAGTTGTCCCTCCCCTTGCTTTCCCTCTGTACAACCTCGCTCCATCTCTCGCTAATCCAGCTAAGTCATCCTTTTTCTGCAGCATCCGCAGCTAGCGTATAAAGCACCCATGTATCAGGAACCGTATCGCCATGGTTACCAACTATAGTCATTCTCGACGGAGTTCGCAGATGTGACACAGTGGGCTAGTTCTCTCTTTAGAGCCGAGGCCAAGTAGTTTTCAGCCTGTTGTAGTAGTTAAAAGTACTCCTTATTTTTCAAATAGTGAATATGTAGATCAACGGACTGTATAACAACGAAACATTTGAGACTATTCCACCATGATTACAGAAGGAACAAGGTCGAAAATATCTAAATCTATATACTCCTCCGCAAGCGTCCTTAACAGGCGAGCGGTGGGGATTACTTGGACACCAGCCTGTAGCAAGGAAATACTCCAGTTCAGCAATATTAGGATAGAGTGGAGATGTTACTCCAGGTTTTCTTCTGGGGTGGGGCAGAGTGGAAATATATTGGTGCTCATCGGTTGAACACCTATCAATCAAGTCTCGAATACTTCGCCCTCCATCTTACGACACCCGAAAAAGTCTTGCGATAGCCGTCCACCTGCCTCTCTTAAAATATATTCCGATACGGAGACGTAATACGAAACCGTTTTAGAGGAACACATGGAGCTCCAACCGTTCCCGGGTCCCGCGAAGGTAACCCAATACGGAAAAGTAATCTGACACGTTATCTTTGAGGTCAAATTTAACTTTATTCAAACCATCAACGCCTCTGCTAATGAAAACCAATATAGAAAGTAAACCGATACGAGTTATCGAGGGAAAACTGATCTCCATCCTAACCATGTTCACATTTAAAAATGTAACCCAATTCAATAAGGTTATCTGGCATTATAAAGTGAAAATGTGAGCGGAATGGTGATGATGAACAACCAAGATTTTAGGGGCAGACACTTAACAATTTTCGTTTAACCTGCAATGGTAAATATATTTAAAATGAGACTTAATTTATACTTAGGTATGTGCACAGTAGTTATAGAAGTTAAGAAAGGGAAGCTGGTATGGCATAACGGATATCATCAATGGAATATCAATGAAATTCAATTTAAAAGGAGCTGCTCATTGGATTTTGTAACGAACAAGTTCGACTTGTGAACCACCTCTGCGTTTCATTAAGGAGCGAGAAATTGTCAAGCACCCCTGTTCAAAGCAGGACAAAGGTCGGAAAGGAGTAATGGCCGGCCATAAAGGATTCACATACAATTAATGATAAGTATAATAATAATAAATAATAATAAATAATAATAAATAATAATAAATAATAATAAATAATAATAAATAATAAGTGTTTTGACATAAGTAAGTTTGATACAAATGTAATGGGGGAAAAAGAATTAGTTAGATTAAAATTTGATTTAAATCATTTAATATGTCGTCTGTGAGAATGAATAATTTAATATGAATAATGTTTAAGTAATAAAATTTGAATGTGAATATGGATAATTTTTATTTTTCGATATTGCCTTCCCTTATTCTCAATAAGCGGGCGTCGGGGGATGTTAGGACACCAGGCAATGAAAAATTTGCTTGTTCAGACATATTTGAATAGATTGGAAAGGTTACCACAGATTTTCTCTATTCACTATTCCTTATTTCTCTTCCTTCGTCATGATCACCTTCAGAAATCTCTTTAGAACTTTTTAACGCAATAAAATAACTACTTAACAAGAGCCATGTGAAGCCATTTTTTATTCTGCTAGTGTCAAAAAGTGAAGAACCTTTAGATCATCATCCCTTCCTCTTCATGATGCGAGGGTGAAAAATATCACCAGTAGCGGTCCACGTGATTATCGATGGTCTGTTTTCCAGGGGCGCAGCTAGGAATTAAGGTTAGGGGGGGTCTCAGGCGCAAGTGATACTGGGGGCTTGGGGGTATTGAATACCTGCCAGGGTAAGCGGGAGGTACGGAGGCCTTCCCCCGGAAAAATTTAAGATAAATGGTTCATAATGGTGATTTTTACGGCCTTCTGAGGGATATTTTTTAATCCTCACACTATTCTGTTAGCAATATTAATCCAATTAAGTAAAATAGATTTAACTTAAAAATTTCTGTGAGCTCTGGGGGGGGGGGGGGGGGTTATCCCCCAAAACCCTCCCCTCGCTGCGCCGCTGCTGTTGTCGGATGAGCACTGTAATCTCCCGTTCGGAAATTTCTCTCGTATTCCGCATGCGACGATTGAGCGAGGAAGTGCGTGCGAGGCGACGTCCGGGGGTTTGGAGGGGGGAAGAACGGGTCCCGCAGTTGCCTCGGGAGGGTTGGTCCCCGCCGTCCTTCTCGTCAGCGCCCTCCCACTCATCTCCGTCCCCCGTCATCACATCACGCGTTTCCTAATTAATCCACCCCTCCCTCCCTCCCACATCCTCACACTCGCCTTGATTCCAAGGAAAGATTCCACCCATGTCAAAATATGCCTACTCTCTATTTCTCACAGAAATCCTATCGCAAAGGATATATCGTTCGTTACGGACATATCGTTTAGAATATAAGTTTCATAAGCCCTGTGTAATATTTCAAAACCTGCCGCGTGTATGGTGGTAAAATATACAAGAATTTCCATGCGAAAAAATTCCCATGGCCCTTATACTGGCTATTAATTAACCTGGGTAGCGTAGTGATCTGCGCACTGGTACGGAAAATCAAAGGTCCGTGGTTCGATTCCCGGTCCAGGGTAATTTTTTCTCATGGCAATTGTTGTATACTTTTCATAAGCCCTGTTTAGCTAGGTAGATACCAATGATTACTTTTCATGCAAAACAGTAGTCTAGTGAGTACAGTATCAAATCCATAGTTCACGATTTCACTTCGTGGAATGATGACATGATAGGGTCAAGAATAAATTTTATTTTATTCCACACAGTATTTAATAATATTTTCTACCGGTTTCCACCTATAAAGGCCATTATCAAGAGGTGAGTTTGATTCACCTCTTGATAATGACCTGAAAAGGTCGAAACCGGTTGAGTTTCACAATAAATATACAATAAGATGTTCTGTTACCTATTGATTATGACCTTAAAATTTTCCCGCACACAATAATCCATTAATTAATCAAACCTGGATAGAGTCTGCGGTCATTATCATGAATTAAATGATCAAAATGCTAGTACCTTCTCTTCTTTATCTCAAGATAATGACAGGAAAAGATCGAAACCGGTCGAGGTTTCGAGATTTTAGTAAATACTGTGTGGAACATAACAAAATTTATTTTTGAAACTATCATAGTGAGTGTGGTGCTCAGAGTCTGGCTGAAGCTTACGGTTTTACTTAGTTTTGCGGTGCTACCTAAGTTTGCCGTCACTAAGTGCTGTAGGCCTTTTCCATTTCACCGAAATAAATATTTGATATGTTGCCCACCCTTTCTTCAATAAGCCCTGTATATCTTTTTTTGGACTGAAGTAAGCTGAAACATCAACGTGAATAACTGGTAAAAAAGTTACCTAGAACGACTCACATGGTTATTGGTAGTTCGCTGTTGGATGATTTATACCTACTTTCTATTAGACACACAAATTCTATCGTAAAGAACACGTATAGTTAGAGTTTATGCTTCATATGTCTTGATAATCTAAGTATACTACTACCTTTTCAGGCAGAAAATCAGTGCAATGAGTATAGCTGTCAGGTTCCGAATGAAGTGTGAATGAAGTCCTGTGTGAATTATTTGGGCATTCCCAAATAAAAATCATTAGCCTTCGGCCGAAACTGGCACCCCTACGCTGAAGTTGTGATGTGAAATGTGCAAACCTCTGGCTTAGAATGAACTGAGTTCTACCCTAATGAATTCAACTCAAATTTCGATTTTTATTTCAAAAAACAATTTATCTTTTTTAAGCGGCAGAGGCATTCAAATAAACGATAGTTAAAATAAAAGATATTCAATCGGGGAGTTAGGTTAGCAAGGATAATTTTGGAAGCCACACCAACCTGCCGACCCTAAACGAGTTTTAGCATCCCATTATCGCTTAGTTCTCACTCCAACTTGGCTCTTCTTGCTCATCTGTATTTCCAAACATTACAAATTACTTCATAAAAATGGACCAATATAAACTCTCAGAGAAGGGAACAACATTTTTCAATATTGAAATCCTATTGTTCGAGTAAGTATTCCTTTCCTTGGGTCAACGTTTGTGTCTACTTACATATTTCACCAACTTTCTCGTAGATAATATAATTAACCACTTGTTAGGGATCGCAGGCAGCACTCACCTGAAAAATGAGAGAAAGTACAATAGTTAATGTGTGGCATTGCAAATACAAGATAGAAAATGCTCACTAATTCTACGTAGTAATCACTGCAGTCAGTGAATGGCAAAGAGAGATAGCATCAAAATATTTGACAAATATATGAATTAAAACAAAATACCGTAATTTACTGTACAAATTAAGCTAGATTTTGTCGAAAATTGAGTTGGAACGATGTGTGGGTATTATTAATCGTTACAAAGGCAGATTTTTTTCTTCGTGAAAACCGATCTAGTAACCGGATGCGATTAATGCTCAGATAATTACATTTTTTATAATTTAGCATTTTCATTTTTCATTTATCAACACGCCATGAAAAGTCTAACGAGCAACGACGTAGGACGAACAAAAACAACCTAATGCTTTGGATAGGGACAACCTGCTAAACCTTGAACTCGCGACTTTCGGTTTGACAGGCGAGATTTTACGCGAGGCGAGGCTTTAGGCAGAAATGTAACCAAATATAAACCTACACTCTTGGGTCATTTTGTAACTGCAATCTTAGAACTCTTACTTAGCATCATTGCTATAATCGGAGGACAAGGATATGCAGGTGATAGTGAGAGGTGCTTCAGTTATCCATTTTACCATTGCGCGATTTTTTTCCTAATGTTGAACAATGGATGGCAAATGCATCGTCAAGTGCTGCCCTTTCAAACGATTTATGCTTTACAAATGGGGATGTTAAATTTGTTTTGCTACAAACTTGAGTAAATCTCTAATTAAGAGCATATACTAATCTAAAGGAATTACGTTAAGTTAAACTTACTCTATGGTTAAACCAATGAAGAAATTAGCAAAGAAAATATTTTATACTTAAACAATTTACCTAAGGGTTTGACCATCGGGGTTGCTGCGTCTAAAGAAATGAAATTACCAGAACAACCAATTAGTTCGTATCAAATATGCGTATATATGTTAACATGAATGACTCACCAGCGGAAAAAATTCTGGGAATTTCTATGCAAGATTAAAAATTAAATGTCTTGTAGGTGCATTATAAACTCAGTATGAGGTCGCTTTTAGTCTCGTTCTAAAACAAGAGAAATTAGATTGGACAGACAGCCTCCTATGGACGGAGAGCCAGATTTACTGGTAGCCACTCATATTATCACGATTTGATATTATGTATCATTCCTGCGCAAACTAGTCTGCAAATTATTTAGCTTAATCTCTGAGGGAGCTAAATCCAGCCGGAGATGAAGAAGGTGACGCGAGATATCCCATTCATTAATCTTGAAACATCCCACCACCTCTTTCCCTGCAGCCTCAATCCTTCCTTTATACCACTCCAAGCAACCTGAAGCTAATTCACTTCCAATTTCACCCATAGTCCTTTTATGGTTATAGATATTAATATTTGGCTTCTAGGCAGAATAGTACAGTAATTTTTTAATGCTGGAGAAAGTATTTTCTTCAGTGTTACATCCATAGTTCAGATTAATTCATTCACAATTTCAGATTATACCATTTTAAAATTAATTGTATGATACTGCAAGGCATTTTGTTAAGTTGAATTGATTTTTTCCAAAATATAAAATATTTACGGGTAACCTTCGCGTAAACTACGAAAGATAAATTAAAGGCATAATTTTAAAGTAAACAAAATGTGAATTTAGATTAATTTTCCATTCAGTTCGGCATTTTACTTTTTAAAATAGAATAATACCTTCGTTCATTACTAACTAAGGCAACATATCTAGCATAAATACATATTAAATGTGTAGAATTCACTGCTGTTTAAATACTTTTTATTGGTGTGGAATGAATCGCCTCTTAGAATCACTACTTAAACTTACACGCTAACCGATTCTCTGCCAGTATTTTCAATTTAAAGCAAGAAACACATTTACGAGGCTCTTCTAGATTTTATTTTGGTCGGGTATAGGTAACACATGTACAGCATGTAAACAGGAAAAGTCTGCAACTGTAATTAAGCGAGCATACCCGGTGCTTAGTGCTCGGCTCCTTAGTGTCTTAAACAAGATCCGTCGATTATCGTACGAATGTATCTAATGAGATTAGGCAAAAAATAGAAGATTATAACAGTATAAATTATAACATTATAAATTTCATTCTTTTACGAGGAAGGAATATGATAGGAATTCTTTACTTTCACGGCCGAAGTTATCTAAATATTTATACCAAGGGTGCAATCATCACATTCACACCAGCGTTGCACTGAAAAAATAATTAGGTTTAGCCCTTTAGGGGATTTCACCCTTTGCGGAAATAAATTCGCACCCGTGTACGTGACTGCGTTTATATTTAATTTCCACTTGGTGTGCTAAAAAAAACTCAGTGATCAGCATATCTCTTCCTTTTCTTTGGTAATTTTAAACTAAAAATGGGTCGGATCGTCCTAACCTATATTCTCCTTAACACCCTTAATCCTCTCCTGAGCGCTCTCTCTCTATGCAAACTCAAACCTTCATGTCCTCCCTCCATTGGTACACGCAGTCTACACGAGCAATTGAACACGGGGGAGCAGCGATTCACATTCGCACGGACAACATCAGGTGCGTAAGTGCATACATTCCCTCGCCCTTTCCCTTCCCCTCTGACCTCGGCCTCTTCCCTTCCATTACCTCACCCCCTCCCCTTTTGCCTTCTCTCCTCTCCCCCTCCATATCACAACACCCTCCTCCCCCAAATGTCCGCAAAATCCGATCTGCCCAGATTTACTCTCCTCCGGACCCTCAGCAGTCATCCTCGTCACACCCCGACTGTTTATCTCTGACATCTCCCGCGGATTATCCCCGATCTCTCTCTCTTCGCTTCAAATCTATTAATTTAAATACGACTCGGGGCCACACATTCGCGTCCCGACGCCGCTTCTATTACTCACTCACTCACTCGGGCAGTTCGCGCGGTGATAAAGTGAGCCTCGTCGTCTGCGATGGAGGGTTGAAGAGGGAGGGAGGTGAGGGTTGCTTTTAGGAGGGAGGGAATAAGGGAAACATGGCCGGTGTTTAGGGCACGGAAAGGGGTGTGTGTGTGTGAAAGGGTTGGAGAGGGAGTGGAGAAAGTAGGGAATGGCACTGTCCAGGATAGCGGTGCACTTAAACAGGGATCATACCAAAAGAGAATTTTTAATTCTACATACTACCCCCATAGCCACCTCGATCGGTGGTTGGCGAGGGTGTAAGGACTGTAAATTTCAACGATAAAAATTAAATGGTCTAACGAAGTTCCACCTAGCATTTAGTTTGGGCGAAATACGAATTCCCACAACTATCCCATCGGCAAAATATCTTTCTTAATTCATCCTTTTTTGTGAGACACGGAAATATAGAAAATTTCTAATATGATATTTTCGGTGTCACTCAGAAGGATAGCTATTCTCAACGAATCCAACAATTCAAGCCTGGGGCGCAGCCTCCGAGTCTCTAGCAGTTCCCAGCCTAATTCGCTTTGTATCTACTCAACGCTTTCTGTACGCTCTTAGCAGTTTTGGCGAATCGCGTAGCTTTCAAAGATACCCTAGACATAAATAAATATAAAAATAATTTTAACAGGAACAACGAGAAAATTGATTTTTTTAACAAGGGAATAGCGCTTCCATTCCGTAGCAGTAATAATAAATATGTTGGTTATGGTGAAAAAACATTCGCTCCCTAAACTTGAGTATTACCAAAATATTGTTCCATTACCATCTCTGGCCCTCTACCTTTAGTTTTATTTTACATAAAAACTGGTACTTACGTAGAGCCCTATAGCATAGCGCATTAGACGGTTACATGCAATTAATACAATGTGAGAGTTTAGGTTGTTTTATGATACCAATAAGTGTTTTTGATGAAAGAAACTAAAACTGCACGCAAGTTCACATTAAGTACGTAATGATACCTTAAGAACTAAGTTGTAGAAATAACTATTAGGCTAAAAAAAGGTGATTGGACAATGGACATTAAGTTCGAGGAGGGAAGGCAAGAAGAGTGTGAAAACTATTGGTGGTGAACTGAACATAGTTTTCAAAGTAAAAATTAAGTAAAAAAAATATATATGACATTTTCTGCACATTGCTAGGTAGGTGCGGGATGGATAAATCAAATATTATATGCAGAAAAAAATGAAATCACATCGACACTAGTCGAAAGAATGTTAAATACGCGATGGTAATTTAAGTGCCCATTTAAGAATCGTACCCATGGAACAAAAGTCATCAGGGGAGTATTGAGCAAATGACAGAGCAGAGATGCATTAAAGGACTGATGATGCCTAAACTGCAGACGAAAGGACTTAAAACCGATGGCTATCTATTTAAAGCGAAAGAGAAAACTATCATAAGTTCATAACATTATGTACCTGTATTTTTAGAAAATATAGGTATATCACCCCATAAAAATATTTCATCAGCCCTAACTCATCGTGACCCCTATTTCTCTCCACTCATCACGGAGTCACGTCATAATTTTAGCTCATAGAGCAAAGCGCTGATGCTGATGGCCCCCGAAACAGTGCCCAAAGGTATTAGCGCGGAAGGCACCGTCATACACTCCGCGCTCACATTATCACGCGAGCTGAAATGCGGCTTCAAATTAATGTCTGACCTTGTGGGGGAATGGGAAGGCATAATAGCGGCGATCAAATCTGAGAAGCTGTCCTGAAATCATCTTTAAATGTGCCAATACCGTTTGCTCATCACCAATTTACCCTTTCAAAGGACCATTATGGTAAATTCACTCATGAAAATATCTTGTACTCACTCACAATAAACTCCGTAAACGTGGTGGCGTATTTGAAAACGGTAGCCCACTTGGATTTAAGGTCCATTCGTCTTCGGGAATGGCGATAATGATTTCTTTTAAGAATCGCTCAAATTTTCCACGTTTGCCTTTAATGCTGAGTGACATTTGGGGGGCTTTACATGCGCCAATATCTGCACACTATTGACACCACTATAAGATCCACCGATCGCGTTCTTCCGCCGACTATCGACAGGTTCGCTATTAGCTGGGGTTTATTCCCACTCTATAATACAGGCACCTATCTCCAACACACCGCTCGGTAATTACTTTCCCGTATACGGCCTTTTTTTTATCTCTTAACGACGGAATCAATTCCCGCGGAAATAAAAATAGAACTTTCCCAATGGCATCGCCGTTTCCTCTCTCTCGGCGGAATCATTTCCATTCATCTCCGACTAATAGGCTTCCTTTTTGGACCATTAATGGGGCGCGGAACATGTTATTAATCGCTCGAGGACGTCCCCAGGCCCTGTCAATAATTTTAAAATAATGAAAAGAAGAATGGGGGAGGGGAGGATGGAAAACTTGGTGGGAGGGATTTTAAAAAATAATAAAAAAACATCGAGCAGTGAATTTGATGTGAATTAATTGGCCATCCTGCGGAAGAGTAATGTTTGGAACCAAATCAGCGATCATTTCCGATCTCGTAATTCATTTGATTTTCATTACACCCTCCCTCCCTATTTCTCTCTCTCTCTCTCTCTATCTGTCCCGCTTGTCCTTCTCACCCCCTGCCATCCCTCCTTTCCCTTTACGCCCACTCCTTCCTCCTCGCTTCCATCCCCAACTTCCAAACAATGCACGAGGTCCATAATAAGCCTAACTCTCCCACTCCCGACTCCCTTCCATTCATCCCAAACTCATGAATCTCAGCAGGCGGGCCATCGCCTTACACGAGACAATGGAAAAAGTTTCGCCTAATCCCTTTCCATCTCTCTCTCCCGTGCTTTGATTTATTTCCGCCGATCAAAACGCCATTGGATGACTTTTGGGTTAACCGCGACCGACGCCTCCCCCTTCCGCCCTCCTCCCAGCCTAACAGTTGACCATCGCGGTGCGGTCCCGACTCATTTTTCCTCCTCGGATAAGAGAGTGCCTTTCGGCGGATCATAATATTCGATGACGCACATAAAGGACAAAGAATTGAAAGCTATTAAAAACGAGGACGGACGAATAAGGAAAACGATCCGAATGATGATTACCTCTCCTTCCACCGTCAATGTCTCCCCGCTTTTCCTCCGGTCATGTGACCGGAGCAGGTGCGGAGGAAATAGATCATTCGATTTCTGAAATATTCCCCTGTTGGACTTTTAAAAAGTAGAGAAGTTATCATATACATTTGCTGTGCCACACACTCTTCCAATATACTCTAGTACTTGCAGTGTTCTCATCGGAAGCAAATCGTATTTTTGCTATATTTCTTCGATTTAATTTTCAATATAGTGAAGAGGATAGTACTTTTCCGGTCTCCGTTGTATGACTTTTGTCCATATTTTTTTAACATAACCTTTATTGGTTTCACTAAATTTTCGAAATGGATATGCTCCAAATTATTTACGTTGAAGCAGTCGCAGATCCTGGATCGGGACAAGGAGGGGGACTAAGATTACAATTCTATCTAGTGTAAATTGAATACCCAAGGGGGGGTCTGTAGCCCCTCTTAACCCCTCTCTGGCTCTGCCACTGTTTTTGTAACATACCAAAAGTATATATAAATAGGCTCTAAGTTTAGAGATAATTTGTACTTCAATTCGTTAAAGAAGGTAAGGTTATACGCAGGAAAATATAAATAAACACTTTCGTACAAAGTGGTAACCCCCAAATACTTCGATGTTACCTAGTGTGTGTTTTGGCTAGAGCCCCCTTAACGTAGATCCCCCCGTAGACCCGGCACTGCGTTGAACACCCTAAAAATCTACTCTTCCGTGACATTCAATAACAATTGTAGACATGGCATAATTTACATAGACCTTAGCTTAGAGGGTAAAAGGGTTCATAAGAAAATATCTCCATATTAAATAAGGTGAAAACTCTGACAAAATATTATTCATGCATGATAGGTTATGTAACAATCATCGGCGTAACCATTAATTTTATTTTCCCTATGCGTACGTAGAACCTGGATCCAAGTACGAATATGAGCCTTATCTTTTTTCATCCTACGCCAATGAAGACTCTGGCGTTAAGGATGTGAGCAAATATTACTAATTCATGATTTACTCTTCTTGATTGACTGAACTTCTGACTACCATTAATCTTGATTGCATACTGCATAGAGCAGTTAGAAGTTTGCGCTACTTAAGATTCAAATGTACTTATTTCCTCAACTTATGTTAAGATAGCTACAGCTATAATATATCTTTAACCAATCTCTCTTTTTTTAAAGTCTTACTTATTTCTTTTCTATATTCACACCACCAAGACATTGTAATCACTACGCTACTAAGGGTTATTCGCGGCGAAAAGAAACCTGAAGCTTTAAAGGCTTCCTCCATAAATTTTCTTCTCATCGACACCAAATAACGTTAAGTGTACTTCAAGAAGAACTTTTTCGCCACCCATCGACCCCATGTTCCGTGAATGCGATTGATTCGTTAGTTTCGGCTTAAACACGAGAAAAAATTGGCAGAAAATTTGGAGGAAAGTAACGTCATCTATAGAAAGTAATTTTTTTACGTAAGCTTCGGTGATCCGCCCTTAAGCTCCTTCATACCTTCAAACCCCTCTTCATTTGAATTTCAAAGTGACTCGTTGACTTTCTCGGAAATAACTACGACCCGTTGCCATGTAACAGAGGGAACATCAAAGAACACTCAAGTGGTGAACATTCACAAACAAATTGTATTAATTGGTATAATACCTATTATTCCATGATACCTAAAATATAAACGCAATTGAGCCGAGCAACTACACCACAACCAGCTGCATTCAACTTCTTATAATGTTTACTTTTTTATCTGCTTGGACCAGAATTTTGTGCTACTTCTCGGAAATTGAAAAATCCCGCCCAAAAAATTGAAGCATTGAGAATAGGTATAATGCTAAAAAAATAGATAATATATCAGTCGTAAGAGCATGACATCCTCTCTCCTGTTATCAATAGATTAACAAAACTTAATTTTTCTCCTATGATCTTATTCGCTCAGCTCTTAGGTGCAAATTTTGATAACACTGGTGTGGTTAAAGTTCATTACCCTCGAGCAAAACTATTTCTTGCCTCCAAGGAATATTAACCATAGTAAATCTTGCGTAATGTAACAGTGCTAAATTGGTTCCCCAAAAGTGTGAATACTTAACCAATAACCAATGCTCCACGGGTGTGGTTGTCAGCTTTCCGGCCTTATTTCAGCACGGCGCGCTGCGGCGTCTTAAATATCATTTTAATATTTGAAAATATATTCTTTCCAGGCAAAAAAGAAAAAAAACAGAAAAAGGATGCATTTATTGTCACATTTCAGAATGGTATTTATTAAATTCCGGTCCGATTTCCTGGAAGACAAAACCATTTTTCTCTCAGCGAATTTCAAACACGGTGTACACACGCGTTAAGATTCCTGAACTGTAGCTTTGAGCAATAATGAAATAGTAAGGTTGTGCGAATCTATCACAATCCCTTGTTCAGCATCGGCAATGCTGGAACATTAGTAGAATCCGAATGCACGATGCATAAAAGGGTCTCTCTTATGACCGAGACAGAGAAATAAAAATCATCAAATAGAATGATAGGTTGAGGGAAGCCGTTCATTCAGCATTTCGCCATCAAAACAGAGATCCAAATAATAAATCCTCGCTGTTTATGACTCTTTGGCAGTTCAACGCATTTTTTTACCAAACCTGTTCATCTAAATAAAACAATGGAAAGGACCTCCAGTCAAAATGTTCAACACTGAATAAAAATATTGATTAATTGGCCGACGGCCAACAGCGTGATGGGTAATGCATGGGCGTGGCTAAAGAGTGTGATGTATGTACTATTGTGAGGGAATTCGGAACACACACAAAAAAAGGAAAATTTTTTGAAAACAAGAGGCTTCGAAAAGCCCATAAAACGTGACAAAATATATGGACAATCACGGAGCCCCGCGAAAGCTATAAACTTTATGGGGTACGAATACTCTTCGCTGCACGTTGCCTCGCCCCGTCGCCGTATAAGCCCTGTTCATCACCGAGAAATATTGCTCATTTGTGCCGCAAAAATAAATTCTCCGAACTGGGGCGCAACACAGCAATTAAATTTAACGAAGCCCCCAACGTTTCAATCTAATTACGAAGGGTGTCGAGGCCCGGCCAAGGTCTTATCCAGTCAGGAGGTAGGCCAGACGCTTGATTGCTTCATTTAGAGGGATAGCCGCAACATTTCAGGATCGAGATTCTGAGGAGAATCCGTAAGGTGAAATGACTTCGCACCCACGTACCTGCACTCTTGCTTGAGCAGAAAAGTGTTAATTAATGATGCATTTACATCTCGAGTTTTAAAGCCACATACAACACACCCTCTTATTTATCTAAACGGAAGGTATATTTCATTCATAAAATCGTGTTTACCTCTCCCTGTTGTAAATTAACAAACAAGAAGTAATTATTCTCTAAGACTTTCATGAACTCAGCGCTATAATGCAAATTTTGGGTGGCATAGGTAAGGCCTAAACCATAGGCTGCGACCTTAAAAACCTTTGTTGCTATCCTATGCTGCCTAACCGCATGAGGCCATGATTATTTTTAAGAGCTCCCAGTTTTGTGAAAAAAATTACACAAAAGGTATTTGCTTAAATTTGCTAATATGATTTTCAAAAACACTTTTTAGTATAAAAAAATATTATATATATTATCAGCAAGTAGTAATAACAAAGAAGAACAACGTATCTCGTAGAGAAAACGAAAATAAGTAGAAGGGGGGCATTGGTGAGGTTAAAGGTTCCGATGAGGGTTGTAACACTATTGGTGTAGTGAGCATTACCGTTAAAGGACTAGTGGAAAGAGAAGAACGGCAACGGTAAGTCGAGGTAAGCAAGGTAGGCCACGGGTGGGATAAATAGAGTACGAAGAGCAGAGAAGGTGATGAACATGCAGGTGTTAAAATATTGGCAGATACGAGAACTGAGCAGAAGAGCTGCGACAAACCAACCTTATGGATTGATGACCGTTGATGATGATAAGTAAAATTAAATAAGTACAATGTGATCACATAAATACGATAAGCGTAATTAAAAAAAAGAATATCGTTATTGCATTTTATGTGTCACACTTTGCGAAACAACGCAGTTATTATCTGCAAACAGATACGACAGTGCGTGTGTCCTACGCGGCCTTTTGTTCCTTGGAGCAAACCCGCGAGGTGCGTGAATGAGAGCGTGTTTTATTTATTTTATCATTGTGTGGGTGGGTCACTGTCGGTAGCGTGTTTTTCACAAACCCGAGTAAGTGAGTGCTTGTGCGTGTGTTAGTTTCAAGTTTGTATTTCCGTTAGTGTCTTATCTTGTCCATCACTCCCCGTGTTAGCATTATTACCTCTCCCATCCGCCCATCAAAGAGTACGGTCCTGGGAAATTAATTTTCTTTCAACTGTTTAACGGCCGTAGTTCGTTCAATCCCTTATAACGCTATTATTATCCGCAAACAGATACGAGAAACAAATATCAACGGATTACATATATTGCGAAGCAACAACGGCAGGAAAACACGCTGAGAGGAATGGTTAGCACAAACACGTGCATAGTACAAAAAAGATGCCAAAATATAACGAGAAAAATGAGAAAAAAGTTCAAATAAATTTTTGTGAAACATCAAATAAGAAAAAATTGAGCTGGAGAGGTGAAACGGAGGAGGAGGAGATTTGAACTTGCGGGGTAATATGAATGAATGGGTGGCTTTGCGAGGGTTGGCAGATGACGGACTCGCGGTCACGAGACTGCCTCTTGATTCTAGTGAATTTGTCAGCTGCGAGATATATGTTCTCTCTCTCCACCGCACCCCTTCCACTGCACCCTTCAGCGGCCAACAGAATCTGTGTGATCCCTTCGGATAAGACCTGCGCCCCGTGAGTAATCGCATTTTTTTCTCGCTGAGGGGAGCTGTAAACACTGGCGAAAGCGCAGGGAGTCGCCCGAGTGCAGGCAAAGCCCTTCGAAATCCCAGCCGACGACGGCGAAAAAACGTCCACTTGAGACACGAAAAGAAAGATGGCCGAGGTCAAACTCACACATTCACTCTTTCCGTTCATTGACTGTCATTTCAGAAGTCTACTTTTATCACAGTAGCCACCCTTAGTTCTGGAACAGAGGAGTATAGGAAGTTTTTCCAGTTCTTATTTGGTGAAATGCGTGAATTTAAAGTAGCACGTAATTTTAAAAGCAATTTATTTGATTGTGTGATACGAGATCGATGCTACCGATGAGTCGCAATCCTCTAAATTGTTTTGAAATATTATTCAAGATCCAAGGTAATGGAGACATTTGCAAGTTATAGTCTTGTAACTAATACCTGTCATAATGATCTCGGCTTCTCAACCTATATTTTACATTTTTTGCGGCGTCATAACAGTGCTGGACTTTTTTTATCAAGTGCTTTCTAAATATATTCTAGAAAACATGCAAATTAAAACAAATTACAAAGCCATAGGCAAATTACGAATAAATACCAGCTAAGCATATCATGTAGTAGCTGTATTCTGAATGATTTTACATCGAGCAAATCGCATTACAGAGGACATCATTATATAAAACAGAGATTTAACGCTTTTTCTTTGCTCACAGAAACAATCATCGACTTGAATGGAAAAGGAAAAATTCTAACAGAAATTTATCGGCAAAGCAACGCCTTCCTCACCTATTCCACTTCCTTATTTTACCCTTCATAAATCAGAACTAGGAAGGATTGATAAGAAGGAATTATAATCTATGTATAAGTCGACAAAATATCGATTGAATGAGTAATAGTTATTAACTCATTCACTTAAAAACTATTTGCTTAAGGTAAATACATTGACGGTACACGGAGGGAATTTAGGGACCCTAAACTCAGTCATTTAGCTTTTTGCTACTCGCTGTCATCTTAAGCCATGCAAGCTTTTCTATGCAAGAGCCACACCCTAGATTGCCGAGCCAGAAATCCTTTGCACTATGACCGAATAAGCAAATCGTTAACCAATATAACGCAGAGGCCAAGATTCATGAGATTTACAAGAATCTATCTTGAATCTGCAATTGACTTGTAATAGGGTGGTTTCCTATTTTTTTTTATTGCCTAAATCGAAAGATTATTACTCCTGGAGTACGCATTCCACGCTTTTAGATTTTTAAATGACGATATCTGTTTTTCGCGATTAAATGAAAAGTGAAAATTTCAAGCGCGCGAAAACGCGACGCTTAAGTAGGAATGATGGGAAAAAGTCCGTGCAACGCATTTCTGGTTCCCCCTCCCGCCTTGTGAGGTGACCTTGATCGAGGCTCTGAGCGCTGATAGGACGCAGGATGCTAGCGGGTAGCTGAGTACCTTGCTGGCTGGTAGGGCTTGGCTAAAAAAGGTTTATCAATACCTTATCAAACGAAAAAAACTTTCTGACCTTAGCCAGTTTTAATAGGTGATTATTAAGACATGTTTCCCTGAGCTCTGTGCCTCAAGCATGCATTGGTAACCTCAGACGATGTATAACTCCTATCCTCTCGTGTAGAAACTAGGTCCCTGTGACGTCACGTGGAGTGGAATCGCTTGGGCGCCAATCTGGCCTTTTTCAAATGAGGATAAAATTTGACCCTTGCCATTCGTCTAAACCGGTATTTCAAAATAAAATTATTTGTGTATTATGAATACACTAATGGTGGGTAACGAATCGCAATCAATGCCTTTCGTTTTCTTTGATGAAGGAAACTACCCTATTGTGCCATAGCATAGAAAACTCGAATCCTCTGAACACGCATTTTCCTTGAACTAACACCTTAAAATAGGTAATTATATTCCTCATTTTTATCACACTCACTTATTAGTAGTCTTCCTAAATATTCCGATATCTTATGTATCAATGCCATCACGTTGAGTTTACCGTCTTGATCCATGATCGTTCCAACGAATTCATGTCAATATGTGCCGAGAAGGAGAATCCTGAGTTATTAAAAACGATTTTAGTTTCATAATATAGCTCCTATACAGGGGACGCCTCTGCATTGATGGATGCCAACCTTTTGAATTTTTACTGCGGGAAATTTGTGAATAATCACGTCTTTTAGTGCGGGAAATTTGTGAATAATCTGAAAGGCCATCCTCCGAATATAGAAACGGACAGAATTGATGCAATAAAGTGTTGAAACTCGCTCCTTTGCCATACAGGCCACCTAAACCGAATCCCTGCTAGATGGGGAAATCGATGTCGTATTTTCTTTTTTCCCCCTCGCAGCCAGAAGAGAGAGAGAGACACCTTCCTCCTGTGTGGATTTCCCCATCCCCATCCCTAAACACGACGGCACTTACTCCAAGATGGCCACGTCATTAGGTGCAAATGACTGTGGGATTGAAAGGAGTTGGAGGGTTGGGAAAAACTACAGATGTCGGTAGTTTCGGCAACGCAGTGAAGGAGGGAGGTGAGGGACGGAATAGGGTAATTTCCTTCATCGAAGAAAACGAAAGGCATTGATTGCGATTCGTTACCCGACATTAGTGTATTAATAATATACAAATTATTTGGTTTTACAAATCCCAGTCAAGACGAATGGCAATGGTCAATCTTAACCGCATTTGAATAAGGTCAGATTGGCGCCCATGCGATGCCACTCCACGTGACGTCACAGGGACCTAGTATCTTTACGAGTAGATAGGAGTTTTACATCGTCTGAGATTACCAATGCATGCATGAGGCACAGAGCCCAGGGAAAAATGTCTTAATAATCACCTATTAAAACTGCCTAAGGTCGGAAAGTTTTCTTCGTTTGATAAGGTATTAATAATCCTTATTTAAGCCAAGCGCTACCTGACAGCAGGGTACTCTGCTACCTGCTAGCAGCCTGAATCTCAGCGGGGCACATACCTTTGCCCCAAGGTCACCTCACAGGGCGACAGCGGGAACCAGAATGACGTCACACGGAGTTTTCCCAGGATTCATACTTTGTCGTCGCGTATTCACGCGCTTGAAAGTTTTCACTTTTCATTTAATCACGAAAAATAAATAACGTCATTTAAAAATCTACTAGCGTGGAATGCGTGCTCCAGGAGTAATAATTTTTCGATTTAGGGAATAAAAAAATAATAGGAAACCATCCTATTGAGGCCACACTCCGGTTGTGTGCGAGGAAAGGATAAGAAGTGCAATCCCTGCTGCCGTGGCGGGAAGAGAGACTGACTGGCCAAGAGGATGCGGAGGGGAGGGGCCGAGTCATTAAGGAAATTACAGCCTTCTTTCCCCTGAAGGGAGGGGAAAGAAAGACGTCCATGTCTTTAAAAGGCTCGCCTGTAATGCGTCAAATCCCACGGATTTATTTTCGGAATGCAAGCAGTTGGAATGAGATGAGCAAAGATATGAGAGGGAAGAGGAGGACGTGGAGAATAATAGCAAAAGGAAAACAAATAGATCCCCCGGCGGGCGCCTTCGAAACTCGCTCGAATTTGAAAAAAATCAAGCGAGAAAGGTAAATGAAAGCTGGAAAGGAAGATATCTACTCCATTTCGCTCCGAAATACAACTGAGGCCCACCCAAAGCGACAAAGATTACCTCATCCTTCTTTGGCGGGGAATAAACAGCACGGTCAAAAATAAATTCTTGGTATTTTTTATACCTGTTTCAAACATCAATTTGTAACATTCCATGATATTGCTTCTTTCACTCCAGATATTGGCATTTTCCAATTCATTTGAGCATTCTAAAACAAATTTATTTATTTGAAAAAAAATGCAATACGCAAGAGTTAGCGCTTTCCTTCTATTGGAATTGTCTTCTATTTCCTCAACGAGAAAATATGTTTTTATTACTTGCTGCCTAAAGAATCGAATATCGAAATATGCCTCAGAAGATGGAGATAATCAAAATGACGCGTATGTAGTCGGTAGAGCAATTTTTCTTTCACTGGGTTTATCAAAATGAAAAAGGGAATGTACACCATCATGAAATGGATATCATCACCAACGGTCTTAACGATGCCTTTTAAAGTGAAACATAGTATCGTGTTGGAAAAATTGGACTCATTTCAGATTTCAAATTCTGAAAACATTCCAAAGTGCAAGCGAAGAAACAAAAACGACATTCTTTCATAATCATTTTTTAAAGGTTAATTGAGAGGAAAAAAACAAATTTCCCGCATTGGAATTAATAAAGCCGTGGATAACAGAAAAAATAATTCAAGTTGCTTTCTAAGACTCTGCTTGGCTCACTGTTCTCCCAACTGATTGGCATGTCCTTGGACAGAGAATGTTAAAGGGACCGTATAATTGGGTCTTATTTCGACTGCCTTTCTTCCTCCAATAGTTCTCTTACCTGTAAAACAACCAATTTCTGCCTTTAGAATTTCTCATTCTACCAGCATTCTCTCCGCCTACGCCTTCTGCTTCCACCGGGTCCCAACATACCAACCACATGTCTTTCTCGTCAAATTCTTTAAGGTTTAATTTTTTTTACTCCTATTTCACGACATTCATCTCTCGCAGTATCTTCCACCCGTCTAATTAAATGCTAATTTATTTTTTTAATGGGCGAAAGCGAACCACTCTCTGTTGATCAACAGTAGCCGATACGATGATGTTAGTTCCTCTAATTACATAGTTTGGAATGAATAATCCCCCCGTTATTATTTTTTCATAGAATGAACTTTTGGGTGGCAAAGGAAAAATTCCCTTGAATTGAATGATAACTTGAAGATTTACCAAAGACCTGTGACTGAAGTAACAGACTTAGTTCGTGAGGACAAAAACGAATGTTGCGGTAGCGTACGACTGAAGAGAAGGAAAGTAACGCGAATATAAAAAACAACAGAAATTATATGCGTTCAGATTCAAATGTGTCGCAGAATTCCAGAATCACCACTTTCTTCCAAGTTTGGAAAAAAATATGAGCATGTACGAGGTGTGATAAAAAAATACTGGACTGATTTTATAACTTTTATTTCGACGGATACAGCATAATCAAACTTGTCGCCCTCAAAGTACATGCCTTGGATCACGACGCTCCTTTGCCAACGTTTGATCCAGTTCACGAACCCTGACTGGCAAGCCGCCTTCGGGATCCTCTTCCGGTCCGCCGTACAAAGAGTATGAGGGTTCAGGGCGAACCCTTCTGGGATACAACATACCGGGGCCGGGAGCTAAGCCCGTGGCTCATACGCCCGATCATCCGGGGCGGGGCTGGAGAGGAAGGGAAACGGAAAGAGGCGCCGCCGCGATGGGAGCCCGACGACGCCTCTGGGAGAGGATAGGAGCGGATGGAACGGGACAAGGGGAAAACATCTCAACGCTATAGAAGCGAATAGGGCCCTACTAAAAAGCGAAATCAAGGAAAGCCATTAATGTTCTAACGACTTTGGAGGATCACTCTATGAGGAAGAATGATCCAACGATCAGATCGTTAAATACAGGTTAGGTCCGCCTTACAATTAGCTTTAGTGCCCGCAATAGAGACGAATCGGTGCCTTTCCAAGGTTGATTTTAACCATGGAAACAAAAAGGAGTTTAATGGAGCCACGTATGGAGAGTGGGGTGGCTGCGGAAGTTCTGGTTTTGGCGAAATACTCTGTCACAATCATCGTATGAGCCGGCACGTTATCGTGGCGGAAACGCCATCATGAGGGACAAATTTTGAGGCGATGAGCGTTCTGCCAAAAATGTTTTTTAATCCTTAAGAGTGCCGGGGAGAGCCATCGCGTTCCTCCTATCTCTCGCTGAAAGTGCCAGGAGCGCGATGGCGCTTCTCCTGCAACTATGTGTTTAATTATAAATATTAACCCATGCTACAAAAAATTCGTCAAATACTACATTAAAAAGGTGAAAACACATATAATAAAAAATATTTCCTAGAGGTTTTCAATATATACCTTTAGTTG
The DNA here is from genome assembly GCF_921293095.1 of Ischnura elegans. Taxonomy (NCBI): domain Eukaryota; kingdom Metazoa; phylum Arthropoda; class Insecta; order Odonata; family Coenagrionidae; genus Ischnura; species Ischnura elegans. The sequence continues at coordinate 127,399,667 of NC_060248.1, forward strand.
TTTTTGAGACCTCATTTTTTTCCTAACCTACTGCAAAATCAGCAACAATGCCTCAGCACTTTTAGCGTATTACCTAGGAAATAGGTTGACACTCAAAGGGTTGAAATTAGGGATGGTCGGATCCGATACCTCGGATACAAATACCCGCAGATATTGCCCTTCATCGGATACATCGGATCCAAAGTCGCGAAAGACACCGGATCTGGATCCAAAATTTTATATAATAGCTTCAGTGAATGCAACGCCCCATAAGGGTGGAAAGAGTTACGATTATCTCTATGAATGTGCCGTCGCATGCGATTCTTGTCCTACTCATGAACCGTTTCGTTTTAAAGTTCTCGCAGAGGTTATGTAGCAGAATTTCAGCCGTGGAAAATAAAAAAAAGCAAAATACGACAGGTACATAGTGTGAGTATTCACAAGAGATTGAACAATCATCAGGGGAATCTCAGCGTCTGGAATTTGAAAATGCATTTGGATCCGAAAATATCCGATCCGAAAGATCCGGCTCCGAGAATCAAGGATCCGATCCGAATCCGGATCCGAAAAAAATCCTGGATCCGTCCATCCTTAGTTAAAATTATCTGACAGTATCCAAAACTAATGTTCACTTCTTCGTCTACCTCCGTAACATTTAAACAGGGATTTTTCTGCACCAAATCGTTCAGCATTTCGACATGGTTGAAGTCATTCGATATGCAACGCCACTAAAAACACTTGCTTAGGCTCATAACTTAATTAGAAGTGTCTTAATGAATCATTCCAAAAATCTCCGTAGCATTTTTGCCAAGTTTGGAACAAAATTTCACGCACACGCGCTGTTACTTAATTGCTGCCGTTGCGCGCGGCGACGAACGGGTTAAGACACCCACCGCTGCTGCTTAGCAACGATGTGACGTAAACAAACGCAACACCACTCATTTTATTTGTCAGATGTGTCGCAAGATGTCACAGTTTGTTTCGTTTCGATCTGTTGAACGGTTTACGGGGAATAAAATCAGTCCGGTCTTTTTTGATCACACCTTGTACTTTTAAAGCCCAAAGAAAGTGGCTCTTTAAAACGAAATTTACACTCTTCGTAGTATTCCATATTATTTCATTGCGAAATAAAACTCAGTAGCATGTGAAATATCTTACGTCTTTATTTTTTCACCGCGCACGGGTTACCTTTATGTTGAGTTATTATCTGAAGAAATCCAGTGATAATTCGATCGGTTGAAGCATACCTGTATGCGATTAGCCATACTTTTAAAATCATAAAGTGTGTTCATATTCAGTTAACAATCCATCGGATTAAAATTAAAATTGCACAGCCATCACTTTACAAGCGTAAGAAATAAAATTCGATCCTCCTGAACCCATGCAGCCGAGAACAATAGGATTGAACTCCTTATTTTCTCAAAAGAAAGTGTCAGGAGACGAAAAACTCAAATCCCAATTAAAGGTCGAAAAAATATATACATCTGAGACAGTTTTTTTCAATTGACTCGGTAATATCTGTGGGGAGCATCGGTGTTCGCATATCCTCCCGGTAGAAGGGTTATTCAAAGCTGTATGAAGCAGAGAGACATACCCTACTCAGGGTAAAGGATTTAGATAAAATGGGGTCAGATCATACGTATCGGAGTAACTCATCTAAAGAATTCTAATAAAAAAACTCACCTTTTTTTGAAGCATACATAGACCTGAAAGTAGGCGCAATGGAATAATTTTTATGTAGATAGACAAGAACACAATATAGAGAGAAGTCATTAGCAATACAATAATTATTGCATTTGAAATACACCATTAAAACATTCACTTCGAGGTGAAAAGTTAAACGAAGTTTTGAGAACGATTTCTCGGTATTCTCACAAAACTTTTTGAAAAGATTTATCTCTTTCTTTCGCTGATAAAGTGATACTCTTTCTGGATTATGTGACAGCACTCACGTCTTTCAAGACTTTAGGACTATAATATTTTATGCTCATTTTTTAAAGACGATATTCAAGCATTTGCCAATGATACAACCAACCAAATTTCAATAAAAATGTATAAATATTAAATTAAGTTTAATTAAAATTTTAAATAGTGTACGGACCAAAGCGGAACGATTTGATAGGTATTTGTTTAGAAACAGAGAATATTCAAAAATCAACAAACCGACCTGGTTTTATGAAAACGCCGGAATGATGAAGCGTGTGGCTACTCTTCCTCCCTACCCTAGCTACCTAACATTACCAAATTCAGCTCAACACATCCATCACGACAGCGTCTCCTGTTCATACACAGTGCCACAGTATTATTCCCAGTCCTGAGTTCCATTTGCGGAAGGGTCGAGTGCATACGCCGACGGAGGGACCCAAAACCTAAAGTGTGCTCAGCGGTCTTCGGGAACTGCCGACTAAGATTTTAGACCCCTCTCCCTCTCTCTCTCTCTTCATGTCTGCCTTAAGCCAGCGTTGTCGACGGACCGCGGTCCAAAATACACACAACAGCCACGTCGGACGTCGCCAGGGGAAACACTGGCCCACTTCCACGGCAAACAAGTCCGAATACCGTTGATTCACGGCGAAGTCCGCAGGCTAATGCCGGGCAAACGACAAAGCCGATGAGAGAGAAGGAGAGGAAAGAGCCTTGGGAATAACTCACGCAAGTGCTCACGAGAGAATATCTAACGGCTTAATATATATATAAGTCGACCTGCGTGCAATAAGTAGGTCTGAGATAACGTATTCATTCAGATCTACCAAGAATTGTTTAAGAAGTGAGACAAGATATCGGTCACCAAGTGAAATTGAAATATTCCTCATCCATTCCAATAATAAGACTTTACTTTTTGAAAAAAGATGTATTTAATCGTAAAGATCAATGTTTAAACATAATAGGTAAGTCATTTTCAATTTCTTGAATGTCTGATTAGGCGTGCTCCCATAAAGGTTCTTTCTGCAATAAGATGTGTGTTTTAGAGACTACATTCAGGCACGCAGTGGCGCTGCGAGGGGGGGGGGGTTGGGGGTTAAACCCCCCCCCCCCAGAGCTCAGAGAAATTTTTAAGTTTAAGCCATTTTACTTAATTGGATTGATATTACTAATAGAATAGAATAGTGTAAGGATTAATAAAATATCCCTCAGAAAGCCGTAAAACTCACCATTTTGAACCGTTTACCTTAAAATTCCGCAATAAAATCTCGCACCTATCGCTTAGCCTGGTGGATATTCCACACAACACACACACCGGTATTGGTGCACCTAAATCCCCCTCCCCCCAGCCTTAATTCCTGGCTGTGCCCCTACAGGCACGAAGCAAGGCGATGAAACACAGATAAATAAGATAAAAGGGCTAGGGCTTCCACCGAAATATTTTGTTTCCCAAATATCGTTCTCTCGGTAAAAGTTGGCAAAATGAGTGAGTTTCATATTTACCCCTATTCATTTATCTAAGACTGGCTAGATTTATTTATAAATGTAAGATTTTTTAAAGTCTGCATAACATCGAGATTTGTTGATTCTTTTTTTTAATGCAAGAGGAATGGCAACAATTAGGAATATTTGTTTAGCTCACACTATGCTTCTAAGATTTGAACAACAACTTCACTGACACATTTACCAGCATATCTATGGCTAAATAGTAATAACACGTACATCAAAATTTGGCCGGTTTGAGACAGGTATCTTAAACAAAGTGTAATGACATTTAAAATATAATTCAAGCAAAAACCAACTCTTTGTTTGCAGACATATGCATCCTTTTTAGTTTTATGAATTTTTGGTTTTAATATCAGTGTACAATTAAAAATATAAATGGTTTCTTTTGCTCTCCTGAAAAGTTGCTATTGCGTGTTGTTAGAACTTAGGTCATCGATATTATGTCATTAATATTTTGGGACATAAGATCGTTACTCTGAAGAGGCTGAGAGAACCCGCAAAATGCTCGTTGTAGATTCATCTCAAACGATGGAATACTTTAATAAGGTGATAATAAAGCTAAGTTCAGGCCTTATTCAAATTAATCCCAACCGATAACAGTGATAATATAAGGTTTTTAGATTTAAGGAAATACTCTTGTTTGGAAAAAAATTGCGCTTTATTACGCTTGTTGGAGGCCGGGATCGGCAGGTGAGGAAAGCGACGCATTACCCATCCGCCTTGAAACACCGCCGAAGTGGCAGCGAAGAACCCCCTCATGCCGCTAATACTCAGTGCCGCGAGCCCCCGCCTTACGTGGTGGGCGGAGCTCACGTTCGAATACAGTCGTGAAATGCACCGGGGCCATAACAGCTTAATCCCGAGACTCATATTCATTAGTTGCCCTGTTCCACCCTCGCTCAGTTTTCATGGTCCACTAGAGGACGTCCAACCTAGAGCCCGTTGCAAAATTACGGCCCAGGGATGACGACGATGCTAAAATCAATGTACTCAATGTTGATGGCGGCTTACGTTACTGCGCAGGCAGATTTGGATTACACCGTGAAAACATAAACCATTGCTATTTTAAGTGTGAATTCAAATTGATATCTATTTTAAAGCCTACTACTTAATTACACACCGTCATTTCAGGGCTAATATCTCACCTATCTTTGCAACGTGTACTAAAAGCAATCCACATACACGGAAAGCCACTAAAAACAAGATACAATACGAGTAAGGTCAATTCATTACAGCATATTATGTCATGATTATGCTTGATACACTATTTCATCTACATAATACCCCGCGAGCCACCTAAAAGGCGTGTGGCAGGGGATGTTAGGTCACCAGCCGCTTACAACAAAAAAAATGAAGTGCTCTAACGAGGTTGGGACTAGCGTTTATTAAAGTCCTTTATGGTTCGGGGAAAAACGAATTCCCACATCTATCCGTTCGGCAAAAATCTCTCTTAATTTATCGCCTCTATCGGACCTGGATATATAGTGCGGCTCTAATATTGTGTTCTCCGTGTCGCTCTTAAAGATATCCATTCTTAATTGTTCAAACAATCTAAGCCTAGCGCGCAGCCTCCGAGTCTCCAACGGCTCCCAGCCTAATTCGTTTAACATCTGGGTAACACTGTCTGTTCGCCCGTAGCAGTTTTTGACGAAACGCGCAGCCTTCCTTTGTATTTTATTCAGTTCGCGGATATAGTATTTCGGCACCGAATTCCATACGCTCGCTGCATATTCAAGGTGCGGTCGGACGAGAGTGAAATAGCACCTTTCTTTTACTTTCAGATCCGAAAATCTTCCCACAACACGCTTGACGAATGCTAATTTCTTCAGGGCTATGCCGCAAATATTCTTTATGTGTGTTCCCCACGTGAGATTCGAGGTTATCGTAACTCCCAGGTATTTCACTTCGTCTGTTGTCTTTATGTTAATACCATCCACTGCATAAACATGGTTAGAGTTGGACGATTTCCGCAAGAAATGTACCGCCATGCATTTGCTCATATTAAGTTGGAGTCCCTACTCTTGGCTCCACAAATGAATGTTGTTTAAGTCAGATGATAGAAATTCATAATCAGAGTGATCACTAATTTCGCGATAGATGACAGCGTCGTCAGCAAATCAACGTATTTAATGCTAATGCGTGAGCAAAGATCATTAATGTATATAATGAACAACAGGGGGCCGATTACGCTTCCTTGTTGAACACCTGATGTAACTTTTACAACATCAGAGCTAATTCCGTCAAGTACTAATTTTTGTTTACCATCTCTGAGAAAGTCGAGTATCCAGTTTACAATTGTTTCATTTAATCCGCATGACTGTAATTTGTATAAATGTTTGTTGTGAGGTACAGTGTCGAAATCTAGAAATAGTTCGTCAACTTGTCTTTTTGATTCACCAGATTTTATAACGTCGTGAAGAAAGAGCGCGAGCTGTGTTTCGCATGATCTACGTTTTCGGAATCCGTGCTGACAGTCATGGACAGATCTGTGGAGCTATTTGTGATCATCCAGGAAAGTTAGTTTTCACGTGATTACGAAAAACACCATACGATTCTCCGACCGAAATTCCCACTTTCGAAAACGCATGCGTGTCAAGAGATCTGGCCACATAAAAAATTACAAGTAATACTACTCATTTTACTATCATTGGCTGCCAGAGAAAAGTGAAAAAGAAGCATTATGGATCTACAAAGGACCGAATGAATTCCATGAAATCCCTTCGTTAAAAACCTCTATGAGGACGTTCAAGGTTTACGTAAGCAAGGGAGAGTGTGTGAGTTTGCTTCATTTTACAAACAACTGGTAAAAAGGTGGTCATAGCGTTGCTTTGGTAACGTAGAAAGGTGTTTTTCTTTATCAAAGAAATGACTAATGGTTAGATGGTAATGTACAGAATACAGAACTTGAGAGAGAGAAAAAATATGTAACGTCAAGGCCACAAATAATAATTTAGAGTCCAATATTGATGAATTCCTTAAATAGCGCGCTTTTTAAAGTACACTTGTTAAATCACATCTAAATACTTTAAAAATTGTATGGAAAACTTATCGTTCTTTGCATATTGGAAAAATAGAAAAATCTTGCGTAAGTTAGTGGGGACGGGAGATGGATTCAACAAATTCCTATTTTTAATCCCAAAAGGGGACTATTTGAACACTTCCTTGAGACTAGCGACAGCCCCAGCATGCAATCCGATGAAAGCTTGCAGGGTAGCCTGTAGATGCTGATGAGAGTTCATTTTGGACGGGATTTCAAAGTGGAGCATATTCTAGCCACCACTTTCGGAAAGGGGAACAGACCGCCTGGGAGTGTATATTGTGGACTTGTGACAACCACAGGGGCTCAGGAAGGTCTCAATCTCCAAGGCGGCGCTGAAAAGTCCCTCGACCAACACACGAGCACATTTATGCCAGAAAGAGACACACACACACACCCTTCCTGACTCCAAAACCACACGCGTGCGTGAATATCCGCGTGGTGCCCCGTGTGAGTGTTTTGTTGGCTTTAAAGCTTCCGCAGCCGACGGTGCTGCCCTCTCGTCACACGCCCCTAAGAGAAACAAGGCGCTGATGTCAGGACCTGCAAGGGTGGCGATGTAAATGCAAATTCGCCGGGGAGGGAGGGTCGCTTTTCCTGCCTGCCTTGAAGCTTCCTGGCCCTTGGCGTTTCTCGCAGAGTAGCCAAAAGGGCTCCGTGTGACAGGGGACGCCCCCAGACGATAGCACCGCAAAAGCTTCCAGCGCCAGCATCCGAGACTTGGTGTGGCATGAGGTCCAACCCTTAATCCTAGGGCGAGGGATGGTCAAAGGGGTGCGTGGGAAGACGAACAATTTCCTCCTCTCTTGGATCCACTGACCCACTCATTCAGCAGCCGCGCTCGGCGTGAGGATCGAGTTGCCACGCCAGCTATATTAACACCTTGATTCATTGAGTGACTACGGCGTTGAATCCCAGACCTTACAGGGGCATGGTAGCCATAATCGGATACTAGCATAATTACGCATAAGCGGCCACTTATCGCCAGCCTGTGCAAGTCTCAATGGCCAGCAAAATGCGTGAATGCAATACAAAGGAAAATTCGGTAAAAAAACGGAGCAGTTTAATTCTGGTCAATTACAATAAAACCTTATGAAACATACGCGTATTAACCGCGTCTTATATTTTATTCAGAAAATATATTCACTGGAGCAGCGATCGGTTCTCTCTTATGCCTGCAGACTGCATGCTCAAAATATGTTTTGGTGAGAAGTATTTGAATATTCACGGGAGACATTACGAGAAAAAATTAATAAATGCACTAAATAAAATATTTACCACCACCCACATGGACGATAAAATGTAGTAACAACAACAATGGAAATTTGTGATTGAAATAGAAAGAATAACCGTCGAACCAGTAATGACGAATAATCATCATTATCGTCAATAGTCATCAATTTAAAGATTGGTTAGGCGCAGCTCACAACTTAATCTCCAAATAGCTAACCTTTTAACGCCTACGAAATTTATTCTATTTCATGTTCTTGATCAACTGCTCTGTCGTTCTTGTTATCCAACTATTCCTCAACAGAATTAGGTTGAGGACTGTTCTCACCAAGCATTTTTCTTTGCGCTCCGGGCCCAATAGTGGGAATATTTGAATGAGATGAAGGGGAGTGTGAGTTAAGCATCAATAGACCCTGAAGCGTCAAGACCAGCCCAAACTTCGTTTAATCCTCTCTCGGAAGCAAACTAGGGCACCGTCACCGTCTCGGACCCTTTCATTCTCATCGTAATTGCGTGGTCTCCCCCTGGAAATGGACAGAGAAAGAGGGACCAAAGGACAGGGGCGGCAAGGAGTGAGAATGGCAAGGAAGGGTGCTGAGGTCGTTCTCAGGGGAGAGTATCTACGCAGGCGATCCCGAGTGTCGCAGGGAAGTATCAAAAAATCATCTTGAACGCAGTCGTGAAGACCCGCGTCTATCTAAAACAAACCTCCCTTATAATGATTCCCAGCATCACATCACATCACGTGCCACAATGGATAGCAATTTCCCACCGTAATGAGACTAAAAGCTAAAAAAAACATCGTACAGACTATCATTCACTTCTTTTCAGTCAAATAAATTTAAAATACGCTCGGTGTAAAATATTTCCCTCTTGTATTGTAATTCATTGGGGATCGTGGTAGCGAAGTGAATGGAGAACTAATCTGCTCATCGAGGAGTCTTGGGTTCAAATCTCGGTTGGAGACCTAGGATACCCCCAAACAAATTTCTCGTAGTACGAGGTGGCTATTGAGAATAAATTACCCCCCCCCCTAGCCTGAATTTGTGCAATACACACGCCTACGGCTTAGACCGCGATGATCTCTAGGCTCACCTTTCCAAGCCAACCTTAGGGTTGAATCAATGAATGAGTGCGTGACTTTAATTTAAAAAGAAACCACATTACATGCAAAAACATACTTCAGCGTGGCACTAAACAGGCCAAACATATTTTCCCCCTTTTTGGCTTGAGCCTCTTGATAATTTGAGGCAGGCACAACTCAACCACAACAACGATATCTATTCCCTCACTGATCCATAATCAAACAAATATACATCAACCAGCAAATCAAGTTCAAACATGCATCACTTTCACTCTACCCACCATCAAGTCTTTCACATAACTCCCCGGATACCGCCCTTCCCAATTATTTCCTTCCTCTGTTTACCAAGCCTTTACCAATTGACCCCAGCGTTTCGTAGGAATAAATGTTTTCCTCTAGTTACAAAAACTTCAGTGTTTGTTTTGACGGCTATATTGCTATGTTGCATTTCCTTGACTCTATATTTCACCAATCTCACCTAGCTCACACTTATTTGCGTTCCCAAATAGCACTACTTCTGAACACAGTCACCCTTGCCCCATGCCACGGCTCAATCCAGAAAGAATCAAAGACCGCACTCAATAAAATTTAACACGAATACGAATGGCCGCACGTCGCGCATGGTATCATCTGAACCAGCCCCAAGCCTTTCAATATACCTCTTTCAATACCGCTTTAGAAGTGATGAACATGCGGGAATGATGACAAAATTACGATTTGAGGATACTACTTTTTAAGCTCTCCAAAGTGCCCCACTATCATGACGAGGAATGCTTGTAGCATTTCATGAAACATTGCTCGGACTTATTTGCAATAACTAAAAAATATATGGACAAGAACCAAATATATTGATACAATTACCAGATCCGCAAATCCTTGACTTTACCTGAGTATTGGGCATCGATGTTCTATTGCACAGTACTAGTGAAAACTTGCGCAGCAGACATCTGAGACAGAGAGCGTCTTATTATGTGAAAGCCGGATATCGGGAGGTAGGGTTGCGCCGAAGGGCTAGTGTTTACCAATAGACTCTTATTCTCCGAAAATAGTCAACTGCGCACTGCCAAAAGACTTCGCCGGGAATCGGAGTGCCTGTAAATGAAGTTTTTATCTTCCTACGTGGAGCCAATAGAGAGCTAGAAGACCAGAAATGAAACTATTATTGTGCACGGTAGACGCGATTTTCAACCGATCGTCAATGATGTATGATCACTTCATCAATTGGTCTTTGCCTACAAGAGATTACACCACGAACGAGGTGTTTCACATCCTACTTTGTACATCCTAAATAGTTTAACTTATTTAATCGCTACGCACGCTTATATCGTCTGTGGCTTCATCTCGAGGTCTCCCTATTAAAGACGATAGTCTCTTTCATGTACGATCGATTTTTTCCCCATTTAGAGGGACGTTTGCGTTCAATAGTGAGAAAAGTTTTTTTTTACATAAAAATCTGATACTAAAAAGAGAATACTAAGGAACCTAAGGTCATAAAGGTTCACTTGAAGGTGCGACTGTTAATACGGTCCGTAATTGTGCTCTTTACTGTCTTCCTTGGGCCGTTAAAGCTTGTTAATTGAATTCACAATTTCTACAAGACCTGAGAAAATTTACGCAAAAATTCTTGTATCATATTACTAACAATTTTTAAATCATTATTTTTCAGAAAAAAATTGAATGGAAGGGATCAGGAGTGATTATATTGGCTCTTACAAAGAAAATCACTCCATGAGAACATTACCGTTATCCGCACCAAAGATTTCAAGATTTACAGTTAATATTCTACTGCTGCATTCTCATAATGAGCTTTATCCTATTAAATGTATGTTAACTTGTCGCAGCTTTTGATAGGAAATCAAGTGAAAAAACTATCCATGCATTTAAGTGGCTTGTTTTAAAGACAGCTCAAGTGTTCTAAAACGAAGGAAATACGAAATCTTTCAACTAGTAAAACGACTCCTCCAACGAAATAAATCATTTTTGAAGTGAACTACGGCAATAACAGTGGAGATGAAAGGGGATGTTTTTGAGGCATGTAAAATAAATTGCTTCCTTGAACTTGAATTGCGTCCTTATTAGTCAAATGATGTTTTGGGTGTGTACGTAATACCTGTGTTGAGCGCACTTAACGACTAAAGCTCTTTAGTAGGAATCGTGAAAATCAATGTTGTTTTTTTTTACAGATAACTTTAATCAAAGATATAGCACACACATAGCAATAAATCTGAGATGAGGGTCATCATGAGTTAACAAAAAATCTTTCAGCTTTAGTATTACGTGCGCCGGTTGTTTCTCAGATATTATGAAGTGTCACTTGGTTACAGGAGAGGGGATTAGCGTGATTTTTGTTTCACTGCTGCAGGAAAACAACAACGTCGCGCGCAGCATTTCCTTATTTTAAGCTCGTTAAGCCGATAGTCAAATGGTCCAGGAAGGATGCTGGGACGACGAGGGATGTTGCGCGCACGCACATAAATAATCTCCTCTAACACTTGCGCGTCCATCTCTCCGCCTCTTGCTGCCGCTGTAAATCCTTCGCCGGCGTCCCGTCCCTTCACCCTGCTATCCAGAGAAAAACACGCTCGTTACTGTCCTGGAATGGACTTTTCCACAGTTTCAGAAAGATATTGCAATTTAACTGCGTTGCACTAAATTGTGTCATCATATCGCTAAATTACTTCGCTGGTGCATGCTCAGCTTTCAAAATAATATGCCTATCAAAGATTCTGAAGGTTTTAAGGGCCAAAATTCACGGGAAAATACTAAAATAGCATGTTGCGACGTAGCAGTCATAACCTAGACAAGGACTTCAAAAAGGCTATAGATAAATATGAAAAGGGCAAGGGCCAGATATAAACTGAAGTCAACAATAAGAAAGCAAAGACATTATCATGCGACAAAAGAAAGAACTGGAAATACATCAAACTGGGAAAATGAAATATTGAAGAGATGAATTAGTTTAGTTATGTAAGATTTTACACTTTCCCGACCAACAACATGTATAAACTCTTCTTGGGATACAGTGCGGGTAAGATTATGTAAGAGCGCCGACGTTTCGGGTACCGACTCGTTACCCATTCTCACGGCTACTGAATTTTTCTACGGCTACTTTGGTTAGTTAAGAAGTCAAATGAGCAGCAGTAGAAGAATTAGGCAAGAAATAGTAGAATGAAACAGGCAAAAAAGGCATGCTATCTAAATATAAGTTTACTTACAGCTGAGAATACAAGCAATGAAGTAGGGTAAAAAATCATTAGGTTCTTTCTATGGGGTGAGTTGCATTAGCGAGACATGTACATTGACATCAGCATAGAAAAAAAGAGCAGAAACATTCGAAACGAGGTGCTACCATAGAATGATAAAGACAAAATCGGCCGACCAATTAAGTAATAAGAAAAAAGCTAGGAAAAGTGTGAGACAATAGAAGTCTTCTGAAAACCCTGAAAAGAAGATGGGACAATTAAGACGGCCGTATAATGGGACCTGATGGCCTGATGAAATTCATAGTGGGAGGGCACGTGGACGGGAATAATGACAAAGGACGGCTTCCAGTTTGTATTACAGGATAAGCTACTATGGATTTAAACTTTAAGAAATACGTAAATATGAAAATATTAGCAGATAAAACAGCGGCGTGAAGAGCTGCATTAAACCATTCATTGGATTGATAACTTGTGTTGATAAAGATGCATAAATCATATTAATTTACCGTTTCTCCATCTAGATATCATAGATAGCAGCAAGGAGGCATTGAATTACATTTAGAAGAGTCGAGCCTATTGTGTGGGCGTTTTCCTGCAGTGGGTTTTTTTCGCTGAAGGATACTACACCATTATCCTCTGTTTTTTTCCCACAAACAGAAATATTTTTTCCACAAAATTTTCACATACAGCTGTTCAGATTTTTAACATTTCACAAATATTGTATATCCTTTGTATTGTAAACGTTTGTCAATTATTTACTTATATGTTTGCATTGACGCTATGGAGGGGTTAGGTGGAAGAGGGGACTTCTTAGTCTCAACCTCGCCCGAATAAAGGCATTTTATTATTATTGTTTACATATACACTACGATGATTTCGGGAAAATATTTGAAAATAAATATGGATCAGGACAAAAAACGACAATACTTAAATAAGAAATATCTGATCAAGCTATTGTCCTCATTTTTAAGCATAATCAGCGCCGGAAACATTTTAATTTCACTCAATTTTATGAAAGAATTATAATACCATGCCATAAAAAAAATACCATGAAGTGCAATTCATATTTTTTTTCTCTCTTTGCGAAGAAAATTTTGATCCCCTTTTTGTATACTGTGGTTTGCGAAATTGTACATTTTATAATTTATGAATAAAAAGGAAAGGTAAATAAATATTCCATGCATGAAAATGTAGGTGGTTAAAAATACTTGGTTCGTAAGCCAGCTAGCTCAAACCTTTTAACGAAAGTATTTTCACAAAAATGTTGATTACTGCCTTGGATTGTAGGCCTTTAAGATTTAAATGCTTGGCCAAAGTTTCGGTATATTTTAACGCCTTAATTGGGTCTTTATATATATATATCGAAATAAGCAAGTCATGTCCTTTGCAAAGAAGTCCTGATGAAGGCATAAAAATATTCCGAAACATTGGCCAAAATTGTTTTATTTAATTCTTAAAGATCCACACACACTAATCAACGTTAAAAACTGAGGCCAAGAGAAAGAAAAAAACTCAATTGACAGGGATAATTAAAAGCACCTAGTTTTCAAATTACAACGCTCGGAAACTCCAATGCGACCATTTCTTTTGTGTAACACACTCATTTAATACTCCTCCAGTGAGCGGCGTTCATTCGATAGCACTGGCATTACACCAGCTCTTGCTAAGTAAGGGCTGTCTCCCTTCCTGCCAGGAGCCCGCATGGGCGACGAGGCGAAGCGAGGCAGCTCGCGGTAGATTGGGCGAAAAATACGAGCGAAACAAAAGAAGGCCGCCAGGGCGCGACATGGCTTAACACCCGTTCGACTGCCACCGTATTTCGCGAGGGCCGCTTGCTCCAAGCGATTGCTGCGCTGGCGTGAAATGAGCCCCACCTTGCTTCATCCCACACCCTCCCTCGCCGTGAAAGGACAGCGAGGCTGTTTGTCCGCGACACGCACGGATTAAAGCGGATGCGAATGCAGCATGGCGATCGTATTTGCCACACTTACCGGTGGATGCTGGATGAGTAGGAATGGAATACATACTTATATACCACGAATATTACAGAAGAGGATTTTCAAGTTTTCCGCATGAATTGCTGTCGCTCCACAGGCATTTAAATCAGATTTCAAAATATCGCCACACGCGGCGCTACTATTCATCTTTATCCACTTTTAACGAGGAAATAAATGGCAATGATATGTAACCTAGCCAATAAATCATATGAACCACATTTTCAACGCATGCGAAGCAATTTTAGACTAGAAAACATCACTTCCACAACGGTGAACGGCAAAAGTCACACTGAACGAGATACACGTGCCTGGTGGCGACGCCGAATAAAATGCGCGTGAAACCATAACAGATATACCGCTACCGCCATTTTCTCGGACCTCCTTTAATGGAGTCCCCTTGATAATGAATGAATGTTAAAAATTAAAGGATGGCATACTCCGAACATCAGCGTGGTACCTTTGCTGAAACCAGCCGCGGCGCCTGGCTTTTCTGACCAGTCTCGAAGCCAAAATCCTTGCCAAAGTTAAAGATTTAAACAGAGACTGGGGCCGTATTCTGTATTTCCTCGGTACCGCACCGATCGGTTTCCCTTTCAAGCCCACCGACTGGACATCATTCCGTACCGACAATGGTTTCCGTACCGACGACGGCACTTTCACCGATTCTGTAAGGTCGTCGGTTTCAAACCAGTCGGTACGGTTCCCCTTCCCTCTCAAATAGGGAAAATCCGAATATATCCGAAGTTAGAGGTATCTAACGTGTCTCCACCAATGAAAGAAGGGTAAAAACAATCATTGGCACAGTTTGTTGTCGTCGTTTTATATCTTTTTATTTACGGAAATTACGACTTATTGTTAGATTAAAAGAATCGATATTAGATAAGTTGTTAACAATGCTAATTTAGTATGCGGTAGTAATGCTGTACCTACAGAATCGAAGGAAACAATATTACAGCATCACAATATAGTTTGCATGTGATGGAGATTGTTGTTGCTGGAATGAATTATTGAAACTATCCTAGAGATCGTAGTTTCTTTTAAATATTGGTTCCGCGTATTGCTATTCATTCATGATTTGGTAATATAGTTGTCACTAAGTAAGTTCCGTTTAAATGTCATCAACGGAAGGTTATGCCATTGGCACCGTAGTAGATGAAAATCACATACCATGGAACCTGAACGTAGGATTCAAAAGCAAAGGTAAATGTTATATTAGAAGAATAAGTAAGAAAATTGTAATAAAAATATGGAGTTGGGTGTAATTAAAAGAAGTGTAATGACGAGGAAGTAAAGAAATTGTGATTGGGTGAAATACATATGTATAAGTTACGCATTCCAAGTGAGAGAAAATGCTAATATAGCGGCAAACCTCATACTTATTAACAAATATATTCTTTTATCGTCAAGGGAATCAATGGCTGACGATAATATGAAATATAATTATATATACATATTACAAATGAAAGAAACTGATACCGTTCCGGCAAACTTCATATTTAAATAACCTTTTTTATACCTATTTGCTGCCGGTACGGCTACCGACGATCTCCCGCCCTCATGTTGGTGCATCACCGATCGGGTTCGTACAGAATCGCACCACTGCTTGCCGGGAGTCGGTGTGACGTCCCACCCAACGAATCGGTGCCGCACCGATCGGTTTGGAGATACATTTTGAGATACGGTCCCTGGTCAGAGAAGCCTTTGAAATATCAAAAGAAGAAAAGAATAATTTCAACAGAGAAACCGGCCGTACTTGGCAACCAGTAGTGAGAAAAAACAAGCAGCAACCCCCTCCTCCAACCTCCCGCTCCCCTCTCCCCAACACCTGACACAGATACCTATATAAAAAGATTTTAAATTCCCAACTCTTCATAATCCCTTGAAAAAGCGACCAGCATCGGTCGGGAAACGTTGGGGTCACCTAAGAATTGACGCGGCGAAATAGCCCAAAAGTTTTTAATCGTAACACCATGGGCTATTAGTAAACAATTCATTAATGGGTATCTGATTGACCAACTGTTTTGATTATTTCATTCAAAATCAGGCAAGGCATCATTAGCGCAAAATCCAAATCACTCGCCCTACCATCATACCACACGTAGTGGAGCGGGACAATTCCTCGGCAGCCGTGACGATCCCTGGCCTGAAAATAGCGATGAAACCTTCCTACTGTTCTTTTCCTCCATCTCTCGCCCTGAAGGACAGCCTGGCTGCTGCTGTTTGCTTCCAGCGATCTGGGATTAAAGTGTATACGTAGGCGAATACAGCATGACGATCGTGGCAAGTGGAAGGGCAGCATACATACGTATGTATTAGGAAATGCGCCCGGCCGCTTGGCGTCGCGTCGGTCGAGGATTAGGGACGAGCAGTTACGCTGCGCCACCGCCGAAAATTCCCTCGAACGGAGAGCGTGGACGATGGCTGCCGCATTCATGGATGACGACACGCCTATTCCGTGGATTATCACTTGGAGCCCAAGGCCTTCAAAATGTCAGTGCTGGAGGTTTTACCTCTCAACCTCATCCACAACAATGTCATTGCACCCCGGAAACAGTAGCGAACGCGCTAATGCGAGAATGCCACGACAAGAACTGCCTTATTTATCTCGTTTTGAGGTACGAAGAGGTAATCGAAATGGATATATTCAACCATAAGGCTACACTTCGTGTGCGATATTACTATTATTATCATGATATCATTTATTGTGACATATTGCTACAGTTAAGCTGTTACCCGGTGGCAGTGCATGGGCGTACCCAGCGAGAGGCAGGGGGAGGGGCAGCTGCCCCCCTTAGAAGCAAAAATCGCAGAAGTCTTTGAGCAAAATCAATACTGAATTAAAACGAAAGCATTCAACAAATTTAATTTAAACCCATGAAAAATGATATGCATTAGTATAAGATATGTAACTAAAATAAAACTATTTTTTCAAGGAAATAATCTCATAAACTAATGTCACAACTTGGTTTGCCCCCCCTAGACCATGGCTTGCTCCCCCCCCCCCCCCCACCAGTTATGATCCTGGATGTGCCGTTGTGGCATCATGAGATTTAAATAAATTAATGAAAAGTCTACCTATCTAAGAACAAAGTAAAGAGACAGAAAATACACCAAAAATAGATTGTTTCGAAAATAACGTCAAGGAAAAAAAATTTGCAAGTTTGAATTCAACATTTTGATCACCGCAGTGGTCGCCGTGCTTCCGCATCGATTTCAACTGAGTTGAACATTGTTGATCGCGAGTTGAACAAGGAGTCGTCATGTCATTCAAGTGCGTTCACAATACATACAAGTGCGTTTAGCTTGAAAATTATTTGATAGCAACGAAACGAGTTTTGTGAGATTGTGTGCAAAGCATTAAAGTGATTGGGAAAAGCTGATTATGTTTTAATTATCATGGTCCATACAGTCCGACCAATTTTCACCAGAAACGCCCGTTTTTATATTCATTATGGTGACCTTTACTTTTCGATAAAGATTTTAGTCAATCGGTCACATATTTTCGCCTCTTTACGGCATTTTCAGGAACGATGTCTCAATAACTTAATATTGAATCCACGGTTGGTGAAACCATACGGCAAAGCTGAAATATATAAATCAGAGAAAACTAGTGTCAAAATAAATTGAAATATGAAATTGAAAAGTAAAGGCATTATCATAAATTAAACGTAGATTCAAAAATAGAGCCGATTAAGTCGGCAGTTTAACTTTATTAATGAAAATTCAATGCCTGAATTGGAATGCCCTTGTTACCAGTGGCATAATTTACCTCCTAGTTGCTATGGCTACAGATAGTCTATCCTTGCTAAATCAATGAGATCAATATGGCGTTAAAACAATCGAGTATCAGCAAACGCCGTTTTTGCGGGGTTCTACTTTCATCAAGCATATGTCTCTAATGCCTCCGCATTATTTTAATTTTATGTTTCGGAAATTTGTATTTTATGAATGGGTTCTATTGAAGTTAGACAGACTTACAAAATTCATAAAATATCCCTCATTGAATGTGAAAGATCCAGTAAATTTCCGGCGCATGGTAAAGGCGAAGACTGTGTGACTTATTCACAAGGCAGCGAAATTTCAATAACTGAGTTGACAATCGTAATCAGCGATTTAGTTATGCAAGACGACAGAATTATTATAAATAAATATTTTCAAATACACTGCTGCTAATGAATCAGGAATAGTCGAACAGCTAAATTTATACGTGCCGTTAAAATTTGTTACTCTACTCAATATGTAAAAGAAATGCATAGCTGTTTTTCATCGGTATCACAGGCTTATCACCCTTATTCGTCCGCAAGGCTTTAATGATATTTTATACGAAAGTTCTTATAAATTTCTTCGCTAAATAAACAGTCTTATATCAGACCGGTAACAATCAAATTATATAAATCTTACTAGTAGCTAAAGACGTATATTTAACCTATAGGTCGAAAGGAATAATTGCCTCTATTTTCTCTACATCTCCGCTTCATCCACAGGAGTTGACCACAAGCCGACAGAAAATCGTCTCCGACTGAGATTTAATGGATTTTCTCGCTGAGGATCTTGCTAGGATAAAGCGATGGGATCAGGTAGGACAAGCGACAAGTCGTACTCCGCTGAGAAACCTACTCTTTGGAAAGGATAGTCCTTAAGAAAAGAAACGAAACACGGTAAGTTAACCTAAGATGGTCAGTCACGTGCGAATAGCGTGTATCTTGACTGATGCGGAGCAAAATCTTAGGCTGTTTATCGTTGATATCGGTATGTAACTTGCAGTGAGTCTAACAAAAAGTGACTTTCGACGTGCTCACATCGTGAATAAAAGAATAAAATTTCTCATAAATAACAATATCTTTTCTTGATTACAGCTTTCACGGCTCATGATGATTAAAAAGTGACATACGGGTGCATGCCCGGATGTGTATCGGTTTTTTTCCCCAATGTTTCGTGACCAACTGCTAGTCACTTCTTCAGGGGAATGAGCAGATCTACATCTATATCTACATAATACCCTGCGAGCCACCTCTAGGGTGTTTGGCAGGGGGTGATCAATCACCAGCATGCAGCATGCTATTGAACTCCAACATGCACACAACACAGTACAAAAAAAGTCACGTATACTAACAAAATATACTATCATATGCTGTTAGAAATAAAAATAAAATTAAGAAACATGCATTAAGTTTTACATAGGTTAGTAGGCTACACTACAAGTCATGAAATCTATTTATGAGTTCTATCGCTGCCGTTATAATCTCTTATTGATCGTGGAAAAAAAGACATTCTGAATCTGTCTGTTCTACAATCTATATCTCTTATTTTATTTATACGATCTGATCTTCCATAGTATGTTGGCGTCCGTAAGATATGGTTAATTTCGTTAGAAAAGACTCTGGTCTTGAATTATCTAAAAGGTTTAGTCT
The DNA here is from genome assembly GCF_921293095.1 of Ischnura elegans. NCBI lineage: Eukaryota > Metazoa > Arthropoda > Insecta > Odonata > Coenagrionidae > Ischnura > Ischnura elegans. The sequence continues at coordinate 127,419,037 of NC_060248.1, forward strand.
ACTTTTCAATCTACGGTCCGACAGATGGGGAGATCGTTCCCACACCGTCGAAGAAGTGACCAGCAGTCGGTAACGAAGCGTCGCACAGTGGGCTGGAATTGAAAAAAAGCGATTTTTTTTTTAGCAAGGAAATTGAAACTTCGCATGAAGTGGTAGGGTAGTGTTGGGATCCAGATGCCGGCCGAGACAGTCAAATGGGACGGCTGACTAACGCAGAGCCTGTGCGTCATCGCCTGCCGAACATATAAAACGCCGTGCACCGGCATGACCGGGGCAGTCCACTGACGTGACGCAATGGCTATTTCATGAGGCTACGCAGCTCTGTAGTTTTATCAGGGTGGAGTTTGGAAAGAGATTATTAATGAGTGATACCAAGCAATAAGTTATAACCAGTTCAGATTTCGTCGTATATTGAAATAATTTGAAAATTGAATGAAATGTAATGGTTTATTTATTTACCTAAAATTATCTAAAGTAATTTAGTCATCATCATCATCTTGTGGTGTTCTGCCCATCGGCAGGTCCCCCGCGCCAATGCTGTCTCCATTCCCTCCTGTCTCCGGCCATCTCCTTGAAGTTCTTCCAATTTTTACGTTGTCGATGTACTTCAGCCTTCTCCTTCCCCTTCTTCTGATCCCTTCCACCGTTCCCTCCAAAGCTACTTTTAAAATTCCATTCCCTCTCATCAAATGTCCCAGCCAGTTACCCTTCCTTTGATTTATTTTTTCCATCAACGTTCTTTTCTCATATATCCTATTTAACACTCGCTCATTCCTAACTCGATCCGTCCACCGTATTCCCTCCATCTTCCTCCAAACCCACATCTCAAACGCTCCAATCCTGTCCCTGTCTCTCTTCCCCATCGTCCAATTCTCACATCCATACATAAACACACTCCACACATAGCATTTCACCGATCTCTTCCTCAATTTTAATTCCAGTGCCTTGTTGCACAACAATAATACTAGTTGTTTGTTATTTACTCAAGTGATTGTTTATACGAGAACTTCGTAGCGAATTGACAGCATTTTTGAACCTATTTGTTGGTGGAGAGCAAAAGGAAATCGAATCAATTGAAATCCGAAAAAAAGAGAACACCGGGAAGCGCCAAAATTTAGATCAGCGGTGTACCGCTCCACCACAAAAAGCTCCGGAAAATGCGAGTTAAAGTACAGCTGGTAATACAGCCTCGTGGCAAGTAAATGAGACTGGTCACTAAGTAATTTCCGCTGAATTCAATGCAATGCAATGAAATATACAGGCGCATGAGGTCTTCAAATGACCATTCAAGCCGCATGATCACGAATAAACCTCGGGTCAATGTACCCTTCCATACTAAAATCCTCCCAAATGGAGCATAAAAATAAAACTGCGTGAATGAAATCGTCGGGAGATATAATAATCAGTTTCTGTCACGAAGTGACCTTTTTTCAATATGTACAGAGCAAACGCTTTATTGATGATACCAATTTTTACGGGGCTTTAAATGCTGCGGATAAAGATCCGTGAACGATGAACCACAGATGACGTGAAGCAATTGATGGGCGATGAGTAAAATACGAAGCTACGCAAAAATATCACTAAGAGCTTAGAAAACTGTAACAGAAAGCATAGGGAAATCTTATAATTTAAAAAAATACACGGAAAATCGGTAGCTGATTACTTATGGCAATAATGATTTCGGGCCAAACCTATTACGTTTAATATTTACTTCTCTTTCGACAACACCATTGGGAGTTTACAATTTTTTGTATGGAGAGAACATTTCATTGATTACGGAAGGAAAAAATATCGGCATTCGCAGATAGATAGATAGATACTTAGCAATCAGTTAATGTAAATGCACACTAGCATTGAATTCATGGATTGTCGAGAGGCCGGTGCCATATAAAGCCTCATATAAAACATCTGGCGTCAGCTGTAAATGCACTCCAGGATACGATAACGTGAAGTTTTCAATGGTGAGATATCAGGCATTACCACCGATGCATCACATTTCCATCACACCACAAACGTGACAAAATGTGCATGAGTGTACGGATTCAAAATCATGCTCTTTCAAAGGCCACAGCATAGTGTGGGTTGAACCTTTGCAGAGATATTGAGTGGGATTGAAAGCACACCACCAAGGCGAGTACCGCGAGGAAAATTGGAAATTTACGGAATGCTTTGCGGAAATAATATCCTGCTCTGGTCTCGTACTTCCCTTTTCTCGAAATGAATGATGCGAGCGATGATATATTAGGCCACTGAATTGCGGTTTTGAAATCGTCCACTCTGTTTATCAGCGCCAGATTGATGTCCAACCCATTTTCAGGCATCCAAAAGTAATTGTTTATCCACAGTTGCCTTCATTTCCGTGCACGGAAAGAATGCCTCACTATCAATGTTCCCACCGCCTAATATTCAGGGGAAACATAACGGCAGTATCAAAAAAAATAGTTCCTCTAATGCCATTTAATTGGGTATAAAGAATTATATATTTTAGGTTACATTTAAATGGGAGATAATTATAATTTATAAGGAATTACACGTCATGCCATATACTACGCAAAAAAGTTATACTAATTCATACGCTAGGCGTTATATATGCGAATATTTGTAATAGTTTATACTTTATCTTGTTAGTTAGGACTTTACCAGTTATTTTTATCAGTTAGTTGTCTTCATAGAGTTACCCAGAAGGAACAGGATTCATAAATATTGTATTTTTGTAAATAAACTATTAATTTGATGCAGTGAAGATTCGGGTATGGCCTAGTTACCCTTCCATTTTGAGCAACATTGAATTCTCACAGAATAATTTCAAACCTACGAAGTTTTGTGAGCTTAAATATTATATAAGATCGGATGAAGTGGAAATTCTAAAAAAAAAACATTTTAATATATGTTATAGTATTTGGTCACACTTAGAATAAAATAATTAATTCAATAGCATATTTTTTTTTTCAAGATAACCACCCAAAGACTTTGAATGGTTCAGAAATGACTGGATAGATACCTTCGATGAACAAGGAACGATATATTTATTTAACGATTTGAGTTTTGCCTAGTGGAGGATCTTGATGTGATTTTGACATACGCGGAAGCCCTCATATCTCTCTCCCGAGGGAAGTAAACATTTCATATCCACCGAGAGTTATTAAAATTCAGCGCAAACAAGCGCTTGAATAAACAGCGAGTTCTAATTTCGGACCTAGCAAATTTATCATGAAATAATCTGTGATTTGAGCAGTTTCGCAGCAGGAGAGTCCGGCCACACACGCCGCCGATACAATATGAAAGTCGCGCACATTATCGAACGCCGAGAGCAGAGATCGAATAAATGTTGACGAGGGACGAATTACGGCGAAAAACCACACACCATCATCCCCACCCCCCCAACAAAAACGCGAAATATTTCCATTTCCAAAGCTTTCGTTTTTTTCCTCCCCCCGAAGAGCACCCATGGAATATAAAACACCACCGCAAAGTGTGCGTGCGTGAGTGTGTGCGCCGATACATTTTTGAAATGCAACCTGATGATCTCCTTCCTACCATTTCCTTTCCATTAAATCGAATCACGCACAGCGGACGCGGCATTTTGTGACATCAACTAATCCGCGCGACGCACTAATTTCTCCATCCGTTGCACATACATTGAAAAACGCCTCCCTGCGGATAGATGACATGACGAGAGGAATATAAGGACAGATGCAGATTCGATGCTAAATAAATTCAAGAATTGGCGTGAAATCCACAGTAGGGTGGTTTTCCATAATTTTGTATTTGTCTAAATCGAATCACTATTACTCCTGGAGTACGCATTACACGCTCTTTGATTTTTAAATGACGATACCAATTTTTCGCGATTAAATATCTTCTAGCTCATAGCTCATAGCATAGATAGCTAAAATCTGTCATGCATTTGCCAGACCTAGTTTCAAATCCCGGTCTAGTCAATCTATTTTTCTTCCGCAAAATTAATTCTGTGGTAGCTTAAAATATAAAATAATCATTGGCCTAAAAAAGGAAAAAATGCTACTGGTAAGAGAGAGGATAATCTAACCGCCGCGCGCCGCTGCGTAGAACTGGAATATTTGAGTGAAGTCAAAAAAAAAGTGTTCGATTGGAAAGATTGAGTAAACGGGTGAAACGAGGCGAGGGCGTTGATTGTCCCTGCAGCGAAATCGATTTTAAAGAATCTATGGTGACTTTTATGGATTCAATGACGAAAAAACATTTTTTTCTTTTCAATGGTTAATTTCAAGATAAATTTGAGCTTGTTTTCCTCTGAATCTTACCTTAAATCAAGTTTCATAATTTTAATTTGCTATTAAAGCCATAGCGGCGAAAATTTCGGTCAAGGTGCAGGTGCAAGGTGTTTTGAAGAAACCACAAGTCCTCGTTCACGACAATTTAACTTGACCGAACTCGGCGTAACTACGGTTTTGAGCATTATAGAATATAATCTTCTGATTCAAAACTGCATAAAGCAGCGCAACTCGACTCAGAATAACAATTCGTAATAGAAAAAATAGTCGAGAAAGAAATTTTTTTTTTGTTTATAGCCTGAATTAAGGAAAACAAAATTATAAAATGACATTCTTATGAACTATCAAAAGTTCCTTGCAAAGGATTTCACGATTGATTCACCACCTCAGCTGAGGTTTGTTGAATATTTCAATTAAAGGTCTGGGTGATATCGAGTCGAGTTACACCAAGTTGAGTTGAAGTGGCGTGGCTCATCCTCTCAAGCTAGAAGGCGAGAAATCAACCACGTCACGGAGGCAAATAATAATTGAGTAAATCCAGAACCAAAGTGTTGGATTGGACAGATTGAGCAAACGGTAGGAAAGGGCAGAAGGCGTTGATTGGTTGTGCGGGACAAGAGGAGATCCCTCCACATGGTTAAGCACGAGTAATTGACGCCTGGATTGACTGGACAGACACGGCACGGCAAGAGAAGCAAGGCGAATCGCACGCCCCGCGAGTGAAGTTTTCGACGCACCCTTTCAAAGAGGCGCCATCCAGAGCCCTGGGTAACAGGGCCGTCGAAAAAAAAAGGGGGCCAAAGCACACGCCCATTTCACCATGCCACGAGAGGAACACATCCTGACGCCTCCACCCCTTCGCATTCGGGAGATTTTTCTCACTCGGCGGGGAGACTACGCTTTTAATCAGCCGCATCTGAGAGGAGGCAAACAGTGTGGTTTCTGGGACCACCGCACCCATATTATGCGAATAGCGGTCACAAAGGTAGGTGCGCGGCAGAGGGTGTCAGGGTGGAAAGCCGTGAAAAGGGAAAGGAGGATGTGGAATAAAGGAAGAAAAGGACAATATCCCGTTGTAGGGGTGTGACGCGAGAGAGACTTCGTGTTTGGTGATTTAGAATTTTACTCTAAACTTGCGCTGGCCTCACACACGGGATAATGCACCGAAGGCGCGAATAAAGACCGTTCCGGTTGCTTTTTTCCACCGCTACAAGAGGGATACATGTATTTTAAAACTGCTAATGTGTAAAGCTTTTATTTTTAGAACGTTCTTTGTGTGAAAAATGAAACTGAAAATTATTATGACAGGAAAATAAATTCTTACTGAGTAAACTTCGTGCACTATCCTGTTCTCGCATGCTCTTTTCACGAGCGAAACAATTTTCTGGTCATAAAGTAAACATAATAGCCCTAGCATTACACCATTGAAGTTCTTGGTACAACAGAAACAATAAAAATCTGATGACACTACTTAAACGCCCCGTAGAAATATTAGCTACCAAATAATATTTGGGGGGAGGTTTTGGTAAATTTAGAAAAACTTAAAAAAAGTGATTTTCAGAGATACTATTGACACCCAAAAGCACGGACAAATTTCAAACGATATCTCGGACTGACACAATTAATTACACTTGGAAAGCGATAATTTCAAGATGCCACCATTTTGCAAACGTCTATCATCCCCAGATCAAAGTTATCATAAGCTAGCATAAGTTCTGATGTAATTAAAGTGACGTCAGGTGTCTCGCAAGGTAGCGTAACAGACCATTTCTTCTTCATGCCCTGGATAGGGGCAACCTATCCAGGCGGGACTCGAACCCGCGACCTTCGGTTTGGCAGGCGAGGACTTTACCCCGCCGCCACCGAGGCGCAACGAGCATACAGATATATACCCAGCACAAACGCTCAGAAATACCCCATCGAATCAAATCCGCTCATCTAGTAGACCTAGTAGTTCTAGATGAGTGGATTTGATTCAGTGGACGATTGTTGAGCGTTTGTGCAGTGGAGGTATCGAAACGAGGTTCGGAAATTTCAAAAGTAGTGTGTGAAATCTATGACACTCGTCATAGATTTCACACACTACACAAACATCTTTTTTTGGCCATCATCAACCCGGTATTCAGTCCGGTGGAGTCCATAGCACGTAAACTAACCACAAAGCTAAAAACGGAAACATTAATTGAATAATCATAATATGTCCCATAAAACTTGAGAAAACATAAGGAATAATATTGATAATAGTTTTTTTATTTTAAATAAAAAAAACTCTTTCGTAACATTTGTTTATGTAAAAATATTGTATATCATTGTATTTCATATTGTTCTCATGTTTTCATTCATATGTCTCATAGTTTAAAATAAACTGAAACGTTGGCTAACAACTTTTTTGCATCTTATACATTGGACCTTTTCTCCAATAACTATTTAACCATTAGGAATAACACTCCTTAGGATGTATCATTTCCTATCTACACCCCATCGATGAAAAAGAATTAGGGCACTTTTGGACCAGCGGTGTAATAAGGGAGACACCTCATGTGCCAAAGACAGACTCAACAAATGACTTCAAAGGTGTGTTTCCACGTTAAAAATTTAATGATTTTCAAAATATCCAAAAAAAATACGGCTGAACATTTTCAACATAATTTTACTTTATCGAATTTTACCAGACTCAGTAGTTACTGCTACTAACTTGGGAAGAGCTAACGTTTGATCATTCAGTTTTTTTAATCCAACGCATGAGTGTACACGAATAACGAATCACTTTTATGACCCCTTACCCGTCTGTCATCAGGGTAATATTTATTATCTATGCAAAGGACCAGCAAACTACGTGGCATGGGCGAGCATTGTGTTTTTTTGCGTCATATCACAGAGAATAACGTTTTCTGCTGGCCACAAATCATTTCCAAATCCATCTGATGCGAAGAAGTCCATCCCATTACCTACTTTCGTAATTAGGTCGACCATGGTGGTGGTGGTTATCAACAAGCTCCCTAGGACAACGAGCCATTTGCGATCAGATTCGGCGCGACCCCATTTTCACCCGTGCGATACGGAACGGGACGAGCAATGCAAACTCACGCACCGCCGATCGGTCGCTTCCGTCTCGCACTCACTCACACACGGAGTGCGACTGGCATTTGTTTTCATTCCTCCCATTTCGCGTCATGCCTAAAATTCCCCACTGCCGATGACGCAGGGATGCGGCCATAAAGGTGGCCGGTGACGAGCGTTCATTCCATCTTCCACGGGACATTCCCTCCATACCTACAGCGTAGCGATGCATTCAAGCAAGCCATGGTGAGATTTCTTCTCTTCTATTTTCTCTCCGCACGTGGCATAATTAATTTGGAACCCTACTCAAGGTACGATGCAGCGGTCCTTGTTTGTACCACCCTTCAAGGGATACAATTTTGTTAGGGCCATTTTACACGGGGCACGGAATTGCGCAGGTTAGAACTGCATTAATTTCTAAATTGGCGTGGAATTGCGCGAATGCATGAACGAAATTAGAACAGGGGCTATTTCGCCATCTCACGTCCACGCATTCTCGCATGTGTTCTAGCAAATCACCGCTTTACACGACGCAATTTTTATTGCGCCTTCGTACACACGTCAGATTGCGCAATTCTGTGTACCGTGTAAAACGACCTTAAAATGGTGAGGAATTGCGCGAATGCATGAGCGAAATTAGAACAAGGGCTATTTTGCCATCTCACGTCCATGCATTCTCGCATGTGTTCTAGCAATTCACCGCTTTAAACGATGCAATTTTGACTGCGCCTTCGTACACACGTTAGATTGCGCAAGTACGTGCCCCGTGTAAAACGGTCTTTACAATTTTTGCTGTTGCAAGTTATCGATATAAACACAATTTTGCACGATTATCATACAGAATACACACTTGAAATTTCCACATGGTATTTATATAAAAATGGAAAAATTCTACTCAATAACGCTGGGGTCTTTGGATTTTATCCTTACAAGTTATTTTTAGTGAAATGCATGTATCTTGTTGTTGATTATATTCGATGCAACCTCTCTATTTGTTTCTTCACCTTCGTCAGGGTATTTTACACTTGTTCACATAGATACTAAACTTAGCCGTTTTTATATCGGGCAAGAGAAACACGCATCTCAAAAATCGTCTAAACCATTCTAATGGCATGTTTTTGCGTCCCTTCACCAACGAAATTGCAAAAGATACCGTCATTTCTCTTGCGCAACCGCGTATTAATATACCATCAATTTGGCTGCGGATCTCCTTCACCAAGAAAATAATGAAAAATATGTTGCCAGAACAAAGAAAACTACAATTCAGCTAATTATTGTTCCGTAGGAAATTAAAATGATGTAGACTTTCTTAGTTTCTGCACCTTTATAGGTATTGACTACCAATAAGAGCTGAAAAAAATATGGGATACAAAAAGCCTAAAATTTCATGTCTGAAAATAAGGTTCGTTATTGACTTAAGTTGATTCTACTTGCCGGCTTCATAATCACCTATCTAATAATGATCTATTACTATTCTTTAACTTTTTATTTCACTCGCATACTCATTGTGGTCAAAACGTTAGCAACTCTGGTCAATAACAAAAGCCGAAAGGCTAGAAAAAATTAATATCCTCACCCACTCTAACCCCAACTCCATTCCAAGGGACTTTCAACTCCTTGCATAATAAATCGCAGTCCCTTCAACGCAACGTCGCAAATATTTTATGACGCGAGGGAGAGGAATGCTAGAGGTGCACGTGGATGTCCTTGGAGTACCACGTGTCCCCTATCCCGACGCCTCTACTTGATTGAACCCCAGGGACCTCAAACCCTCAGATAGCGACTGTCACAAAGTTTTACGATGGCTATTTCTCGCGTGTCCTTTAGGTACTACCTTCAGTGAAGTAAAATTTCCGCGACAAAATCTTGGTATCTGAGAAAATATGTCCAACAGCAATTACATGTCTAACAAATTTTAACACTTCCTCCGATTTACATGGTTGATATTTGAATTTGATTTTTAATCAAAAAATTAACGTTTCTTGAGTGAAAATAGCTTTTGGAGAAGATTTTAGTCAATATCTCATGTAAGCGAAACATTTAAATTTTATAAGGGATTGAACGAACTACGGCCGTTAAACAGTTGAAAGAAAATTAATTTCCCAAGACCGTACTCTTTGATGGGCGGATGGGAGAGGTAATAATGCTAACACGGGGAATGATGGACAAAATAAGACACTAACGGAAATACAAACTTGAAACTAACACACGCACAAGCACTCACTTACTTAAAAATTTAAATTTTAGTTGACAGTTGCGAAGCAGAGAAGATCCTACTTTGGAATGCAGTGGCGAAGATCATGATTTACTCAAATAGCTAATATAAAAAAAATGAACCCTAAATTAGTAGCACACTACTTACTGCAAACATCTTCCATAAAAAATAATTAGCTGCCTCTACCTATCATCAAAATATGTGTTTTTTCTTATGCGTCATGAATAATATTTCAGTGATAATAATAAGTAAGCATTTCATAAATCAAATTAAAATCTACAAAAGTAGAAAATTCTAATTTAATTCTTCGTAGACGACCTTTTTTGATGGGAAGCTCAATTTAAGATCAAAAAATGACACCCAGGAAAATTTGTTTGTCAATTATGCGCAGAGAGTGAGCTAAATAAATAGATGCATGTTTATTCAAGCTTGCCAAAAAACGTAATACTAAGGAAAATCAGACGGCAAAATTCCTAAATTTCCCGAGAAGAATTTTGGTAGATCACATGGATATTATCTCATTTTAAAACTTCACTGGTTCCTTGGTGGAAATCTAAATGAAAAAATCTATTCATCATTCGCTGCTGTGTTTTTTTCAGATTCCTTCTCTTTCAACGGCCGGAAACTATATGCTCTAAACAACCTTGAATCCAGAAAACGGCGACAGGTTAAATACCGTAATTTATGTTGCCTCAAACCGCTCGAGACGGGGGAGAAAATTCTCCTCGTGCAAAATTTCACTACGTATATTCACCACATATTTAAAGACTACAAACGCAAAATATACATAAGATACAGATAAAAAAGGACATAAATCAGAGGGTAAAATTAATACTAGTACGCCAGGAGGACACGATGTTATAATTAATATATATATAATCAAAATAAATCTCAGAGCTATCATTTGGTATTGGAATATTCTTCAATTTTATTTCGACATTTTTATAATTTTCTTCAAAACAATCACCTCAAACAGCATGTCGAAAAGGAAACTTTCAAATTCATCAGGGTTAATGCTCACAGCAAGTATAAATGAAAGTAAGCAGATATTTTCCTCTATAAAAGCGAGTGAACGATAAAAAAATGCTTGATTGCAAAAAGCCACTTAGCTAGCTTAAGTTTGCGAAAATTACAAAACAACTTGCTCCTATTCTTATTTCGAGTTTTGATACAGCTAGTTACTAGATTTCTCTCTTATCTATTACGACCTAACTTACTCCATCGTAACCCGATAGGTAATAATTTACAAAATGGAATTTAATGAAAACTTCTATTGTCGCAACAAATTGTTCAAAATCCTACCGTAAAAGATCTCAAATGTCCTGAAAATCAACCTATGCATTGGCTTTACTATCTACTGCTATCATGAGGAGAGATATGAAACGGATGCAACATGAATTTTTACGCGTAAGCAATATTCATTTCGTAATTTTCACCTAATAATGTACCCCGTATATTACTATTTTAGCAGAAGCATTTCAAATAAATAATGAATATTAAGATCATTGATCTGTGATGTTGATGATAATGACCAACTACTGGCAATGTTTAGCGAGTCAATACCAGAATACATTACATTTGCCTACTCGAAAAATCATGAAGTTGAAACTATGCATAACCACTTTTGATGCTATAGGATGACCTTAAAAGCATAACCAGCATAGAAATTACCGGCAAAAACAAATCTATTGATAGGAATGTTACATATTTACTGCTGCAGACAAAAGTAATAGCAACGAGAGTATTGACGACTTACCTGCCACTACTGTAACTGCTCTTCCGTTTTTAGAAAATATTGTATGCGCATCCGCGAGGATCGCCTTAATTCCATTTTGTTTATATTCATCGAAAATATGTGGAAGTACACCTCCATGTGACGAATCGTTAAAATCGTCGCGACTCATTGTGACCACGCTTATTATTATGTATTCAATTTTTTATCTAGTCCGCGCATTTGTCGGCATTGAACACAATTCACAAAAAAGTTGCATATTTTTTCCACGACGCCTGCACTATTTGTCATTCTCTCCGAAGCCGCGGTCCCGAAGGCTGGCGCGAGCAGAGCGAACGATGAATAAGGAAACTTATCACGGAGTGCCCACGCCACGATGAAAAAGTTCAAACTATTTATTGTCCGACATTCAGATATTATTATTTTCATTCGTTCGGTCCAATAACCCCTTTGCTTTCGGGCCCACACTTTTCTCTCTCTGTCTCATTTTCTCCCTCTGCGTTTTTTTAATGAAAAATGAGACTTTTTCTCTCTCTACCAGGGAACATTAATAATATTTTTTTCACGGTAAAAAAATGGAAGTGATGCAGACAGCTGCGCCACCAGCGGACGGCGAGAGAAGTGTTTTAACTCCACATGAAATATAAAAAAAAAACAAACAAACGAGTGACGTGAATACGTGGGCTCGTAGTTTTTAGGGTTCCACCCCCTCCTCCTTCCTCCCCCTCCCTCCCCCCGCCCGCACAACACCCCCGTCTTTTTCCCGACACTCTACCCTTCTCTGCTCTTTTTATTATAAATCCTCGAACGCCCTTATATACATCCCCACTCCCTTCCACCTTCAACCCCCCCACCCTCCCCATGCGTCTATCCAATTTAATCTCTTTCATTTCCTATCCATGGAACAGCTCTGTCATTACTACCTTTCCCTTTTCTACACGCTATCCTTTTTTTCTTCCACCGTTTCAAAATCCTCCGCAAAGTGACAGTGTGATAAATATAACGGTTTATTATGAAGTCCCAGACAAAAACATTCTGGGTAAAATTATTGATTCCTTCAGTGATGTGGTGAAGTCAAATCGTGCGGTCACCATGGAAAATCAATTTCAAACGCACATTCGAATGAGAGAGAGCGTTTAGGAGTCCAATGAGAAATCCAATCACAGGTTCGAGATAACGGAACTGCGTGAATAAACACGGTTTTTATATTTGAAAACGACGTACATATATATAAAATAAATTCAACTTTCCGCAGACAATATTGCACCAAAATAACGGGAAATAAAATTTCGACTTTATTGCAGCCATGACTATTCGATTTTATCCGGAGTCATTGCATCGTTGAAAACTTTTGGTTATAATACCTTCTCACATTCATTTTGATTGTTTTATTACTATGCCTCAAATAATTGGAAAATGGCCACGAACGGAAACTGTAAACAATTTTGATGTGGAATGACAACTGGCAATTATAATACTTCCGGGCCTCGATCGAAATTCAAAGTGTAATTTTCATCTCACTAACAACGTACATAATAGCTAAAATAGGAGAGCACCTTTTCTTTTTCACCTCCAAATAAATCCTACAAGACTTTACCTATTTATCAGGAAAATTTTTCTTAATGCTGGTGCTGCTTCATATTATCATACTTAGTAAAATACCCTAACGTGAAGGTGAAGAAAGAAAATAAAACTCATTTTTGCGCGCTAATACTTATAATCTGTGCGAAAAACGGAAAAGAATCACCGATATCATAAATTATTGGACTCCAATAATCCTGAAGCAATTAATTGCTCAAGATTGGAAAAGTTTTTGGAAGGATACTCAGAAGAAGGAACGGAAAAAACTTACAAAAAGGAGAACTTTCAAGTTTGCTCTGGCCAAGCCATTATTTTGGCATGAAATTATGGGTTTGAAAGATGTTTTGCGCCACTGCTTCTCCTCCCAAAGGGGAGACGAGAAGGGAAGGGGAGCGAAAGAGGGCGAGAGGGGGTGGGAAAACTGCTGCAAATAAAAACTCGCCCACCTGCAGCCGCGAAAAAAATAAACAAACAAACGCATACAAACGCAACCGCCTTTTATACACCTACACTGCCTCACGAAAGGGCATGTTCATCTCCGTCATTTGTGCCTTTTCTCTCTCTCTGAAACGGGGTGAAATTTCATCCGTCTCCACCAGGGTGGGTTGATAGGAAGCAAGAAAGTGGAATAGGAGAAATGAGAAAAAAAAGGTGGCTTCTTTAAAACGATTTCTCCCGGCCTCTATAAGAAAAATGTATTATACAGGGTCAGCGGGATAGGTAGATTTTGCTGCGAAACGAGGTAAATGTGTTTTCAGAGATAATTTGATCCTTTTACTACCACTTCCAGGCTGAAATAAAGTCTTGTTTAGTATAATGTTTTTTCCTCGTTTTTGAAAGCAGTATTATTGCCATTTGCACGTTATACATCTGCTTTAGGCTTATAGAATGAATAGCTCAACATGCTTTTATTATTTGCGGAATGTAACTTCCTCGTCCCAGTAATTGTGTTTTAATTCCTTAAAGCCATTTTAGATTCAAAATATGCCAATTTATTTTGATCCAAAGATGATTCTGATAATTGGGATATTTCCACATTTCCTTGTGGGAAATGTCCTCACTAATTCCAATTTTAATTAGAACGTTATTTCAATGCTGCTTCACGAGTAAATAATTTTGCTGGAGATGACAACATTACTGCAATACTGTAAAAAGACTCATAGCGAAGGTTTATCCTAAAAAATCTATTTTATTATATTCGCAAATTATCACTTGAATTGCAGTCGGAAGTCACCCATTAAATGAAAATATAATAAACTGCTTTTGCGAAGGAATTACTGTTTAAATGTATCCATATTTACTACACAATGGCCTAGCCGCGGAAACCGGTCTTTTCAAGTAGGGAACAGAGTGAAAAATACTAATTTTTTTCCGTTAAAAACAAAGGTGAAAACCTGGCTCTTCCCCTCACCAAAAACCCCTTCATCTATATCATACTACCTTTCAAACCTCATACTATCTCAGTGAGAGTGTGACGGGGCTAGTCAGGACATCAGCGGTTAACAGGTTAAAAGGAAATGCGCTAACGAGGTTCCATTTAGCATTTATTAAAGTCGATTGTTTGGGAGAAATCGAATTCTCACATCTATCCGTTAGGCAAAATATCTCTCTTAATTTATCATTTATGTCAGACCTGGAAATAGAGTGGGGCTCTAATTGTATGCTCCCTGTGTCACCCCGAAACATATATTTTCTAAACTGCTTGAGCAATCTAAGCCTAGTTCGCAGCCTACGAGTCTATAGAAACACCCAGCCTAATTCGCTTAACATCTTTGTATTCCTGTCTGTACGCCTGTAGCAGTTTTCGACGAATCGCGGAGCTTTCCTTAGTATTTTATTAAGTTCACGGATTCAATTCTTTCTGCGTCAGATCCTAAATGCTTGCTGCGTGTTTAAGGTGTGGCCGGACGAGTGCGAAGTAACACCTCTTTCTCTGTTATTTTTCATCCCTTCTTCGAAACCTCTACTTCTAATACCCTGCAAGCCACCTAAGAGGCGTGTGGCAGGGGGTGTTGGGAGACCAGCCGTCTTTGCATAAAAAATGAAGTGCTCTAACGAAATTGGGACTAGCATTTATTAAAGTCCTTCATGGTTCGGGGGAAAAACGAATTCCCATATCTATCCGTTCGGCAAAATATCTATCTTAATTTATCGCTTCTATCGGACCTGGAAATATAGTGTGGCTCTAATATTATGTTCTCTGTGTCGCTATTAAAGATATCCATTACAAATTGTTCAAGCAATATAAGCCTAGCGCGCAGCCTCCGAGTCTCCAGGGGCTCCCAGCCTAATTTGCTTACAATGTCTTAATAGAGCGGGAGGAGTGCTTCGTGGGAGACAGCAGTCATCGACCTCAAAGAGGAAAGAGATAGAGAAATAGAGAAAAGGGCTCAAAGGGGAAAACTTTCTCCATTCAGAAAAGTATTCCGCCTTCTCCTTAAACCTCCCATTTCTGCTTCGACGAGGGTCTAGGAAAGGCATCGCTTTGCCATCGCGCTCACGTGCGGCTCCCGTAATTATACTTCGAATCATTCGCTACAGCTTTCTCTTCCGTAAGAAAAGAGAGAGAGAGAGATTCCTTCCCTCCTCCCCCCCCCCCCCCATCTTGTCCATTTCCTTTTCCTTAACTCCACTTCCCTTTTCTCCGCCTACGCCGTTAAAAGGCGCTGCAACACGCCCACATATATTCTCCCTTCATCTTTCCGCCGCATCCATTTTCCGCTTTTCCTATTTAAGGCCACGCAGATTACACTTCTTTCCTTCCCTACTTATCCCTAAATTATCGCTAATAAATGAACGGTATTCGATATCTTTCCCCTTTACATCTTTTCCATCGTTGCTATTCACGACAAGATGTTGTTAGCTAGCTTAGATGCCAATGATTTAGTCCTAGAAGTCAGTATCTTAGAAATCATGTTCTCGAGAGATGAATTTCGGCGAGTGAAATTAACCTTCGAAGCAAAAGGGGTTTGCAAGCGTGAAAATTTTATCAGTGATAAATACCTATTGCCTTGGTTTTGTGAACACAATTCATTGTTTTTAAATTTCCCAACGCAAGACCGAGGAGTTTGCGAAACAAATGGCTCTTGAAAGGAAAATATTGGAATATTCGTGAGCTGTAGGTACGAATTCATGATGAGAGGACGAGAGAAGATGATATTCATTCTAAAGGTCCGATAGATGGAACATTTACATTATAAAGTAATAGTTTTACTCTCTTCTGGGATATCCTTTCAAAACACATTATCACAAATGCATCCTTTGTATTTGAGTGCTATTATCTTTCTGAAATAGGTCTTGCTTTCTTGCTGCCTTAAAAAAACCTATCGGATTGATTTGATTTCTTTTATGATTTTGTATTATTTATTCCTAAACCATGAAAATGTAATCAAACCACCCTTCAAAATATCTATTTCATAGCTAAAATCATAGAATGCGGATTACACTTTATTAAAAAAAGCAATAAATCACAAAAATTATGAGAAAATTATGGAAACAGTGCTGGTTATATATTAGAGCTACTAAGTTGCAATAATTAGGGGAGATTATCAGCAGAGAAAAGTACCTACAACCTACTGCATATGATACTAAGGGAGAATATTTGTGATAGAAAAAGATGAATGAGTAGAAATTACATCCTTGCCCGACAACTAAAAATCTTTGCATCGTCACTCAGCCGTTGCGTCGTTGAGTTTGTCACAGTCATCACAAATGCATAATGACCGCCAATCATATGAGATAATACTACTCATGAAGAAAAAGAGAGGGCGTTGAAATTATTATTTGAAATTTAGCTCTGACTCAGTATATATTACTCTATGTTTCAGAAGATGTTCCTCTAATTATTATTCAATTTCTACTGCTATGCACTCAATTTAAGGTCTTTTTTTGGGCTTTTATTTTTCTTCGAGCAACAACAATAGTGCAAACTGTCAATAGCTACCAAATAAACAAGTACTCAAGTAACATAGAAAAAAAAGAATACTACATTAAACTTTCAAGCCTATAGCTATTTTATATTTCACACGGCTTTTCAATCAAGAGCTACTGAAGAGCACTCATGTAACCTTCTCCATATTAGAAATCAGGAAAAAAAATCCGGAGATCCGCACTTGTTAAAAAAGTAATTTAATTTAAAGTAATTTAAATTAAAATCTTCCTGCAACTACACAACCTTCACCGCTGATGTAATCACGGGAATACTCTTCCGACAACCTCCTGGCTTTTTTTCGTTTGATATCCTTGCCCAATCCCATTCAATATCACCTCCTTGTCGTCATCGCTCGTCACTGCTTGGGGGACGAATCCCCGTCACTGTGTTCTTGCAGCAGTAAGGGGAGGTTTGATGTGTTTGCTCCGCTACTGCAGTGTTTGCTCAATATCCCCACGCACTCGGTCAACGCATTGGGGAGCCTAGCATCAGGGGAAGGGGAAAACGGACGGTGGGGTTTGTGTGGCGGCGTGAGGTTCCCGGAGAGCCCGCAGAGGGCGTTGAAGCCACGCCCGTTTCCGAGGGCGCCCAAACAGATTGCCGCGTTGATCTTCCGCACGGGCGGAGGCGGCAGCATGAGTTTGGAGGAGATGCGGCCTTTATGCCGCGGATTGTTTGGAAAGACAACATGCGCGCCCCCGTTCGGAGGCGCGAACGCGTGGAAACACAAAGGGGGTGAAAGGAGGATTGCCGAGTCATTGATTCCCGAAGGAAAGCGAGAGTGGACCGATCGGAACGCAGCCGAGTCAGTGATTGCACCAAGGAAGTGAAAGTGGACGCCGATCGTTAATTAGGCTGATCAAATGAGCATCGATTCCCCTTCCCCAAAAATGATGTCCGCAGGATTATGCTTGATTAAAGCCAGAACTCCACCTTATGTTATTCCATAAGCGCTAGCAATCACATGTTCGAAACTTTTATACTTTTATAATTCTATGTTCATATTCGAGCAAGACGTGTATAGAAAAATTAACCTTACTTAAAATACGTCCCAAATTAAAACTACTGAATAATCGAAATACGAGTAACTCAATACGCTTCAGATGCTTTTAAATCGACGTTTAGATTAGGTCAACAAACGTTTATTCTGGCACACTAAATAGTGCTGGTATACTATTACGCATTTTCCATAGTAATTCTTGCAGCGCTATTCAATTAAAAGTATAATTTTCTCCTACTGTGGAATAAAACTTGAATTACATACGTTTTAATGCTTTATAGTAATTATAGTGCCTCGCCCTTAAAGCGTAGTACAATTAGGAACTTCAAGATACCAGTTTCAATTCATAAAGGCATAAGTAGTTTGATGAAGAAATTACATTCCCTGAAGCCGAGGAAATCAGCCTAGTCAGCAGAAAATCATGAAAAAACAGCATATGGTAGCATTGATAAAAATAGTCAAGCTTCTATTAAAATTTTAGCAAAATGTTTGGACAAAAGTAAGGGAAATGTGATGATGCTCCCGATGAAAAGATAGTGAAAGTTCAATCCATGCAATGATTCATTGGAAAGGACGCTTTTAGATGCGGATACATCCGATCCGATATTTTCCCCCTACTTAAAGGCGTGTGGTCAAAGCGCTAATCATGAAATAAAAAAATAACAAAAAGAAATTTTATTTATCGTTTCACTTAATGTATATTTTAAATAATTTTTGCCCTCAATTACAATTATTTTTAGCAATTCTTAATTTGTCAGATAAACTCACATAAAAAAACTGTCGGGATAAATGATGGAATGGTAATTGGGTTTCAACTTTTTTGAGTCTCTAAGGGACACTAAGGTAATTGTTTGCATTTTTATGTTTACACGACCAGTAAAAAGCAATCATAGTTGATTCAGAGCAGTCTTTTTCTTTCCTAATTTTAAAAACAACGGATTTTTTCACTTTAATTAATTCTGAATCTCCAGGTACACCAACTTCTAAATAATACGTTTATAAAAGTTTCACATGAAACTGAGAAAAGAAAAGATTATTCTTGAAAAAAATTGTGTAGACTTTATGATTTCACGAAAAATGAATGCAGGTATGATAAAACTAAGACAACGGATACTTTCCTTCTTTTTGCAACAGAAGTGGAAGTAATGATGTAGTCAGTCACATTAAACAGCGTCAAAGGCAGTCGAGTTCAGTCTTCACTTCACTGCATTCCTTTCCCTTTTGATCCACTATTCTACCCCTCCCATTCACTCTAAATATCCATTCTATTCTTTTAGCCACGGAAAAGTATATTTCTCCCGGAGTTATGCCTGATTAACTCACCACAGTCCGCAATGCTCATTCAAATGCCTTTCGCTCAAATCACTAAGAATTGTGCGAAAAATCCACAGAGGAAATGTCATTCGCCTTAACCGGGATACAAACCCGGATCCCTCGATTTCCGGCCGAGTGCTTTAGACAGTTAAGCTACCGAGGCGTCATTGGAAATTTGTGGGCTGTACCGGTCAAGGCGAATGATTTTTCCACTGTGGATTGTTCGCACCATTTGTGCATTGCGGGTTACTCCGTAAAAGTTATCACCGTGGCTAGTACCCGGTATACTTAAACACTAAGAATTGGTTTATCCTTATCATAAAAAGGTATATAATGACGTTATACCTAAAAATATCTGCCGGGCGTGATTCCCGAAGATCCTTGGTTCAAGTCCCAGTCAGGCCACACTTTTATCCTCTGATTTCCGTCTCCTGACATTTTCCACATCACAGTTGTCTTCTTCCGTTTTTTGCGCGTTCCAGTTCCTTTCTTTCCCCTTCAGTGAATTTGTATTTGTAGTGATGTAAGATGGCGCTCATGGCGTTTTGCGAATTATTAATGTAGCAAAACATAAAAGGTTATTTTTTAAGGGGAAACAACCCATTGAGTGTCGTTGTCATTAAAAATAAATTAAGAAAATAGAATGAATTTTGATGATGCGAGGTACGTGATATTCCTGGTTTCTCGTCTCTTCTGGGATCTCGTCTTTCAAGTCCTATCCAAGGGGAGGCAAGTCTCTCGCAAGCTTGTATTAAACTGTAGACTTCACGAGATAATGCAGCACTCACTCGCTCACCTTCCATTTTTGGCGTGAAGTGAAGGCAGGAACACGTCTCAAAATTTACCCCACGGCGAAGTTTACTCCCTTCGGTCGTGTCGAAGAATTCTCGGATCCCATCACTTCAAGCGACGCAGAGTCGAATTTCCACCCAAGACTAGAATCTTCTCTGCCACTCCCCACGTATATCCAGGCGCTCTTTCTCATTTCTTTCCTTTTCCAGAGACGCACGTCATGAAACAGCGGATTACGCGGTAGGTGGAAGCCTGTTTGGTTATTAAGATGCTAATTCAGGGAAATTTTAAGAATCATAAGCATGGGATTCTCTATGGAAGCAATTTGATATGGAAACATTAAAATAAATTATTATTCGCCGGCCTCGGTGGCGGCAGGGTAATGTCCTCGCCCGCCAAGCAAGAGGTCGCGGGTTTGAGTCCCGCCTGGGTAGGTTTCTCCGGTCCAGGGCATAGTTGTTTGTGTACATTTACTTGATACATTTGTTGAACACCCCGGTGTAAGAGCTGTATCCGGTGGTTTGAGAATAAAATAAAAATTATAATTTTTAAATCTGGTGGATATGAAACGTATGTCTTCCGTTGAGAGAGAGCTTTATAATTCCAATGTGAGAAAACTAAATTCACTAACTTTGATCTCTCTATCTATCTTGAAAATAAAAATAGTATTTACTGATTCTTCTTCATACATTTTAACGAGTAGCTTTATCATTTTCATTTACTTCAGTTAAACTTTTGTAAAAACCAATGAGGCCTCTCAGGCAAACTAAGCGGAGGCTGTGAATTGGAATAAAACAAGACTTCGCAAATTCACGGAGTCTTTGAATGATCAAATTAACGCGATATACTTTATGATTCGCAATGACCGATTCTGAGAAATATTTTTAAAGCGAGTCACTTTAGTCAAAATGAATAATTTCTCAAGCAAATCGTCGCCCCGGAAAATTTATTCCTTTAGGCTCCTCGGACACTAAAATGGTGAAAAAGGGAGAGAAACACTTGGTAAAACTCACATGCCATACCTGTAGATTGGCACTTATGAGGCATCGCGGATAGCGTAATCATTTGCCTTTTGCCCGGAAATGGTAGTAAATTCTAACACAATGCTTGGGAAACGATATGTTCCCAAATTTTATTAGAATTTGATAAATGCGATTTTTTTTACAATCATCCCTTACAATTGCATAGATTAAAGGAAAATATGTTATTCAATGATGTACAACCAGAAATTAATAAATTAGAGGTTTCTGGGAATTTTACACAAACACTAAAATATCATTATAGTTTCAATGAATGCTGTATTATGCATGTCTTCGGGCCATGAATAGAAATATTTCGTTCGCATCTGACGGAAGAATTTCATCTATAGATAAAACAAAACGTATTGAAACCGGTCGTAAAATTAAACTGTTTGTGGAAAACTGCCAGTAAACTTTAAATTATTTCTTTTCTAGAGTTCCACGAGACTAAACCTGAAAAATTCTCTCTCTAAATTCGAATCTTTGGTTTTTGCTTTGGTTATTGGTGCTCCACATAAAGTGTTTGTACACCAGTGTGTCCTTTTTCTCATTTAAGAGTTCATGCAACATTTTCAATTACAGCATGTTTCTGTATGAGGGCGAGGCTTGGACTTAAACACAGCAGAGAGACCAAGAGTGGAAGCATTCGAAATGCGGTGCTAACGAAGAATCATGACGATAAAAGGGATTGACCGAATAAGGAGTGAGGAAACGCTAAGACGAATGGGAGTAAAGAGAATTGTTCTTAAAACCTGATGGAGAAGACGCGACAATTTAAATACGGCCTAATTAAGCATATTTTAACACCTTAAAATCAGCCTACTTCGTGCAGGAAAAAATTGTTAGACTATTATTACTTAAAAAGCGTTACGAACATTCCCGTCCTTTCTTCATTGAACTTAACACACTCCCGTTAAGATATATGAATTGTTATAAAGTGTTAAAAATGTTTTTTTTTGTGTAGTGGATACAGCTCAAAAATTTTTGGGAGCAATGTGTTGTTTAATTCTCGCAAAGGTTTCTCGATCCCTATGCACAAGCCTAATTTAACGATGTATAAAAGGAGTATTTTGTAATGTTTTTTTCTCAAGGTATTGCGTATTTTGTTTCTATTTGTTATCATTTCCGCAATTTATGAAATTTGAAGTTAGCCTAAACACAGGCTTATTGCCTTATAGGCTTCCTTACTTCCTTGAATGGATGTAATAATCTGTAAAAAATATGTATGCATGGAAGAATAAATTATTATTATTATTCTTTATTCCACTAGATTTACTTGGAGGTCTGCCAGCGTCGGGCCTTGCCAAGACGCTGCCTCAAGTTACAATTCATTTAAAAACAATCTAACTGTTCTACTTGTATCCAGTATTACAGATTTTTGAATGTTATATATTGTGTTTCTTTTAATTTTTAATCGTTCAATTCCAAAATTGAGTGATGAATGTATTATTCCTGTTGATGATATTACTATGGGGATGATGGTGACCACGTCCTGTTTCCCGATAGTTTTTATTTGCCTTGCGAGGTCTTGATATTTTTGTTTCTTTTCCTCGTATTTCTTCTTAAGGTTGTGGTCAGCCGGAACTGCTATTTCAATTATAAAGGTCTACTTTTCTTTTTTTTTTTAATCCAGATTATGTCCGGTCTGTTATGCTGGACAGATTTGTATGTGTAAATTGTGTTGTCCCAGTATAATTTGTAATTTTCATTTTCCAGCACTGTAGCAGGGGTGAAAAGGTAATATGGTTCATGATCCAATTTTAATCCGGTAACATACGCTATTTCTAAATAAATAATTTTGCATACATTATTGTGTCTTTTGGTGTATTCATTACCTACTAGATTAGTACATTCGCTAATTATGTGTTCTATCGTCTCACTCTTTGCATTACATTTACGGCATAAGTCATTTAATATGCTTCCGTCTTTGATTATATATTTCCTATGATTCTTCGTACCAATTACTCTGTCCTGAATAGCTACCATTGTCCCCTCCGTTTCCTTATATAGCTCACCTCTTTTTAACCAGGCATTTGATAGTGAGGTGTCTACGCATTCCTGATGAAGAAATTTGTGATGTATGCCATGTAACTGCTTGCTTCTCCATGTGTCTTCTAGCTCCTCTATTTTTTCTTCATCTATTGATTTGTCTCTGACATTAAGCTGGAGTGGTGTTGCTTTATCATCATTTTTTATGACTGACTTATTGAGGTTAGTCGTCTCGCCTTTTTGGAAAAAGTAATTTCTAAATTTATCGATAATTCTGTAATGTAGGTTCTTAATGCGTATTAAACCTCTACTACCATTTTTTCTTTTAATGTATAACCTTTCGACAGCAGCATTTGGATGATGTGCTTTGTAATCTGTTAATGCTTTCCTTATTTAAATATATTTCCTTTAATATTATATATATACATATATGGATTATATTTCCTGTGTAATTATTATTATTATTATTATGAGCCATGATGACCCGATGAAAATAATCGGGGAAGAATATGTGTAAGGAAATATGAGCAAAGGACGGCCACGAATGATTTACATGGGACAGGATATAAAGGATGTAAAAGAGAAGAATACGTCGCCATGGAAATGCTAGCGGATATGAGTGGAGGAATGGCGAGCTGCGTAAAACCAATCCTGAGATGGTTGACTAATCATGATGACAGGATGCCTGTCATGAACCCTCGTACATAAAATAGCGTATATAAAAACAGAATTACGGACAGTTTACATTCTTTTTATCGTGCAAAAAAATCCACAGAGAAACAATTATTCGCCTTGACCGGGATGATGTTTCCTCTGTGGATTTTTCGCACAATTTGTGCATTGCGGGTGACTCCGTAAAAGTTATCACTGTGGCTAGTCCCGGTATACTTAAATAATTCTTTTTATCGAATTTGTTGTCTGGGACAGATTTTCACATAATTAATAAACTTCAATACGTGCGCCCTTAGTCGCACGGCAAGAGAGAAACCCGGCGTCGATATTAGCCAAATCATGACGATGGGCGCCAAGGGAACCACGGCTTAACGTCCCATCGGATGGACGAGGTGCTGCATTTGCGGTGCCCCCCTCAAGGCATTCAAGCGTGGATCGGAAGCCTTTGAACAGTCACTGCCACCCTATTCCTACTATTTCCCTGAATTATCGAAAGAGCACCATTCTTGTATGATAATGTAGTATTTACTGCGCATATATCTCAGGAATTAAATAATATATCACCTTTACTTAGCTGCACGATACACCTCAGCATAAGACTATCAAAACAAGTACACTGAGGATATATAATAACACGTATGTATATCAGTAAACGAAAGTGTTATGCATTTAATTTGTGTTGTCGGTGTATAGGAACCTGCAAACAAAGTTTTATGCGAATCACAAGCTCAATACTTCCTCTGGCTATGTCGTTTGTATTTGAACGAAACGCCTTTGAGATGGCTCACATAATGCAGTTTACGTACTTTAAAGGCGTAGATGTGCCCCTCCTTGATACCCTCTCCATGAAAGGGACCCCGCCCGGTCTGATTAGCAATCACAAATCGAAACACCATACGCTTGCAAATGCCTGTCTATAATCTACATAACTTCCTTCTCATGCAAGCGGCTAAGATGCAAATAAGCTAGCATCAGCATGCAACACCCACTATATCAGCCACGAAATATATCCAACGTAGCTCTTCTCCTTATTCTACCCCTCTTGAAACAACGGTGACGAAATTTACATTCCTTTACACCAAAAACTGTCATTAGTAATATAATTAACTTTTCATCCAATCTTCTAATGGGAACAATGGCACTATTTATCATCAAGCTGTATCGTATATGTACCCTTTTGACTAGGAACGAATAGAATCTTAACATTACGGTTAACATTTGTCACCTAACTTTGATGTAACTCTGAGAGAATCCTCCTGGTTATTTATAGAAAAACGACGAGGTAATTTTATGGCAATTTATAAGGCATGGAAGTTGCTTCAAACATAGATTAAAAAATAAATGATGAATAAAGCATGTAAAAGACGAGTACATTCTGAAAATATTTCTCTAGAGCCGACGAAAGACAAATGCATGCCCAAAATCCACTCCCCTACGTCGAGGTATCCAACATAATTGATATTTTTATTCTTGCAACTCTGTATTAACTGGTATTGCTTTCGATATTAGCGTAGCATTAATTTGTCTTGAATAATATATCGCTTTCGTTTTCCAGGGCTTCCATACAAGCAATTTAATTTTTCCTTTATTCCGCTATTCATGTCCCATCATGTTAAATGCTCTGCTGAATGGAAGAGTTTCTCGAGCCATTTATCATGCTCCACCGAGGTTAGTAGCTTATTGGGTTTTTGGGGCCAAAATTACATTTATAAAATTCCGGATGCTCTGCCGTGAAATACATCCGTTGTATGGCAGAGCGAGCAGAGCATTAGATTTTAGATTAAAACGTCCGAGCTCCGATGCTCATTATTTATGGCATTAGAAACATGTCTCATTTCGTCTTCTGTACCTACCATTTTGCTCAACATTTTATCACTTCAATTCTCTTCATGAATACTATACATTCACGTCAACAAAGATAGTAAAAAAGGATAGAAAAACACTATATTCTAATTTCATCTCTACTAGAACTATACTTGTCAGTTAAAATGGCACAGAAAAATTAAATTCTTCATGTGAAGATGTGTAACTCATATTATTTTACCAGCAGATTTTTCTCAGAACCATTCGCGTAGTAGTAGGTAGAAAATAAATGCATAGCTCGGAAATACTATTCTATGGAGGTGAAAAAGTTGCTTTATGCAATATGTAATAAATCCTAACCGAGGCGGAAAAGTAAAAAGCATACCAGAGAATGAGATTAAAACTTTGCGAAGGAAGAAATAAAACTGTGTACGACACAAAGCATTCTTTCGCGATGCCGTGCATCAAAGGTAACCTTGCCCAGCCTCAACGTCATGGGACATCTCATGCATCAGTTTAATTCGTTTACACGTCTAGCTCTTTATTCAAACTCTGGTAGTCGAAACGACGCGACAGTGAGATTTTTTTGAATGCGAGTCGAGGGAAAAAGTACGAAAAGAGAGAGAGAGAGAATTTCCACCTCTGGGCTCTTTCGTTGTTGCCGCTTACGCGCGTCAGAATATCTTCATGGCAGCCCAGGGAGCAGAGACGCCTTCCTCCAGAGGGGTGATACCACTGGAAGCGAGACTGACATATTGGATTCCGAAGTGGAAGGAGTGTAAGAAGAGGGAGAAAGTGGAGGAGGAGAATGCGGTGGTCCCTCGGGGGGGAAGGGGGCGGGACTGAGGGAGAGAGATGGGAATGAATGTAGACGGGGGAGTGAGCGCTTCTTCGTTCTGTGGTCGTTGTCGCCGTCCTTGGAAAAGTTATGTTCAAGACGCTGGAATGAAAGCGAGCGCGGTGGATTGCGATGGGAGGGGGAATGGGGGGGGATGAGGAAGAAGGGAGTGCACGAGGGGGGGGGGGACGGAAGAGGGGAGAAAGGAAGGAGAAAGGGATAAAGAAAGGAAGAATGGAGAGAAAGAGGGAAACGCCGATGATGAAATATCAAGCAACGACTGCGCAGATAATACTACAGATGCAGGAATACTTCATAAAATACTGGTTATGGTATTTCCTTTACATTTATTTTTTTTCTTGATTTCATTCAAATTTCACGCTTCCGGATAACTTCTAATTAAATCTATCAGGATAGAATAAAGTATTGCTATTTACTCAATGCTTTATTTACTCGCTACCGGTTTAGAGTGTATCATCTTCTGGCTCAATTGTCTGATACACCTTCTGGAACAGCTGTGTATGTCACACAACTGTGCTAGAAGATGATACAATACATCGCTGCCTGTCGCTAGTGAATGCATTACTGTGGAACAAGAAAATTTTTATTCTTTCCTGATAGTCATGAAGGAGTTCCAGCAAGCAACGCCACAAATCATCGCTTTTGTGTTAAGTATTGTACGCATGATAAAATTTAAAAAATCCATTCAGTTTCACCAAAAACTTAGGATTCTTGCTATTTTATTCAGTTGAACTTAACGCTATTTCTGGGAGTACACATCGATGAAGAAAGAACAGTTCAGGTAACCAAGAACACGAGGTGACATGGTATCAAAAGAAAAGAAAAAGGAAACTCCGAATCCGGCAAATATCTAGGAGTATGAAAAATCATTAATGAACGCACAAAATTATTAACATATGCACGTATATTTTTTACCAACATCATGCTGTGCTTCATTCTTTCAATGCTTCAATATTACTTAGAATTCAGAAAGAATTGAAACTCCGCCTAAATACGAAAAGCTATGGCGCAGCGAAAAAAACTCTCCTGAGGGAGGGACGCCAGGGGTTAGGAGAGAAAAGTTTTTTTTTCATTTTGAAAAACTGCATTTCAAAGGAAACTTATTTATCACATTTCAGCGCATAAAAATCATTTTTATCAAATGAAATAGATTTGAATTATTTTCCGGATCAGAGAATAAAAGAATTATTTACATTTCTTCAATATATTTGGTCTCACAAGGATATTTTTATGGACCAAATCCGATTACACTAACTTCGCAATTTCCTGAAATGAACGAAATATTGTCACTGAGGGAGAGAAGGAATGATGTGGAGGAATTGGTGGAGAGGGCGCGAGGAGGAAGAGAAAGGAAAAGATGAGGAGGAGTCAGGCGAAGATGAGTGGAGCTAGAGGGTGTAAAACAACGGAGGAGACGGCCTCAACTCACCCGAGAAGTGAAGCAGACAGACGCCAAAAGAGGAGGGATACTTCACTCCAAGGAAAATCTTTCCAATGCTGTTTTTTCCACAAAGTTCACGAGAAAAACACAAGGTGGTAGAAGGAACGTAGTTATATTGTCTTATTCTCATGAGACATGAGTACAAGTTCTAAAATTTTCATGCTATGAATTCACAGATTCATTTCAACTATTCGTAGTGTAATTTTTACAAGGGAGAATAAGAAATGAAGGACACTTCGAGGAAAGTCGCAAAACTCACAGGGTTGAGTTTAGGCAGAGAAAAAAGATGCCTAAATTGGGTTTTATTTGCTTTCTTACGTTTAGGTGGACAAGCAAATACATTTGTGGAACGTATATTTGACATCCATGATACATGGAATAGCAATTAAATTGAGCAATTCTTAGGCGAGAAAAAAATGGATTTGTGCTTGTCCGCATTGTGCTTTACAACTACTTTAAGGTGGTTCTGATTTCCGGTTTAAAAAACACTATTGATGCCTCGTAAATGCAGCGTTGTCGGATGATTTAAGGTAGCATTAATAACTAATGCATGATAAAAATCGTGGACAAGAGAGATGTATAATCACACCATTCAAAACTAAACATGGCTTTGAAACGCGGATATTGGGTGGATGAGTGTGAAATTATTATAAAAATGAAAAATAATAAGACGATCCTAAAACATTGTTAAATAACTCAGAATGGATCAATACTGGAGGAAATATTAAGGATTAAAGAGGTCCCGTCATAGAGGAACCTGAGGGTACTGCGAAGATCATACACGGAAAATGGTGGAAGTCTATTTTGAAGAGAATTACTTTCGTGTTTGATACACGTGCGGGGTGGGGTCTCAAAAGACTGTATTTTTAAACAAGGGTTGGTGTTACGGAGATGGAAATACGGTAGTAGTGAATGGTTCCGTCTCACTCATTTTGTTTTTCATGATGGTACGACTCACGTCAAAAGCATTCGATATTCTCTGAAAAAAAAGATGGATTGCACCCCTGGGTCCAGCCGCGAAACGAAAAGACAGTGGTCTTTGCAGGGTCTCTAAGGCTCAGAGACCGCATTCCTCATAATAATCGTACGCCCCAACATAACTCATATTCATATTATGAAGATTGATGCGGAGAGATACCGTTTGACCCGCAATTTGTTTACATTTGGGGAAGAGGAAACAACGGATTGCACTATATTGAAAATAGGAAGGAGTAGACATTCATGTTTTCATCAGCTGCGAAGTATTTATTTTCTGGAGGGTCATGGTGCGTATTGCGCCGAAGGAAATATCTCTCTCGGAGGTTTAGAGTGAAATGATGGACCACAGTGGCGAGATTCAACAGGGAGATTCATTGCCAGATTTAATATTATTTCATCTGAGGAATAACTCAAAAAATTCTAGAAATGCACCATAAATGTGACAGCAATGGCGATCCTAAGAATTTTTTCCTTTCGATATTCTTCCATTCAATCTTATCCAATATGGTATATGCTTCAAGGCTTTGCATTCAAGCTCTTACGCTATCCTTTACGTAATCTTCCTGTTGCCTAGACTCTTAGTCAAACCAAAATTTAAAATAAATATATACAAATTTAGACACCTTAGAGTTATCTTAAATCTGGTTTGAAATAGCATGCAAAGTATCACTAGGCACTCATTTGATGACTAACGACCTTATTCTTTGAACGGTGGCGGCATATCCGCCTTTCACAAAAAGTAAATGAATCGTAGCTTTGAGTAAAAACAAATGAAAATAAATTTGTTTTGCTTGTACTTACCGAGATCTCCTTTCTTAAAATTTTCCTTCTCGCGCGAATCACTTTCCCTGGAGCTATTTGAGCGATTGTGTTCAAATGATGAGGCAGTATCACCGCTTCTGGAAAATAAAAAACATTTCCACTCATAAATAACCCAAGAAGTAGAATTTTAGGTATAAATAACTTAGTTATCATGAATTATAATTTGTGAAAAGTGAAAAATATCACGATAATCAAGCTAGAAATATATGCAGCAACAGCAGATGACAAAAAACTAGTATTACTAATTACTACTAAATAATTATTTAATTACTAAGTAATAAAAATATACGAAATTCTAGTAGAACAAGTGACTTTCTGTACAGTCACGGACAGGTTCACGGGAGATCCGGATTTGAGTCTCGGCAGAGCTAAATGATTTGTTCGTGGTGAATTTCATTCTTAACGTACCAATAAAATTATCCTATCCTTGAGAAAAGCAGTACGAGAAGTCAAATTGATATTTGGAGAAAGATTAACTTTTCTTGAAATACGCAGTAGTATTCCTGGCAAAAAATATCTCAATTACGATATTATAATTTTTATAAAGTCATTATTGCAATTATATCATAATTATCTCAATAACTTTACAAATTTTAATTATAACCTGAGCATACATTTCTTTTAATAAATTAATAAATTTTAAAGAATAACCCCATTTTAGCATCTTACTAGACGTACCCGAATTCTGGTAATTTTAAATAATGATTGAACTAATTAACCCTTTTCCAAGGTCCAAGGGACATATATGTCCCATATTGTTTTTTATATTCTCTCAAAATTAAATGAGAAGGTGTATGATTGTAATAATAGGGTGGTTTCCTATTATTTTTTTATTGCCTAAATCGAAAGATTATTACTCCTGGAGTACGCATTTCACGCTCTTAGATTTTCGAATGACGATATCTATTTTTCGCCATTAAATGAAAAGTGAAAATTTTCAAGCGCGCGAAAACGCGATGGCTAAGTATGAATGATGGGAAAACCCCGTGTGACGTCACGAGTGAGAATTTTCATGTTCTTATATGCAGTCATTCTGGTGGTCAGGTGACTGCTGATTGGCTGTCGTCAGCGGCATGCTCTGATTGGCTGGCGTAATCCGGAATCTCAGACGATGACCGAGTCGGACATCGTCTGAGAAAATGTCGGCAGATATGGAGTTCCTGACCCGGTGGCGATCCCGAGAACTCTTCACTAAGTCCATTCGCCGGGAAAGCACTAAATCTTTATTAGAGATATCGCTTCCATGTAAATATTTTTAAAATCTACGCATTAATATTAGCCTTAAAAAGCATTTTGTTATGCAATGTAACGGTTGCAATATTTATGGACCTTAAATGGTTAAGAAGAGAGTGTTATGTTCGCCTTAGTATTTTCCTAGGAGCCAAGAAAGATTCATTTCAAAAGGAATGCATCAAATCAATTGGCATAGAGAGCACTGGGAAATGGTTTGATTGTTGATTATAAAGGTCACTACCTAAATAAATCGTCTCAGGGTCAAATTTTATTCGCACCTGCATTTTAAGTATTATTTCCTATCAAAATTGTTGGAGAAATTGGAAGAGTGTTATCAGGTTTGTCGAAGCACGTTTTCGGGCAGAATGAGAATTAATATGGGAAAAGCGGGATCGCAGAGGTGAGGGGGAGAGAATTTTCTTCGGGGTAGAATGGAGTTTATTATTCAACCAAAAGATGAATGCCCACTTTAGACACATTAGGCGCGCACTTTTGTAACGCCTCGCGGAGAGAGAAAAACTTCAAACCAGCAAAGAGGGCAAATTGAAACAAGTTTTTTTTTCATTGTTCAGAATTCACGGGATGAGGTGCATTTTTTTGATGATCTAGAATTCCTGCCACTCAAGTGCAGTTGAAAGCAACAGCTGCGCCGCTTTCAAATCCTTTTTTTCTTCGTCTTTTTTTCCTTTTTAAACCTATCCCACTCGACTGCAATATCTTGCAGTTTCTGAGCACGATCGCGTATTCTGCGGGAGAAAAATCGGGCAAGTTGGGAACACCACTGTATGAAATGCACCGAAGCCGTTCTTTTTTTTGTTGCAGTAAGAGGATTATCAAGAATTCCTATAAAGCCCAAATTACTCTCTGCCTTGCCTAAAATTTGCATGAGAACAGAGGAAGGGAGAACGTTGTTTTTTTATTCATCTGCAAAAATAATCCTTATGCGTTTACACGGCTTGGGAGAACAAAAAAATCTCGACGGGAACACGATTTCTGTTGCTCCAACTTCGTCTATCATCACGGCATCAACTATTACTGTTAATCCTCGGAGCGGAAGCACCATGGTTATCCACTTGAAATATAGGGGATCGCTTACTATGAATAATAAAAAATAACAGAAGGACTCAGCAGTACGACTTGTAAAGCATTGAAACCGCAGTGATGACAGACCAGGGATTCCGAAAAATATCAGGAAATGGATACTAGTCGAGTTTTCGAGAGAAATTCAAATTGTAGGTGCCGATTACATGGCATAGTGTGAATCAATTAAGGATGACGACCGTAAATAAAACAAATCTTGAAAATTCTACTAAACGTTTGGTGGAACTAAAATATTAATTATAACATATTGGCCAGCATCATGGATAGCTATGGGCCATCATAATTTAATCATCATAATTTAATAATAATCATCACAATGTGCCAAAAAAATCGTCTGTTATACAATGGCACTGAAGATGGAAATTTTATAATGGAGGTCAATACTTCTTAATCTGCTAAATACCTATTGTACGACAACGTCATTGAACTTTACAACTACCAACTTCTAAACAATAGCATCGGGCGTAATTTATAATATCCACTAAATAATAGCGTCTTTCAGATGAAAACAATGCTCTCGCTGAATTCAAACCAACTTACTAATTTATCCTTATGAACGAGGGAACCAATCAAGATTCGAAACAATTCTTTATCGATACACTTGAGAAAATAGCGGAATGGAGAGCTCAGAAACCGTCGAATTCACCTTCGGAATTCAGGTTATGATGCTTATGATGCTTTTATAACACCATTGCTGTCATCGTTTGGAAAATTAAAAGGCTTGTGATGCACTGCTTACGAGTTACAGTTGAACAATGCTTGGTGAATCGCAAATCTCCATAGTATAAATGTTTATTCAAAGCTTTTTGAACTCAGTAGTTTCAGGTTAATCTTTGTGAAACTTTTTCAATTCACAATGAAAGAGCAATAATGCAAAATACAAATTTATTATATTGAAGCTTAAAGTTTTTCTTTCACAAAAATAAATAAACAAGAATAATACCTATCTTGATAAAAATAACAGGGACACATTTACTTGGATTGGCAAGAGCTGAAATGAGCCAAAACGACTAAGATCACCTACTCATCTCAGATTTCCATGCATCCCAATAGTGAATTATCTGTTTTCCCTAAACGGCAGCATCGATCACCAAAATTTTAATATGGCCCAAAAGTTGCCCCACCTTCTTTGCTAAAGCATAAGAAAATTCAGCCCATCACAGAATTTGGTTGGCTCAGCATTGGGTCAAATAACCCTAGCGAAAACCCAGGTTTATATAGCCCTAGCGAAACAATACGAAGCGAAAACAACCGCTTGGAAATGCTTTCCCCCCAACTTAGGATATTTTTTTTGCGGCATCCAAAATCACTTGCTGCGCAATCAACCGACTCTCTTTCTCCGTCGTAACGAACAATAAGACCGTGAATTTTAACCCATGTTCTCTGCGCATATGGATAGATATTTCTCTTCTTAAAATCCTCGCATTTTTTTATCGGTGCGCTGAATCATGGAAACGATCCTGGGACAATAATACCGACTACGCGACCGTCAGAGCCAAGGATAATGGAAAAGTCTGCCCCCCTCCTCGCACTTCCGTTGGTGAAATCAAACCAAACACAAGACTCCGGGTCAAGTGATGCGACTCGAGTTTGGCGAAGACGCCACGCTATTTCATAGCTCGGGATGCATTGCCACGGCGACGCGGGCAAATGAAGCACTCTTGTCGTCAGCAGCCGGCGTGGCAACACGGCCGGAGATGAATATAAATTCGCATTAGCGAAAGCAGCAGCGACACAATGGGAGACGCGCGCGCACCGGGGCTGCAAGGTAAAAAAGGTTGGCTTGGCCCACTTCGCTCCACGCGAGTAAGGTAGCAGCCAGCCAGCAAGCAGGAGGAGGAGGAGGGCGAAGCTCCCTCTCTCGCAGCAAGCGAGGTAGAGGGCTTTCCAAAGAGTAAGAGTATTTTATTCTCTTCTCCTGCATTTCATTTGCCTGGATTCATCCGTTTTCCCCACTCACCACGACCTAGAATCCTTTAAAAAAAAGAAATTCCTGAGCGTTTTGACTTTCCGATACATTTCGTACGGCGACGATGCAAGCGCCACCGCGGAGATAGAGCGTTATGGTTCCGGGGCTTAATCTCTCCGCAATCTTATCGCCCGCAGAGGTGACAGCGTTCCCCGCTCCGGGGTAGTGCAGCACCGGTAGCGTTGGCTCTTTCAGAGAGACATTCCCTCCGCGAATCGATGGTTTATATAACCCTAGCGAAACAATACGAAGCGAAAAAAACCGCTTGGAAATGCTTTCCCCCCCAACTTAGGGTATTTTTTGCGGCATCCAAAATCACTTGCCGCGCAATCAACCGACTCTCTTTCTCCATCATAACGAACAATAAGACCGTGAATTTCAACCCGTTCTCTGCACATGTGGATAGATATTTCTCTTCTTAAAATCCTCGCATTTCCACTATTCATTTGACAGTGGCAGCCAGCGTTCAGTCAAATTCCGTGTGATGTGGTCAACAATATTTTCTTTAGCCACCTATT
Source organism: Ischnura elegans (assembly GCF_921293095.1). Taxonomy (NCBI): domain Eukaryota; kingdom Metazoa; phylum Arthropoda; class Insecta; order Odonata; family Coenagrionidae; genus Ischnura; species Ischnura elegans. Next base: position 127,453,319 of record NC_060248.1, read on the forward strand.
ATTAGATGAGCAGCACAATCTTTAAATATCAATGCATTTTTCTAGGGTTTTTAAGGCGTGTCTAGTAGCGGAAAACCATCGTAAATAACAAATCTTTCAGTATTAAAGAAAAATAGCTTGTGAAAATTCCGGATTCCGTAAATATGTGCTCAGTTTCAGGGAAATGAAAATATAAAGTAAACATGTTTGTTGTATCAAACCTCTCAATGATTAAATCTATAATATATCTAACTTGCTACATGCTCAGTACTACATTATAGACAATTTACACATGTGGTATGGGGACTATTTCGATACCTCCACTGCATATGCACTCAACAATCGCCCACCGAATCAAATCCGCGCATCAGGTACTATACAGGCTATCTACTGTCTGTAAAAAAAGCAAGACACTCGAGTTTGAGGAGCTCTAGCGTCTCAACGAAGCAATTAATTTCAATGCAACAAAAATCATACGAAAAAGAATTTATTTCTACGTTGTATCACGAGCTTTAAAAATATCTTCGTCCCAACAGTTTTTCTTGTACTTCATTTTTTCTCAAAAAAGTACCCGTTTTTTGTGCTTATAATCAAGTTGCCCAACTTTGAGCGCTTGGCATTCCCGTAGTTTTCGTTCCTGTAACTTGAAATTTTGGTATAAAGAAGCCACATCTTGTGGGGCGGAAGATGGGTGAGTGAAGACGGGCAACGGTGGACGTTGAACGAGTTTTCATTGGATATGATGGCATCAGGTCCGCATTCAAAGGCCCATTTGATAGAAGAAAACTATACTACAAGTTGCGTCAGCATTTTTATCGTAAATAAAAATTCATTATGATTTCAACCAAGCATGAAGAAATCCGTTTTATTTCTAATACAACCAGATTTTTGTCGAAAACTTCATTTGTTATTTTCTGCTCGCATTACATGACTAGATAACCTAATCATTGACGAGACAATAATGGAAACTTTGCGTTAAAATTAGATGAAGGAATAGAAAAATTAACCCAGTAAAAACTGGTATTTCTCACCTTTCCTAAAACATTTTATAAAAAACGGTACTTAAGAGACTCCATCACAATCGACAGTGAAACAAAATTGGCGAAAGAGCCCATTCTGGCCACAAACCTCCCCCTGGTATTGAGTGACATGATGGACCAGTCCAGAACAGTACACACGGAAGAAGAAGCCATGAATGCGCAAAAGGAGGGATAGAACGGAATTGCGCCGAGTGAACTGGGCTAAACCCACTCGAAAATCCGCAGGATTGCGGCGATGGAAAAAAAACAAGAGAATGCGACGACGCGTCGTCTTCGCTTATCCGTCTTTGTCTGCCCGCTCCGCGAAACAAAGGCGATTATGCGCTCTCCCAAGCAACGCTTGCATACGAATCGCCCGGGAGGAATGGAAAGCACAAAGAATTGCACCAGCTGCACCGAGGAATATCGTAGCATCCGTGGCAGAGAGGATTAACTGATAACGTAGCAGTACTGATGAAGTATGCGACGGGTTTTCGAATGAACAGGAGACAGCAATGAATTATAACTTTAGCGAACATCATATTCACCACCCGAAAGGTTTACACATTGACCACACTGAATTAAAGGAGAATTTTTCAGTTCGACTCTAGAATTTTTTTTCTCGGAAAGTTGTATATGCCAGTACCAGTTTTTACTACTAGAAAACCTCCCGAGAAAATACTACTAGAAATGTTTTTATATAATTTTATTTATATAATTAATTATATTTATTTTTTTTATTATAATTTATATAATTTCTATAAAAATTCAATTTTAATATAAAGGAGTCTACAAAAGATTTAATTGGAGACTGAGTTTTGCAATTATATCTGCTGCAACCAAAATAGGACTTCTCTTCAATGAAATAAATATGCTTGCATTAATTTGGCATGTAATTTGTACCGAAATTTTATTTCCTAAGTCCGCAATTTTATCCTTTATCATGTGGATGTAAAGAAACAATTTATTAGTATCGGTTATAGCACGTTTAGCGCAATTAAATATGCATAGAGAACGAGTTATAAAGTGGGTGGTGCTGTGTTTTTATTTTATTTCCTACGCCTGATATTGCGTAAAAATTAATGACTTCTCTTCCTGGGAAACTAAGATTCAAAAAGTTAAAATAAAAGTGAAATACGTCCGCCAAACACGTTGCTCCCAAAGCTTGCCATCGACATCAGGTGACATTCATGGTGTGCCTATGCTCATTTAGCTATTTATGGAAACCAAAGTTCACTCCCCAAAACAATGACTCTATCAACCATTTTTTTGCATGCATGAGGTGAGCGCACTAGCCAATACCATCGCTTGAAACACGTGAATTCAATGTACACTTCCATCGAATTCTCACGAAGCACTGTGCTTTGCTTTCTCTGCTTCATCTCAGAGGCCATATATTGTGTGAATACGAATCCCTTCCATCCATAGGAAACAAAGGCTGCAAATATATCAAAGATAAGAGACTTGTTTTCAGGGAGAATGTTCAGCTGGCTGGATCCAAAATTAACAGTTATTCTCATTTTATATTAATTAACTCATGCTCATTTTGCCCTCAATTGAAAATGAATTCCTCTTTCCGAATATATAATACCAGGTAATTTTACAATATGCAAGAGGTAAAAAGTAATACCACACTATGAAGCACTTCTAGGGCAGTTAAACATGTAGTTTCTGCAATAAAAATCTCACGACGCACCGTTGTGTTTTCGTTGTGTTTTTGTTTTATCTCAACCGCCAGTCGTTAACTTAAAATGAATGACTTCCGTTCCTGGAACATTGACGCTGTAAAAATTCCAAAAAAAGCAAGCTTTCTAGGCATCCGTTTACAATGTTTCATCCCACACTTATATAAATATTAGTCCAAATGTATTTAGCTGTGTTATATTTCCATGATTGAAACATGTTTAGCGCGATTAAATACGAGTTGCCATTGATAACGTATGAGACACCGGGTGAAGTTGTGTGAAGTTTTGTTTCATCTCCCATACGCTTGATATTGTGTAAAAACGAATGGCTTCCGTTTCTGGGGAAACAAAGGTTGAAAAAATGCTTAAAAAATGAAATACACGCGCCGAGAATCCGTATCCAAAGTCGCAACCCAAATAGTCATAAATTGAAATATACTTATCTATGCTACAAAACCACCACCGTTTTAAACATGTTTCTTCATCATCGTCATCACTGATCAACAATCTTAAGATTGGTTTGACGCAGCTCTCCAATCAATTCTCCTATTAGCTAATCTTTTCACACCTGCGTGTTTCTCCTCTTTCAAATCATGCTTTATACGTCCCATGTATTTTATTCGAGGTCTTCCTTTGCCATCTTATTATCCCTCGATCATAGTTTTCTTTTTAGTTTCTTTCTTATTTATATTTGCTCCTAATATTTATTGTTGGATTTTTTCACTTGATGTAGGGCTGTAACCTTTTTTAATGTCAAAGGCCATTTTCTTATGATAGGCCAAGGTGTGAGATATTTATTTTCGCCTTATAAATAAGACTTTATTGGACCAAAGGGCCTGAGGCGATTTTCTTCTTCAGGCCATCGGCACAGCTGAATGCAATACGCATTAGAGTAACGCACAGTTAAATTCAATGCGATGCACGCAATTAAAATCTTACGAGGCAACAAAGTTACGCAGTGTTTTCGTTTCATCTCCTTACACGCCCGATATTGCGTACAAATGAATGACTTCCGTTACCGGGGAAACAGAAGGTTGTAAAAATGTCAAAGAGGTGAAACACGTTCGTCTGCCGTCCGTTCCACCTGCGTCACGCACTCTGGAATTGGAGGAAAAATGGCGTTTTGGGGGGGGGGGGGTAGAGGGGGGTGAAAGGGGGTAGAGGAGGAGGAGGCCGCGATGTAAATCGATATAGGCCCAGAGGCAGAACGGAAAAGTTCGCTCAACTTTTTGAAATAAAATGAGACAAACCAAAAACACACAACTGCCTACGCTGTTTCCCGTGCTGCTGCTCGCGTAATTTCGGAGATGCGAAAGGTGGGGTCTGGAGTGTTTTTGAGCGGAGAGAGAGAGATAGATAGAGAGAGAGAACTCATTCCGGCCACCGAGGTCATGTCCTCATAACTCATTTAACGGAAAAACGACGTCAAAGGTTTATCTATCATGCCATCCCCGCTTCCTCCTTTCTCTACCTATCTCCCTCCATTTTGGGTCCTTTCCTAGAACTAAGGGGGCGAGAGCCAAATGTATTGTGAGAAATAATGAGTTTCCACATGCTTATCCCGGGCTATAAAGATCAAAGATGGCTCATGAATAATAATTGTGATCAATATTTAATTTATGAATGACCGACTCATAAGATAGTTCAGGTTATGAAGACAAGGGAAAAATAGATACAATCCCGTAATCGGAACCGTATGGTATCAGGATGTTTCTTAAAAAATTTGGGATGTAAATACTCTGAATATGAAGTTTATTAAAATGCTGGTCGATCATTAGGGGCGGTCATAAAACAATTTTTTTCGGAACTCAAAGTTCGACATATGTCAAAATGTAGCCCTAGGTACCAAATGAATAGGGAAAAAAATTTGTTCCTGTAGGTTGACATCCTACGGTGCACCGCGGTGGCACCTGTGCGATTTAAGTTGAGCTTAGACAACCCGCAACACATAACCTCTTTTTGCTCTATTTCGGCGATAAATGTCGTGATTGAAACGGTTTTTTCAGCTGATTCTGCACCAGTCATGTCTGTAATTGTCGAGGTAAGCAACATAGATCGAATACTCACGCTTTTTATGCAATCATCGGTACTAAAATACAAATAAACGTAAAAAAAACTTTGAACATTTCTTAATTAATGGGATATAATTTAATTTGGTGCACTCATACGGTCATGATCGCAGTAATATGACCCTACCGTTTAAATAGAACAACACTTTTCTCCTCTCCCATCCTAAAGTACGCATCTCCTCATCTCCCTATGGCCCACCTATGAACTATTTATCACTGAAAGCGAAGAAATTTTTTCCAGGTGACCTGAATAACGGTGAACGGGTTGGTGAGGTGGCTAGACCGTTGGCCTTCGACTCCATAGGACTCGGTTCAAGTACTGTCGATGGCAGAGAGTATCCACGGGATGCGCAATCGCTGTTTCAGTGACCTCTTTAGACATTTTAATTACATCCGTTACCATCCATCTGAGGAGAGCCGTTGTGCCCTGGACACCTTTCGGTACATCAGTTGGAAGTGAGAATTAAACTTGGTAATGCTAAACAACAGACAGAAATGTGAAGACAGGAACACATCAAGCCGATACGCAGAAATGTTTTTTCTACGTTTAGTAGCTGCCTACCCATTATGGAGCACTAGTAAATGTATTCTTAGACATTCGAAGCTCCTTGCTATTTCCTTCTCCTTATCCTAATCTTCTTCTCCCACTCTCCCCTCATCATTTCCAATTAGGCCCATTTCCTAGACTTATAAGCAGAGAGAGCCTTATTTTAAAGTACAAATGAGATTACAAGAGCTAATTGTTGATGAAGAAGTTCAAACGTGAGGCATTTAGAATGAATAACAGGAAAGTTATTCCATCAACAAATTTAAATCAACTACTGAAATATTCATCACGCGATCAAAGCATTTCAGTAGATACTTACCATAGCAAATAAAATTACTTAGCGTTCAAAAAAACAATTTTTTGAAGATCTAAAAGGTTGTTGGCTGTTATTTTAGCATCAACCTTTTTGTATCAAGTTAGGGCTTATTCGTTAAGGTAAGAGAGATGGATACAATTGGAGCGGTATCAGAATGCCAACCAAGATGAAAGCGGCCATTAAGACGACCACAGTTGGAAAGAGTATATCAGAGAGGACTTCATAAGAATGGGTATAGAATATTATTGGACGAAAGGCCGAAAGAGATGACGTGATGTTGTTGGTTGGGTCCAAAAAACTGAGTTTTGAGTCGCCCATAAGGTAATTCCAGGCTTGATTCGATGACTTATTAATTTATTTACTTCACCCCATATCATCGAAAACAGCTGAAAATGGCGATTTAAATCGGAATTTTCAACAAAGTAACATCTACACGCGCACGAATAACCATACCCATATGGTAGGGGCAACCTACCAAGGCAGGACTCGAACCCGCGACCTCCTGTTTGGCAGGCAAGGGCTTTACGCCGCCGCCACCAAGGCCGGAAAATTTTTTAACCTACTTGGAAGACTCGAAATATGGTAAAATTATTATCCAAACTATTTACTTGTGACTTCGAAATTATGTAGAAGGCGAATGTTTGGAGCTACACCTGAAGAGATAAGATGATAGGTGCCGACTGTTTAGAGCGTATTTTAAAATATTTCGTAATGTATACGCATCCATATTTAAATCAAAATCGTCAAAGTATTCATTGATTTGGTTAAAATACAAATCTTTACCTCGTCATTCGTTAAAATCACTGTTGACCTCTTTGATTTCTCATCAGGAGAAAAGGATACGAGAAAGAGTTTTTAGAACAGAAGTAATGTAAGTCAAAATGTTTGCTCTCAGGGCTCTTAAAATGTAAAGGTGATGCAAAAATTATAGCCGGATATTTCGGTGGGATCCGCTGGAATCAGGACTTCAAATATTCATCACTTGATCAAAGGATTTCTTCATCGTGTTGATGCCAATTGAAAGGCGTGAAATGTATTCAGGGAAATCTTAAAGAAATAAATATAAAAGCGGCTCTGCTAGCCAAAGAAATCAGATATTGAGTATTTTTCAAAGAAAAATCTTTGAATCAATCTTCTCATGGTACGGTCTCCCATATCTTTAGATGCAGCAAATTTCGTTTCGCTAGTGGTAAGTCATGACGCACAGTGGTTCAAAATCGAAAAAAGGTGGTCGAAATTATTACCGCTTTTATTCTTAGTCACTGTTGTATTATGAAGAAGCATTTTCTAATAACTTTGTCCGCTGAATACGAATTTGAAGTTATTTTTGTTGTATCTCTGATATTATTGTTTTTAAATGGCCTATTATTTAAACAATTAAATGTTAAAAATAGATATTGTATTCACTTATTCATTCAATGAGTAGATTGATGCGCATCAAATAAATCGAGGTATTTTTTCAGATATGTGACTGTTATTTGTTAAATTTAATATTATTTATAAATTATGTAAACAATTAAAGTTGACCGTTTTTAAAGCAACGGTAATTTGTGTTCGTATATAATTTTTATCTGTTCAGCCTAAGTTAAATTTTGTATGCATAATCTATGATACTTTCATTTTTTTAATGAATTTGCTTAACAATACAAAATTATAATACAATATGGTCAATGCCCTCAAGGCGTACATGAAATTCGCATCAGTGACCCGCAAGTTGTTTGGTGAGGTAAGTACAAGGATTGAAAGCAAACATTTAGGCATTCTAACTTTTTCTCTTAATATTTTTTCCAGTTTAATTAAATCACTGAATATTGTGACTAAGGCTATGGTATATCACATAAATAAGGATATTTATGTTCGTCCCTTTTATCCCTTCCATCGATCACGTAGTTCGACTAATTTCCGACTGAACGCAATATTACTCAAAGCGAAAAATTCACGAAGGATATCTCAATATAACTCGCACAGACTCAAAATTTGTCCTCACTCTTGAATTTGTGACTATAGCAAATGCGTTGTTAATGCCTCAGACGTGACTTTAAATGCCCGTGGTCCTTCTCTCAGCGAATGCGATGCACCGTCAGAGTCCTCTGATTGCCATGCTTGAGCGTGCGCGGGCGAGACATATCGGCCTGCTTTCTTTCTGTGCTTCTTTATTGCCTTTGTTTGTATGCTCGTATTTTTCGAATATTTTTCCAGCTGATGCCAGGATGCTTGCTCTAAGAGCAGCGTCTGGCGGACGCTCATAGAAGATATTCTTCCACTCACTCAGATTTATGTACTTTCTTAGCGGTTGTGCGTTCTGTGTGGGGGACGCTGAATGTTTTTCTCTGTGTATCATTATCATTTGCTTTCCTGGCTCAACGTTTCCTTTCTCTTTCATCGTGGCAATGATAGAGAAGGCATGGGCCGTCCAGGCATTGCCACTCATTAGTTCTTGGAACCTAGACCTGCCAGGATCTGGTATCTTATTTACGACGTTTGACTCTTAGGGTTAGGGTTTTTTTCACGCCTATGTTCCTTTGGTGGTTTTATTTTTTTCGGCCTTGGGTCCCTTCCGTATCTGAATTCCTCTTTAGTTGACCATTCATATTGGTAGATGGTATGCGGCGACATTGAGGGTAGTCAGAGAGAAAAATATTCCTAGCACACTTTAAACACTTTTGCTTCCCCTTTAGCAAACTTAAAAGACAAAGATAAGATCGGGTAAACCTTGTTGAAGAGCAATAAAACTGCGGCCGGGCGCTACCTTTTTTTGGCAATAATAATCATTATCGACCGTGCGGCGGCTTCCAGTGAATTAGCATGCTATGAAATACATTTGAAGAGTCCGATTTCCCAACGGGTGACGACGAAAGGGTATTCTGGATATTGTGAAAGTTAAAAATCCAGAAATTCTTGAAACATATGTTGCACAGGCCATATGTTCGATTATATTCGCCTTTGTTGCTGTTCTAAAGATTATTTCTGATGAATATCGAGCCTCACTAAATATCATACGCTGGGGCTACTGGAAAGCCCTAAATGCACTTAAGGAAAGAGAAATCTACTATAAATGGATCCCGTATTGAAAACCAAGTAGCACAATAACATCAAAGAAACTTGGCATTGTAACCTTTCCTCAGAATACACCTCGCACTCGCAATAATACTCAGCGCGCCGCCCGGTCGGTCTGGCGGCGGTCGCGGCAGCGCATTGCACCGTTCAACATAAAACCATCTTGAGGCCAAAGTAGCAAATAGTAGCAAGATTTTTCTTTTGCAATAGACTCTATAGACTCTATTCTTTCAATTCGCGTCAAAATCTCCGGGGGGCTCAGAGGTGCCCAAAACGATATTGCTATTTATATTTAAAAATTCAAGTAAAAATAGCATAAAGTTTAAACATTTTTATTTCCAACTAGAAAACTTTGGAAATTAAAAAAATCGCCAATATTTGTGCGCAAAGGTACCAATTTATGCCATGTATTTTTTTTAAGTTCATAAATTATCTGAGACCTTTTTTTTATGAAGGTGAACTTCTCTAAAAATGAGTGATTTTACGCCTCAGGCGTTTTTATCCCGGAGGACTCATGTTTGTCCATTCATACAAACTACAGTGAGCCACAAAATAGACGTAGTACTATCCAATATCATAGATCATATAGTGTAGAATACGAATTGTACCTTCAAAAATTCCTCCAGAAAAGTTGAAAAAATGACTTTCGACCAGCTTTTTCCGATTTTGAACCACTGTGTGACGCCTTCATGACGGCATTGAGATTTTTTTCTTCCACTACCTTGCCCCTTTCCGGAAACAGACGAGTCCCTGACTTGGTTCCCGGACAGGAGAGGCCCATATCCACGGGCCCACCCTGGCTACCTCGAATCAAGTGTAGTTACAAGGCTATTATGATTAAATTTTTCAACAAAGTATAAATCCGTCTTAATGAAGACCATTGGTAAGAACGGCTTTATCAAATCCCACTAAGTGTGCAATCATTTCCTCAAGCATGCTCAAATATCTGATAAAAACCTTCAGTTCGATCAAGTCTGATTTAAAAGGTGAAAACAGATATCTAAAACCTTAACCTCTTTTTATTAATCCCTATCGCACGAAAAACGTTTACAGTTCCACATTAATAAAAAAAGAATAAAAATCTTTGCAAGGAACAAAATTGAAAAAAAGCGTTCACGGACATGAGTAAGTGGATAACAAGAATGTAAAAGGAAGAACTCGATTAAAATATATGGAGCAGGTAAAGAAGAATATGAATAAGAAGAATTACGTTGGTGTGAAAAGAACAGCTGATAAGAGAATTGTGAAGAGAGTTGCGTAAAATCAATCTTAGGATTGTCGACCAGTGACTATCAAAGAACTAAAACGTCGACAAAATTTACTGTGCGCTCCAAGATCCCCGCATGTATCGGTCGACCTCTGACGACAACGAAAGGGAGAAACGGGTGTAAATTCTATTTCCTTAGTCTATGGAAAGGTACTTCTCGCTCTCTCCCATCATCTATTCATTATCAATCCGTACAAACCGAATATTTGATAAAAACCTTAATCCCTATCAAGTTTTATTTATTAGGGGGAAAGACATATCTCAAACCTTGACTTCTCTCAGAAAATCCCTATGAAACAAAAAACGTATACAGCACTACATGGAGCAAAAAAATAGCAATAAAAACTAACTTAAACAAATAAAAACTAGGCAAGGAACTGAAAGGAAAACAATTGTCTACGGACAGGTGACAAAGTCCAAGTATGGACAAGTGAGAGGAAAGAATGAAAACAGAAAACATCGTACAAAATTTATGGAGCAGGTATAGAAGGATATGAAAGGGAAAAAACACGTAGATGGGAAAAGATAAAGCGATCAGAGAATTGAAAGGATAGCAGCATGGAATCAATTTAAAGATAGACGACCCATGATGATGAAGGAACTGATACGACCAAAAACTATAGTGCATATATGCTCCATAATCTCCACATATATTATTTGACAAAAAAAAAAAGAAAGTGAGAAACGAGTGAGTGTGAATTAAATTTCCTTGGCCTATGGAACACAACTTCCCCAGCTCTCTTTCCCCCTGCTTGCTCCCGTATTTGCACCCACCTCGCGCACCAACCCCTCCTCCCAACACCCTTCTTCTCCCTCCCCCTTGCAACTTTACGCATCTTTTGCGCCTTGGATGCCGTCCAATCGAAGTGGTCGGAGGAGCAAGGGAAAATGGTATTGGAGGGGGGGGGGGGGGAGATTTTTTCGCGGCGCCGAGAAGGGGCCATTCAAAACGGGAATTATTATTATCCCAGGGCGGCCAATGGGAAGACAAAGAGAGAGATGGAGGGGGGGGGGGAGAAAGGGGACGAGGGAGAAAGAGAGAGAGAGAAAGGTCCGGAGATAATCAGCATGCACGCATATTCCTTCTCCTTTCATCGCCTTTTTTTTGGCACGCACCCCCCTGCCATACACCCCTTCACCCATAAAGAAAACTTCCAAAACCCTTCCACCACCCCCGAACCCTCAAATCTCCCCGAGATCTTCCGTTCTTGGCTCGCCCTGCTTTGCCAGTTTGCGCTGACGCGTTCCATCGGAGAAATCCCTCCAGCTATACGCTCCGCCCCATCCTAATGCTCTCTCTCTCCATATTTTTTTTTTCACTCTTCTTAAAGAACCCTCAATTTCAACCCCCATGGTGAGCCTTTTTGAAACCATTATGCCGAGATAAGCTACGTAAATGATAAGCGAACAAATTGGATATGCGGTAATGGGTATCCAATGGAGGCGATACCATATTTCCTCATAAGCTGGAATTAAGGAAAAAGCGAGTAAAGAGGCGGTGCGCAAAGAAGAAAGGCATGCAACGGCAGTATAACCTTTAGGTTTCCCGGGGATTTTACAGGCATGCAGGTGCGGGCAAGACGGTTTGTACTCCGCAGTAAAGCCATGAAGGCTCTCGGCTAATTATCTACATGGAAAGTGAACAAGGCTGTGATTGTTAACGTGAAAGTCATATCTGGCTGTTGAAGTTTTTTCGGGTTTCCCACCGGATGAGGTTCTCCATCTCTGCCGATGTTTCGATGGTCGTGTTGTCCATCGTCATCACTTATATAGTATGGGCTCCTGGTCAGGTGACTTGTGATTGGTCCGCCTATTTTCCCCGGGCCTCGCTGACGTATTTAAGTACTGGTTTCCAGGAGTTGCTTAGGGCGTAACCAGCATCACGACTCATGGTGTTAGTCGTCGTTCGAATTTCAATAGCTTCCTTGGTCAGCCTTTCCCAGAATCTGTCCACACGGCACAGGACCTTCGTGTTCTCCCAGCGAATGGCATGGTCGCGTGATATGCTGTGCTCAGCCACGGCGGATTTTTCGGGCTGGCCGAGCCTGAAATGCCACTGTTGTTCTTTTATCCTGGTGGCTATAGTCCTGTTCCTGTCTCACCGACATATACCTGGCCGCATTCACATGGAATCTGGTAGACCCCTGGTGTCATGAGGCCGCAGGGATCCTTGGCCGTCACTAGTTGGTTTCTAAGTTTTGCAGGTGGGCGAAAATATGTCTTAATATCATGCCTCTTGAGTATTCTAGCTATTTTGCATGAAACGGTCGAGACGAAAGGTAGTTCAGCAAATGCTATTAGTTTTTCTCCTCCTTCTTTGGTGGCGGTGTTGTGGTTGGTGAAGGAACGACGACTAACACCATGAATAGTGATGCTGGTTACGCCCTAAGCAACTCCTGGAAACCGGTGCTCAAATGCGTCAGCGAGGCCCAGGAAAAAACTCGGGAAAAGGCGGACCAATCACAAGTCACCTGACTAGGAGCCCATACTATATAAGTGGGATCACTCAACGCAAAGAAAAGCCCTGATGACGATGGACGACACGACCATCTAACCATCCGCAGAGATGGAGAACCTCATCCGCTGGGAAACCCTAAATAACTTCAACATCATCATACGCCGGGAAAACCTCAGATCTTTCTTCATATCTGGCTCTTTGTAAAACATTTCACTGCAGTGATTAAAATTTTTTAACAGATTTTATGCTGAGATTAGAAGCATAAAAAAAAATGAAGCCTGTCATATTAAAGAGGGGTGAGTGGTCACTATCCTCATTTTTACGGAAAGTTTTTCACGGTATTCTATGCAGTTCATGTTCATTTTTAAAGAATCTAAAATAGCACTTTAGTAATAATTATTAGTGTTTGGTTTACAGTCCGTATTAGAGACGCCTTTGAGGAATTGAATTCTAATCTTCCAGAAGTTAATCCAAAGAGCAAATAGATAGGTGAGGGGAGATATCGTCTTCAATTAATCGAGCATTTTAAGTCAAATACGGGCCACAGAAATCCTAAAAGTTTCTTTGCTACACGCAGGCTAGTTTTATCTTAAAACTTAGGGAGATAACTCACCGAGTTCTTAAAGTTTGCGAAGGCAAAGTAGAAACTAGCCGCAGAAATTTGCACTCCAAGAAAGGGCAAACCTCTTAAACTGAACGTAGTAGATGGAGTAACTTTGATAGAGAGTTTCTACACTGCCTGCAACTCTCATTATTAAAGCTTTTTCACTTTTTAACCAGCGTTGTAACATTTCATCTAGTCAAGCATGAAAGAGGATGTAATGAATTTCCTTTGGTAAATGAGGAGCGTAGAGGAAATGACTAGAACTAGAAAATAATAAACCTACTGAATGAATCTCCGAATGAATCCCGCGGATAAATTTTCATTATTCTTTGGCTGAATGTGGAGTGAATTCATTTTACTTGTAATTGCATCTTAATGGATCATTAATCACGCAATTTGTCTTAATAAATTGACTTTTATGGATGATGCCCTAATGCAGAAAAACAATTAAGAGGGATAAATAAACTGAATTTTGACTAAGACTTTACAAATATTATTTTTAATCAAAATGAAGTGACAATCTAAACAGAAAAAAATTCAATGTAGTAAAAAGTAACATTTTGCAAGGGATCGTAATGATTTTAAAATGATTATGGAACAGAATTACGGAATTTTATCGTTTTACATGAAAGTTGGTAAACGTTCTTTGAAAGTAAGATAACATTACGAGTAAAGGTCCACCACTTGCTAGATACTGTTGGATACGACTTGATCATTTGCAGTCTCTTAACACTCGCTGCGTGGCAGGAATTATTATAAAAGATGAATTCTAACTTTTAACTTGATTAGTAAAAACTCGAAAATTAAAAAAAGATGCAGCATCTGGTAGGTGCTGCATCGTTTAATAAACAACCCTATTTTGTCACCTTCAAAGTCGAAGATCAATTGGATCGAGGCTTTGAGCCATAAAAGAGTAGGAATCAATACGAGGATAATATGGATTATTTCCTAATGCAGAGAAACAGTTAACATAAAATTAAATACAAAGGAAGGCGGCGCGTTTCCTCAAAAACTGCTACGGGCGTACAGACAGCGTTACCCAGACTTTAAGTGAATTGGCTGGGAGCCTGGGAGCCGCTGGAGACTCGGAGGCTGCGCGCTAGGCTTAGATTGCTTGAATAACTGAGTATAGATATCCCTAAAACCGACACAGAGAACATAATGCCAGAGCCACACTATATTTCCAGGTTCGATAGAAGCGATAAATTAAGAGAGATGTTTTGCTGAACGGATAGATATGGGAATTCGTTTTTCCCCCGAACCATATAGGACTTTAATAAACGCTATTCCCAACCTCGTTATATCACTTCATTATTTTTAGCTGTAAACGGCTGGTGTCCTAAAACCCGCAACCATACGCCTTTTAGGCTGCTTGCGGGGTATTATGTAGATGTAGATGAAATTATTATCGGAGCATATCCACTGGTTTCCTCAAGCTCCCTTCTGAATTTTTTTAATGGGTTTGCATGTAGATGAAGAAAGAGTATTTTGCATGCATTCGATCGTAAAGAACAAAAAAAATCATAAATCGGGGTCTGGGTGAGAATTGAGAAGCTGCCTTTCACTTCTTCATCCATTCCGCTTTGCCTCCGCGAGTAAGTACTACTGCATCGCCGTTGCATTCAAACATGCTTTCTGAAACACGCCTGTTTTGTAGTCAACAATTTCCACTTTTGAACTCTCTCGTCCTCACCAAGCAAGGTGAACATTTCAGAACGCCTCGACACGTCAATTAGGGTTGTTCTGCCACGTATGAGAGCATCGTAACTCCGGTCGAACAACATTCCCCTCCATTTTATCACGTAAAATTTTCCACCGGGAGCCTAAGCAAGTCACCGGTGAATACTCTGCAGAACATGTAAATGAACGCAAGGTCTGCTTCGCAGCCAGGTCGTAAATCTTAGAGAGTGGAGAAAGAGGATTAGGGTAGTTTCCTTCATCAAAGAAAACGAAATGCATTGATTGCGATTCGTTACCCACCATTAGTGTATTCGTAATATACAAATTATTAGGTTTTAGAAACCCCAGTTCAGACGAATGGCAATGGTCAATTTTATCCTCATTTGAAAAAGGCCAGATTGGCGCCCAAGCGATTCCACTCCACGTGACGTCACAGCGACCTAGTTTCTATACGAGTAGATAGTAGAGTTTTACATCGTCTGTGATTACCGATGCATGCATGAGGTACAGAGCTCAGGGAAACACCTCTTAATAATCACTTATTAAAATTGTCTAAGGTCGGAAAGTTTCCTTCGTTTGATAAGGTAGTAATAATCCATATTTAAGCCAAGTGCTACCTTCTAGCAGGGTATTCAGGTACCTGCTAGCAGCCTGCGTCGTATCAGCGCTCAAGCCTCACCTCAAGGTCACCTCACAGGGCTGCACCGGTAACCAAAAATACGTCACACGGACTTTTCCCATAATTCCTACCGTCGCTTTATCGCGCGCTTGGAAATTTTCACTTTTCGTTTAATCGCGAAAAATAGATATCGTCATTCGAAAATCTAAGAGCGTTAAATGCGTACTCCAGGAGTAATAATTTTTCGATTAAGGCAATAAAAAAATAATAGGAAACCACCCTATTGACGTGGATTGTGATATAATCATGAAGTAGGAAACACAGAATGACCACTTCGCATTCTTGTGGGCTTCCATAATGAGGGTGTAGTGTGTAAATTAAAAGAGAAACCAAGAAACTGAGAAGGATAAGTTGTGGAAGATTCTTACAGCCTCTCCTCCGCCTTTCCATCATTTTGCAATCTAAGAGCGCCAAAGTTCAGGTGGAAATACCTGATTTTATTTAAATAAATTGGCAGGTAAGGAAAGAAAGGGATAGGAAAATATAATGGAAAAAGGACGAGGACAACGGTGCTGTGGTAGATGGAAAAACGCCAGAAATCAGAGGATAAAAATGCGACGTTACTGGGACTCGAAACCAGAACCTCCTGTTTGCCGGCCAGGTGCTCTACCATTAGCGCTACCAGTTAGTTTTACCATTTTTACCAGTTTTACCGGAGGGGGTTTATGCACAGAAAATTGACTTTGCTTTTGCCCACAAGAGTAACCAATAGATGGCACTGGGGCAGCTCACCACTCACCAACAGAAGGAATGGACGAGGACACAAGGATTACAGGAAAGATACACACTCACACGATAGCAGGAAAGAGATAGGAACATCTGTTCCGGGGCACGCTGAGCCCAAGTGAAATAAGCCAATATGGCTGATGCACTACTTTAAAATAAACGTAAAGTATGATTATCATATGTCACACCATTTTCTTCCCATAAAAATGCTCCCAAAGGTCCAACATGATACTCAATTAGATTTTCCCTGTAAACTAATTCCTTCGTTCCTGAGGGTTCTATTCAGCTTGCATTCCTGTGTATAGAGAAGTACGAATTTACTTGTTAATACTGCATGCAATGTAATCCTTGCCAAGTTTTTTTTTTAAGTATTTACGAGCAGCTTCAATTTCTTATGTCAAAAAGCTATATTTCCGAATACTGCCTACCTTTTTTCGGTTTTTGCTCACTGGGCGCAGTCACTTAAATCTCAGCGGAGGAAAAAAGATGGATAGGCGTCGAGTGATAGGTAACAATTAAGTAGAAAATACCACATGACCACTTCGCTGTCTGATGAGCTGCCACAATGACGTGGTAGTGAAATATAAAATGTCAGCTAAGAGTAAATAAGAAGTAGCATAATCTGAAGAAGATACTCCGTTTCCTCTTTTTGAATGAGGTTTGAGGTTCTACGACATTTGGCAAAATATGCAGAACAATACTTAGCGTACGTTCTATATTATAATTGCAAATATAAAATTGAATGTGCTAGTGTTGAAAACTACCTTTTTTAACTTTTCACCTTTGCGAGAAATTAAATACATGAAAATTGGTAAATATAAAAAATTAGGTTAATAAGTTTAAAGATCGCTTTCCTTTTAATTGTCTTCAGCAATGGACAGCACTAAGCTGGATGATATTTCATCAACCCATCAACATGTAAAGTGTTTTAGATATTTTATCATGGAAATGCCTATATTTACTTTCTGGCAATTAGAGCTCATAGAGTCCTACTGTTCAACAAGGAATAAGCAGCAGGTAGCAACGAAATTTTACTCTTTATTTAGGCCTTGCGGTGGATTCATTGTCTTTAAAATATTTGCAAAATGAAAATCTGCATTTTAATATTCTAGAGGCATGACCCAACTTCACTCCGCTATCTATCTAAGGTGATTAGGTACTCACTTCGTCCCCTTAACACATCAAGGATTTAGGGCAATCACTCCGTACACTTCCATCGAAGTGATCCCTCGCGTAACATACAATCGTCGCTATCGTAGTCACAAACCTGAAGATAACAGGTAAACATAGAGGTCCATTCCCCGCCGGGCGGAATGGACTGACAATGCGGGTCGGGGAACGGAACGGATAGAGCAGAGGGATTTTTCGAATTAAAACTCCAGAGAAAGGAAAGATTTGACAAAAGGAAAGGCATGGGGTTGACCTTGACGCCGTGGACAGCGCCCGGCATAAAATGCGATGCACGATCCTCAGCCATCGGTCAAACAGCGCCGCTGTCACCCCCTGCCACCCACCACCCCACATTCCTCCCTTTCACTCCATCCTCCCCTCCCCACATTCCAATCTCCATTCCCCCTTCCCTATAAAAGTTACCCAGAATTCCCTCTCCCTCTCTGTCATCGTCCACCTTCCTCGACTCCCGAAAGAGCCCTGGGCGCATTCGATGCAAGGAATTCATAGGGGAGAGAAAAGGAGTCACACCAGCGCGCGTCAAAACACTCGGAAAATGATGGGAGTTGTCCTGAAAAGAATCACCCGAAATACCGAAGGAAATAGCGAAATAGAAAAAGTCAGAATATAGCGATAATAATGGCCTATACGTCAAAGAAAGATTTAATGTCAGAGAAGGCCTACGTTGGACTCCAGTGATTATTCAAATCGCGCTTAGTAAATTCGAAAACTAAAGAATATTACTATCAAGCAGTTCGTCCACCAGTGGCTCTATGTACCTCCGAAACAAGGGTCTTGTAAAGCCGGGGTGAACTGCTGACTCAACAGTAGGGGAAGGAAGATCTACACTAGGTCCGTGCTATACAGACTCAATATGGCAAACTTAGTCTGGTAAGTGAAGTCAATTGTGCCACACAGAGGTGACCGAGGTTCACTGAAATCAGTAATCCGTATGGTATACCTCATAGATTTCGATTTGGAGTTACACTTAAGCCAATAAAAAAGATAGTATGAATTAGCGTAGCCATTTAAAATAGCAGCAAACTGTCGAGGAGACCGGTTTCAAATTCTTGTGAGTGGAAAAAACTTTATTACAAAGAAACCAATCCTTCTAATTGATACATAAGGAAAAATTATAAAAGGTTACAAATAAATCTTGCTGAATAAAAATATTTTTACGGAAAATACGTCACAAAACTCATGACATATTTTGATTATTATTGAAACAATTAAATATTTTGAAAAATACTTCTCACTGTTCTCACAATACTGTACAATAACTCTCGCAAGCCAAACTTTCGGGAAGATGTGTGCTTAATAATTAGGCACACAACGCAAAACTTGCTGCAAAAATTTTAACAGATGATTGACGCGACTTATTTGTATTTCAAATGAAAATATTATTTCACCCAATCTCGCTAATAAGCAGTTGAAAGAAACTGAAATGAGCGTTTCTTTATATTATTATTATTATCATCATTAAATTGTTTTAAGTAGGCCATTTGCCTGGTAGTAACATGAACATACGGTGCAAAAAATCATAAGAAACCATTGGTTCAACCGCTACCTCTTCAACCGCTTTTTAAAGTGATGTAATTTTTTTCGGGAAGGGATCAAATAGTTTTGCTGGTAGGTGGTTCCAGTCCCTTAATATGGTGCTACATATAGATTGCATATACTCTTCTGAAAATATTTATATCCTAGCGAGAAATACGAAGGAAAAAAATTCTAGAACTAAAATCAGGGGCGAGACTCCCACTCAAATTTGATCGAAGTAAATTATCCTGAGGAATTGTTGCTGTGGGCTTTATTTACTGAGGAAGGGATGATTTTCTTTGCCGGATTATACATACGTTGATATCTTCAAAGAGGGTGGTAGCCATCGTAGTAATGAGCCTGTGATGTAATCCTCTCTTTTTTCCCAGCCATTGGAGCGTGAAAATACGAGTATGAGAAAGATGGAGTGGTTTTATTTCACCACGAAATCCACGGTCATCGAGCGAAGAGAGACGGAATCGATATAAGCATACATCGAGGTCTCGAATTCCTATTCCCTACGGTCTAAAAAGCTTTTTCCAATTCTTCTTCTGTCTATCTCTTTGCTCCTCAACTTCTCGCACAAGCCAGTCAACCAGTCGGCAGAGTTAAAAATCTCCATCTATTCCAATTTTCCGAAGTCCATCGGAAAACTCGCCATCTCTCTCCTTTAAGCCAGCATCAGTGGCGTGCGGGGGATTTGCTTTCTCCGGTTTTGTGCACGCGCCGCGTTTCACTTGTTTCCTTTCTGTGTTCGTTTTGGAAGCGGAACCCATGTTGTTTCAATATGGAAAGAGTGTGGTTTTACATTTTGACTAGAGTCGCGGCATCGGATCGGTATCCTTGATCCTCATTCCGTAAGCTTTGAATTAATTTTAAGCTTATTCGTGAAATAATTTGGTCAGCGTTTTCAATTTTATTTTGATAAATAACTCTGTGTTAAGAAAAACAACCGAAATTAAATAAATGCTTTGTGTGATGTCCACTCCATTTAATTACGAAGCTTCCTAATGATGTGTTTCGACGCATAATTTTAACACCAGGCCGAATAAATAATTATCAATTGAACCCGATTACTTAGTGTCTTATTATTAGGGATTATTACAAAGAAACGAATCCTTCTAATTGATAAATAAGATTCCAATGATTAATTATTGTCTAATTATTAGGGAGTCATAAGTTTTCAAGAGAAATTCTATGTTAATTTATTAAATCAGGCAAATACTAACTACGAGTATTACGGGTTGTTTCTTTACATTTAGTTCGATGATAAGATAGCGGATAAATTTATTAGCATCGAAAGATGATTTTGTTTCAAATAAAATACTGAAAATTGTAGGCACATACTTTAAATTCAACAGTAACTACTGTAAAAAGAAATCTTGCTTTTAGTTTATGGAAAACAAGAGTACTTTTCAATTAGTAACATTGTACTATTTAATGTCCTCCATTCCATTTTCGGGAGGTATAAATTTTTGAGTTTCAATACGTTATTTGCAATCCAAGAAAAAAAACTCAAAAAACTTCAAGTTGATTGGGAGATAACTTCTATCTTTGGAGCCAACTCTTTGGCATTTCAGCCCACTTCGTTCCTATCCTGTCCGTATATGCTTCCCATGCCCACAACCCTTTCACCCTCACCCGCGGAGAGCGGTGGTTGGGGGGAGAGGGGGTGGCTGCTGCCCCGGCGGTGGTCTGCTCTCCACCCACATTGACTCCACTGTGAGAGAAACAGAATCGCGGGTGCAACGAGCGGCTGATTGATGGATTTATGGCACTCTCTCCGGGTGCTCGCAACATCCCTCGCTTACACCCCTACACTCGAATCGTCAGGGGGAGTCTCTGTCAGGAGGGAATAGGGTTCTGCATCTACATACTACCCCGAAAGCCGCCTCAAATAGGCTCGTGTTTGAGTGGAAGGACACCATAAAATTCTTTCACAAATGAACAAGAATGAATGAATGAATTTATTACTCCAACCTTGAATATACACTTTTTTAACAGCATAAAATTAATGGAGCTTCAGGTAGCTTCAATGGTTAAAATAAAAAACCAGCATGGAAGCTACCATCTTAAAAATTAAATTCAAGGCAAGCCAGAAAACAAAAAGAAAGTATGCATAATTTTTTGAAGCATTATCATTATGAAACATATATGTAGCAATAACTTACAATGAACAAGAACAAAGTATTATATATGGACAGAACAAAATAAATTTCTTTTTCCTCCTTTCACAAAAATATACGCCCTCTAACGAATCTCCAGTTAGCATTTGTTAAACCTTTTAATTGTTCGGAGGAAAAATGAATTCCCATGCCTATCCGTTGAACAAAACTTCTTCCTTAATGTATCGTTGTTGCCGGACATAGGAATATATCGCGGTTCTAGCATGATGTTCTCCGTGTTGCTCATACAAGGAATCTTTTCTCCGTTGCTCAATCAATCTAAGCATATCGTGCAGCCTTCGAGCTCTCTCGGCTCTCAGCTTGATTCGTTCAACATCAGGGTAATACTTTCTTTACGCCCATACTTGTTTTTGACGAATCGCGATGCTTTATTTTTTTCTTTCCTAAGTTCACGCACATAGTCTTTCTGCGTTGGATCACATATAATTGCGGCACATTCAAGGGGTGGGCGGACGAGTGCGAAATAACACCCCCCTTTTACTTTTTTAAGCGAATATCTTCACAAAACAATCTTGACGAATCCTATCTTCTTCAAACGGGTTTCTAACATCCGCTCCGCTTCACCTCTTTTAACCCACACTTGCTTGCTCTGTGCCGGTACATAATTCCCCAAAAGCCACCACAATAGGGCGGGGGTAATAGAGCGCCAAGCATTTACAGTGATTTGACAACCAAGTCTCACCTAACACTTTATGAAAGTCTCTTATTGATCGGAGAAAAAAGTGAATCCCTACACCAATTCGTTCTGCAAAATTTCTCTCTTATTATATCGTTTTCGTAGGATCCTGAAACACAGTGAGAATCTAATATGATGTTTCATGCGTCGTTCTGAAAGATTTCTGTTCAGAAATTTGTGACTGGATGAATTACCTTTAAGACCTATCATCCCCATTCTGCGATTTAGACAGCAATTATTGCATCAAATAATTCAATTAAACGCGCTTCACGGAAGCTTTGTATTATATTACTGTACAAAATCCTTTTGTTTCTTTTTAATTCATGTGTTTAACTACAACTATAAGTGGCGTATTAGCTAAAATGCTATCTAAAAATTAGCTAGTTGTAAAGTTAACAAGAATAGATGGCCAAATAAGTCAAGACCACAAAACGTGGTATTCGAAAGAAGGTGGTGGAGCTAAAAGCCTTGAATTCGCTTAAAACCTCCCCTGTGGAGATTTAAAAGCAAGCCATTCATATTTTTCGATGTTATTTCCATTGGTATCCAACAGGAATAACTTTGTTCAAAATGCTTGTAATGAAATCTATAGATTCAGCTTCAATTTTGTGAAAATTCATGATTAATGAAAATAATCACACCTTGTAAATTTTCACTGAATTTATTTGCTGATACGATGTGTTTCAACGCTAAAGCGTCAGACACTCGAGAACAAAGTGTCTTACACCTTCTCTACCACAAAGCTCTTTGACGTAGTTAAAAAATAATATACATAAACAGCACTGAATTAAAGGAGAAAAATGTATTTGGAGTTGGAGTTAAAAGGTTTCCACTAAGTTACGCCCTTTACTATTATATAATTAGACACTGAGTAATCCAACGGGGTTACTGAAGATTAATATCCGCAATGTGTAAAAGGGGGAAATTTGAATGAGCTGCAAACGAATGACCAATTAAATGAAATCATCAAAGCTAACAAACTCCCACCAATTCTTTCCGGACAGGACAATCAGTGAAGAAAAGCACCCAGAATGAAGATAAAAATATCATAGTATAAATAAGGCAAAATAATAGGACCGCAATGAGGTGGTCCACATTAATCCAGTTCAAAATGTAAAAAGGTTGAAAAACCTTTCTCTTCAAATTCTTCACTAAACCTCTCGGGGGGGGGGGGGGGGGGGGGGAGCGCTGGCTCCTAAATCTGGCTGTTTATAACTGCATAATCCCTTCAAACTTTACGCCAGCCTTCGTTTTGTATTCCATCGGCCTTCCAGCATCATCCGAAGGGGCTCGCGAAATTGGATCTGCCTTTGAAATTTTAAACGCCCGGAATGAGTTCGACGCCTCAAACTTTCCCTTTTCCAATCACTCCCTGATTCCCTAATCTCTCACACCTCTACAACCCCCGGAGAGAGCTGAAAACCCTATATCATGTCACGCAAGCTCTCAGTCTTTCCAACGCATAATGGGATAACCAAAGTGAACACGGAATTTACTAAATAATAATTTTGTTTGACAATTTTTTTGTAAAAATACATGGGTCATTCATCAATTCTCCGAGCAATTGAACCTCAGGTAGTCAAATCACGATCAAAATTTCTTCATTGGTCTATATCTACTTAAAAAAAAAATGGGCGCGATAAATGCGGATATCAATTTCTTCACATTTTAGCCAATAAAATGCCTTGCATCAAGTAATTAGTCACATGTCTTCACCCATTCATCGTAATTTTAATGCTGTTGAATCGTTAAAGAGTTTTCCATTGTACATTTAATAAGTGTTGCATTGTTTTGATTTCATTCTCTACCACCGATAAACTTAAGGGATGAAAAATTACAAATTATCATCACTCAGAGATATTTATTTCAAATTAGAGATGTATATACGTAGCTATTTCAAAATTGTAATTCATTCAAAAATTACCCATGCGTTTTAAAAAGTATCCGGGCATTCATATGTTTATCCTACCAGCTACTTTTCTATCGTACTTGAGGCTTACATTTCTTCAAATTCAAGGTACTTTTATGATTCATTCTTTTCCCCGCAGCCGAATTGTTACACATATTTATTGATTTGCTAGAGATTCTTCATTCATTGTGGCTTTTCAGCCAGACTATTTTTTTGGCAAGCCATAACGGTCATTTTATCAAGGAAATATCTTAATTGTCTTAATATGCGTAGTATTCCGGTAAAGAATAAGCCAAATTTTATTAACACGATTTCTATTAACACGATTCAATCTATTTAGAATTCAACCTGTAAATTTTTATAAATGGCATGCAAAAATGGATAAGAAAACGCCGAATCAAAACAAAACAATTACTAGTAATAAACAATAACACTTATTATTTCTCTAATACGTCTCAGCAGCGAAAGCTTTACGTCCTCCAAAAATTAAGTGAAATTATAACTGCAGGTAGAACAAATCTTCCACTAAGTACATTAAAATGGTACTTGTTTCTTGAAAAAAAACATGCTCCAATTGCTTACTCACTAATGCGATTATGAGTTAGCTGATTCGAGGCATTTTGTGCTCGAATCACTTCAACCATGCGAGGCTGCCAGTGGAGAGAAAATTGCTTCCTACCTCCATGGCCACCAATCGGATAGAAAAGAAAAGAACGAGCTGAGATATCTCCGGATTGCTTTGTTCATAGAGTCATTCCGCTTTCTCCGTGGATAGATCGACAATTCCGTTAGCAGCCTCGCAGCGCCGCGCACACATCCATGCGTTCTTCCATTCTGCGAGTCTTAATGAGAGCAGCCTCAACGAAGAAGTGAGTGATACATCGCTTTGTGCGACTCACGGCAGCAAATGGCCTGAGTAGCAGAAAACTGGAAGCCTACGGTTCGTTTGCTGGAAACTGACGGGAACTCTACTCTTTTCCCCTCTTCCTCTCTTTCTGTCGCGAGCGACGAATTAAGTTTAATGAAGAAAGCAGCCGGGGAACGAAGCCATTGCTCGCAGCGTGAGGGTTTAAAGCCGTCACTGCACATCATGAAGTCTCGATGGAAGCGCGCTGAATTGTTACCATGCATATATCCAAACCCAATTAAAAACGGACGTAAATTTACCGCAAGAATAAAATTTTCTACTCAACAGACAGATGCTGCAAAGAATTTGATGCTCGGCTAGCAAAAATGCTGTTCACAGCCATGAACAATTATTATCGTATATTTCCCCTCCTATGACTCATTCAGCAGTGGAGTAAGCAAAAAAAAACTCGGCATTTTGTCCTCAAATATAAACGATGACGCAGTCAGTGATAAGTTCCAGAGAAATACTGCTTAGCTTCTATCTAAGTCAGAAGAGGACGTGTTAGACAATCAAGAAAGGGTATTAAAAACACTGTGAGAGGATATTCAACGATTAAGGAAGAGCAAATGCGAATTTCGATTCGCGAGTTCCATATGCTTTAAAGTGGAACAGTGCTCTCTGAATGGAGAGTTGCAAAATGCGGGCATTCATAAAGTTACCGCTAATAATTTGGCTCATGTGAGCTCATGTGCTCTCTTGTGCACAGAGGTGGTGAGTCGGAAAATATTTTAACACCCATTCATTTGGGGAGAGGGAAATCATAAAGAAACAACACGTTAAAATCAGGGATGGGAAAATGGTTTCAAACTTTAGTCCATTGACGGAATAAAGAGATATAATGTTCCTAAACATTGCCATTAAGATTTTTATGGGCAAAATTACAACAAAGGAAGCTGTGCAAAAATTGGTGCATTAGAAACTGGCGGTTTGACTTCTGAGGTATGCCGGAAGCATAAAATGACCAAAACTGTCACCGTGCTGATTAGGTAGTAGAAGAATATACGCTTCTAATCGTTGAAATCATACGTACGCTTTATCGAACTCGCTGAGTCAAAGAAAGCAAGGTGCGAGATATTTTTCGTCACATAACTTTTCATAGGGCTCGTTTGCACCCAAGCTGCTTTGTAAATTTCCCATAATTTTATGGTGCAGAATGATAACGAAAATAATTTCACAAGTTGAACGGTAGGGAGAAAAATTTGCCATCCACAACAATATCTAACAGTTAGCCCGTGAACCAAATTGTGAACACTCTGACACACTACAATGGACCGCTCTAACTGACCTGTTGCGACAAATGAAGAAATGTTTTTTTGGGGCATAACAATTAGGACCGTTGAAGGTAGCTTTTGTCTTTTTGTATATGGCCGGGTAGCATATAAGCAAAGATCAAAATATGTGTAATTTTCGAAGGACTGATTCACCTGGAGCTCTGGAATTCCCACAAGTTGAAATTTGTTCTATAGAGGTAAATATACTTCAAGCGCTTATTCAAATCGGATAATAAGTGTTTGTCAACCCTTTTATGAAGAGGCTCTACCTGTCACAGGGTATCTACGCGTATTTCAGTTTATTAGTTTAAAATCTTCATCTTTTTGGATTGTAAATGAATTTTAATGCTTTTAAAATGAGATTTTATCAAATAAAATTACAAAAATATATTTATACATACTTCATTTTCGTAAGCCCTCATCCTAGTTTTGCGGCCTTAGTTGAACATCTACAGACACTCTAGTTTAAATTAATACCTATTAAATTAGTAAAAAGGACAAAAAATAAAATTGATTGGCAAAATGAACTTGAGGAAGAACAGAGCTTGTGGTAAAACAAACGATGATGAGTTAAACTCTCAGCACTATCTTACGATATTTGTAATGTAATTTATGGTTTATAAATGCGTGGGAATTGAAAACAATTCAGCAATGTATCCAACCTGCATACCAACATAAGTTCTCCTTGTGACCAACTTCTGGCTAAGTGCATGGATCCCTGAGCGGGCCTCTCTACATCCCACACAACATGGGGAATTCTCCCGAACTCTAGCCTCTAGCTAGCTACAATTTAAGCTTAAACCTTAGTATTATTTTCGTTAATTTTAGGACTACGTAACCGTTTTTCGTGACCACAACCGCCTTTCAACCGTTGTTCCATGAAGATTATTGGCTATTTCACCTTCCCTTTGTACCCCTTCTCCATATTCGTTTCCTAATCCCATTTCCGCTTTGTCTTATTTCTTCAAATATCAATTTGTCCACTGCTCTCTGTATCATTTACTCCTTTCAATTAAAAAAATGTGTTCTCTGTCGGCCATTGTGGGATTCTGTCGGTCTCCGTTACATTTCTGCATCGTTCTGTTTTCCCCTATCACCTCTTCTTTCGCTTTTTTAATAATTCATCCATCCTTCTTCTTTCTTTATCTATGGAGGGCTCTTTCATAGTCAATGGCGAAAACCACAAGTATACCAGCTAGATTTCCACTTTTCCTCTACGTGGGTACCCCGGATAAGTAAAAAAAATGCGGGTACAAATGTAGGCTCTTAAAGGAAAAGATAATGACAAAAGAGAATATGAGAGGCATGCTCTGACAGAAACGCGACCTCTTCTGATGAAAATCGTCTGGTAAGCGGATTTATGAAGCGTATTTATCGCGGAGAGGAACGGAAAACGGGGAGATTGGGAGGAAAGGCGGAAGCGGACGCAGAGAAGAGAATCGGCTCGGTCGATGGGAAAAAAAGAGGAAAACGGTGTCAGAAGAGGTGGAGGAGGAGTGTTATTCCATCGGGAGAGGGAGAGAGAGAAAGAGAGGGAATTGAAGGAAGCTATGAGAGAAAGAGAAGAGAGAGATTGAGTGAACAGCCATTCAAACATTAATGGATTCCGCCGCCGCGGCACACACAACTCTTAAAAAGCTCACAATTCGAACATCGATCGATTTCATCTGCACTTATCCGCCGCTACGTAATCCACCCACCTCCGAGGCGTTTTTAAATATTTAATAACTGCAAAATTACAACGGATATTAAAATTATTGACCGGCCGCTTTGACGGCTAAATCAGTTTGTATCATCGTATAAATGAATGCGGCATGAATAGAAAAAAAAGTCTTGCACATGACAATAATACCCACAACATATATGCCGGGATCGGAATTAATATCGCAGCACTTTGCGCTATAAATCGTCATCATGGTGAAACACAAGGTCACACCGCGGAGCGAGGCGGTAATTTTAGTATTCCGAGCAACATTCCCTAGAGACAGAGTTTTTGTGCTGAAAAAAACATTTTTCGAAGAAGTAATTTTCTACATTTCAAAATGGTTTCTTTATTCAACTAATAGGAGATAAAACTTACAACGGTCAAAGGCAACAGATAAGGAGAAATCACTTAGTAAATTCATAAACTTACAATTAGCCAAAATATCTCGCTAATTTCAGGTAAATAATAAAAAACGAGAGAAATACCGTTTCAGCATCTGTGGAGTCATCTTCACGGCAATCTAAGATCGATAAAAACTCGAGACAAATGAAAAATAATCGAGAAGGAAATTTGCAATGACCGGCACGTAAAACCTCACATTAGCACTGGACTCTCTAAGAACTAAAGCTGAGAACCAATTAGGAAAGAAAATGAATTGAAAATGAAGGCTTAGGAGCACTTTGCTTGAATATAATGTCATGAACTGAGAACATTCTTGCACTCAAATAATGGTGTACGAGAATTGTGATCATTAAAGCAGGGGTCGAAAAAAGACTAAAAAAAGCGTTTTCATTGATAATAAATATTCGGAATCTCTAATCTGCAAGAATTTCAATTTGCAAGAACAACAATCCCTTGTTCACAAAAATAAGTTATATTCATCATTAACAAGATCATTCAACATTCTTTGAAGAGAAAATGACGCCGGAAAGTTATTCAAGTACTTTCCAGTCATGTCATTACTGCAAAATTGAGCCCATAAGCGTCAAAACATTCAAAACACATATTATGAAAGTAAATAAGAAAAATTCTTGGAGGAGATCCGGAGTCTGAATAAGACAATGTATGACTATTAAAATAAGAATTCCTATGACACATACGTGTAGAAGAAATAGTTGAGACATGAATGTTTGTGAAGGTTAACTGTAAACCTGTATTGAAACCCCGACGTAAAGGCAGATAGAGTTTTGATTTTGGTGGAATGAAAACAAATAATGAGTCTTGTAATATGTAATCTGATTTCTGTAAATATTGTTTTATGTATTTACTTGTCGTTAAAGCGACGTTCAGGGTAGATATTTTGATAAAATATCTACCCTGAAATATTAAAGGCTATAAAATACATATAAATTAACTGGTAAGGAAAGAAAGGGATAGGATTTCTGTTTTTTTTTCCATCTACCACAGCACCGTTGTCCTCGTCCTTTTTCCATTATATGTTCCTATCGCTTTCTTTCCTTACCTGTCAATTTATTTGTATGTTTGCGCTCAATGCGCCGTGTGAATGAATAAAGCAAAGGTTATAAAATAATATTCAATCTGGCATTATGCTTAACAGATAGCGACGCCTTTTTTTATCCGTAACAGCAGTAATGGATGAGTGTTGCATTTGTCCCATAGAATGGAAAAACTGCCTACCTAATCAAGGAACAGAGTATATCCCTTTGCCTAATTTTCAATGCCAATCGAGGGCAGGAAATGTAGGTTGGCTTATTTACACTCACTCGTTAGATTGATGCTGCGGATAATTCCATACTGTAACTATATTTTATACCGGAGTAGGTCTCCGAAATTACCGACAACGGAAGCAAAGGTGATCGCTATGGCTTCCTAGTACGAGGTTAAAATGTTCATATCATTGGTATAATATTGTACCACCTCTGACCGAAATTTTACTGCACTCTAATGAAAACCTCTCCGAAAGCACCGGATAGGCACGCAAATTCTTCTCGAACTGAAGTAATGTCTGCCCTATCATTGGTCCCACTATCCTCCCGTAGGAACTTTCATGATATTTCCTTCATTTACAATGCCTTAAATGGCAAGTTCCGATCCTCAGAAATGCTGCCTTTCTTTTCACTCCACATTCCCACCCGCTCCTTCCGTAATAACCACCTACTACACCAACCTAAATTCCGTCTTCCTCTCTCTAAGAGATCACTTTTTTTCTGACTCCCTACCTCTTTCAATACCATTTCGAGTATTCACCCTTCCCTGGATCTTTCAATGCTCATCAGATCATTCAAGAGGCTGCTTCGAAAAGCCATCTTCTGAATCCCTTTTTTTCTTTTTTTATACCCTTTTTATAGTTTTTTAATAGTAAATATTTGTTAAACCTGCAGATTTTATGTTTTCTATTCAATGTAAAGGCCGTTTTGGCTGTTTGTGAATAATTCAATAAATAAATAAATAAAATTCAGGGGCCCACAGTCAATACCCATCGCACTAAAAAGTCCAAGCGACCATTTACAGGAGCGCGATCAGCCACGTCGACATTGATTGGGTCGTAAACCCGCTGTTTTAAATATCTATTACTTAACGTTATGGCGAGCGGACGCCGGTCTGCCATCCCGTTGCATATTGTTAGAAAGAGCAACTATTAATTCGTTCCTGGAAAGAGAGTTATAACTGAGAGTAAGAATGGGTTACCCCCTTATGAATGTCTGCTCTAGTAAAGGTGCCACGCTCCATCAACCGCTTTGAACCCCTGCCTTAAACTCCATGCCCTACTAGTTTAAAATGTTTTCCTTCAACGTGAAATTTTGGGGATGTTGAGAGTGTAAACTGTGCTAAAGGTCATCGTGCATCAACCCTAGGCATAAACGGAGAGCACTCGGATCCTTAAACTTCTTACTCATTCGTGAAATGTTGTACTCTGGATACCAATTAAAATTTTCAAGTATTCCTACATTTTCATGATTTTGGAACGAAAGCTCTTTCTCTCTTTTCCTGTAAACAACTCACCGTGTTCACTGCTTTGCGTCACCGAGTTGATTCTCGTGCCATTTCATGGAGCTAAGAGTGAGAACTACAACTTTATCTGAGCAAATGAGCGGTGGTGCATTTTTTACGTAGGCCTACGGTTACGCTGTAGGCGATGCCAACATAAAGGCAACAGATGAAGTGAAGTATTTGGGAGTTACTACGCTAGCTTCAAACATATCGTGGGAACACATAGAAGGAATATTTATGGCGCAGCCCTGAAGAAGCTAGGCTAGCTTTCCCAAGCGTGTTATGGGAAGGTTTTCGGATGAAAATGTAAAATAGAGGAGCTGTTTCGCACGCGTAAGCCCACACCTTGAATATGCCGCGAGCATATGCGATACGGCGCAGAGATGCTCAGTCCACGAGCTTAATGAAATACAGGGGAAAGCTGCGAGACTCATGAAAATCTGCTACAGGGGTACAGAAATCATTACACGGATGTTAAGCGAATTAGGCTGGGAGCCGCTAGAGACTCGGAGGCTGAGCGCTAAGCTGAGATTGGTTTAGCAATTGAGAATAGATATCTTGCAGAGCAACAGTGAGTATATAATATTAGATCCTCACTATATTTCCGGGTTCGAAGGAAACGATAAATTAAAAGTCATATTTTGCCATATGGAAATTCGTTTTTCCCTCGAGAAATAAAGGAATTTAATAAATGCTAGCTGGAACTTCGTACGAGCATTCCCATTTTATTTGTTCACGGCTGGTGTCCTAACCCCCCCGCTTTCTGAATAGCATGTAGATGTAGATGAATGTTTATTCCATATAAAATGGTGAGGGGTTGGTAATTGATAATAATCACTCCGGTAGGTTACTATTAATAGGTGGAGGTAGAGCTTAACCTTGAATCAAAGCTTGTCGCTTGTCAAAATGATCTTTACGAAGAAAAAAATAATGGAAACTCTTTCCAGATGGCATCAAAAATTGCTCTCCACAATTGTATGAAAACTTTTTTCAAGCACTGCGCATTATTTATCCCTATATTGACGAGTGATTGGCGAATAAATAGACAATATTGGCCAATGGGAAAATAAATGCCCGGAACTCGGCTTCGAAACACGGACTTTTGGCTTCACCGGCCATTACAAAAGCCAGTTTTCCACTTAGGTTCCTGGATTTCCAAGGAAATATTGCAGTTTTACGGGAAGTACGTCTAAGCGTTAATATTTTCCCCCGATCTTTCATTCAGTCATACATTTGGGACTGGAAACCAAATCAAAAATTAAATTACAAACAGATAATTCATGTTACCCACTAATAACAGATTTCTTAGTGCATTACTCTCACCTCCAGGTGAACTGCATAGCATACTCATCAATTATCTACAGAAAATATTTTGTCAATTGGCAATAACAAGGAGTTATGTAATGCAATTAAGGGTATAAATAGACATGTGAACCCGACGAAGGTGCACATTGGGCTAATAAAATTGCGAAATGCGAAAAGCAAAGGCATTTGCGATTCTCTTGGGTGCTTCGCGTATGTATGAATGATGAATGACGAGTCAATAAAGATATATCGTTGAGTAGATAGCTGAGCTCGTCCATTACGCTAATGTTCGAGAATTATTGGCTTAGATAATGAGATTTCACGCGTCAACTTAAATACGATGAATGCCAGAGAAAATGGCTTCGCAGAATAACATTGGTGGACCAAAATCAAAGTAAATCAAAATAAAACGGATAATCCGAGCCGTTAAGCAAGAGTTAATTTTACCCATGCATACTCATATATCATCACTGATACATCTGATGGTCTATTTACCAAAAGTCGAGGGTACAAAGTGACAAGCATAGATTCGATGTTTATCAATACCCTCACCTAGCAATGGCTATCAACCGGAGTGATTATTAACTTCCATTACCAACTCCTCAACATTTTACATGGGCCACATTTATCGTGATGTAGGCCTTAAAGTTCATGGAAATGAAACTTTGTAAGTTTCAATGTTATTTAATTATGTGCACGACCCGGGTTTCGTAACTTGGTTACATCGTCAGGTGACTGATCTTGCATACATCACCCTTTCCGATAGATGTCCTCACTGTCACTTGTGTACTTTGTCCATAAATTTGTGATGCATGCAAAATCAGTCACCTGACGATGTATCCAAGTTACGAAACCCGGGTCGTGCCCATAATAGTGAACCTTACAAAGTTTTATTTCCTTACTTCCAGTATGGAGAGGTTTCACAAAGTAAAGCCTGAAGTTATCAGTTATATTTCATGGAAATGTATTTTTTGGCTCGTTAATAACTCATTTACCCTGTTATTAAAAAGAACATACGGTACAACAAAAATAAATTACACGATATCAAAGCTCATTATCAGTAGAACGGGAAATTGCAAGAGACACAAAACTGCCGCCCACCTTATAAATACAAACTGAATAATTGTAATAATGTGATAAGTAATATTTTCCAGCCATCGCCATGAGACTCGCCGAAAGAATTTATCTTTTGAAGCATTTGTAACTGAACGGTTCAGGTTAGCCACAGAACTAAGTCACAACATTTAACTGCCGAAGCGGGTATCATATTGGCTAAGGCATTTACTTGTATTGTGCTGAGTTTTATGAATTTTTATCAATATCGCAGTTATTTGAAGTGGAAACCTCGAAGGTTGTGTAATTTCATTTTTTCAGAGATACACTTTATAACGCATTTTGAATTACTCGGAGATGTTCGTGGAGGAAACTGTAAATTTTATGATTCGATTTTACGTGGATTTTTGAAGTTTTCACGAAAAGCCACACATTATTTCTTCCCCAATTTTATTTCATTTCCTCCCGGCGGAATTAAGTTTTAAAATCACATTACAGGCGATATAATTTTGCAAAAGATTGATACCTAAAATTTTAAAATTTTAATCCTCTGAATAGGAATATCGTTAAAGGGAATGCAATCCCTTGACCGATTCTCAGTTTGAAGCACGTACATTATATATCAATATTATAAATGCGTTACTTCCAATCACCTAAATAAGCTATTCCGTCACATTTAAATGAATCAAAGAAAACTCAGGCCGAGGCCTTGGTTTGAGGCTACAACTTTGATCGTAATCACGTAGCAAATCAAAGCCGAGGCTATCAGGGGCGCAGCTAGGAATCAAGGTTAGGGGGGGATTTTAGGCGCAAAACACTGGGGTGTCTGGGGGTGTGGAATACCCGCCAGGGTAAGCGGGAGGTGCGGGGGCCCTCTCCTAAAATATTTTCATATAAATAGTTCAAAATGATGAGTTTTGCGGACTACTGAGTGATATTTTATAAATATTTACAGTATTCTATAAGTAATATTAATCCAATTAAGTGAAATGGATTAAACTTCAAAATTTCTCTGAGCTCTGGGGGGGGGGGGGGTTTATCACCCAAAATCATGAGGCCTATGAGGCTATATCTTAGAAAATATACATTTACATATGTAGGCATTCTATCTTTTCATGAAGTTAGTCCCATGAATATCAAGAAAACGTATAGATCAACCCAATATACAGTTTTAGCAGCACTAATCCAGACAAATAATGGAAGAGCTGACTTCGTAGTTTTTCACTTCCGTAATAATTCATTCCCTCGAGATAAATATCTTCGTGATGATGAATTAACAAATGGCTAGTCTCGGTGAAGTGAAATAGCGAGTGGCCCATGAGAAATTTTTTATTAAATTCGCAAATGAAATAACCACCAATTTCGTCGGAAAAAAAGTTGAAGTCTCGCCGCTGCAGTACGAGAGAAACCCATTCAAAGATATCACACGAAGAAATATATTGGCGAGAGCTCCGTCCTCACAAAAGAGATTTGGATTGGCCCGTCATCTATTCTGCTATCTCTGCTCATATTTCAAAAAATTCGCGCCCTGTCCCCTGGGAAGGGGATGTAGGGAAGGGGGGGTAGTGAATTCGGAGGAGTAGTGGAACGGGGTGTCCTTTCGCTCCTACGGCCGGCAGATATGAAAGTAATAATGGGTCGACGATATCCCTAAACATTTATGCAAGAAAGAAAGTGTCTAAAGAGCTTCATTTGGTTAGGTACCTAATATGCTTGAAATAGCATGCGAATCCCAATGAGCCTATTGTCCTATAATAATAATAATAATATCATTAGGAAATATAGTTCTTGAATAAATAAATATACGCATCGGTAAATTTTACTTTACACCCGTTCATGTGACTGCGTACAAATTTACTTGTTTCTGCAATGCTTTTTTTCTAAATTTTGTCCCAAACGCTCAACGATCGTGCTGACATAAGAAAAAAACCTATCTCCTACCCCATAGTGGACACAGGGTCTGAAGAGAATAAAGGTACGTTGTTGACTAGTTCGTGGTAATTAGGTACATTAAAGAATATGAACCCAGGGTCCTAAGGAAAGTCCCCAAGCAGTTTCTTTACTACAGCACCACGAGGGATCTTTAAACGAGAAATGCTGAAACACATTTCGAGAGAAGCACAGAAACATCAGTAGCAATAAAAAAACTTACCCAATTGGAAGACCGGTAAACACATCCTGTGTAGCGAAAGATTTTTTCCTCCAAAAAGTAGGAGTCAAAATTCTCAAGTAGGTACAATATTTTTTATAAGTTAAAAAGTATCGACACGCTTCTCATAGGTAATCTATAAAGTTTTCGGTTCATTTTTCGTGACTCATATGAAACGTCAACCCTTTCACACCATTTCTCTCTTCGTGCTTTAAATTTGCATATTTTTTCACAGAATGCCACTCATTCGCTTAGCCTTATCTTCCACGGCATTACAATTTTTGAAATGGCTGTTGAAGTGTGAATGTTTGATAGTGAGCTGAATTTTTTAAGGCCCTTCACTGCATAGGCTAACGTAATGCACTTTTTTCGCAACATGCCACTAAGAAGTACGACTTAACATGATAACTGCTTCCTAGCAAATGTTCATGTAACTAGAGATCTTATAGGCCGGATGTTGAGATATTTCTTGGATTTGACTAGAAAAAAATATGCCTGATAAACTCGAACGCGTAATAACAACCAAATAAACAACAAAGTAACAACCAAAATAACAAACTATGCACCTGAAGATGTCACCTTTGCGACAAAATCGGGCCACATATAAATTCTTTGAAAAAAGTATAATACTTTTTTAATTATTTAATATGCCAGATAATTCTGAAAATCAAGGCAGACAATTATTTTGCAAGAACAAAATAAAAATTGCAATAAAGTGATTCAATTATTTGTGGATTTGAGTTGATTCAATACGAAATCATTTATATTTTTGTTGTATAGCCTTAAACTTGGTAATATTTACGGGCCGCGAGTCTCATCTACCTTTCAGGTTGCCTGTTTAAGAAGTTGCTGGATTTTTTTGTGGCAAAAGCTTATTTTTTTCAAATTCAGAGTTTAATGGGGCGCTTAAGCACTTTTCAACGGTGTCTCAACGAGGTTCAAATGAGGCCGATGCTCCCCGGCCAAGCGCCGTCCACCTGGGGCTCTCATGCTCGCATTTCACGAGGCATTTCTCGCGCTACCTCGTACCACACTTCAAAAAAGTCTCATTGACTCGCTGAATTCCTTCAAATCCTTTGTGCAATCGGTACATTTACCTATCGGTAAACTGAAAAGAGATATATATTATTCCATATTACTAACTCCTACCGCCGAAGATTAATTCCTTGTGTACAAACGTACCTATATGAAATATATCCAAGTCAGGAAAAAAACCAAATTCGCTTTCTGCGACTTAAATCTTAACTGTCGACGAGTTTTGATTCACTGAATCATTACACTAGTTTTAAAAATGATGACAAGTTTTGTAACTAGTCGACGATTAAAAGTTCAGCTGTAGAGAGCAAAGTATTTTATTTTTCCTGACTAAAAATGAAACTCAACAAGGTTAACGCTACAATGTTAATGTGTTAATTCAGTGAAAAATATTCCTTGACTTTAACAAAGGAGCAATTTAAAATAATTTTTCCACTATAAAGAGACAAATTTTAAATTGAATGAGAATTTACCGAATCTGTAAGTAATTGATAATTTGTCCGAAACGTTGTGAACTGATAAATTTATGGAGGAAGACGGAGTGCTGAGTAGCTTAGTTATTACTTATGTTAGACCCACAGAATATCTTCACTTATTTGATATTATTACTTATTGATTTTCGTGAATGAATGTTCGACAGGGAATCTATGGACGCGGATAAAAATTTGGACCATCACCATCTTTAAATATGAAAATTTCATTAATGCAGATGTCAGCCTCGTATCTTATTATAAGAAAATGAACCGGTAATATCGTGGTTCTTTTAGAATATGATCATTGTGAGTATGGTGAGTAGATTCTTTTAAAATGTAGTCATTTTGATGGCAATGGTGGAAAAAGAAGCCCCTCCTCTTCACCAGGGGGCCTATTTTTGTTACTCTCAAAATCCCCGAAATATTGGTGTTTGAACGTTTAAAAAAGTAAGCGTCCTCCGTAGAAAATAGGAACTTTCCCTTGATTCTGTAAAAGTCGCAGACCGTGAATGGATTTTCATGGGTTGGCAATCTTCCCATGCTTGCAGGCCGCATGTTCTAGTCATTATGAAAATTTGTTAGCTACACACTCCCAAATTTTCCCGAGGTTATTTAAATAAACGACTACTGTGCTAAATATAAGCAGTACGCACACCGATGCAAAATAGCTCTGTGGGCAGCTGGTTACCAACCCCTTGCTCCAGATTAACCGCAATGCAGGCTTTTTTTTATCCGTTCCATGCGAGTTTTATTTCATTAAATTTCGGAACGAGTCTCTCCGCCCTCCCTATTTGAGAAATTATTTTCTCCCTGCCTAGACTAAACAAGATATTATGTTCACGTCAATCTTACTCCATGTAAGTATACGCCAGCAGGTTCCTTCGTCGACGAGAAGGTCCCATCCGAATATCACGCACCACGGCTACGATATAAAAAAATACGCAAGCCATGTTCTCCTTATTCCTTGAGTCTCCTTTCCTTATTTTATATTTGCAAAAAAATCAAGAGGTGGAACGTAAACCTCTTTTTTTGTGGAACC
This sequence comes from Ischnura elegans, assembly GCF_921293095.1. NCBI lineage: Eukaryota > Metazoa > Arthropoda > Insecta > Odonata > Coenagrionidae > Ischnura > Ischnura elegans. The sequence goes on from NC_060248.1 coordinate 127,490,774, forward strand.
ACAGAAAACTAGCTTCCCTCCAGAGCAGATCACCTTCTCATTTGCATATCCTCCGGGGTTGCAATGCCTCCTCTCCAAAAGGCCTCCCCTTCTTCTTTATATATACTCCTTCTCCCATTGGCGAAGCGCAGGTTTTCTCCCTCCCGAAGGAGACGACAAATTTTTCGCATTGGGATCTATATCATAATGGATTATGTTTTAATAGACTAATAATACACATAATTCCTACCGTGGGGAACGCATAGAAGAAATATTCTGAGGAAAGTCCCTGAAGAAGATAGGATTCATGAAGATTGTTGTGGGAAAAAAACTGAAAGAGAGGTACTGTTTCGTATTCGTCAGGTTACACATTGAATACGCAGCGAGCACATGTGATTCAGTGTAGATGATTGGCGAGAAAAAGTGATAGCATTTGTTTATATTTTTGATATTCTAAATTTGTGCTCTGAAGATCACTCTTGTTATTCGGAGTTTGACCAAATTTTCTTGCTACATTATGTATGCACAATATGCTGGTTTTAATTTTATTCCCGTGTTATTCTTCCAAAGTTGCTTCATGTTTTTTAATCGTAAGTGAATCTTTGGTTGTTTCTACATACTTTTTATTTTACCATTTTATAGCACTGATGAGGAAAATAGACCGAAACTTTTTTGATGCTCAATTTTATTTTAATTATGGACGTAAAACTCAAAAAATATTTAAGTTAATATTTATATGGCGATATAAAGTTTGGGGGATGGAATATAAGAGGCCATTTCATTCCATTAAAAAATTGAGGATTCCACAAAACAAAGAAAATAATTGGCTAGCACTATTATGATTTAAAACAACAGTGGATTCTTTGTGGAAAATATCGTGCCATGTATCAATGACATAGTCTATTATTATACTAATGGTTAAATATTCACCTTCCTAATTTCGAATTCAACGACCTACTACCACAATAGAGAAGTCTACCATCGCATTCAAGATTAAATCAATTTATCCTAAGCTTTCTCAACGAGAGACCAAGGTCTTACTTGGTTTAAAATGCAAAAATATTTACAAAAATCATAACTCCTGACCTAAGAATATAATCTGTTACATGAATAAACTACTGAGAAAAAGGAACTGACCCTCCAGCTGAGACAAAATCCAAGCTGGTGTGTTTTGTTCCCACTTGAGTTTTACCTTCATATACCCAGACTATAATCTGTTCGACAGAAATGAGTGAATTCTTATTTGAAGTTATAATTTAAATGAAATATAGCAATATTTGTCAGTGGAAATATTTAATTTAAATTATAGAAAGAAATTCCACCGTCAGGTGCCACATATCATGCAAGATTTTATTTGATGATTACAATTTTTAACATAAGGTTAAACCTTTTTGCCGAAAAAATATTTCAGCAACAAATACACATATTTAAAACATATTTTGAAGTAAAATAAGGTATATGTAAATATTTTATCAACCCTGAAATGAATACGCTGCCTGGGTAGGCGACCCCAAAAACATTTCATTATACTCCACTACCTTCTACCTGTTTCCTCTCCTCAGGCGGTACTCACTCATATTTTTTTTTCGCGCTTAAACGAGGAAAGCAGGCACTCTGGAATCCTCAGGCTCATGCACATAACGCCAAACAACCGCTCTCTTTCGCAAGCACACACGCGCGGACGCAAACACATTACCATTCTTACGCGATCGCATCGTGGAAAAACCTGGCCGACTCGACTCCCTGAAAATGGAGTTGAAGGACTTGCTGACGTGAATATTTCATGCGCGGCAGCAACAATATCCTCCCTCTCTCCTTCACCTTCGTCCTCCCTCTGTGGTTACCAGATCAACAGAAGTAGGTACCCACCACTCGAAGCACTACCACGTTCGCCACCATTTAAGTGCTAAAAAGCCAGTGCACCCTGTACCTACGCATTTAACTTCGTCAAGGCGTCAATTTTGCGAATTTAGGTATTCACAAGCGCCCTTGATTGCAAGGTGGTGGAGGTTTAATAACTCGTTGAATATACTTAGTTCCCGAGCCCTCGGTCCTCCATAGAAAAAAATTATAATGAAACACTCTTTCCATTGCCCTGCCTTTGCCGTTCCGCGAACTTAATTCTCGTATGCATGTATATTTTTAACCCCCACAGGGATATTATTTTATCCTTTTTCCCTCCCTTAAGTCGTCGTTTACAGCGGACCCACACATATTATTTTCTCGTCCCCATAAACCTAAGAGCTTTTTTTTACCTCCCGGTCCTTCGTATTTCCTCTACCGTGTCTTCGTTATTTTTTTTTGTTTTCGCGAAATTTCCATAATTACCATATCAATGCAAATTTACATATTATTATTTTTTTCGAGGAAGCGTTTGTCCCTTCTCAAAAAGGGGACCTTCTCCGTAACCCCGTCCTCCCTCTCAGCTGTTTTCCCTTCGTTCCTTCATCGCCCTCTAACACAGGTGGCGACACTTGCTCCTTCGGCCCCTGAAGAGATCCCGCCTTCAAAGCAAATACTTTTCGCATATTTTGGAATATAATTTATGCATGAAATCCATGATTGTGCATATAAAAATAACATTGCTTATAGAATGCGGTCATTTAAATGCATATATATTTAAGTTTATCCTAACTCAGCCTTTAAGAACCGAATTCAACGCCATTTTAGAGTAATATATATCGAGACTTGAAACAATATTTTCTTTAAGTCTCAGATAGTAATCCGTTCGGAGCGTAATATTTACTTTTATCGTGGTATATATGATATTTATTGGACGATTTACACGTTTCTTGTGAAAACAACTAATTTCTAGTACTAATCAGGTTTTTCTCGAATGCTTACGGCAGCATCATATGATGCAAAAATTCTCATTTTCAAGTAAAATTAGCAAAAAATATAGAAAAAATTTGACTAAATTTTAATGCTACTTGTGATTTACAACTAGGATAGCACGCTTCGAAACTTTCATGAATATTATATTTTTTACTCTTGTACGTCTCTTGATAAAAAGAGCCCCAACATCAACGACCACCGAATGCGGGGTTTCTTCATACCTTTATATGCGTCGTTTGGTCGCTGAAACTTGAAAGGTGCCCACACGGAAAGTCAATAGACCGCACAAACCAGTAAGAGTCACTTCAGAGATATTCACCCCACCACCTCAAGATCACACTCTCTGACTACGCGAGGGACCCACTGATATTCATGCCCAAAATATTCATGATATGCTGGAAACCCCGCGTTCCCCTTAACCTCACCACAAAATTGTGGAAACGCTCATATACCAAAGGGCTTGAATTCCAAAGGGAATAAAAGCAATCAATTACATTGAGGAAACAAATTTTCCTGACACTAGTGCGAGGAACCCGACTAATGTTTATTCAAGAAATACGGCACGATTACCAAATCCGAATCAAGTTCAAGTACTCTTATTTGATTTTAATCCAATAAATTTATATTTCTTATTGATATGTTGCAATGTTTTTCAAAATCTGATAATGAAAGAGAGTTTTACTCCATTCTAATGGTCATTAAAATTTACTCATAAATTTGCCTAATAAAATACTCGTAAATAGCATTTTAAGAATCACCGCAATCCATTTACTTCCAACGAAGCACCTATTGTTTGCATATGAAACAAAATTACGTAGTTTGATGAAATGTTTAGTAGGGTAACAGTAAACCACCTTACTTTCCAATAATATTATTGTATCACAACATAACTAACACTACGAGATTAATCGTTCGTACTAGACACCCTTATTTGGAAATATCTAGGGCTTATCAATATCAGAACATATTCCTTTCATTCACGCCATTTCAGGTGTGTATGAATCGTTGATAAATTTGAGGGGGCCAATGTCACATTCTTGTCCTACACCTTCCTTCGTTTGAAAGTCAGGTTTTAGGCGTCTACGGATATTCGTGCTTTGAATGGCGAAGCGTCCGACCCATAAATGGTTGAGGCAAAGAGAACAGACAGAAGAGAACTCATGACATTAAGAGAGTTTAACTTCTTCAATGTCTCCCATCGATTATTTTTATTTGAATTGAAGACTACCCATAAGACTAAGATTGACCAGTGCTACGTGAATTCTATGTCCAGTACTTTCCTTGTTACCAATGGGCAATAACTCTTTAAATGGTAATTATTCATGAGGATAGTAATATCCTCATAAATAATGAAGAGTATCATAATTATCAGTAATATCCTATTGGTACTATGATGAACATAGAATTTGTCACGTACTCTTATATTATCAACACACTTATTTTCAATACATTTTTCGGTGAGAATTTGAACCGCTTTTGTACGCATGAAAATACAATCTTTGCCCTCAGCCTCTCTTTTCCTTCACGTAATACGCTGGGCCCAGGGTGGATGTTCCCTCACCCTTAACAATAGCGAAGCGCTCTGAAGCGAAAGTGGTCGGGGAGAGGAAAGGAGTAGAGGAATTTAAGGAGAGAGAGAAGAGGGGGATGAGGAATAAAACCTTATCCGCTTTCCTCATTCCTTTCCTCGCCAGCACACGAACACACACTCTCACTCGTATAAATATTTCGCCCTCCTTCTCTCTCTCTCTCTCTCCCGTCATAACTCCACCCCCGTTTCTTTCCCTACCCAGAATTCCCGCGCACCACCGCTGATGAAAACAGCGCGCTCTCACCCAATAACAATTCCGACAATGCGACCCTCCCCGCCCACTCGTATTGCCGGCTCATGCATATTCTTATGCGCGCAGCATTGACCTCAATCAAGATATCAAACGCCGCCTCTCCTCGCCTCCTGAGGTCGAGGGGTGAGGGACGAGGGAATGGCAAAAGTGTTTGCTAGGGAGGGTATACAGAGGAGGATTACGAGGAGGGTTTTTTTTAGGAGTGGAGGGAGGAGAAAGGGGAGAACTACACTCGATTCCTTGATCGGTGGCCCCAAAGAGAGTGGGGATGCCGGTAAACGACAGGAATAAAAGAACGACGAAAAGAATTAAAGAAAAAAGAGGAAGGCTTTGCAGTGAGGATGGAATCCATTTCTCCAGTCGTCATAAATTGCATGCGCTTGTGTGCTCAAAGGGAAGTTGATGGAATCTAACCGCAGTGATAATAAATTGGAGTCGTCCGCATTTTTCGCAAAAAAATATAGTTTTCATTAAAGAGATGACTTCACAGAGTGGCTTTATGAAGAGTTGGACGGCTTATTGGACGGAGCGAAAAGATGAGATGGAAGTGGTTGTCACCTGCTGAATTTCGCAGCCAATGCATCTGTGGATGGAGTGTTGGTTACCTCAGTTGTGGCAATAATGATAACCCTGTAAGCTAAGCGAAGAGTCGCATTTTGGCCTGAAGATGAAGCATGCGCTGTTATCTCCACGCTAAAAGATTCTTATTAATCGCTCTCTCTCTCTCTCTTTCTCTCCAAGCTTAGTCAAGGTGACAGCTTTTATGAGGTTCAAAATCATAACCTGTCTTCAGTTACTGCTTTTACCTGAAGATTTGTATTCTCAAACATTTCATGGGAAAATTTTCAAATTATGTGCTTAATAAAATTTTCTTCTTTAAAAAAAATGTTTGTTATTTTGCATCTTCTAATCCTTGTATTATTTCAGTATTATCAATGGGCTTTATTCATATTTAGTCATATCTTTACTTATTCATGTAATTTAATTATTGACATTTCCTCCCATTATTTATATCAAGATCAAAATATTCAAATTTATATTCTGTGAGTGAAGAATGATGTTTCTATTTCACGATTTATAAACAAAAGAAGCCTAATGAATACTACCTGCTTTCACAAATCTACTTCCTATATAGTGTCAAATATTTAGTACATCATAGCCGCATTCTTCTTATTATCAACTAGATACGGTTCGATTAGGATTCGTTGGTACCTAAGCAGTTAACAGGTGAATTGCAAGGAAAAGTCTCGGAGATCGATCACATCTCTTCTTAATCATAAAAAATGCCCTAGCCTCGTGTCATCGCATTCCTCAGCGCAGCCGCAACAAACAAAGTTTCCTCTGAAGGAAACTTATTATGGGAGAAGAATTATTATGGGAGAGGACAACTTCCATTTAAACGCTCACAAGGCGAGGTCGGTGAGGAAAGCAAACCCCTCCTCATAGAAAAAGGCAGACCCTTTCATAATGTACGTGCGCTTTTGCCCTTCTTTTTCTTCCCTTTTTGCACTCCTCTTGGAATGGACGACGTACTATGCGCAAAATAGCGAGGGCAGCGGAGGGGATGGAGGGAGGAGAAGCGGGCAATATCATTCCCGAGTCGAGAGAGACAAATAACGCGGAGGCAAACTCGTAAAAAAAGAAGCAAGGGCGGGGAGGGGGGGGGGTCCATTCGTCGCTTGCGTATGAACCTGTCCTCTTCTGCCCCCCATTTCCCCTCCCTCCCCAAAGTACTTCTCCCACAGCAGTGGAGGGTGGGGTGGCGGCAGTCGGAACGCAAGACGGAGACGAGTCCTCCTCCTTCTCCTTACGGTGCGAGAGGCGTCTTTGTCATGGCACTGCCGTTTGCGCTCGTCTACTTCTCGGGAGAAGAGGGGCCGTCCGGAGAGAGAGGCGAATTTCGGCCCCTTAGGGCCCCTGTGAATAAATGATCGGCCGTCTTCCGTCGAGGGAATGCTGCATGCGAGAGACACCGGGGTCCCCCGTTCCAGAGCGCGGGTCGTGTTGCTTCGTCTCCGTCCTAAAGTTCCGTCTCCTTCCCTTCTTTCGTTCATCCTTTCTTTCTCCCGCCGCTCGCGTTGGGGAGGAGTCAAAGAGTACGACCTGGGCGGAGCGGAGGTGAGCCAGGTTATGTCTTTTCGTCCCGTGGGAATCAAGAGGGCGGGCGGAGTCGCCCGAGGAATAAGCGGAGGAGCATATCCCTCCCTCAGTAGGGACACCGAGAGAAAAAAATGTCTCAAAGAGAATCGCATGGCTTTAAAAGGGTGTACATCACAATGGCGTAACTGTGACGGGGGATTAATGGAGATAGAACCCAGCCATGGACCCTCTCAGTACTCTCGTTTCACTATTATGATAAATAGCCTTCATTTTGGCGGAAGAACTAAAATACCGGGTGTCTATAAATGAATATAGGGATTTTAACGCTTTATAATATTTATTGCATTACACTTACAGTTATAAATTATGTGTTAAATGATAGAGCAGCTCAAACAGTATTGTTTTCTAGCAACAATGCACATGTGCGTGAAACGTTTCCGCCGCGATACGCTAGAAAGCGGTAGTAGCAAAGATGGCGACTAGTGAACAGAAAGCGTTTTGTGTTTTACAGTTTGCAAAGACTGAATCTGTGCCACGTGCGTTCCGCATGATGACTTTTCTGGATAATGTTGTCTTCAGTGATGAATCGGCTTTTCCCCTCAGTGGACATGTAAACAGTCATAATGTGCGGATCTGGGGTTACTGTGCAACATACGTTGCACGGTAACTACAGATTCAGTCTTTGCAAACTGTAAAACACAAAACGCTTTCTGTTCACGAGTCGCTATCTTTGCTACTACCGCTTTCTAGCTGATCGCGGCGGAAGCATTTCACGCACATGTGCATTGCTGCTAAAAAAAGAAAACCGTTTGAGTTGGTCTTTCATTTGACATATAAGTTATAACAGTAAGGATAATGTAATAAATATTATTAAGCGCTAAAACCCCGATATTCATTTATAAACACTAGGCACTTGCATTCATTGACAAATTTTATATGTACCCAAACTCTGGTAACATAAATTGATGTCATAAAGAAATTTGAATGCGTTTTTACCCGATGAGGTACCTGATCCATATCATCCCACAAAGGGGATTCCTTATCACGCCACTGATACATCCTCCACTAATAACTTAACTCCTCGGGTTCAAGGGGAAGCATTTCCCAAAAAATGGATTTTTTTCACATTTATTTGAGGAATTTTAGCATATTTAGATCAGTAACTGAACAATACGATTAAAAATGTTTTAAATGAAATAAACGACTTGTGAATTCGCAGAACTAGTTGCATCTAGGAGCAATTTTTTCTAAACAAAATATCATAATACTGTGTACATTTAGCCAATATTTATAAAAAGATGTAAGTATCACATTCAAAAAACGCAAAAAAATTGGCCCATGCGTTAGAAATAAACTAAAATTAAAAGCGCAAATTTCATTACTAATTGTTTGTTGAAATCAGGATTCAATTATGTTATTCAGCTCATGCAAATAGTTTCTACCAAGAGTTATGAGAGACGAGTAAAATAAAATGCTGTAGGGTTATTTAGCTTTTGCATCAAAATTTATTCCCATAAATAAAGGATTTCAATGAGAAATTTCGATAATATCAAATTTGAGGGCCGATTTACTTTTCGTGAATGTCAACGATTTTGCTGGCAACGTTCACGGAAGACTCGTATATGTCCCATAACCTCCTCAGAAGTATTTAACGATGTTTCTCAACTGCAGATCCATGTCTTTTGTCATGTTTTATTTAAATCTATACTTGAAATGCGCGTGAAGTTTTTATTTTGATCTTTTGTGAATCGAAAATTCCTGCACCACGAATCAAAATCTTTGTGAGGTCGCCATTAAAAATTATAGCTTCACTGAGCACGGTCCTTGAAGCGAATTCTAAGCGTCAACGTTGTTTCGTTCTCGGCATCCAAAGAAACCAATAACATCATTCTTTCATTCCCAAACTCAAAATCTGCTTCAAAATCGAGTGGTTATTTGCCTACGGCGGGTCTAGTTTTTCCCTCTTCCCTATTTTCATAGACACGCGATGATTAGTCCGCTGCGAACGGTGGTAAGGCTACGGGCGGTTCATTATTCGTACCGTATTTTGAATTCAATTTTCAGAGCGTTCCCGAATGCGAGAACCGAACGTGTAGTTTATCAACATGTGCGCAGTTGTGGAAATACTCGGGAATATTTCGGTGTTGATTACATTAAGAGTGGCGGAACGTGATAGCAGCGATTGAGTTTCCATGAAATGAAGGGAGTAAACCAAAATCCAGTTTACATATTAGGAGCACTGTGAAAATAAATTTTCACACCCTTGGTTTATGATTAAAAAAAATAAAAAAGGTTCTGAGAAATTCCATATCCGGGATATTTGGAGTCCTGATCATTCCATCCATTGAAAAATAATATAAAGTGAGATTATTCAGTGCCAGCTGTACAGATCTATATCAAAAATGCATCACTCTTCTGCGAGCACGTCTATTTTGCGCATAGACATTTATGAATGTGCAAAATACTATTTCAGATAACTATTCAGAAAGAGTTACATTAATTTTCGTTCTCGCCTTGTTTTTACCCCTTTTATTTTTTACTTTAAGGGGATATAAACGAGTGTGACCATTTTAGATAACTTTTAAATTAATTCTTCTTCAATATTACTACACTTAGAAACTTTTCTGTGAATTCCTATTGTATAAAATTGGATTGTAGGCTTTAAAACAAGATATTTTAAAGAATTTCTGGTACAACTGGAACAAACCAGGTTCAATGAAATGGCTAAGGTAATGTACCTAGGTTAAGGGCCATTTAACGGATAGGCATTAATTATTCATAAACAAATATAGCTATGCGAATTTTTAATTCAACGGCTTTCCCAATTCATACGCTTTAAGTAGCAACGCATTTCTTTTTCTTACAAGTTTATACCACCACAAAAATTACGCGAAACCTTTGATTTGCGTTTAAAAAATCTGTAATTGGGTCAGAAAAGCACCGAAAGCGAAATAATGTTAGTATTACGTTGAACACACTAATACATTTTGAGCACAGCTTCTGATTTTATCATGTTCTATTCTTCGAACGGGTCAAAAATTATTCCATAATTCGGTCCATTCAAGTATTTCCTGAATGCTGATTTTTGGCATGCGATTTGATAAATAAATATTGGAAGTGAGATTTAGAACACTTCAACACATTCACTGCTCATATAATTCTATTTTAATCTTAATGTTTTATTATGACATTGCGTATAATTGAAAGAATAAGATTTTTCTCCAGCATCATTAATAAAGTCACCACAATTATTCTACCACGACAAGTGTTCATGCAGTAAGATTTCGTACATAATCGCCTGAGCATCATTCGGAGGTTTTCGAAATGCAAAAATCGATTAACATATGCATCACGACATGGAATGAAGCTTCAATGTGTGCAAGTAAAAATGGAAGACATGTTTTATAGAGTGTTTCTACCTTACCATGCGATTTTTAAGCTACCTATCGGTTTATAGTTTCCCCGACTGAATGAATATTAACCTTAAATAAGGCCAGTAATCGAAAGTGAGGTTGAGTTTCAGCATCGTATGCACTAATGCTACAAAAATTTTTACATCCTTGCATTCCGTTGTAAAGTTGAATATTTTGCGATGCAGGGCAAATGCGCGCAATAAAATTTTTACTTAAAAGTCTGCATTAATTCACATACATTGTATTCATGTTTTAAAAATGCTGTTCTCATTCTATCTCGCTTGATATTTCATTCGAATGTCTATATTGTTATTTTAATGAAATACACTTCTTTAGTGCTCAATGCCGGTGACAAATAAAATTTTTCTAAGATACTGAATGCGGGTCCTCTTGGTGGGGAAATTTTTTATTAAATTTAATTGTAAAATAAAATGTAACCAGAGATTATAATAAGCTTTTAGAAGAAAAAAGGAGAAAAAAAGATCAAGAAATCCGAAATGAATGTTGAAATTGAATTTAAAACCTAGAAGCTAAATTATTGGATCATATGCATTTGCAGTCATGAAAATAAAAAAAAATTCAGAAAAATATTGAACATTCATGGTGAAATTTATGACCATCTTGCGGGAGAAATGTCTTAATTCACGCAAAAATCTCGTGTTGACTGCATCGCGAGCCAACTGCACTTGTCACGAGGTGCATATCATGCGGGCCAGTGGTAATAAAGAAATGGAACGAGGGCCACTTTTTCTCGCAATATCCTCCCTGAAAAAGATATGGAAAAGAGCGCGAGTGAGATTATGGCGTCAAACATTCGCGGAGCACCAACGCCGAGGGAGACTGGGGACGTTGCAGCGAGTCGGATTTCCATCGGCGGCTCCAGAAATTGGGTCAAGCGACTGCCTCGGTCCCCCATGTGTGTATGTACTCGCTCCCTTTACGGCGCGCTCTTGAGATTCCGACACTTTAAGAGCAGACTGGATTGAAAATATTTAACGATCCCATGTCATTCCGCCCAATTTTCGAGAATTTTACATGCAAACCCCCCAAACCTCCGCACTCCCACCGGCCCTAAAACCCTGCCCTCTTTCGGCATTGACATCGATTACTTACGAATGAGCTCCCCTACTCGGTTGACGCGAAACCTTCCTTCCCAAGTGCAAGAGAACCTCGAGCGAATCAATCGAAAACACGCCGGGGCGAAGAAAGCAAATCGCAGGAGCAAATCATGAGGTACTAATCGGAATGAAGCCAGAGCGTCCGAAATTATTTTCCCCGAGGAGCGATGGCTTGATTCAATTTGCTTCAACATCATCATCAAGAGCCATCAATCAGGAGATTGGTTTTACTTAGGTCTCCACAAGATTCTCCTAGTTCCCAGCCTTTCCACGCTTTTTTTTTTACTTCCATTATCACTTGCTCTATTTGTCTCATGTGAGGTATTTCTCAGCCGTCCCTTTTCTTCCGCCTATCCTTCGATGATTTTTTTCAATTGATCATTCTGTCCTATTATTAGGCCAACTTTCCATCATCTTCTTCTCATGATATTCAAAAGTACTTCTCTTATTTTCTATCCTCCTTAACCCATTACAACCCAACGTTGCTTCTAGGTAACATCGAAAATGTATACATTTTCAGCTCTATTCAGGAAATATTTAAACTACGTATTCTTTTCTGCTGACAAGTGTAATGGTGAAATATGTAACTGCCACAATGACCATGATTAAGTAGAAAATTTTCACTTTTCTAAAATGAAAAGTCTTTTTTCTATTTAATTTAATTTCTAGCAGAAGCAGCTCTGGGTTAGAAAGGGTTAAAACTCCCTCATTACTCACACATTTGATCTTTACCATTCTGCGGTTAAAACGCTTGGCTTCGACTAAATGGCTATTTTTTTCGTGCTCTAGTTCGAATTTCATTCTCATCATCGAATTTTGGCCGTAATATTTTTACGACAATAAGTTAGTTAAGATTACGTGTATATATGTAGCAATGTAGCATAGTTAAGATTATGAGTAGTTAAGATTTTGCTCAGGGAATATTCTCCTAGACTCTTTTCATCTAAATTGTCTCCATCGACATTAGAGATAGAATAGATAACTGATTTTTAATTGTAATCTGGAAGACATGTGGAAAAATTAAAGTTGACCCTTCATAATGAGGCTTTGAGGGTAAAGTTATGATGACGCAAAAAATTAAAGGGAAAGAGTTTACTCACATTACATATTTCAAATAAAGTCACACGATGCATCCACAGTCTAACATTTTAAAAGTATGGTATTAAAAATGAAGAATTGATGAGGTTAACACTTATGATAATCTTAAATGATCAGGTACAAATATTACAATCCAAAATATATTTAATATACATGTATATATTTTGGGAAAGCCAAAAAATATTCGGGAGAGAAGAGGTAATAGTTTTCCCCAACGATACGTGAGTGAATAATCAACTATTTGTGTGATTTCATTGATATAAAAAAATATTCTTCTCATCTCGTGATGAAAACTATAGCACCCTTTACTGTTCAAAGTTCCGCTGGACTGAGTATTTAAAATAGGAATAATCGTGAGGCCAAAAGAGCTGAAACTCTCATAACTTCAGCTACCAGACGAGAAGAAAGGAATTAAAAACGTTAGCATTCCACTTGGAGAATTGTACTGATATATCCGTAAGACAATTGAATGATTCTACGTTTACGACATTTTGATTATCGGATTCGTCAAGCAAGAAGGTAACGTGTCGTTAAATCTGTCCGAGGGAGCAGATCAAAGGATAAGCGATGCGGAAAACATGAGCGCGGATAGTCCTTCCAACTCTGTTCAACGGATTGTTAACAAGCACCAGGCAGCTTTCGTCGAACAAACTCCGCCAGGGGTGGGGTATAGCAAGGAGATGGATGCAAATATTCGGAATTTCTGAGAAACAATAGCATCTATTAACAAATGTCTGCTATTGACGGAAATTAATGCTAATACTTGGTACTTACTCTAAAAAGCTCATATAAATTGATTTCTATTACATATGGGACAGAGTTTCTTCGCCTTTACTGCAAAACTTGAAAATATTTCCAGAAAAGAATGAGCTGAAATGAATGGCTAGCCTTTGTCTAAATCAAAATAATACTTTCATAGAAAGCCATTGCGTAAAATACTCGCTACTTTGAAGATAAAATGGAAAAATTTTAATCAAAATACAGAGTAATATGATGAAAATATTTGTATTATGTATTAATATGGAGTATGTTTATGAATTTTATCAAAGATTTATTGGAGGGGATGTTGAAAACGGTGTTACAGGGTAGAATGTTAGGTAAACGAGGCAGGAGAAGGAAGAGAATAGGATTTTTAGATAGATTGAAAGGGAGTAGGCCTTACAGTGAATTAAAGAAGGCAGTGCTGGAAGGAAAGGGAGGCTTTCAGGTTACTTCTTTAGTGCTCTATGGAAACCCACCTTAATCGGTAGAAACTATAATAGTAATAATGCAAGAATTACATACAAACGTGACATAGCACACCAATAGTACCTTATCATCAAAAGGCTCATCAAGAATAGCTTATTTGCACGAAAAACGCCCGAATAAAACAGCGGTAAAAATTATCATTCAAATATAAAGGCAATAAATGAAAATTTTCTACTAATTACTCTGCGGCGAAAAGTAGCAAATATGTGGATTTACCCATACAATCAAATTTCTTTTTCTTTAATTCTGCTTGTTTCATTTTCCCCCGATTGCGACCATAAAAATATGATATGTGCCGCAAAGGACTGAAGATGGATAAAGTTAGTGGGAAAGGGTAATACGAAAACAATACATGGAGGATTGCGATATTTGATGGCTGGTAGAGCTTCTCGCAAATACGTCAACTTGAGTGATACATATGCTCTCAAAGAGGATAAAAACCATTATCAGCTCTAAAAACGCTTGAAAATATAATTTGAGTTTTTTTGAGTAATGATATAAAACACGTACTACTACCGAGTACCAGAGAGCATTATATTATAAATTAAAATAAGAAATATCATGAATATCTGATTCCCAAGCATCTGCTTCCCAAAGATGGGTAAAAAAAAGAATTTGAAGAACAAATTTAGAAGATTAAAAAATATAAAATTAATAATCGCTTTACAGATGTCGCATGGACCAATATGCTATACGCGTTCTAATGAGATCCGTTTGAGATATAAAAAATAAAAAAGGAGCTAAGAAGTTACCAAGAACCGGAGAAACTCAAAAATTCATATTGCTGAGGATATTTGCGAAGAGTAAAAAATAGGGAAATAAAAATCGAGGTCCATTTGACACGAAAAAACGCCAGTAAAACGAAACAATAATGATAAAATAAAAATCAGACCAATTACGTATTCCTAGAACTGAGGAGGATGTATATTTTTCATGAGAATAAGCTTTTAGGATCATAAAATATATACATAATAATTAAATTGCTGCCATGATGTCCGAGCATCTGTATTACAATACATTAGAGAGATTAACAAAATTAGGGGAACAAAAGGAAACACAGCTTCTCGGAACTGATATAGCCAAGGAAAATTAAATTTGACGAAATGGATATCCCCGTTTCGGTGGAATAGATATAGACGAGCAAACTCTATGATATTAATTCCCATGCTATACCTTTTGAAATTAAGAAATAAGAATCACATCTGCTGAGGGGGGATTGAGCCAATGAACTCGAAAAGAGGCGCAATCTGGATTTAGAATCAACACTCCGACAACAATCAGTGACTGAATGAATCATAGCTGCTAGCTGCTTGCCTAGCTCCTCCTGAAACAAAAAATCAAAGCCGCTCAGTGCGGAGGAAAAAAACGTTAAGGGACACTAAAGGCTCGCAGAAGTGTATCGATGGTACTCTAGAGTATAATTTGGATAAAGTAAAATATGAATATAAAGTAACATGTTCCTAGACCTAGAGGAGGCCGAAAAATGAAATCAAACCTTACGCAATGGATATGAAAGGTCTACAATATGGTTGGTGAAAACTAATAAATAAAGCGATTGACTGCGTCACTGTCATAAATCGACTCCAAGCTGTGCCCCTGGATGAGAGGGGATTCACAGCAACTAAAAAATGAAGAGGTAAAGAAAACAAAATTTAAAGAAGGAAAGGTGTTTCCTCATTCAGAAGAACTCGATTGATTCGCGGAGCAAACGCTGTAGATTGGAAATCAAGAATAGCTCCATAATTAGCTACTTGGGTGATAGTCTTTAGATGCTTGCCTAACTCCTTATAAGCAGAAAAATATAATTCGTGGATTTTAATACGAAGAGCAAAATATAAATAAATAGGAATGTGTTTCAGCTATAAACTTCTAAACATCCTAGAGTGCTACAAAACACGGGAGTGTTAGTTTAAAACATAGTGAAATAAATGTCATATCTTCACATTAATTTAGAAGGCCGAAAAAATATACTTTCTACTGAGATGACAAGTCCAAAATTATTGCTATTTACGTCTGTTAAGTCACAACTCGATGCTAATGTCAAAACGGTGCTGCTGGGTTCTGACGAGAGGGAATTCTCGGCTAGAGATAAATGACTCGCGCCTCAGAAAACAAAATTCGGAGGACGGATCGCGTTTCCTCATTCCGGCGAACTCGATAAGAGGCGAACGCCGTGGCTCAATTCGGATTGAAAATCAAGACTCGCTCCATAATCAGCGAGAACGACGGGGTGAGCGACAGCTGCCACCCTTCCCCTTTTTCCACCGGAACTTCCAAGGCTTTAGAGCAAACGAAGGAACCGGTTTGTCGTCGCGCACGTTTGTCGGCCGAATGGCACGCTCGTGTTTGCCGTGGGTAAGCCACCGGATCCTTCGAAGCGGGGAGTGAGAGAGCGATACGGGGAGCGGAGATTTCGGGAAGGGTCGGTGTGGAGCCACTGCAAACACCAACAACCCCACCACCACTACAAGTCGCGCGTGTTATTTCCCCTCCGGACGGCCGGGAGAAATAAAAAGTAAAATAATACGGATGCCTTTATTGTTTGGCTTCCCTCTGACACTGAGAAAGGGAGGGAGGGAGGGAGGGTGGGAGGAGAGGTTGGAAGCCAAACAAAAAGTAAGTACACACACTCACATTCAGGGAATGACATGAACGCTGGGAAATTCCACTCCCTCCTGAGTAAGAGAGAGAGAAAAAGGATGATATACATATATAAATGGTTTGACGGAGATGTTGGCGTTGATATAAAAAAAACGGCTGCACTTCCACGGTCGACGGTGCAAATAAATAAAAAAATCAGCACAAATAAATAAGAAAAAAAAACATTAGCAATGACATGGTTATAGGACACCTATGGCGCGAGTGGGCATTCCAGTGGAGGGGGGTGAGTGGAACGGATGTGACGTCGGAATGGAGAAGGGGGTGGGGGGGAGGGCTGGAGTCGAAATGAGCTCGGGTGTCGACAGAGTAGAAGTTAAGAGAGAGGGGTGAGGAGGAGGGGGTTGTTTCTCCCCTCCCCCATCCCTACCCCCCTCCCCACACCACCTGCTCTAAAGGACAGCTCCGCGCGGATGGGAGAGGGATAAAAGGCCAATTAGTGCCAATGGAGGCTGGGAGAAGGAGGAGGATGCGACTCTTGGCAGAAAGGCGAGACTAGCTCGCGTCCCATCGTATTTTCGTCCATTACCTCATCTGTGCCGCCTTGCGTAGTAGGTACATAGCAAAATAGAAAAATAGGGGGGGTGAGGAATATCAGAGGGATGACGAAGGAAGGACAAGGGTGAGAAATGATAGAATATAAAATAGAATATTTTTATTATGCTCTAGGTAAAACCTATAAGAGCAAAAACTAGAAAAAGCAGGAAATGTTCTACTCTTAATAAGAGGCATTTTGACAAAAATAAGGCATTAAGGAGATTATTGCTGGGCTAACAAGTAGTAGATATTTACACAAAAAATGTAAAATATTCAATACTGATAACACAAAAATATAAGTTTTGACTTAGACACTAATGAACACACACATACATATTCACATTTTTTTAGAGAGTTTTGATAACATCAAAACTTTAAGATGATAACTTCAATGAGTTGACGAGACTAAATTAAGCCCCAGACTTCAAAAGGAGTACAGCCTTCTTTTAAACGACTGAAATGATTGTGACGTCTTTATATTTGGCGGAAGAGAGTTCCAGAATCTAGACGCAGTTGGATGAAAAGATATGAAATATATATTGGTGCGGGCTTGAGGAATTTGATCGGGGAAAATAAGAGAAAGGGAGTAGTATAGCTTCTTTTAAACGACTGAAATGATTGTGACGTCTTTATATTTGGCGGAAGAGAGTTCCAGAATCTAGACGCAGTTGGATGAAAAGATTTGAAATATATATTGGTGCGGGCTTGAGGAATTTGATCGGGGAAAATAAGAGAAAGGGAGTAGTCTAGCTTGTATTTGGAAGGGGTGGCGGAGAGCCATCGGCTCAGTAAGTAAAGGCTATGGAAGGAGTCAGTGAACTCTGCTGCAGAGAGTACTTTTACACACTTTTACGATATTGTAAACCCAAACCCAATTATTCTTCAATGACTGCATGAACATTGATGATTGTATTCTTTCCCCCAACTCCTTTTTTTAGATTTTATTTTCATCCTGTACTTTCTCGAAACATGCGTGAACACTCATTAGTCATACTCTCCTAATCCACACAATTTAGTGTTATCATTATGAAAATGCCATTATCCCAAAATTGAGAAGAATAAAATATGTATAAAGCATATATGATCCGTTTATTTTGAAAGTGACCTAACTCCGTTCGACAATTTTTTTCCGGTTGCCGTGGTTATATGTCACAACTTCATGTCGTTTATCAGTAAAGCATTTCAGGTTGATCATACTCCGAGAAAGATACGATAATTCTTGACACATTACTTTTCAGAGTTAGTTCATAAATTGAACCGTTTAATTTGAAAGTGGCCTAACTCCATTCTTGATAATAAAACGCATATTATTCACTCAATAATTACCACTATTATATTAGTTATCAAACCCTTCAATATCTCGATTTGAAGATAAATGGAGTTACGCCACTTTCAAAATAAACGGCTCATATGTGTATTCATGAGGACTTGATCCTCAGTCACTGTAAACACCAGTAATTTCCACCCTAACCACGGCATCACCCACCTACAGTCCATCCGGTGAGGGTTGTTGGATGATAGTTCAGAAGGAGGTGCGGAGAACCCTACAGCAGGACGGTTTGCAGCCAATCGCTGTCCCCCAAACGTACTTCACACCCTTGCCTAGTCATTTTCCATAAAATTGAGAGGATGTTTTCGTGTGACAAATTTAAATAAGAATAAAAAGGAAGATACAAAGCATTTGATATTTCTGTGATCCAGATTTATTCTCCGTTAGATATATCCGCACGAGCGAATCGACGAAAATCGAAAATAAAAAATGAAAGAAATCAGTAAACAAGAAAAAATAAGCTAATAGAAGTATGGAGAAAGCGACGGCATTACAAATGCGATGACAGCGTTGAGCAAGCATGTTACTGCGGCGTGCCGAACGCGCGAATGGACCTCTGTCCATTGCATCCTGAGTTTCCATAATTAGACAGTGAGATAAAAGTAAGATTTGATATCGAGTGCGCATCTTGGTTCTGAATACAATCAGGGAGATTCACTGACTAATTTTCAGCTCACAAGGCTTTGACAACGACGCGTGGACTAATTTTTGGTTTCGATGATAAAACAGCACCTTGCAGAAAATTGAATTGGTCATCGACTATGCTGACGAAAGAAATATAATCAATAGTACTACTTTATCCTTATGATAGGAGGAACAAATAGATTGAAACAAATAACAAAGACGAAGGTCATCTTCGCTTGGTTTAATATGATAATCGGAGGAGACGAACGATAGGTGAGGTCATTTGCGTCCTGAGGGAAGGATAGGAAAGGAAGGGTGAAGAGAAACCCTGCGTCGGTACTAGCCTAAACGAAAGACGCCGGGGAACCACGGCTTAACGTCCCATCCGATGGACAGATTGCTATACTTCAGATGCTCTCTACACGGCACTCAAGCGCAAATCGGGAAACTTCAGAACTCTTGAGTCCGCCTGGATTTGAACCCGGCCCGACTGGGTGTGAAACCGACACTCAAGCCACGAAACTAACCCCATCGAACAACTCACGCGCATGTAAAATTATAGCTAAAACGAGAAATTTACAGCTAATTTCAATTAACAACATATTTGAAACACCAATGTTGAACTGCAGCAGGAATTCAGCTCGAAGGGGCTAATTTTAGTAGAAATCGACGATAAAATTTAAACAATTTTACTTAAAATAAGCACAAATTCATGTAAGATTTTACACTTTCCCGGCGAGTAACATGTAAAAACTCTTCTCGGGATACCGCGCGGGTAAGATTATATGAGAGCGCCGACGCTTCGGGTACCGACTCGCTACCCATTCTCACGGCTACTAAAAAAAATGTAGATGTAAGAATGGGTAGCGAGTCGGTACCCGAAACGTCGGCGCTCTCATATAATCTTACCCGCACGGTATCCCGAGAAGAGTTTTTACAAGCACAAATTTGAATATCAATACAGTCTGATAGGATACAATGAGAGGTTTACACTCTGGCTAGCACACAAGCCCTATCCTCCTCAACATCCCCCATAATGATCGCTCTCCTCTGCTTCCTTTCCTTCAAAATCGCAACTCCCATTTCGTACTATTTGCATGTCTTCTTCACCGGGGGATGTGGGCAGGGCAGGTCGGTGCAGGGGGAGCGGTTTTGCCGTGGCAACGAACGCATTGTGTGAGTTCTCCTCGAGGGAGGAAACGCCATGGCAGCATCCGACAGACGCGGGTTCAAAGTCATTAAGGAGGCGAAGGGCACCGCTGTGTGCGCGGATGGAGGAGAGGAGAGGCGCGGGAGGAGTGGATGGCTGGATATTGGGATGTTCGTGGAATGGAGGGTGGGGGGGGGGGGGAAGGGCGAGGGGGGTAAGAGGGGGTGGGAAGAGTACGCAAACAGAAGAGCACTTCCCTTCGACAATGCCTCGCTCACACTTTCGTAACCTTCAATTCACTGGGTCGGACTTTTTGCCTCGAAAGCCCATCCATTTTACTACGCCACGCCACGAAGGCATTTTCAAGGGAACAAAATGTGCCCTGCAAGTGGATATTAGCAGTGGCGCAGCGAGAGAGGGGTTTTGGGGGATAAACCCCCCCCCCCCACCCAGAGTTCAGATAAATTTTTAAGTTTAATCCATTTTACTTAATTGGATTGATATTACTAATAGAATAGTGTAAGGATTAATAAAAATATCCTTCAAAAAGCCGTAAAACTCACCATTTTGAACCATTTATCTCAAAATTCCGCAATTTACTAATCTCGCACTTACCGCTCATCCTGGTGGGTATTCCATACCTCCACACACCCCGGTATTGGTTGCACCTAAACCCCCTCTAGCCTTAATTCCTAGCTGCGACCCTGGATATTAGGATCTTTTTTGAAATTTCAATGCAAGCGAGAAAACTCGAATAGAGAGTTTGGTGCATCCTTCACGTACTCTCGCGTTCTTAGATTGCTTGAACAATTCAGAATTGGTATATTTAAGAGGGACTCCGGGAACATCATACTAGAACCCCGTTATATTTCCAGGTCCGACAGAAACGATAAATTTAGAGAGATAAATTACTGAACGGAGAAGATATGGGAATCCGTTTTCACCCACACTATAAAGTACTTAAATAAATGCTTGCCGAAATATCGTTACAGAATTTCCTTTTTATGTGTAAACGGATGGTCTCCTATCATCTCCCGCTACACGCCTAATGGGCTTGCGGGGTAGTATGCTATGTTATGTTCTTAAAATTCATCACCTGATGTCTGTTACAACTACAGCCAAAGATGCATACCAGTTTCTTACCACAAAACCGGCCATCACAATCTACCATAGTTTCAGGAACCGAATACCGTCATTAATTTCAATAACTTTACGGTACCAAAATTATGATTCTTTCCAGTTAAATTCGTGTCAAAGAGAACCTAGAACCTTTCGCCATGCGTTTACATTATACTTGATAACAAATGAAGAAAATTCTCAAGCCCATTGCGATTTCATGAGACATTTGAGGTATTGAATCACAGTGAATGCCATTAAACATTCACTTAGAGTGGCTGAACATTGGAAACATATCTAAGTGTGAACGATAAGGTTAGTATTTATGGGCATGGATAGAGTTCAAGCCAGACTAAGCCCTAGGTGAGTAAAATAAGCATACTCAGAGTAGAGAGACGAGTTTTTTTGCCCGAGTCACCTTGCACTAGCAGAAATTTTATCTGGGAATATTGAAAGCCGTCACCCGCAAAATATAACTAACAACCCTTCTATCAGTATCCGAGCGAACTACACATGAGGCTACCTTGCTCCTTTTTTTACAACAAGCACTTTTTACTAAAAACCTTTTAACCACAAATAAAAATGTAGGGAATATTTTCTTTGTAGCTACACAGTGGTGATAGAAATACAGCAATTTCTATTCCAATAACCTCTCTCTGCCTATACCAAATATATTTTTCGATTGACTCAAATCCACAGCGAGTTTATTCGCAAAGAACATTTTGAAGTGTAGGCATAAAGCATTGGAAGCGTAGAGGGGGGAATGTGGGGCATCACCAAGGAAGCTGGCGACCCAGACGTGAAATCACACGCTGCGCCGGACGGCTTCAGCGCAAACAAAACGCCACTTTTGTCCCGTCTCTCCAACTACACTGAGCACCACGTCTCCGTCACTTTGTAGAGATTCATTCGCATCAGCTGCCAATATTCATTCAGCACTTCTCCCCACACATCCAGCGCTTTCACACTCGCGTGAGCCACCAGTCCTTTCCCACCGATAAATTTATGGTACTTAGTAAAAAAAGGTTACCATGACATAAAAAAACTGAATGAGTAGAGAGGTACCTATTGACGGCGCGGCGGGAGGTACGTAGTCACGTAAAAATTACTTAAAAATGGGTTCTTATGAACAATATAGACGTGCATGCAACAGCAATGATACTGTACCCTTAAAATGCAGAAATGGGGGAAATAATTAGGGAAAATTATGGATATTATACGAAAGCTATACAGAAAGCACCACATAGAGTATTAAGCATCAAATGTCCTTTTAGAAGGAACGAAAAGGAAAAGTTTTGTTTTTAATTTTGAGTTTATTAGGTTAATGAATTTCAGAATAGCTCACAGATATATTCCATAGACCTTACACGTCAATATTACTGTTGTTCATCTGAAATAAATGATATTAGGCAAAATAAATTAACGAATTGGAAGTAATGTCCAAACTTAAATAATAACGTCCATAAACTTAAAATTTTTCCTTACTGCTATCTTGGCAAAATTCTTCTGATCAATCTACCGCATATTTATTAATGCATATTCATTTGAAGTAGCTTGAGAAAATGTTTATTCGAGATCACAAACAATACAGCAAATTGGATTTTAACTTACCAAAATGATTGATTTTTCATTATTTCCATATTCATTAAGTTAAAGTTGTCTCGTATTTTCATATCCGCTTGCTTCGCAAATGCATTAAAACATGCTCCAAGCGATAGCCGTGGCATGGTGTTATTTTTTCATTAGGCTCCTGATACGATTTTTCATGAAATTTAATACACCAGGTTCTTTCTACACAAACTAATTTGCTATTTAATCTTGTTACGCGAAAAATGTTCAATCATCAATTTTAAAGGTCATGGAGAATTCTCATGCCGAAAATATGATCAGTTACACTTATAATGGCATAAAAAGAGCCAAAATCTTTCCATGGACAGTTGGACAGAAAATTTTATGAACTGGATTTTTAAGAGACTTAAAATTCAGTATGTTTCTTTCAGTAGCTTCATTTGTATCATGTAGTTTATTTTCTAAGCATATATGCGAATCGCAATCAATGCCTTTCGTTTTCTTTGATGAAGGAAACTACCCTATTACTTCATATTATACATAACCACGAAACTTTCCGTAGCGTGGTCCCAAAGGTCGGTGGTCTTTCGTATATTCAGCCAGTGAAAGTGATGTTTCGTGATTCGACCGCTCGCAGGATCTCCTCTTGAGGATAACTCTGCCTCTCCGCTTCTTCCCCTTGCCTCCACCGAGAGCGAATATTTAGACAGCCATCCCCCAGTCTTCCGGCGAGCAGCTATTCACCATCCAACCCGCTCCTCATTGCCTCGACGCCGGGCGCTCAAACCAAATTCCATCGCTAGATCCACCTGTCCCGTCTCGCGTCTGATTGAGAAGCGGTCGGAATTCCCGGGACGAGCCCAAAGGATAATGCAAGCTCGAGCTAATTCAAAGGTAGGTGGGGCGGGGAGGGATGGGGTGCTGCGAGTTCTTCAACTGTTCTACCTCGCTATAACACTTTCATTCGCCTCCGTGGATGACGATGTAGGTTTAGGAAGAGAGAGAAGCTACAGCCAGTGTCGCAGAGAGGGGGGGGGGTTGTTTTTGGGGATAAACCCCCCCCCCCAAGGGCTCAGAGAAATTTTTAAGTCTAATCCATTTTACTTAATTAAATTGATATTAGTACTAATATAACAGTGTAAATATTAATAAAATATCCCTCAGAAAGTCGTAATACTCACCAGTTTGAACCATTTATCTTAAAAATTCCACAATTCATTAATGTCGCACCAACTGCTTATCCTGGTGGGTATTCCATACCCCTACACACCCCGGTATAAGTTGCGCCAAAACCACCCCCAGCCATAATTCCTAGCTGCGCCCCTGGCTATAGCTGCCGCAAGTCCGTGTGCCTCTCTTGTGTGAAGAATGCCTCAACTCCATTCATTATTCATTATTAACGCAAGTTATTTTTCGCAGGATGGAGAAACTACATCATGTATGTCAAAGTGGCTAAGAGAGTCGTGACTGGACTGCCACATAAAAAAATACGCGACATTACCGGTATTTACAGGTAATATAAGTAAACAATTTTCAGAGTTTTTTTACGGGAATTTAATTTTTGCAATCATTTAAAGAAATTATAAGTTTATAATTAGCAACAATTAATAAAAAATATTTACCTTTAAACAAAATTAGGAAAATTACGATATAATATTAAAGCCTAAGCAATTAATTTGCACCATCTGCCTTCCGTGTAATGAGTACTAGTGAAGCTTTGTACAGAGGATTTTCAATTACGTGTAAGGAGGCAAGCAAAAATAACTATTTGAATTGAAAAGCAATCGGAGTTATTCCAGGTTTAGGTACTCTTTATTTCCTCTGAATTACCAAGATTCAACAGCCTTGAGATAATTCCATTTTCTGATCGTTCTAGTTTTTTTCTAATGGCATTTCAGTATTGCTCAGGCTCGTCATAATATTTTTTTTTCATTTCCCCTGAGATATATCCAGAAAAGTTAATTTTACATTTAATTTTTAGGTATATAATTGAATACCTTCCCGGTCTATGATAGGTTTTCCCATGGCAAATAATATGAATCAAATACCATTTATCAAAGTAATCATTTCGCCGGTACGTGAACTGATAAATTATATGAAACACAAGAAACTATGTCAAAAAATGCCATCAAAGTAACAGACATCGTATCATGCCTGAAAATTTGTTCATCATTGATAAAAATGGGGGATTTTACTCTAATGGTATGTGATTTTATAAAAAAGGGCTTTGATGATACTAGCTCTGAACATGGCTATTAATGACTATAAAAAGCGTGTTCTTTTGATGGGTTTTCATCCACTTATCTTATCGAGCATTAATAGCATTCCAAAAATCCATGTCTTTCGTAAGATATTCTTGGCGTTAGATAATCTTCTTCCTATTCCGTAAAATATAAAAACTAGCTATTCTACATGGAAGCTCATCTCCTGAGCCAATTGCTGGATTAGCATCGAGGATATTCATTTAATGGGAGCGAAGTTGTCGCTTATCCCGTAGCTTATTCGAAGTGATTGATCGTTAACGATACAAATGATGACTCATATGACGTATTCACAGCTGCATTTCTTCCATAGAGGGTGTTGGATGGGTTTTCTCTCTGTTGCATGGCAATAAAAAATGGTACCCTGGGGGAGGCCCTCATTAATTGGAATGCATGGAGAGAAACAGGAGCTCAAAGGATATTGACAATTTATCGCGCGGGAAATTGTATTAAAATAGCGGAGCGTTTTTCCACATTTTTCTCACAAAATATCTTTTATTTATCTTGTTCACTGGATACATAAATAAGCGTTATTGTTTGCCCCTCTGACGATGTGCCTCATAAAATATCCTGATTTTACAGGCGACTGAGAGAAATTAGTCGAAATTGAAAGTAATCAAAACAATGACCATGCCACTAAGTAAATTAACCGATTAATTCGCGTCGATGGGTCTTTACTCATACGAAAATTAAATAAAAACACTCAACTGGACTCAGAAAATGGAAAAGAGTAAAATGATTGCGGTCGAAACAACATGAGTAATTAATAAAGCCTGCAACCAAAGTGCTCTTTACTTTCAATCAAAGCACTTTTTCTGCTGAATTAAAGTTTATTTTTAGCAATTATTTATAAAAACGTTATAATTAAAACAAAGTCATGTAGTTTTTTTCTTGAATTTTACATCGTTATTTCTTCTTTTGCCTTAATATTAGTTCAACCTTTATGCTTGGGGAATGATTAGTTATAGCAAGCACAAACAATTACAAGAAATGCCGATGTAAATTTTGTCCCAAAACAACCAATTTCTACTTATCTATCTGTAATGAGCTTTAAAAGTATAAAGCTTCGTTAAAAAATATGCCTTTAAGGAAAAACACCTGCTAATAGGTAAGTACGACAAAAAAAGGCTTTTAGCGGCTAGCTAATCAACATCTCCAAATAAAAAGCCAAAAAAGGTGACGCAAATATTACGGTCTTGTGAGTGCTCACCATATGCTAGCATCTCCAAAATGGTTTATTTCTTATGTATTCGAATAAAATATATAACTGGTACATTTATGCCATACCAGTGGAAACAAAGCAAAGAAGCATTGTAGGCTCTAAAGCACTATTTTTTATGTATCATTTGATCACTGACAAGGTAGCACTAGCAAAAATGCCACTCGCTTATCTATATTACATAAACCATTTATGTTCATGACCTACGAAAAATTGCAGGACAAGATAATTCATACTACAGGATTAATGGACGTTTCATCATGATTATTCCCTTCATTTTCCAAGCAAAAAAAATGAATTTTAATGAGTCTTCAGAAATGCTACCCACCTATATCGAGAATAGTAATTACTTCCTGGCTCATAAAACTTTAGCTTCATATATAAAAAGTCTTTTCCCGAAGAAAAATAAGTCAACCCATAAAAGAGGTAAAATTGAATGAAAGTAGCCCCGAAAACTCTTAATATAGAAGTAAAACGTTATATATTACACCATCCGGCATTCAAGTGATACAAGGGTTATTTTGGTACAAATTTAACTATGTTGTTTGCTCTTACTCTACCACCATATAAACAGGACCTATAGCTCGTCGTAAGAGATTTATTCCTTCGTTCGAGAACAGTCAGTCAGTGAACAGTCGTAAAAGAAGTGTTGAGAACCAGAACACGTTGTTTCGGTCCCCGATTCGTTCCATCGCGCTTCGAGAGTTCGATGAATCAGACGGATATCACTTCGCTGTCAGTAAATCTTGAATTCCCGCGAAACATTCGAGGAGTAGTCCGACAAAACGAGCCGAAAAAGGAAAAGAAAAGGCACCTCCGATAATACTCCGGGGAGCACGTAACGACCACTCGCAATGCCTCACCATCAACTGCCTTCCTTCCCACGGGAGCCGTTGAGCCAGGCGTCCTCCACTAACTCACCCCCAAACTGCCGCTCCGCCGTCTCGGAGTCTTGTCTCCCGCCCCACGATTTAAGTTCACGCCACGGAGAGTCTAGAATCTCAACGATTACTGGACCAAATAGCATCTCACACCAGGAATAACCAGGCATTTTCAGATTTGGAATCCTTTGACACTAAAAGGACTGGGGTCGTATGGCTTCCCATCGATTTAATGGGTAGTAATTATTTTAAGCATTAGGTATTATGCTTCGTTCATGTTAAAATTAATTGATAATTTCAATAAATGCAACGTTTTATCCATTATTCATCAATATGACTGAGTAATCTTCCTGGTTGCTTTCGGGAAATGTTGCGTAGGTAACATTTTCTACTCGACGTTTCACTCCTCCTACTAGGAGCTTTTTCAAGGGAATGAGAAGGAAAAACGTTCTCGTCCTAATCGAGGCCTTCGTGAATAAGGACCCTGGTCTTCGTTAACCCATTGTTGACCCGATTTGAATTTCCCTCGGAAGGCGATATCCATTGAGCATTAGATTGGGCCGGGAACCCTCTCCATATGCGGCTGCGGTTATATCCATCCTCCCCTTTTGAAATTATTTGGCTTTTTCGCTGCAATGGCTATTGGGTCATTTTTTTTTGGCCTATATAAGACCAGGAGGAGAACGTTTCCCCTCTCATTTCCTTGAAAATGCTCCCAGTAGGAGAAGTGAAACGTGGAGTTGAAAATGTTACCTACGAAGAATTTCCTGGCAGCAACCACCAAGATTGATAAAAGGAGCCGCGAA
This sequence comes from Ischnura elegans, assembly GCF_921293095.1. Lineage (NCBI taxonomy): Eukaryota > Metazoa > Arthropoda > Insecta > Odonata > Coenagrionidae > Ischnura > Ischnura elegans. The sequence continues at coordinate 127,518,560 of NC_060248.1, forward strand.
AATCTTCAGACAAAAATAACTGGCCCATGTTTTACAAATCCTTTTGCAATAAAACTAAAAAATGTGCAGCGGTCACGTCGATCCGGTATTCCTTGCTCTGGCCTACCGCACGCCACTCGGTATGGCAGATGAGGTGTTTATATTCATTTCACATCTTATAAGCAATTTTAAATGCATAAATGTGCTAGCAAAAATTAAAATAGCAGAGGGCAATATAGTGTAGTGATTTCCTGAATAAAATACGCGCTCCGTGTTACAAATAAAATTAAAAAATAAAACACTTAACCAGTCATTTTGACGTGAGTTGGTCTTTTTTAAGGTAGACGTTGGTTATAACTCCACTTTTACGTTAAAAAATTAAATAATGTTTTATCAGAAGACGTGCCATAAAGAATGAACCATTTCAGAAAATATAGAGAGGACAGAAAAAGATTCTGGGCAATGTGATTAAGTAAGCATAGGTTAACAGTCAAAAAGGCGGGTCTAGTCCTTACAATTTTATCGAGCTACAGATAGTCTCGTCACAGGTTTCGAACCCTAGTATATCATATTTTCTACCGCATTATCATTCTTCGGATAGTGTCGATCTTTGATATTGCACATTGATGTTGTGCTCTTAAACTTGAAAAAGTGTTTAAATTAAAGAAATATGAAATTACTTCACCCATTATTGGAGAGTTATCTGCTAAATATTTCCGCGAGTGGAGTCCGAAGGGGTCAACTCCAATGTTGGCATCTTGTAGGATAAAAATATTTTAAGATTTTTAGGAAAAAATGTGAAATTAGAATGGTAGTAACCCAATAAGCAGAGATTACATCGGGGAACTGAGACTGTGCGATGTGCCTAATTATATTTAAGATTCAAAGACGGCCTGCCAAGCCAGATTACTGTCCATAAAAACGGCACTAGTGACATTGACAGCCAACTAGCCTTGTAGATTATTCAATGCCCACTGTCATTGGAGAGGGAGTTATTTATAGGGAAGTTTTTTAGTAACTAATATTGCTTTAAAATGAAATTCACCACCATGCCAATTCATTATCATGTATATTTAAGATGCATGGTTCCCTCATTTTACAGAGCTGTCTGCCTATCTTTTAGTATTGTATTAATATTCTTCTATTTTTTAAGCTAACAGACTCCATTTCCAACCAACAGCAATAAAAATTAATTACGGAAAAAAACATGAATTTATTTTTGATTAATTTTTCTGTCATAGGGAATGTTTAGCATCAAAATATATATTAACATTATGTTCTTTTCATGACATTCTTAGGATTTAAGGTAGCAGAATGAATAAGAATGTAGTGTTGGTCATACGCTTATTCAGTCACGATATCATGCCTCTGAAATATGATTTTGGTTTTTTTCTGCGATGAAAGAAACCTCTTCCATCTCCCGACAATTGGTGCCTGAAGTCATGCTCACTTATAATCGCCGCAAAACCAAATAACCAAAATAAAACACCACGATTACCTCCGGAACTGTTCTCTCGTCCCATGTTTGTGGTCAGATATCAATCGAGCCTACGGACATTTTTTCCCCCATCCAAAATCACATTGAAAAGCTATTTCGGCGACGAAATAGTTCCACATTCTCTCTTCAAAGCGAATTTTCAGTACGAATCAAACTCCATACGATATAACCTGTTCCACATTCTATATCGCGGAGGACAATTCGCAATGAATACGCCCTCACCACCGAGTCCGGTCGCCATTTTTCCGATTTCAGCACTCACGAGGTTTCCGAATGGCTATCGGCACGGATATTTAATCGGACGGAACGCACTCGCCGAGTTGTGCAGTGAATGAATCCAAGCCGCGGAGCGAAACGAAAGAGAAAATTCAAAAAATAAATAAATATAAACGAGAAACAAAAGAAAGAAAAGAGAATTCTCGGCCAATATGCGAGAGCGTAGATACTTGCGACCGAAGCTAAAATATCCCGCTTCCATCGGCATTCCAGGGGCCCTCGCGAGCACTTCAATCACCAAATCGAATCAAAGCTCTGCAGAGGAGAGGACCGGAGGGGATTCCGAGTGACTTTCCCTCGGTGTCCGGATGAGATTCCGTCCAGGATCCGAAACAGAGGGGGTTGAAAAAAAACCCTCTCTCTCTCATCTCCACCGTACCCTCGTACCGAAACACCATTTTGGACGCAGCACAATTATAGGTACCTCTGCAAAACACACACACTCACACACAAACACCCGTTCGGGGCTCTTCCGGGCAGTCCGAAAATTAGCTCAAATGTCCGGAGCACGAGGCGTAGAACTCTTTTCCCTCGAAAAAAACCCCTACCACCATCCCCACCGGCCCCGGTCTTCATGCTACCACTCCAAACTCTCCCCTCCAACCAAACCAACCGGTGACGTCAAACCCCCTTTCAAAATATAAATTAAAGTAGGTAATATTGATTCCGTATGAGTAAAGTGAAGTATATGTATTTAAGAAAGTGAATAAAATCCGAAAACCCAAAGAATAATGCAATAAAACAATTCTTCGACTAAAAGGTGAAAAAAATCTGATTTGAATTAAATGAGGAAAGATTACAGAGGCGAAAAATCGAAATAGGGATAACTTAAACACTCGCAAAAAAGAGTTTTACCGAAATTGGAAAATAAATTCCTCAATCAAGATATAGGAGCACAATGCATGCAGAAAGTTGTCAAAAAATGAGTAAAATAGACTACGATGAAAAATATTGGGGAAGAAAAACTTCCAAAATAAAAAAAAGAAGAACATAATGCGCAGGGAAAACTTATTTCGCTGCTCTAAAAATGACCACTCCCCCATTTCGCCAGAGCGCATCCCTTCCTTTCGGCATAGCTACTCTCTCACCTCCAATCAGCGCACCCACTCAGCTGCAACCCTGGCGAATGAGGGGATATGAGGGGTTCGTCCGGACCCCTGTAATGGGAATTCGTTCGAATGCGACCCTTCCGTTCTTTTGCCAACCCATGCCACACACTCCCGTTTCCCCGAAGGCAGCGCTCTCTCCCTCTCTCTCTCTCTCCTCTTCCTAATCTCCAGCCTCTTTCCCTCCAACCCTCCCCGCCTCCCATCCACTTCACGAGTTAAAAACTTTTTAATGTGCCGTCGCCAAGTTTTCAATTTACATCCATCCCTCCCTCCTCCCCCCCTCACCACAAAAACTGCCACTTAAAGGTTTCTCTCTCCCTTGGCGGTGAATTAACCTCCCCCACCCCCTCCAAACCCCCATCATCCCCCAACTAACACAAACATTTTGAGTGTGCGCAACATCTGGGATTCCCTTTGCGTAATCACGTTCGTGCAATGCTTCGGGAATCAAAAGAAATTGGGTCATTGGCTCTTAAGGGTTGGACGGGAAGGAGGAGGAGGGGGCGTGCGTCTACGGCGGCGGCCCGTATGCAAATGGTGCTCATCCCTTGTGCTTCGTTAATGCCCGGTGGAAGTGCAGTGAAAGACATTCTCTCCCTCCCTCACGAGATCTTGTTTTTACTGTGTGGCTTTCAGATGCATTCCATTTTTTCGCCGACGACTCATTCAGGAGGTAAGTATGCTGCCTTTCTGTGCACCGAGGAATCCGTCCCTCGCATTCGTAAAAAGGCAGCAGCTCAGATGATGCTCTCCGCTTCCGCGATGTGAGATCAAAAGCATGCAGTTCCCAAGAGTGGTGGAATTCATTGCGAGGGTTGTTGTTAAAATGCACCACTATGCACGCTTTCTTTTTATCGCCAACGCGTCGAATTACTTTTCCAAGTGTGGGGATCGCTGTCACAAAAAACAATAGCATGCACGCTTTTGTATTACGAGGAATTAAAAAAATGTTGTCATTATTTAAAGTATTATCTTTTCTATTCGCTAAAAATATCGAGTGCAGGTCTTGAATTCTGGCCATTAAAAAATCATTTTTAGTCAATGTTTTGGAATTCAATGAATACTATATTCAGAGCTATGTAGAAAGAATTGTGAGAGGGTACAACACCAACCTTTTGTAGCTTATTTAGCAAATTGGATATACTTTAAGAGAGATTAGATTTTTTTACATGGAAATATTATTATTGCTACTCCGTGCAATGATATTCGGAGGAGGCAACCGACAGCTAACCCCCCAATGGAAGGCTAGGAAATGAAGGGTGGAGAGAAACCCGGCGTCGGCATTAGCCTGCTCTTAACGAGAGGAGACAAGGTGACCACGGCTTCACGTCCAATGCGACGGAGGAAGCACTGTATTTGAATTACCCTCCACAAGGGATTGGGCATATGAAAAATCTCTACCACCGCTGCGCTGGGATTTGAAACCGGACCATCTGGTTGGGAAGCCAGCTTTCTAGCCACCATACCAAACCAATCTCCACTATTTGATTTTTTGACTCATATTACATAATAGAACAAATACATAATAGAACCCAAAAAAAATAACAAAGACTATACTGCAGTCTCATACGCTTCTTCTTATGAAGAATATCACTGAAGTTAGAATTCATTATATTCTGAAACATTGGCAAACAATTCTTTAATCACCCAAACTGAATACCTACACTAGATGCGTTCAATGAATACATAGGTAAATCAATAAGTCAATAATAAAGATACTGAACTTTTTTGTCGTTAATGTGTAGAATTATTTTTTTAAGTGGCGATCGTTGTTAAAATTTACAAAAATGCAATTTTTTTATTGTCAATTACTTTTTCAATCGCGCAGTACTTCCTTGCCCCTTGGAACATTATGAACACCACTATTTAATTTTTTAAGTAAGTTATGCTTCTTTTGTGGAAAGAGTTAACAGTGGTAAACATAATCAGCCAATTAATTTAAAATAAGCTTGAGAGTATAAAAACATTTTATAATTTGTATGCTTTTACCTAAACTTAGTTTGAGTAACTTATCACTCTGGAGTTTTTTTCTTCATTTAAATATTTTAATGAGTATTCATGATATAATTATCCATAAAAGTCAAACAATATGCCGTATGAGGGTATAATATAATGCCTTGGCTAACATATTCGGCAAACTTAGCCTATTTTTTCCGAAATGAGGCAGAAGCACAATATGAAAATTGTAAACAATTATATAAATTTTTGAGACTGTTATGAGTGAAGAATTCTCCGAGTTATTGCTTGAAAAGCTTTTAGAGTGAAAGTAGAGTAACAATTGATTGGTACAATCGTTACAGTTAAATATTAAACGCGAACAAATATCACTTGACAACAATCATTCTTATTTCTGAGCTATTTATATCAATAATATATCTAAATATACTCATTTAGGTATATTACCTCTTCTTGCAGTGACCGATGAGAAATAGTGTTGGGTACTTGATTGTTCTGTAAAATCAGCATTTCAATCAGGTTACCTTCGTCGCTCGTCAAGTTTATCACAAGAAGCAAGCTCAATATAACACAGAAGACCATTCTGCTCGGAGAGAATTCGGCAAATCAATTCATTTTGAATTCTATCTTGATTTTCAAAAGAGAGAACGGAGAATTTTATTACGACGCGAAACGCGAAAAATCTCCATGCGTCACGAAGAGCGCCTCCGATTCGTCAGAATGGGGAAGCCAAGGAGGAAATTCTTTACATTCCCGAGATCTATTTTTTAGGAGTCTGTGCAGGGACGAAGGCGCAGGATTCAACGGAGCATGACTAGGAGGCAGGCACACCCCACGCTCAACTCTTCTAGAATTCGATTCATGCCGTGTGACACCCTGGTCGCTCGGAGCAGAAAAACCTTCCGAGTCCGCCGATTCGAAAAGGCTACAAGGACGGGTGGTGTCCCGGAGGCGAAGTCGGGCGTGGGCATAAACATGTAGCGAGCGGGAATAATAAAACCGGGACGAGTCTCCCGAAGCAAGATGGAAGAAAAAAAGGAAAACGAAAAGAACAAATAACAGTAATAATAATAATAGTCATAAACAGAACGCCGTAGTGTGCACATGAGTGTAGCGAGAGAAGTGAAGAAGTCGACCTGCTCTCCCCCGGGGCACTTGATGCACACACATCGCGAGGCTGACATTCCGTTCGTCATCTGGAAACATTTACAAACGACGCTCGACAAGCGCCCGGAAACATGTAGGTTAGGCATTATTATTTTTATTCACTTGTCGGAAAGTCCGCCACGTGTTGGACGAGTGAGCAGGTGAAATATTCGACAAAAGACGGAGGTGGAGCGAAAATACTTGTCAATTGAATGCGGGGGTAGCGATGATGGATACGAATCGAGAATCTATGAAAAAGAATCGATGGACATGTTTCGTTGCTAAGACAAATTAGCTCGTGTTGAATGCGAACGTTTACACGGAGGGCCGGCTTGTCTTCCGCAGCGTGCATTAATCAAATTTTTCGATCAATGGTGGAATAGAATGAAAAAAATTAACTTCAGTCGTTCTTTTACAGAAAGGGATATACGCAAGCCTATGTTTTTTATAATCTTTTTTTAATAAAAAAGAACTATTCTGAGAGTAATTAATCACTATGAAGGTATATGTGAATGCATGCCAAAAATAACTCGGCGACATTCTTGAAGCAGCAATAAATAAAACGTTCTGACATTAAAAAGGCCTTAGGGGATTTCGCCCTTGCTTTTTTAATAAAAAATAAACATTTTTATTAATGAACAAGGGCTACACGAGTATAAATATTACTCTGCCAAATTCAAAATCTTAATTTTATTAGAAAATATTTAAGTTCATTGTGCCGAGGCACATGCATCAAATGAAAACCTACTAATCCATTTTTCCGACCCATGCAATGCAGCTCCCCTGAAAGCAGTAAACATACGCATGCATTCAGCTACTGTTCTCATTCATCCTCTTTTTATAGTGTTCTTTTTCGTGTGTATTTTTTTATAAGGAGCTTGAATAGGTACTAATCTACGAAAAATATTTATTTTATTTTCATGATGTAATATTTGTGTAAATAAGAATGGATGGTTGAAAATTCATAACACATGATATGGGACAAGAGTTGCTCAGTTGTACGAAGCGGAGCAATTGAATTGGATCCTTGGCTCTCGATAAATAATCTGCCGAAGGCTCGACCGCCCAGCGCCAGATTACATCTGCGACCGCCGAGGAGTGTTCCTTCTCTGCTCGCGTCCCTCCCTCCATCAATCTCTGCCCGACTTTCCCTTCCCTGAGAATAAACTAAAATGGTAAACTTCCACACAATTTTATTTACGAAAGCACCGACCCGGTTTCGACACGTAGTGTCATTATCAAGGTACAAATTTGGCTTTCCAAGTTCTATATATACCGTCCAGCAAGAGAAGGGTGGAGTGGAAAGGATAGCAGGGGAGGGGGAAGACAGTTTGACTAAAAAGATGGGTGATAGGGAAGGTCTTTGAAGGAAGGGGGGGGGGGACTAGGGATTACGTAAAGGCAGTGAATCGGGGAGGTAGGAAGAGAAGTCATAGCAACCTGGAGAGGAGCGGGTGTTGGTGAAGGTCAGAAATTAAAGACACACCCTTCTCTTGCTGGACGGTATCTATAGAACTTTGAAGCCAAATTTGTACCTTGATAATGACACTACTTGTCGAAACTGGGTCGGTACTTTAGTCAATAAAATTGTGTGGAAGGTTACCATGTTAGTTTATTCTCATGGTTATAAAACATTGCCACCAGATATAGCTGGACACTGTGAATTATATTTCCCTTCCCTCTCTCTGACCCTAAAAAACCACTGCAGAATCAAGACAGTAAATAAAATGACACCCCAGCCCTTGTCCACATTTTGAAGTATGATAGCCTGATGAAAGCAATCGTAGAAGTAGAAGAAGTAATGAGGGCTCAGGGGAGCCCTCCGAGGGTACAACGCATCGAGGCCGGGACCCAGCAATCGTGCTGATTCGCCCGATCACCCGGGGAGGGGGAGGAGAGGAAGGGAAAAAGGAAAGAGGCGCCGCCGCGATAGGAGCCCGACGACGCCTCTGGGATAAGGAAAGGGTTGGAAGTGATGCGACGGGGAAAAACACCTTAACGCTATAGGAGCGAAAAGGGCCCACTAGCTAGCGTAACCAGGCGAATCCATTACTGTGCCAGCGATTTTAGAGCATTATCCAATGAGGAAGAATAATCCAACGATCAAATCACTAGATTATTAGAAGGACAGGTGGAAGCATATGCGGATCTAGGGTGGGGGGGCACGGGGGCACGTGCCCCCCCAGACCCTTAAAAAATATGCAAGACTTTTAATACGGTCCCATTATCATTGCGTTTTTTTTGTATTACGAGGTATCCTTGTGCCCCCCCCCCCCCAGAACAAAATCCTGGATACAGCCCTCCTTGTGCCCCTCCCAGAATGAAATCCAGGATCCGCCCCTTGGTGGAAGGGAAGAACGGCAAGGGAAGGCGCCGAATGAGTTACATAGACAAAGGGTTATAAAGGATGTAAAAGAGAAGAAATACGTGGAAATGAAAATGCTAGTGGATAAGAGAGAGGAATGGAGAGCTGGGTAAAACAAATCTTAGGATAGTTGATTAATGACGATGATCCCAGCCCTTCAAGTTTAGTACCCCAGACTTAAAAATGGCTCCATTTCATCTTATCATCATTACTTTTCACGCTGCTCTACACTAAATTCTCCTGTCAGCCACACCTTTGCATTTATTTTCTTTCGAGTTCTTCTTCACCCGTTCAAAGTATAATTATAGGTCTACCTTTTCCATTACTTCCATCCACTTGTCCTCGACGATTGTCTTCATGAGGACTACATACCTCATGTTTTGGTCTACTAATCCTTCCCGCCTTCTTTTTGAGGTTTTTACGTGACTTTTCTTTCCCAACACTCTTCTTAGGACTTCCTCATTACTTATTCGGTCGATCACTTTTGATCCTCATCATTCTTTTGCGGGATCACATTTCCCGCACCGTTGATTTTTCCGTAGCTGTAATTTTCCAGGCCTCACTGCTATTTTGGAGAATACTTCCAATTTCTGTTTTAATACATCTTCTTTCTGTCCGAGGGATAGTCCTAACGATAGCTGGCCGAACTAGCTGTGTGAATGCATGTCCTGACAATGTCATGTGGCGTATCAGTTCCGAACGTTGCCACATTACGATGGTTAGGCGCTGGGAGACCGGAAGAGGAAGCGGCAAGAGAAAGACGGAAAGTTCGTGAAGCACACTTCGCTCTATTTTTTCACATGGATTTGTTCAAGTAAGGAAGAATATCAGCGGAAGAAAAATTATTCATTAAATACACGTTGAACAAAGTAATATATTGACCCTGCATACCTCAACAGCTGTACTAACCGTCAATACTTTAGATGTCAGCACTAGAGGGCAGCAGAGATTTTAACCATCGTTGTGTGAAGCACGATAGTTCCAGCGATTGCTGGCACAATAGAAATCTGAACGGGGCATAACATCTATGTTTATTATTATCCGCTCTCAATAGATATTTCTTTTGGCATCATCCCATCTTCACCTGGCCTATTCTACTGAATTCTGATGATTGAATTTTTTTTATACGGCGCAATACCCGAAAAAGTATTATTCTAGCCTCAGAATCCTGAAATATGGGTTAAATTTTACAAAATTGAAATTTATTTAGCTACCTTAGTATACACTTCATTATTGTTTTGAAACATCTGTTATCAATGCTATGGGTAAGACTAGTCAATGTACACGTTATAAGGTAACCTATCGAATTTAGAAAAATTATAATTAAAGGGACTTAAAAGCAATTTATAATGATATACATATATACAAATAAATCCATAGGTAAGGAAAGAAAGGGATAGGAACATGTTACAGAAAAAGGACGAGGACAACGGTGCTGTGGTAGATGAAAAAAGCCAGAAATCAGAGGGTAAAAATGCGGCCTGACTGGGACTCGAACCTAGAACCTCCTAGTTGCCGGCCAGGCGCTCCACAGGACCGTTGTCCTTGTCCTTTTTCCATTATATGTTCCAATCCCTTTCTTTCCTTACCTATGGATTTATTGTTTGTTTGCGCTTAAGGCGCCGTGAGAATGAATGAAGTAATGATGTTCATATATATATATTCTCAAACTTTGTACGAAATTATGACCAGATTAACTCAAATAAACACAAATGCATGCGCTCACGATCAGCATCAAGGGTTTTAACGAGAAAAATAAGAATACTTACACGGAGATAAATGTACCTACATCGAAGGAGACATTTGTAATAAGAGGGAATGGCATCCATTCTGCCTGTCTAGGGTGTTGGACTGATGAGTATCGCACCTGTCATTCTTCTTGCTGGCGAAAAAGGAAGACAGGAGCGTGCAGATACATAAAAAAGTCGACGCATTCAGACGACGAACGCAACAACTTTTGCGAGCAGCGCAGCCCTGCATCCGCGAGATATTCACCCGCATTTGACTCCCACTTCACATCCAGCGGATATGACGTGGCGCACCTGCCCCGTTCGACAGGAACCACCTCACTCACCAGTAACGTAAAACACAAAAGTTTTTTTTCCGCGATGCTTCCTCTCTCTGCCTCATTTTTATACGGCGTCGCGAGGTACCTAAGCGCGAAGCATGGCTGGTGGACGTGATAATTCTTCATGTAAAACCTACTCTGCTGACAATATGATGTGATATTTAAAAAAAAAATATCTCTCCTGGAATTCAATAAAACCTCCCTTTTTTTACCAGAACTACTCCCACTCATTTCTCAAGCTTGATGAGAGCTTTTCGAGGATTTTTTTCAACTCAGATACATGTGAAAAAACGTAAGTGAGGAAACGCGTTCGTCCCACAAGAATTGCTACTGGAAGGACCAGACATGGGAGGAATTCTGGAATTGAGTAAGCTCTTTTTGCATTTAAAATTCAAGAAAAATGTCATATAGCGTATATATATAAGGTTTGAAGTAATGGTTTAGCTCCAAGCGTCGCATCTGTGACATTAAGACACGCGCGATCGCATGAGAGGCCTCCAAACTGAAAATATGATGAATATACAAGGTGTTGTTCATGGTGAAGTAGTTAGAACCCTGGAGGGAAACTTCCATGTACGTAACTGGATGCCAAAAAAGAGAAAGAGCAACATCTCTGTTCTCGAATGAAGAGTTTTTTTCATGTAAAAATGTGTATTTCTGTTGCTTATGAATAACTGAGATTCGCCAGCATTCTCTTGCAAGAGCACTTCACTGATATTTATATATATTAAGCGAGTTAAAGGCGAACGGAAACGTCCGCAGGTTACGCGTTAAAGGTTTTTCAATTTACTCTGTAACCGTATTGTGAAGTTTTAAGTCTTGAAACACCCATGTCATCATCAATAAATACAAGGACTTTGGGACACATTAGAAAAGGTTTTATAATTAAAACTTAGATGCAAAAAAATCATCCCATTTGCATTAACAGAATGCTGAGGTGAATGGCCTGGCAGTAAAATATAAAATTGAGAAATCAAATCTTTCTGAGGGAAAAATAAATATATAAAAAATAAAGGGGATTCCACCATCACCTATGCTTGGTAGAAATTAATTTCCTATTTATTTATCGCAATATATATTATCTATAAATTATTTTGTTATTATTAAGCCGAAATTAGCTCCTGAAAATTGAAAAAAGGTATTGCGAAGCTTTAAACTCTGGGAATTTTCACAGGTCGTCATCGCTCACAGCGTTTTTTTTCCTCTTTAAGTCATATACAACAACCCCGCACACTTAAACAAATCAGTTATTCTTTATTTGACCACCAAAATAATCGCTAGAAATAATTTATATGGCAAAACACCGTTTGCCGGGTCAGCTAGTATAGAAGAAAAGGGAGTAGACCTTAAGGTGAATTGAAGAGGGAAGTACAAGAGGGACGGGAAGGCTGCCGGAATGTTTCTTGAGAACTCCATGGAAACCTATCTCAATCGGTGGAATGCTTTTTTTACTTTTTATTTTAAAGAAAGAGACCCACATACAGATTACAGTAGCCGTTTCATAGTTTCCAGGTAACAATACATAAATTAGAGGACGAAGACGCAATATAACATGTAGAAAACAATAATTACATTTACGAAAACAAAAGGACAACAAGAATCTGCAGGTACAAACTATCACTTCGGTGACAGGATAGGGAAGGCTTATAAAGGATTTCAATGGAAGTGAAAATGGGTCAATGTGTGGAGGGAGTGAATTCAACACGGAAGAAAAACGAACGTTTAGTAAGTGAAAGTCTAGGAATGGGCATGCGGATTTAATGACAATAGTTATTAATATTACCGCTTCATCAGATTTTTTTTCCCGTTTCAAACTGAATTCATAGCTGCGGTCGTCACACCTTCTTGATCGCAAAGAAGTCTGTCATGATCTCACCCTTTTAGCGTGTGTTACTTCGCGTGGGTGCGTTGAGTTGGTCTTAATGGCGAGATTAATGTCGCCTCCTCGCCGGAATGGGTCCACGAAGGGTGGGCAAGAATGTGCGACGTGGCGACGCGGGGGCGGGAGTTGGGGGTTGGCGTGCATGTGAGAGGCGCGGTGGTTGAATGAAGATGGATCGGGTGCGGGAGGAGGTGGCGCTGCCACTGCCGCTCCCGCGCTGGGCGCCGGCCGAGGAGACCGAAGACGAATGGAGGGGGAGGTCAAGGGGATATAGTCCCTTGGCGATGGGGTGGCTCGCGGGTGGAAGCATGAAGCTTCGGACTACGCTTATATATTGCTGTGTGGTATATTCTGATCTGATACTACAAATGAACTAAATCTGAAAATGCAGAGGATTCAGAATTACTGTATAAGGTATGTTTTTCAAAATTCACTATCTCTTGATTAACTTCGTGGTATCCCATCATAATTTTTCCTGGATATCAAACAATTACTTATACCACTTCTTTTTTTACAGAGCGTGACCCGAGTTTCAATGAATTATCATCATCTTCAGGCGCAAATTATGATTTGTTTATCTTATTATTGTTACCTAGTTACTCGATGAATTTTAAAACGGACGCCAGAATAGGGGAAAAGGATGGGCAACGAACCACCCGCTTCTTTACCCGTCCTTCCCCTCTATTCTGGCGTTATCACTTGCACCCCTTGGCTTCCAAACCACTCACATATCCTCAATCGCTCAGTCATTTGAAGCCTAGCGATCAGCCTCCGAGTCTCTAGCGGCTCCCAGCCTAATTCTTTTAACATCTAAATCCATCGTTTCTTTGGACCTGGTAGTTTAGTGGGTTCCTTGAAATACAGTAGGAAATATAAGGCGTTCTCCGTGTAGCTCTGAAAGATATCAATTCTCAATTGCTCAAGCAATCTAAGCTTAGCGCGCAGCCTCCGAGTCTCCAGTGGCTCCCGGCTTGATTCGTTTAACAGCTGTGTAACGCTTTCTGTACGCTCGTGCCGGTTTTTGACGATTCAAGAAGCTTCCTTCTGGTTTTCAGGGATTAAATCTTTCTGCGCTGAATCCGATGTGCTCACTGCATATATAAGGAGTATTCAGAAATAACACATCTCTTTCACTTTTTCACCCGAAAATCTTCACACAACACGCTCGACGAATCTTAGTTTCTTCAAGGCACTGCCACAATTATCTCTTATATGTGTTCATTCGAAGTTATTTTAACTCTCAAATAAATTACTTCATCCGTCTAGTAGCTAACTCAAAATATCTCATAGCTGCGTGGAAGGTCCGTCCATAAAAAAGTCACGAATTCGAGGAGATTGCTAATGAAAAATTCCGAGAAGTCGCAATAAGTTTGCTTGATTTATCTTAAAACAATTCGGTTTTTTATCAAATCTTTAAGGGACAAGTGGGAGGCAAGATTGAAAAAGGAATGAAGACCTGCGATAAAATACAGGCAATAAACAATGCAAATGAGAAGAAAAGCCCAAGGGTGGAAATATTAGTTCATAAGAGGGTTGAGTGTTGGAATAAGTCAAACGTATCTTAAAATATAAAAACTGCGATAATGATGCAGGCATTTGAGTTTTACTGCGATTAAATTATATTTAAACAAAAAGGAACATAATCGAGCTAAATGACATTCTTCTCTCAATTTTTATGGCCGACCTGAAATACTATCAGCAGAATACTCAAAATATTCTGAAAAAAAAATACGCGGTGTACTTTCTGCAGAAGAGATCAAGGGACCAAGTTATTTGAAATCCGTATTTCAGGCTCGTGGTTGGTTTAATTGAGTACTAGAAAAACATAATGCAAACGCGCTTTTCCGTAAAAGGCTGTGTGAAGAGCAACGACACTTCATTAAATATGAGATGGAAATCTTCACGATGAGAGCACTAAAAAAAAGAAATAAGTAGTTTAAAAGTAAAAAAAAGCTGTTGATATGAGCTTGTAAACTCTTCCTTTTGCTTTTCTACTGCAGCATTCGCATTAAGTGGTACTGTGATGATAATTTTACCCTTCCAACGTCGTTATTTGGAGCAAAATTCAAAATTAAGATGCATGATCACGCAAAATTCGTAATGATGTAGTAATGGGCTTGAAAATTCGGAGCACGCTTCCGTATGATGGAGAGAAAAGTCATATTCGCCTTAATTGCGTCATATTTGCAGTCAGACTGAGAGTCACGTTGGTAAAAGTGCACCAGTGGTTTACTACGCAATAACTTACTTCACAAGTGCAGTTAATTCATATTTTAGTCAAATTTAGAGATTTTTCGGGTTAAAATTGGTCATCATAAAGAACCTCGAAGACGTCTTACGATCAAAAGTTAAGAGCTTACACAGCCAGAATGCTGAGCAGGGGAGTACATTATGAGCTGAAAGCGCTGCGGGAAGAAAATTTACCTCACAATAATCTCTATTTAGACTTTCAAGAGTTCTCTATCTATTCATAAAGTTGGCCTTTTTTCCCCATGTTGTACGCTTGAAGCATGAATATTAGTTGAAATTTCGAGATTCAGATGGTGGAGCTTTCTCTACTAAAATTCTAAACTCGGAATTCCTGAAAAAATAAACTATCGAATTGATATAGACTCAGACTTCAAATCACTGAAACCTTTTTTATATCGTCCCCCGGGTGTGACCTGGTGAGGCAGAGTCAAAAATGTGTTCGTGATTCGAAATTGCGAACTTTTCCGACGTTCTCGAATACAAATCGTGCATTCTCGAAAGCAATCGATATTCACGTCTTTAACGCTCGAGTACCCCTCCGCTTCAAATCGTGCAGTCATTCAGCACACGCAACAAACAGCGACGAGAAACGTCACGGATATTTGCATCTCATTCACTGTCGGCGCGCTGTGACTCACAGCTCACGTCCACACCTTCGAAACCAATGCACGATGCACGGCCCTGCCGCCCGGGAAAAACCGCGACGGCGTGCTTGGCATTCGGGCCTCAGACCACATCTGCGCCCGCGATGAATCTCATTTCCATCACTTTTATCCGCGAAGCAGCTGCATTTGCATGCGTATTTGCTCTCGAATCCAACTGCGCCGCCACTATATATACTATTATGCAAGCGGAACGTGTAATAGATCCTCCTACGACCTTGAGATCTTACGCGAGACATTGATGCACACCCGTATCTGTTACCGTATTGCATACACAAGAGGAGTAAAATGGGGATAGAAACAGCAGTTTGAAGGAGATTGATTAACACTTTAAATGAGGGAAATGTTTCCCATTGTTTTTTTATGTCGTTATTCTTTCACACTGAAGGAATATTTGAGTTTTGAGGTACGAATTTTCCCCCATTTCCTTTGTACATCATCATTAGTCAACAATCCTAAGATTGGTTTGACGCAGCTCTCCATTTCTCTCTCCTATCCGCTAATCTCTTCATAGCTACATATTTATTCTCTTTTACATCCTTTATAACCTGTCCTATATAACTCATTCGGGGCCGTCCCTTGCCCTTTTTCCCTTCCACTTGTCCTTCAACGATTGTCTTCATCAGACCATCGTGCCTCAAAATGTGGCCAACTAAGCTCTGCTTGATGTTTTTAGGAGGCTTCTCTTTTCTCCTACTCTCCTTAGCACTTCCTGGTTACTCACACGGTCAATCCATTTTATCTTCATCATTCTTCGGTAGTCCTTTGTACAGCAGAACAAAATGAATTTCGCACTCACAACTATCTCCCCGTGAGAGAAAAATAGGTTATTGAATTTGATGGTGACAAAAGTCAATGCAAACGGGGGACTGAAGCTAAAATTTCAGCTATATTTGCCATTCTACAACAACAAGCTTTTTAAAATTAATTTTCCGTTCACGCCTTCCAAGAGGAAGAGAAAGACAGACGTAAACACGAATGAAATTATGAATATGAGCAAAAACGATTTAAATGAGCACTACAATTAAAAATGAAAGAGATTTTAAGGATGGAAAAAAAAACTGAAGACGAATGAGCATTATTATTTAAAAAAATGCAAAGCTAATACGGAATTTTTAAAAGTAACAAATATAGTTTCTCTTGGCAGCAACGAAGATATGCTTCGTGGGACTGATACGTTATTATATCGAGAGAAGGATTGATGCTGATTATTTTTGATAGGAAATGTCTCCATTTCTCTGGAAACAGAAATTCCCTGGTTTTACTCGCGGCTCCTCGTGTCGCTTCAAATGACAGGGCGAGATTTTCCCCTCCCAAACCATCCGAATCAATTTTTGTCCTGAGGGATTTGTCATATCAAACACAGTGATGCTTCAAATGTCTTTATTGTTCCCACAATCCTTCAGGGGATAAAGGGTAAAAGACCACGTATCTTCTCGACTCAGCCTATAGTGCGAAACAACTTGAAGTCGAAAGTCTTTCCATTACGCTGATTGGCCAATACTAAAGGTTGTAGCTCCTGATGCATAGTAGCCTTATTGACAGAGTTTGTTTTCTTGCATGATGACAATTGGGCAAATAAATAAAATATAGTACATACATTACATGAAAAAAAACATTCAACACTAATATTTTGCAGCTTGTTTCTGTTTCATTCTGAGCATTACCTGAGTTTGGAAAACAATACTTCGGCTCACACCCGCACTGGCACTGAACAATATACCATGTTACACTTCTTCGTGACCACACGTCGTGACGGGAAAATCAATGCAAATAAAATAAGAACGGCCAACAAGCCTTGTTGACGATGCAAAAATAAACAAAAAGGGATTAATGCAATGAAAACAGCGGCGTTCAGTTGTTTGGCTCCCTATTTTTCGTCCTGAATACTTATCAACTGTGTCAGTAATTTTATTTGTAAAGTAAAAGTGAACATTAGAACCGGTAGTCGAGAAAAAAGGCTAAAGAATGGCTATGAGCATATTATGGGAAATGGAGAGATGACAAAAGGAGAAAGCAATCAATTGATCAGTGTAAATTTGGAGAAAACAAGAGAACAAAAAAAATAGATAAAGAAGGAAGAAGGATGGGTGAAAGATTAAAAAAGCGAAAGAAGAAGTGATAGGGGAAAACAGAACGATGCAGAAATGAAACGGAGCCCAACAGAATCCCACAATGGCCGACAGAGAACACACTTTTTAATAGAAAGGAGTAAATGATACAGAGAGCAGTGGACAAATTGATATTTGAAGAAATAAGACGCAGCGGAAATGGGATTAGGAAACGGATATGGAGAAGGGGTACAAAGGGAAGATGAAATGGCCAATAATCTTCATGGAACAACGGTTGAAAGGCGGTTACGGTCACGAAAAACTGTTACCTAGTCCTAAAATAAACGAAAATATTACTGAGTTTTAAGTCTAAATTGTAGCTAGCTAGAGGCTTGAATTCGGGAGAATTTCCCATGTTGTGTGGGATGTAGAGAGGCCCACTCAGGGATCCATGCACGTAGCCAAAAGTTGGTCACACGGAGAACTTATGTTGGTATGCAGATTGGATACATTGCTGAATTGTTTTCAATTCCCACGGATTGATAAACCATAAATTAAATTGCAAATATCGTAAGATAGTGCTGAGGTTTTAAGTCATCATCGTTTGTTTTGCCACAAGCTTCGTCTCTATTAACGATTGTTTCTGAAGTCCGCATAATCTTTCGAAATATTACATTAGGTCTCAGGTTTACATCTTTCATTAGGTCTCAGACTGCAGTACTTGATATTATTCTGTTTTGAGCAAATTTCAAATCTGAGACGCTGACATCAGTCCACGACTTTCAGTATTTTCAAGGGTGGGAGGGGGTTGGTGCCCCCCTGTGCTGTTTGTCTCCCATGAGGACGTGTCGTGGGCATTCCATGAAGAGGGAAAATTTTTTTTTTCGGGAGAGGGCTGAAGCACCCGAACACACCCTACTTATCTGACGGCGTAGACTCAGGGAGTCAGGAAAAGGTTGCAGTTCAGGATCCCCGCGAGTCTAGGGGTATAAACCTAATCTCGGGTATAAAAAAATATGCCATCAAAAATCATGTAACTCAACTAGGGATATAAATCGAGATGAAAGTGAATAAGGGAACGTTCGTGATATAAACCGTAGATTTGGAGTAGGGCTTTTCTTCTCACATGTGACTACAAGAGCTATTATTACCCAGGGCACAAAGGAGCAATTACAATTTACGTGCCGCAGTCGAGGTAGAGGAGGAAAAAAACCGTTTCCTTCGAGGGGAGCTAAAATAAAAAAAGAGGCGAGGTCTGCGCATTCTCTTTCTTATCCACGGGACTGCAAACACTTCCTCTTCTCATCACATCTTCATCTTCTTTGATACTTCGGATCGTGAGCTCCACAGTGCTTCAAGTGAATGACGTTTGATGCAAATCTCTCACGACAACGTACTGTGCGATTAAATAAATCACAAAGTGATTCGAATCTCGAGCAGGGACGCAAATATGACAATACATGCTTAATGCCAGTCCTTTCTCAGCTCCCCCTCTCTCCGTTCGGACCACTTTCTCAGACTTTTTTTTCTTCGCCGCTGAAGGACTTTGATCGGTGGCGCCATTGTTCCTTTGTAATTGACCCAGAAAATGAATGGAAGAGAATGTTTTTTATTCAAACGCTTTTCCTTCACCCATTTATGTTGTGCGAATAATCAAGGTCGGAATTAATGACGCCAAGTTTATGGTCTCTATAGCAATTAAAATATTTAATTATGAATATTTCCCTCATTGTAACCAAAGCCCTTTATCAGCAAAAGGCGATCGAGGACAGTACTTTTTATACCATGTTTCTACTCTCTACAGTGATATTACGAAACTGAAATAGCAGAGGAATGATTGAAATAAAAATGAATTCGATAGAAGTTTACAGGGGCACTATTTTTAGCTAATCTTTGCCATTTTTGAAATAGAAAATGATGAAAAATCCTTCATTAACTGTAAATAAAACTTCACTTCCTAACCAACGCTACATCTCTTGAAATGGTAGTTATTATTTAACATGGCCCATTTTGATTAAGTAGATCACCATCAGATGCTATTTAAAAAAATATTTATGTTAATGAGCACTGTTATTATATTAATGAATATGGTGATAAATAATGAGATGCTTTCCGACCATTTTAGCTGCATCGCCAATATGTTCATGTCTGTTAGTTGTACACAAACAATCGCCTAAATTATAAATATATCGCACTAGCAGCATGGAAATAATTATTTTTAAAGCTCCATCATCGAAATGTATAAAGCATATGGGGGAGAAAAATGGATTAGACTAGCAACAAAGGTCGCATGAATATTTTTTTAAATCGCCTACCCACAACACCACCACTGAAGGAGTTTTTAAAATTTCATTTTATCACATAAAAAAACTTGAGTTTTACGGAACTCTGATTCTACCACTTCCTTTGGAAAACACCAAAAAATCGATTTCGCACGTATAGCTGTCTCCCCTTATGAGAAAAAATGAGGTTATTTTATTTGATAGCGTCAAATAAAAAACACTAGCTGCCTCAATACGTTGTGGCGGGAGGTGTTAGGACACCAGCCGTTAGCATTAACGAGATTACTGCTAATAAAAAGTTATTACCATTGCCATTATCACTACAACTGTTGCCACTAAAATGTTTAGGTGTGGCCTATGAGAGATTTCACATTGAGAAGATCGTCCTAGCACTTCTTAAAGTTCTTTATAGAAGAACGCATTCCTATATCGATCCTTTCATGGCTAAATATCTTTCGTTTCTCATTTAAGTCCGAAATCAAAATATACAGCAGCTATAGGATGATCTTCTCCGTATCATTTTGAAATTTTTGAATTTAACGTAGAGAAAAAAATCGTTTCTCTCAAGGGGAGCTAAAAAAAAAAGATGTGCGGTTTGCGCATTCTTAACTTATCTTCGGGACGATTACACTTCCCCTCGGAAGTGTTGAATTTGTAGGCAATAGGTAGCTAATAAAACTTGATTCAAGCCAATCAATTCCAATTAATATTTGAAAATGAATTAATTTTAATGAGCACAGCTATCTCATGTTTTGAACTTTTTTTTTTTTTAAACATGAGCTATTTAATCCCAGCATGTAGTCTTCTAGCCTCTGTCGTCTCCAAGCCTAATTTATGTAAATCTGTGAAACGCTCTCTCGGCATTTGTTGCATTACTTGATGCATCACGTCGCTTTCCAATGTACTTCGATGAGTTCATGGATAAACGCTTTGCATGCTAAGGGCGTAATGTTTCGTCCCGTGAAATCCTTCGATTTTTGCAACGGGCGTAATATTGTGCCATCCGTCTTTTGAAAAGCGATAGTTTGCCACGCTTAAACAAAATGGTACAAATCTCAAAACAAACAAAAAAAATCATTGTTCAAAATAATGTAAAATATCTGTTCCTCGAATCTCATGATGGCTGATGAGAAATAACAAAAAAGTACTAAAAATGACCAGCAATAGCGTATAGATCTCCAGTACCAACTTCATCTTGAAAAGTGTTAAGTCGCCGCTACAGAAAGAATCGGCCCATAGCGTGCAAATTAAATCCTTAATTTTTCTTCCTTAATAATTTTTCTCCCTGCCTTAATAACCTTTCCATAAAAATTTGGTATCGTGAAGCTTCTTTTGGGCTGAGTCACCAGGATTTCTTTTTCTTTGTTTTGTTTGATCTCAGAATACATAGTAAACCGATCGCTTACGTCAATCATTCCAGGTCTTCTATACATACATAAAAGAAACTAGAGACTCCAGACCTTCTGGAGCACAGCGGGAGAGAGCAAGCTTATAGCTTCGATTGGATGAGCGTTAGAGCTATATTAACAGGAGCAGGTGGTAAGCGGGATTCTCATGAGAAACTCGTACCCGGCGGAGGCTGCCGCGCTCAAAGGCTGCTTCATCACGGAAGCGCAGGACCTCAACGTTCGAAGTCTTCCACAAGAGGAAAGCGCATTTTACTACTTATCAGGACTACTATACTACTACCAGGACTCGTTGATGTAAGCGATCGGTTTACAAGTTTATCTGAGATTATTTATCTGGAGTAGTTTTGGACAGTAATCTACGCTGGGATAAGCACTTACTTACTGCAAACAAATGCTTTAGAAGTGCCTTGTCCAAATTTTACTACCTACGAAACAAATGTCCACTTCCGGTTTAAAAAAACATTTATCATGCTGATCTCTGCATTTCTTCCGGGTTTCCTTCCGCGTCAAATTGTTCGTAGACAACAGTTTCGCTGGCTATCCTGCCAGCATCTTCAGGTCGAAGGTGTCGGCTGTCGGTTTCCTCCTCGCTTATATACCGTAGGCTGGATGGGAGATGCAATCTGACGCGGAAGGAAACCCGGAAGAAATGCAGAGATCAAACCATCGCCGCGGAAACCTACGTTCTAACATTTATCATGCTCTTGTTCATTCCAAAATTTCTTATAGCATAATCTGCTGGGACAGTGTATACATGAGTGCATTTAAGTGTGCACTCGTTTTGCAAAAAAAATAATTAGGGTAATATTGTCTAAAAATTACTATGAGCACTCATTTCCGTTGTTTGTGGCCCTAAATTTGTTGCCACTAAGGCATTTGTATTTATTCAAAGTGCTTAAATTGTTTTTTGCCAGACGTGGAAATATGCCGAGTGGATGTGACAAATATAAATATAATAAGGAGTGAGTCATTTACGGTAGCAAACAGACTTAAGTTAACATTATTCAAACGCTGTTTTCTTTACATGGGGCCAAAGTTATTTCATTTACTGCCCGCCAGAATTGAAAAAAATAAATCCTCAAATATAATGTTAAGACTTGCTAAAGACTGGCTTTTCTCGCAAGAAATAGTTGAAAATTTATTTTGATGTTATTTATCTAAAACACTCATATATCATTTACAGCATTATTATGTTTTTATTGGCATACATTTTGTTACTTGGTGGTGGCTCATTTCTGGCCCTATGACCTTGGAGACCACCTAAAGCTCCTTATCTTGTTTTTTTTTGTATTCAGATATAAAAATAAAATGTAGGAGTAATAAATTATTATTAATTATTATTAACTTAGCTGTAAATACGAGGCTGAAGTACCACTCGCATCGCCGTGGTGCAGAATGAAGATTCACGTCGGAGGTAACGAGCAATTTTTCCATGCTACATTGCCCGCAAATGATCCCAATGGAGGATGTTTTTAGATTTTTATATGCCTATTACGACTGTCTGAGCTAAAAAAGATATGTTGAGGGTGATGATTACTATCATTTTGACCCTTTATTGCATGTATGAAAGAAGAAAGTGCACATAAAATTTAAACAAATAATATTTTAAACTATAATATTAGAAGGTGATGGTAAAAATTATTAGCCCTTTGAAGCAAAACAAAAGTTTTTCCGATTCTTAAAGTAATTGCTAGCTCATTGTACAAGATATGGAAACTTTTTAATACTTTTTGCCAGTTTTAAAGGTAACACAAGCTTCATCATAACTTTCAAATGGCTAGAGTTAGCAGGAAATATCATTTTAAATGTCTACATTCATTATTCGCAAAAGCAGAAATAGTTTAAGTTTTCGAATTTACTTTGTGACACCACGGCATAGGGAAATAATATTCATTTCATAAGTTTCATAATGAATATATGTTAACATTGACTTTTGGTACTTACTGTTTTATCACTGCATGATAACCGAATGCAGAATAAATAAATAAATGTAAAACTAAAAAGTGAAATTTATTTCCCTGGTATAAATAATTTTGATTGGCCAGGAAAAATCTTGCAACAAATACTCGCCTCTTTAATAAAAAAGGCTATCCTCTCAGCTCGTTTACCAAGTTACGAGGTCCTTAAATCATAAGAAACCATTTCACAAGTTAAATTGAAATAAAAATAATTTTCGCCCGATGTTTCTTAAAAAAAAAGCCCTTCTGGAGGCTGGAATTAAATTGGCCTTCCGCGACTCGGCGTCGTCAACAGAATTAAGGGGAAGACAAGACACACACCGAAATTGAGTTAAAAACTTGGCTTCGGGGGAAGCAATGGAATTGGAGATAAAGCGAAGAGGACCAAGGGCAAACAAACGCCTGGCGCGCGGCGGCCTCCCGTCTCCGATTCGCCATCCGTGACGAAGTTCGGTACTTGAGTCTCCTCCAACCCCCAACCCTCTCAAGAGAACGACGACATTGTTGAAGGGAGTTCAGCCACCCGCCGCGCCGTCGCACTTCACATCGCGGACTCCAGGCTCCGACCCGGCCGATAAGGAAAGAAGGGACTCAGAAGTTGGTTAAGGAGTCCGGCTGAAGGCTCTCTGAGGTGGATAGTTCAAGTTGACAAATGCTCTGCCAACTTGGAGGAGCACTGCGAATCATATGCATCAATTTAAAGTATTGATTAATAGGTACTTTTAAGATTTCCGTTCCTCTATTTTTAAATAATGTATCATAAAATGCTGTCCTGTAAGTATAATTACTATACCTTGCTCATAAGCATAACAGAGTCACATCCACTTCGGATGAAAATAAAAACATAAATGATAGATAAGTAAGAATCATTTACTGGGACAACAGTGTTACATGGAAAGAAAAATGTCGTTTAAAGGGTGGTGAGATATATTTCCAATAAAATGTAACGGTTCTTTGGTAAAGGCGTATGACAAAAGCCTGCGCGTCAATTAAAGTTCACTAGTCTTCCATCACGATGAAGGTGTGGCATGAGATATTTAGTTCAAGACAGGGAATCCTATTATTAACGGCCACTTTCAAGAAAACGTGTTCCTTTCATCATGTGCTGTGTCTCGCATAGGTATTTATAACTGCACCATAGAAGAATGGAGAGGTAAGGGCTAGCTATTCACAATAAAATACTAAGGAAGGCTGCGCGTTTCGTCAAATACTGCTACGGGAGTACAGGCAGTGTTACCCAGATGTTAAGCGAATTAGGCTGGGAGACGCTGGAGACTCGGAAGCTGCGCGCTAGGCTTAGATTGCTTGAACAATTTAGAATGGATATCTTTAAGAGCGACACAGAGAACATAATATTAGAGCCACACTATATTTCCAGGTCCGATAGAAGCGATAAATTAAGAGAGATGTTTAGCCGAACGGATAGATAAGGGAATTCGTTTTTCTCCCGAACCATAAAGGACTTTAATAAACACTAGTCCTAACTTCGTTAGAGCACTTCATTTTTTTTTGCTGTAAACGGCTGGTGTCCTAACACCCCCTGCCACACTCCTTTTAGGTGGCTTGCGGGGTATTATGCAGATTTAGATGACATATAAATGGCATTGAAACATAATTGCAATAAGAAATATAATGGTTTTCATTATTGGTTGAGCATGTCGAGGATATTTGAACAGCACTAACTCCAAAGAACCCCAATTTACTGTGTTATAAGGATGACCTGGGAACAGGAATAGAAAAGCAATGTCTATTTGAGAACTTTAAGAAGAAAAAGGGAACCTTATTGCCACATCGTGAGCCATGATTGTCCCGATAATAATAAAGATGGAATAAATAGCCAAAGAAGCAGCAAATAAAAACCTTGGTGAACCACAACGCATTTTTATTTATTACCGACGCAGTCATGAATACTTCAATGCATTGTTTCCGCATCATATAAATGCGCTAGGCATATCACAATAAGAGATAAAAATGCTATGAGTATTGCATGAATCGCCGAAAATTTATATGACTTGTGGTCCTTTCTTTTACTTATAAGAAGTATACTGACCGGATTACCACCAGATTAGTCCAGCATCAAAGCATATTCGACTTAGCAAATAGCTTTACCAAACATTAACGTAGTTTTACCTCTCATCGGTTCATTTCCGCCAGTTTTCATCAGCAATTAACACCAAAAGGAGTAACTAACAATTCATATGAATTATATACTTAAATAAAATTACAAGACGTGGGTCGAATACTCGAAACATAATCCAGCCATCCAGAGGGCAGCTAACCAATTTTCAGAGAAATGCATGTAAGCTTGATGTTCTCGGATAAAAGTTGATTTGTTGTAGATATCAAGTCAGTACACACGCAACTTAGAAGCTTTCTACGGTTTTTTTATGATTGGGACGTCAGTAAAAACACGACCCCCCATGTTGTGTACGAGCAATTCCGCGCTCATGAGGCCACCAAAGTCCTCTCCACTGCGTCATGGCGAAAGGGAACGAGAACGACGCGATTGTCTCTGGTGCGCAAGTGGGCGCTCGTAAACATCTTCCGGCGAAAACAAAAACATAGCGGTGGCCGTCGCGTGGGCGCGGTTTGCTCTGGGGGAACGAGAGGGAAGATATAGGCAGTTTGAGCAAGGGGTGGGTTTTCATGAGCCTCCTCGCTCGCAAAACCCCCTCCACCCCTTCAAACTCTTCTGCCCCCTTCATCCCTCTCTCTCTCTCTCCTCCCTCCGGCCATCTCCGCTGCTCCGGGTGGCGGCTGTGACTGCGTGGGGGCCGAGGAACGTGACGGTCCAGCCTCCGAGCCACTTTTGCTCATTCTCAGGGCCTCCCGTGGCACCCTGTCGCCCCGGAACAACAAAGCGAGGAAGAGTGAAAAGGGCGGCGAAGCAGCATATTCATCGCTCTCTCCTTCAAGGATATAAACCCCTTCTCCCCCCCTCACCCTACGCAGCCAAAGGAGTGTATTTTGGCCTTCATTTTTCTCGCAAACTCCAATGATTCAGAAAACAAAAAGAAATATTTGTTCTCACACCGATAATTCACGATGAAAAAAGAAGTGGACTGGTATGGTATGATATTTGGAGGAGGCGACCGACAGCTTAGGTCATTTGCGCCATGAGGGAAGGGTAGGTAAGGAAGGGTGGAGAGAAACCCGGCGTCGGCATTAGCCTGTTCTAAACGAATGGCGCCAAGGGGACCACGGCTTAACGTCCCATTCCACGGACGGAGTGTTGCGTTTGAAATGTCCTCCACCCAACATTCAAGTAGGGAACGGGCAATCTCTGAAAAATCTCTGCCTCCGCCGGGATTTGAACCCGAGCCCACAGGGTGGGAAGCCAACACTCTACCCACCACACCAACCTGATCCCCAAGAAGTAAACATTCAGGATGATAACCCACAGGTGCTTCAGTTAGTTGCATACCTGACCGGCAATGGAGGGATCCGAGTTCGAACCCTGATGGAGACAATGGATTTTTTCATGTAGAATTCCACCTTGGTTTAAGATTTGAAATTGAGAGCGAGATTGAGTAGCAAAGTACTTGTTTCATGCAGCTTTTGGCATGCTTATTCTCATTCAATATCACATGTATGGACTGAAAACACATTTAAATAAATCGGATTGGTGTTGTGGCTAGATTGTTGGCTTGAATGTGTTGGCAAAGGCCTGGCTTGGTTTTCAGAGACTGCCCGATCCGTGCTTGAATGCCTCGTGGAGTTGACTTCTAGGGTAGTACTCCGTCCGTCGGATGGGACGTTACTCCGTGATCCCCTTGATGCCTTTAATTAAGAGCAATCCAATGTTGGCGACGGGTTCCTCCTAACTCTTCTCTCCGTTACCCTTCTCTCATGGCGGAAACGATCGAAGCCGTCGGTCGTCTCCTCCGAATACCTATCCATACATAACAAATTTGAATTCCATCGAATAAATGTGCTCGCTTTCTTACATTTGGATATTACAACTCAAGGTCAACACCAACAAATACACTAAATCTACATCACTGAAGAGACTGACGACAATTTTTGGCGTGTAATTAGCCTGCCAACGTGATGAAGCCTCTGATGGTATTCGCACTTAAAGATAATCGCACTCGTAAATTCCAATTTTTTTAGAATGTTGTCAGTCCTCTCATATTTAAGGTATAAATTTACCTTTTTACGGTGTAGAAGTAACGCTAAAATATTCAATCGAACTCGAAGAGCATTATGATAAAAATTTCCATTGCCCCCGGTCTAATATTCTCCCGGTCTAATTCAACCTTTATTCTGCTCTCAATTACACACTCACTGTTAGAAATAAATGTAAATCTTGCTAAAATAAACTATTTTAAAATCTATAAAAACAACCCCTACTCATCAATGCTGTGCATCTGCATATTCGGTGTTTTTTGCTATAAAGCAATCGAACTGGTACTCCATGTTGTAGGGTCCAAAAAGCTATAAATTCTCCAACAATAACACACTACTAGGTGTCCAGCTAGCAAAAAGGGTCACAGGCACTTTCTGTACGTTTCTCGGTTAACTCATGTTAATCGAATCATATTTAAAAACTGCACTAAAACTTAAATAACCTATCTGTAATTCATTTAGCAAAAATACTCTCCGTAAAGATCTTAGATCGTAGATCATCATCACTGGTCAACCATCCGAAGATTATTTTGACGCAGCTCACCACTCAAATCTCCAGTCACCTAATCTATCCACTCCAACGAATTTCTTCTATTCTACATCCTTCCTTGCCTAGGCCTAAAAAATGCAACGGATCTGAAGGCAAAAATGACTGAATGAATGAAGAAGGTGCCTTGTTTATATAAAAATACAGGCTAATGTTTAGCTCATTCTCTCTTAATGAATGCTTTCGTGGTTAATAAAAATCTAACATTGCGGTATCAGCACACAATATTATGGTGCAAACATTTGCAATGGTTTAAAACATATTTGGAATTAAGTGATTGGCTTTCTGTAGTTAAAGGATTATTCACTTCCTTTACTTCGCCCATGCATTCCAATATCTAAATTGCATCAAATCTAAAATCATTTCAGCAGCTTTATTCAGTCCTCCTTCCCACGTATTTAGACTGACGACTGTTCCATTACAATATTGTCTTGCTGCGAAAACACGCGTAGATGGCAAAGGGATCCGGGTTCCTGAACCCCTCTCCCCCAGAAGAAAAAAAAGAAAGCAACAACTTGCGGGTAAATGTTAAATGTCATTGAAGTTAGAACTCCCCGTTTCGAAGGAAAATAGTAGAAAAAACACCTCCAAAAACAATAGAAGAAACATCAAACTCTGCAAGCAGCCGAAGGATCGGCGATCTTGTTAATGAGTTTTTCCTCTCCCTAAGGCTTGGAAATGGGACAACTGGGGTTCGAATGATGATTATTGCTTAGGTGCACACAGGCTTCTGGGAATAATAGTTTATTGGTAATACCAATCCTAATTTATTTTTTGAGGGATAAGGTTCAGTATGGAAATTACTCCAATCAAGCGTAAATATCGATTTAGATTCTATCACCAATAAAAAAATAAGATTAATTATTTCAACCGTTCTTTGACGGAAGGTGAATTTTTAAATTGGAAAAATCTATTACCCTTAGATACTAAATGCTTTTAATTGAAGATGAATAAAACAATCTTAACTGTAGCTGTATTGATCAAAAATGCATTAAGCCCCATTCCTTTTCGCATAAGTCTCTTAATTCCTGATAACTGAGCCACCACGCGCAAGATTGAACAATAATGGACAAAAGGAATCCCTAAACTTACGCGCAAATACAATGATTCACTGAAGTAATGACCCCCCCCCCCCCGCCCCCACTCCGAAAGCTAGACAAATCCCAGATTCAGATTACGACAGAAAAAAACATCAAACCTTAGAATCTGCCGAGTGAACGGCAGCCCTGTTAAGGTGTAAGTTTGTCATTTAAATAACTATCTCCCCGTTCGGCTCCAACTCCTCTCGTATTTTTTTCCACGCCATGGCAGCTGTGCTTTCAAGAAAGTAAATGAGTGTACAACGGACGGCTGGATGATTTTAGAGGAATGACTTCGGCACTGAGGTCAATGACTCTGATAACTACGGAGCCGAGAAACTTGCGTTTGATTCCATCCAGTTCATTTAATGGAAATGGATTTGAATATAATGTATTCTGAACTACATTCCCTCAGTTAGCAAGACTTCAGAGGTGCATAATGCGAGAGATGAGGTTAAATGCACTTAAAATCAATACACTTTCAACTTGCGTTAATGCGTTCCTCTTTAATTAAAAATTTTTATCATCGGAAGGGAGTACTTTTTCTCGTCTCTAGTAAATATCAGGCTTAACTACGGTGTATTTAGTTGGGGTGCAGCTTATAAAAATTCTATAAGATTCAATGTTGTACTGCAAAAAGGCTTATTAGACTAATTTTAAAAAAGAGCCGTCTTGAAAGTTCCTTTCCTTTTTTTTTAGTATAGGCTTGCTTCCCTTGAGACATCCTTTCATTTACAAGGTTTTACGTCGATTTTTCATGAGAAGTGGAAATGCGGGGTTATTATTATACAACCGTCCTCCCTTTACCCTACGAAGATCACGTATTGCTTTACCAAGACCTAACCTTACCGTGTATAAACGTTGTTTCTTGTTTATAGGCCCAAAAGTGTATAACTTATTACCTGATTCACGTCTGAAAGCAAAAAATAATAACGCAATTATGGAAAATATACAGTCTTGGTTGTTTAGAATGCAAAGCATGGAGGATATTTTTCTATGATATAATACCATGTAATACATGTACGTACCTACTTCAATTCAAATGCTGCCCCTAAAATGTTTATAAGTCAGCATGACTATGTAAATGATGGTAGCCATAAAAAAGTCTTTTTTACAATTTTCAAATGCTATCCAAGTCCATTAAATTTGAAAAGATTGATACCGGACTCCTTTCCAAAAACACTTGCCTACAATTGGATGCAGGAACAAGGCGAGAATATTTCGTTAAAATAGGAAATTACCTTGAAACGAGGTAGCGTTGAAGGAAGGATGAATCACCCGATATTTGAAGAGAACATCTCTCACAGGCGTGACTAAATGAAGACGAGGGAGGATACAGAAGGGAAGAACAGAAGTGGAGAGAACTCTTCCCACCGAATCCCTACGATTGAAAAAGCAGGGAAAACACACGAAAAAGGCGTCTGGACAGTTTCCACTCTCGAATCTCTCTAGCCATTGCGTGTCACACAGGATAAGTTATCTGTTTCTCCGTGTGAAAAGCTCTCGGGACAGCTACCGAGTCAGGAGCTAGAAGTCACTCTATTTGCCAGAAAAGCGAAAGATGTTTCCTTCCCCTTTTTCATTCCTCCGTTCCAATACAATCATGATGAAACGAAACACCTCGCGTTTAAGTTTTTTTTTAGGAGGAGACTGAGCCATTTGATAATTGATGCTGCACTTGGCATGCAGAAAATAAATTCTATGTAGAGAGAAAACTCTTTGGAGTTTATCACTTTCAAATTTAAATAATGTCCTTCGTCTGAAGTGAATTACATTAAAAAACAAAACCGCAAGCAGGACTCCTGAATAAATTCAATGCCATAAGAGGTTTTCTACTTTAGATAGTGAGGGCTTGGGCGATGGCTTACGGTGAGATTCTGGAATCGACACCAACACTTCTCAAATATTTGTGATTCAGTCTACACGCTATACCGATCATATGTAGCAGTTTTCTTTTAGATTCTTATTTCCAAACATTAAGCGAATGCTAGGGTTAAGACCCAATCCAGGCATTGTAATATATCTTCCAGCTATACGTATAGATCAATTCTGAACACAGCCTCAATTTCGATGCTTATTACGTGGCTAAAGATGGAACAACTGGCCTGTTCCTAAGAATGGGATAAATATATTCACCATGAAATCATATGATAATTGCATTTTCTCAGTCAGGCTGACTTTAAGAAAGGTAGAAAAATCTATCCATTTACCAAAGTTGAACATGGAAGAACATGAAGGAGTATGATATGTTCTAAAATGAACTTTGTTGTATTCCACAGAGTATTCATTTTAAAAAATCTCTAGTGAGATCTACCTTTTCTGGTCATCATCAATCCTTCACCTCTTCGCCTCAAAAGGTCGAAATCGGTAGAGTTTTTTTTAATAAATAAATTATGTGTGGAGTGTAACAAAGTTTATTTTATAATATATGTAGCCTTCACTCCACGAAGTTAACTCGCAAAACTATTGATTTTATCACGAAATACCTTTCAGTACTGATAAAGACAGCAAAAATCTTAACGTGTTTCACGATCATAATTCTCATTTACATGAATGACTTGAAAAAGAACCACAGCAAAGGGGACCATTCACCGTTACATACGGTAATTATCTTTTCATTAAAATCATTCCTGAGCAAACCAATTAAATTCAGCGAAATATTGGCCTCCATGAATGGGTAGCGCTCAGCAATTAATTCCACTGTATCCTGGCGAAAAGGCGTTCGGGGCGGCGGAGCAGGGAAGTCCCCCAAGGACGACGCTGGACGTGCAGGAGGGCGTGATCAAGGGCGTCGCGTGCTCAAAGTGAACGTGAGCCGTGATCCTCGCTCGGGACACGTGAGCCAGATAAATAGCGAGTCTCTAAAAAAAGAGGGAAGCGTGCGTTAGTCTGGGAAAGGAGAGAAAGAGACGCCGGAGTAAAACAATTTCGAAACCCTCGAGAACTCAGCACCGCGGATCGTGCTAGCTAAATTATGCCGGGAAATTGGATTTCATTCGTTTGGGCGTTAAAGAGAGCAAATAGATAGGGTCGGTGGGAGACGGAAGCGGAGCATACAATAATTGGGGAAACGGAGGAGAGGGGGCTGAAAAGCGAAGAAGGTCAAGACAGATGGGAGAGAAAAAGGGAATTTGAGAAATGGGATTGCATGGCATAACATGGGTGTAGAGTTAATGAATGGGTCTGTTCTAAATATCGGCAACAATATGAAATAACGAAAAGCAAGAAAGAAAAATGTCACTGAACAGAAACGAGAAATAATGATGTTGATCACATGATGAATCAAGTTGGCGTCAAGATGTTTGTAGTGCACTCCTTTGCGCGCCACTGGATGGAGCGAACTTGTCGATACTGTTTTATTTTTTTCTCAGGTTGGAGGTAACCAGGCAGTGCAGATTGTTGCAGATGATCATGTGCCTTTGACTAATCAATTCGTTCATTTGTATCACATGATTATTTCTTATTTTAGTCTACTTCTTAATGGCGAAACCACTTATGAAGGTAGATGGTTGTCATCAAGAAGTGCCGTCATTATATTTTTTTCCAGATAGACTTGAACTCAGGATTCAAACTATCGAATAATGACTAATCAGATGGGCTATATCACTCACTCAGTGATTCTTTCCAATATTTAATTTTGATGGGTGAGCGTAGAGCTCTACCCGAATCGACCCACAGGCGTGTGAATTCTATACCTTCAATGTATAATCCAATCGCTATACCCAATAAGCTACCACGTCCTCTCTCAGCGGGGCCACGTTTACAAAATATATATATTCACCGATAACATTAATTGAATTCTCCAAGCTTTTGTGCATTCTATTTTGTGAAGGCATCTTGTGTTTAGGGTCGGTACTACGATCTATGAGCAAAGCAATACCCATCGGCGCAATCCAATAAAATCTACAGTCATCATGCGGCGGGAGATATAGAAACAATTCTTCAGGTACGTTACGCTATCAACCAAGTGTTATCAGAATTGTATGCAAGCATTTAAGCACGAACGCCGGGTTAGGCAGCGGCAGGGTCGTGCCTTGCCGAAAAGAAGGTCGCGAATTCGAGTTCCCCCGGAGTATGCTGCCCCAATCCAGGGCAAAGATGTTGGTGCACATTTATTGTTGTCTGTTAAATTCTCCTGATTAAAACGCCTCACTTCGCAGATCTCGAAATCGTTGAAGATGAAAAAGGTAAGAGTACCAGAAAACGTCAAGAAAGGAGAAGTTGAAGGTCGTAAATGTATTTGCATAGAGCCAAATTAATTTCCTAATTTTTTTCTGAGAGCGAAGGGTAATACGTTTCAACACAGCCGTGAAAGAGAGTAGAACTCGACAGAGTGAACATCGTTGAGTATCACCATGTGCAATACAGTTAAGAAGATTGATTTATTTCTTAAACTTCGCTCCGTAGTGATTGTGCAACAATATTTGGTAAAATGTTTGATGAAAAGTTGTTAATTGAGATGTGAGGAGTAGTAAGGAGAGTAAGGAGTGAAGTCAAATCAATTCAATCGCAACGAAAGTCTTCGGTCTGGCTCAGTCGGTCGAAATTTTTCGCATGTCTATTTACGTGTTGTAAGAAAGGGAGGGGAATCACAAAATACATAAGAAAATTAGAAAGACGATGCTATTATTTAATTATATTTCCACTAAACATAAAAAAACGTAGATATAATATAACGTAAATGCAGAGACAAGAATGAAGATCAACAGCATATTTTGAAGAAGTGCATAATCATGATAAACGAGTAATTGGTCATATTTCAAAGATTTTTAAACATTTAGTGTTCTCACTACATTTTTAATATTGAAAAAAATCTAATCGTCCAACTCCGACCAAAATTCAAAGATTACAAGGAGTAACTACGAAATATCCTCACTTTTAAAATAAATTTCAACTAAGCACATGTATCAGCAATCAATCTGAAGAAAAAATAACCCTCTGAAACAGATGGATAAGCAATATAATATTCATGGGTGGGAAGAATTCTGGGTCTAATTCATTGTAAACCCCAAAGTTAAATTGCAACGTTGAAATAAGAATAGGTGCGGTATCGTTCAGCTACTGGCTGGAAATATGTGGGAAGAAATTTTAGTCTTACCATGGGCGCCATGTTCATCTTTACTTCAGACGTTTGCACAACTTTAGCCGCCGAGTCCACCTTTAAAAAGAATTTTTTTTGCACTCATTTTTGGCTCCAAAATGAGGTCAAGACGTGAGAAGATAACGGCGTCAGCACTCGCTCTTCCACACAGCCACATCCCTCGCTCGGCACGAACCGCTGGATAGCTTAGACGCTGCGAGACAGCGGATACTGGAAAGGTTGGAGTGAATACTATAGTGATTGATGACCCACACGGACCGATGAATGCAGAGAATGTTGAATGGGGAATTCGTGAACCGGCAAATGTCGCCATATTTAGTTAAACATATACAGGAGAATATTACTATATGACTTTCTGATTTTGTGATTAAATAAATACCTTACGATCTGAATTCTGTTATCTAATTTGTAGGCTACGATGTGTCGGTTTAGTACAAATGATACCGAGTGAAAAGAAAATAAATATATCTCATATTCACATTATCATATTTTCAACAATCGGAATAACTATCAAAAATAATCTAAAGCAACCTATTTTCAAGACTCCATTAATAACGCATTAAAATGCATTTCACGTAATAGATACGATTAAAACATGACATGTTCTTCTTATTAGTTCAGTTTGTAATCAAATACTTGACAATAAGTAGGGATGTGCGAGTACTCGAACATCCGAGTCGAGTAGTTTCGGTTACAGAGTTGATGAGACCAGTAAGTTGAAAAATCTCCCGACAGGAGGCACAGCCATATAATAATGTAGTTTTAAAGTCGAAAAGTCGTTCATTAGAACGACTTACGAAAAAACTATTTGCTAAGGTTGATTAAAGGAAGTTGAAAATAAAGAAAAAATTTTTAGCCTACAAAATTAAAGCTAAGTTATATTGTTTGTTAGCTCTGTCCCCCTATATTGCATGAAGATACAAGATCCAAAAAATTGTTGATAACATTTTTAACAAAAATTAATTATGTTCCCAAATCTTCCAATTTTGTCAAGAAATAACTTCTCCTCCCTTGGCCTGGGAGTTTCAAATTTCTGCATGTACGTAGCAATCAACCACTATAGCACTATAGTAGCCGACGATGGCGCCGAATGTTTTTGCCAGCCACGGCCGTCTTCCAACCCCGCGGCGTTACGGAGTGGACTGCTGAACCGCTCATGCTTTCCTATACCGTACTTTTACACCCTATCCTACTTTCTTTACTCAAACGCCGAGGGAATACGTAAAACCTGTTAAAATGTCTGAAGAAATGTGTAATTTTCAGGTTTTTTCGGACAAAGCCGTTTTTTCTCGGTGTTTGATATCACTAATGGTGCCATGGTTTAGCCATTTTTGAGCACTACGCACGCTCTATGTTAATTTTTGTTCATTCCTTTGTTGCGTTTATTTTCTATCTTGAACTTACGAAAAAAAGATTTGCTAAGGTTGGTTAAACGAAGTGGAAAATAAAGAAAAATTTTTTTAGTCTGCAAAGCTAAAGCTAAGTTATATTGTTCGTTAGCTATGTCCGCCTAAATTGCATGAGGACATAAGATCCAAAAAAAAATTGTTGATAATATTTTTGACAAAAATTAATTAGGTTCCCAAATCTTACAACTTTGTCAAGAAATCACCCGTCCTCCCACAAAAGTGTGTAGAGAAAGACAATTTTTTGCCGGGAGTAATACTGCAATATGTCTGAGAATGTAAATCGATTGTTTTTCGTGCATGAACATTTGCAAGGGTCAAATATTACATGATTCATTTACGTATAAAATCTTTATTAAAATTGCACAAAAATAACTTTACCAGGGCTCTTCCTAGAAGATTGGATACATATAATAATTAAATTGTCGACACATTAATCGATGTTAATTCATTCCAAGTGTGCTTAGGGAACTGTTAGAGACGCATTAATTTCCATTAATCTCCTAATTCTCACACAATCACCATCCACGCTCCTCATTATTTTTTCCTTTTTACATCAGGCTTAGTATTCAGAGTGGAACATTAACCAGGGGATAGGAAAATTAGAATATGTTGGTGCATGCATTGTTGTACTGCCTTGTCCATTTTTATCTTACTCGACTCGAGATCAAAAATTGCCATTTGCGCATCCCTCCCAACAAGTTAGGGACATCAATATTAACATTATATAATTATCCCATCCCATGGATGACTCTTTTTTAATTTATCATCTCCAAATAAAATCAATACAATCATTAATGAGTTAACTCCCGCTAAGATTATTTAAGCATCATAATTCTCAGCCTATTTTCAAGATTTACCATGCATAAAAATATTGCGCAACGTAATAGTGAATAGGAAAATAAACACCAACTCATCTTTGAAAATTTCACGGATATACACTATGATGTATAAGATTTATATATTATTTTAGGATTATTCATTCCGA
Source organism: Ischnura elegans (assembly GCF_921293095.1). NCBI lineage: Eukaryota > Metazoa > Arthropoda > Insecta > Odonata > Coenagrionidae > Ischnura > Ischnura elegans. Next base: position 127,554,700 of record NC_060248.1, read on the forward strand.
TAGCATCAAGAACTAAGCGCAACCCAGTATGAATTTAATTCCCGATGGAGTAACACAGGAATATTTTATCCCTTCTATCCGCACAATTTCATGATAATTTTACCCCATAACTTGCTAATATTGTGGTTCAGTATATACATACAACTAAGATTCCATAAATGAATACTATTATTTATGAATGCAAACACGGAAGACATAAATGTTCTATAAGACACGGTCTCAGGCGTTATTTTGTGGAATTGCTTCATTATTGAATGAAATAAAATAACTTTGTTTTGTTCCACACTTTATTTTGATTAGCACGACCCGGGTTTCAACATTTATGATAACACTAGATGTTGAAACCCGGGTCGAGCTATTCAAAATAAACTGTGGAATAAAACAAAGTTATTTTATTTCATTTACATAAATGTTCTCTCACGAGAGACAGTAACCTGAGAATATTACGATATCACTTGCTGATTTTGTGATAAACATATACTTGGAGTGTTCGAAATGAATTTGAATGCTCATGAATGTGAACCCGGAAGACAAAATGTCCACTTGCAAGAGGTAGTCACAAGTGAATGCCACGAGAAACAGCCACCGGAGAATGTTACCACATCTCTTTCTGATTTTGTGATTAAATAAATACTACGAGTATTCCACAAATGAATACGATCACTCATGAATGTGAACCCGGGAGATGAAACGTCCTCTCACTAGAGGGACAAGGAATTTTTCCACAAGGATAAGCAGACAAGAGACATTACGACTTACGTATCGATGTAAAAAAAAGGGAAAAAATTGGAAGGGATCGGGTGGGTACATTTTTGGTTATCACTAATAATACAGCCCCAACGGAGCCACTACGCCGGGAGCTAATCGCTTTCGGATTGATTTCTGGATGGAAGGTCGCGCGCGCCCCGACTCCCGGGCCCAACATGAAGTATAAATGACGGCACGCAATCGCTACTTGCAGGCCTCGCTTAATTGGTGGCGCTGCTGGGGAGCAAAACCAATGCCAGCGGCTGAAGGGAGGACCGATTCCAACGGAGCCGTGGAGAGAGAGGGAAAGGAAAAAATGGGAGGAAAGAGAAAACCGAGTTAAGGAAAAAATGAAAAAGAGAACACGATTCGATGATTTGTGCCCGTGGATAAAAATGCTAAAAATAGGTAGGGAAGAGGAATGAAAAGAGAAGGTGCCTTTGGAGAAGGATTTGCGACGCAGTTATCCCGCAAAACTAGAGTATGAGGAAGATGGAGATAAATATTGTTTTTTTTCTTTCTATGCCAGTCGCACACTCCATTCAGCTCACTGATATTGGTTTTCAACGACTCGGTTACGTATACGGTGGAAATTAAATACGATTCAGACTGGGTTTGACTCCGGATGCTTTATTTAAGTTCCCTCCAGGAAGATAGACGTCGAGGATTATGCACTTTTTCTCTCTCAAAATAATGAAATTTCAATCCATTCCAATAGACCAAAGAAAACTCTTTCAATGAGTGCACATTTCATTGATGGAATAATATTTCGAAGACAGCGGATAGTGCTGTTGTGAAAGAAAACACCATAGTAATATATATCAAAATTCAAATTTTATTGAGAGAATCAAATTTTTCATAGTAATTATATCTGCGGGATATTTTGAGCAAAAACACGACGACATCTGAAGATTAGTATATAAAGTAATCTATGTTATAACAATACATTGTACACGATATGTTTACAAAACATTTAAAAAGTCAGCAAAAAAAATATTTGTCACCAACAGGACATGGTCGTTAAGAATTTGATGACTCTTTTAACTGTCGTATTTTCGTCTCAATAAATTTATTTCGTAGAGAAGACAAAACCACCAAGAAATAACTTATTTAAAACAAAACTCGTATTGCGGAAGTTATTTTCATTGCATCGGTAACCACTGGAATCGAAAGTAATTTATTAATTTTCTCTGTAATACATTGATAGTGTATGTTTGGAAAATTTAACGTATGATGGAATTTATAATTAGTACTACATGAAATAATTAGACGATAAAACAGGAGGAATAATTACTAAACTTCGATTAAAACACGCTGTTTATGCGCATACCCATCACTCATTAGAGCACGTCTCGAGGAAGAGAATCCACTGGCAAAGCATAATTGGAGGGTTCAGATGGAGCAAGTTTGGGAACAGTAGGAAACCTGCTAAAGTGTTTTAATCAGTTACTCAATAATTCATCAACCTTGGGAATGAACTTTCCGAATGTCGTCTCTAATTGAATATTCAAATGAGCTATTTTAGTTCTGAACTCTAATAAAATATTTTTCGGTTTACCTATAATTCAGGCTCATCCCAATGACTTTATTCGATGCTTAGATTCTATCGGCAGATAATAGCAGGAAAAATAAGTTGCCTATATTAATGTTATTAAAAACTCTCACCGTTAAGATTAATTTCACTATTTATAAATCAGGAGTTTTGAGCACACAAGAGAATACCATTAGGCGTTGAGATGTTCTGCGGGAAAAATTATTATCGCTCACAAATATTCGTGACTGAATTTAAAAAAATGAAATCCAAATGCAATTGCTTTAACGGCTGGCATACATTTATAAATATATCACGCATATTATGAAAACTTTAGGTATATTATATTAATAGAAGCTTTTCAGGTATTCTTAATGTATTCTATAAATATAGGTTGCCGCCGAGAGAGCGGTTAAATAAGGACAATTTGGGATAGTAGGTAGATAAAATCTCTACATAAGTTCTAATATAGGTCCTTTCAACATATATTTTCTGCGGGCTAAAATTATCCACGGAAGGCATTATATTCCAAAACTAGATATATAAAAAAAATTAAGTGTTTGGTTCGGAAATGCGATATGCGAGTGAAGAGTGTAAAAATAGGAATATATGAGGGAGTGCCGTTGACCGAACATTTATAAGTCAGCGTATGGACAAGGCCAACAATTAACGCAAAGAAAAATTCCCCCTCACTATCGTCCACCATCAGCTAACCTTTTCCAAGCAGGTCTTATAAGATAGTATCTAGCGGTGTATGGACGGTAGCCGATCTGATAATATCCATGCCAACGTGTCAATTTCATCAGCCTTCTCACGAAAAACGGACGGCATAGTGTCAAGCAGAGCGATATTAACAAATACTGGAATGATACAATTGTAATGATACCCAAAGTATACTTAAATTGTACTCATATTTCCTGCATCTGCCAAGCTATATCTGATTCTCTGACTTGGAGAAAATATCTAATGCAACACAAAACATAATTTGAGCATTATCGGCTTCAGAATAATTTATCTGAGCTAATCTCACGATACTTTCCGTTTGAATCACGAAACATACATGTTAATTCAGACTGTGAAGAAAAGGTATTTTCTAACGCTGTGAAATCTTCGGGTAAACTTTAAAGCAAAACTTTTCCCAATTCCTTGTAGAAGGTATTGTATTCCGCTTTAGAGAAAGCAAAAATTCTTCTTAACCGATCTTTTTTGGTGACAGATTACTTTAGTAAAACTAATGGTATCATTCTGACATTTTCAGAGTAAGTACAGAAGATCTTGTCCCACGTTTCCTTATATCGCAAGTAAATTAAGAATGAGTATATAATCAAGAAATAAAAGGAAAAATTTGCCAAATGTTGAAAACAGTTTATGTATCCTGACAATTTCAAAATGATGGCACAAATTTTAAGGGAAAAGTCCATCACAAAAGATCGGTCGAAAGGTTGGTGTTTGTCCATTCAATAATAAGAGTTCTATCGTTGATACAATTTCACACAATATAGGTGATAAAGGCAATTACCAGTAGTTATATTTTAGCTTTGTTCAGTGTATGTTCCATAGACCTCTGATTGTGCATTAGGGTGGTCCTTATTTATCGATTTTCTTTATTTCTTTCGGAACGCCACCTCATTTTATGCTAATTGGTGTAAAAACATATCCTATGAAATATTATTGCAATTAGATAACGGGAAAACGTGCCGCATCGCACTTAAAAGTGAGAAATTTTGGTTTTTTCGAGCAGCATGCCAAATGTCCATTGTATCGTTAGTTGCCATGGAAAATCAGTTGAAAAATACCAGCGCCTTCTTATCACCATCCATATCCGAAAAACAGCCAAAAATACCAAAATTTCTAAACTTTGAGTGCGATGCGGCACGTTTTCCCGTTATCTAATCACAACAATATTTTACAGGATATTTTTTACACCAATTGGCATAAAATGAGGGGGCGTCTCGAAAGAATAAAAAAAAATCGAAAAATAAGCACCACCCTATTTTGCATTCTACGTCCATATTTTGCGCTGCGGAAGACGTGAGCGGGGAGGGGGCATTAGAAGAAGGCCGGCAGTGGAAGGCGCAATTGGGGAGCCGCGCCCCTCATCTGCCTGCGTCCCTTCCCACGGGTCCTTCCGGAGAGGAAGCAGGGCCGGGCCGCAGGGAGAAGGTAGGAAGTCGGACGCAAGAGGAGGAAGGTACCTTACAGCTTAAATAATGAACGGACACTCGCCATATCATGGCAGCAATGCCGGAACGCGGGAGACTCTTGGGATGCTGAGGCGGGGAAAAGCGGGGTCTCGAAAGGCAGAGGTGTGTGCCGTGGAGCGGGCGTCCTCCTCCGGCTGAGACGAGGACACAACGGATAAGGGAGTAGGAAGGACACCTCCCCGCCCACTTTGCCCTCACGAGATGTCCCGGGGGAGACACTTGGAGTAGGCACGACTGGAGGGAGAGGGAAATTCTGGTGGGGGGTGGAGGGCAGTTCCGGCTCAGAATCGTCCCATCTCCTTTTCCTCCTGCCGACATCAAAAGCCGAGGAAGTCCCGTGGACTTTTACTACGGCCCGAGACAGCAGTACCCCTTTGAGATGCGGCCGCCCGCACGGCTTACAAGCACTTTCTGATGCGGGTATTTCAGGCGCCCTCGTCGACCGACTAGTGCTGACGGGATAATGCACGACGCGACGTCCGTCGCTGGAAGACATCGTGAGGGAAGGGTCAGACTTACTAGGAGATAAACAGAGACCCTAACATTTAAGATTACGATATGACAACTAAGGAAAGAGTGTGCACATAGAAGTGAGCTGCAGGAAATGGTTGGTGAAGTTAGGAACGTAGTGGAACGCCGCGCCGGTGATATGAACTAATTTTCCACGAGTGGGCCTAAAGGCCGTTTTACACGGTACACGGAATTGCGCAATCTGACGTACATGCGAAGGTGCAACCAAAATTGCGTCGTGTAAAGCGGTGAATTGCTAGAGCACATGCGAGAATGCGTGGATGCGAGACGGCAAAATAGCCCCTGCGCTAATTTCGTTCAAGCATTCACGCAATTCCACGCCATTTTAGAAATTAATGTAGCTCTAACCTGCACAATTCCGTGCCCCGTGTAAAACGGCCTTAAGAGGTTCACAAGGCTGATAGATGACATCGAGTGTGGAAATGATAGATTATAAATCCTGATGTGAAGTTTGAAAAATGTTGGGTTATTATAAGAATTAAAAGAATAACGACTCTTCAATCTGTATATTTTAATAATGGCGCAAAAACGGTCCTTCCAGGTAAATTATCTGTTAGGCCCTCAGGTTTCCCCTTAGGTTCCTCAACAAGAGAATAGGAAGAAGGGAATCGATTAAAATATTTCATCCTCCATCTCGCATAAAAGTTGGAACAGATTTCAAGAAGAATAGTGGTAAAAGAGTTGGGCCCACATATATCACACTCACCTATCACTTAGTATACGTCTTGATATCTAAATTGAATATTGTCTTGCTTCCGGTCATCTTTAACGGTAATAAGATTTCTACGATGCCGGTGCAAAAAGATGTTAGGAGACGGTTTTCTAAATGGAGCCCATTATAGTTGCATATTTATTTATAGGAAATTATTTTAGTGGAAATCTGGAGCCTATAATTACTCATAATACAGATGAGTGTGGCTGCCATGCCGCGAAGAGACCATAATTTCTAACATTTACGAAGACTACATCCTTTCTATCAATAGGATCTGTCTAGCGTAAGTTCTTTTCTCGGAAAGAGATAGTTAATTTATCCATGGATACGTTTTAACCCGAAATAAGCGACGCAATACGGGAATGGAATTTTATACGCATCGCCGAGATTGAGCTATAAATTCTATTTTAAATAAATAAGAGATCGTAGCACTTTTCCACGAGAATTCTTGTGGAAAAGTGCTACGATCTTTTATTTGTTTAAATATGTGTAACTTCCACCAATTGAAGCCCGAATCTGTTGAACTTATAAATTCCATTGACGAGAATCACAGTTACTACTAGATAATTATAAATCTATCGATAGGTTTTCATTAAAAATGAGTGACGTAATACACGGTTGAAAGTTGATCTTGTGCAAAAGGAAACTTACCAGTAGCAAAACTCCGAGGAGATATCGTCGAGTAGAGTGAATGCGGTAAGAGACAGGGCAGGGCGATGCTTTGCGGTGCGAGAGGTCCACCTGGCGCGAGGCCTTCCTCTCGTTTGGCGGTTAGGGTGTTTTCCCGGGGCCGAACAGAACTAGGAGCTCAGAAATCCCCACTCACACCCGACAAAACACTCGCGCAGTTATATGAGTCGACGTTGGACACAACGGTGCACAAGGTACACAAGGGAAACATTGAAAACTTGGATGAACCTCTGTATAAAGTCACACTTCCACTGAGAGAGATCCCTTTGCACTCTTTCGAAATTGACTATAGTTATTACCACAGGAACACCTATGCTACCATCAACACAAGATGTGTCGTTTATATTTCACTAGCAGAGCACCACAAGAGAGTAGAATGCACAAGAATACCTAATGAGTTAAGAACGACGTACATTAAAGTGTCACAACATACAATTATACGACGCGATGACTGGATATAGAGACTGAAAAGACATAGATCGAGTGAATGTAGGTTAAAACGCACCGTTTTTAGCGGTCAAAAAAATATTTTCTATTTAGCTACTAGTTCATTTTTTTAGAATCCCGAAAATCACAAGAGCAGGGAAAGTACTTTTTAGAGAGCTTAAATGGGATTATCTTAGCAAATACTTAAGAAACCCTCCTGGTTAGCACATTCATAAGGTCGTGGAAAGTTATTACCTATCCCACTGTTTTTATCATACTATTGCGGAACAAGAAATTTAGCTTGGATCCGAAAGCTGTTTGTTTCGGAATGGGAATCGACGTCAGAAGTACAAAAGTGTATGAGGGGCACAAGATAAATCGCACACTAAGTTTCTCGGGACGACTGACGTTTGCACAACCCTGTGGGGACAGGAAGAGAACACCGAAAAACGGGAGAGAAATACGTCCAAAACATGAAAACTTGGATATCCTTCCCTATACTCTCCACTCACACAGACACCGAAATAACTTTAGATAAAGCACACTTCTTCCGTAAGTCGAGAAGAAAAGTAGTGTGAAACAATCCCTTTTGGGGGTAAAATTGGAGCCGGCAGCAGCAGCAGCAAAGCTGTGATCGGCCTCGCAGCGGAACGCCTTCGGAGGCGAGAAGGAATGGGGGATCAAGTTCCGGGTTACGAGACAAGCGGACGAGGGAAGCAGGTTCTTCTGTCTTCCTTCAGGGGGGGCCACCGAAGCACCGGAGGCGCTTCCAGAAGAACACGTATATCACTCGGAGAACACACCAAAGCACTGACTCGGAGGCGGCAAGAAAACACTTACTTTCCTATTTATCTTTCTTCTTTCTCACAGAATCTCCCCTACCATCCAACGGACATAGCTTTTCCTCATCCTGTTTCCGTTTCGAAGTATTCACTAGCGATAACGACGGAAGGACACGACTTTACTTCGTTGGCTGCCTTCTTTTTTTATCTATCAGAGCGCCGCTCACTGCGAGCTGATGTTTTTCACGCACCAACCGTGGACGGCCCAGCATATCTCCCTTTCCCCTCCTGCTTCCTCCGAGAAGAGTAGGCTTCGGTACACCCTCACTTTAATGTCGTGGGCTGAGCTTTCTTCTTCCTCCCGCCTCCCCTTTCGCTCCCTCAGTCTCTCTCCTCGCGGCTTTAAACCCGCGCCTCGCACAAAAAAGGGTGCGTTTTAAAGCGTTGGCGCCGGCGCCAGGCGTCCGCAACAATCCGGCCGCTCGTCCGTTGCCTTGGCTCCCTCACTCGCCTTCCGACTCGACACTGTACGGCCGCTCGCAGTTGTATTGCGTGGGCGCGCCACTGTGCCGCCCCTCGCTGCCGCCCCTGACCCCCCTCCTGCGCGCCCCTCACTCCCCTCCACTGCCCTCCCCTCCGCGGCTCCCACCCCTCCATCTCCTACCTTCCCTCACCCTCCCCGCCCGTAGCGCCAGCATACATTTCATGCTCGGAATTCTGAACGTTTCTATTTAAACAAACTATCACAATCTGTCGTAGATGATGTAGCTGATGTAATTAAATTGTTTCTCTTCAGGATATTTATCATAAAAACTTATCCTATTTTAATGAATGTATTTATGACCAAGAAAATCAATAGAACATCAAAGTAGAGGGAAATAAATTCATAGAATATATTATAAGAAGGCTTATAAATCAGTTTTATTTGCTCAAGTTCACAAAATTTAATATTTTTTAAAATGCATTCCATGCCGATCGAATTTGCGCACATAGCTTGCCTAGCAGACGCAAGGAAACTTTTAAATGATTACTCAATTCTTGCAGTATTCTCATTAATCTATCTCAGTGATGCTTAAATTTTACATGGGTACAAGCAAGTGGTTGAGGAACTAATCAACGAAAAATTAGATGTGGAATTTATGTGAGCGTGAACATCACCAACATCTGATGCTTTCCCAGGATATGCTTGTCGTGAAGGCAATAAGGGTGTTTCAGCGGTTAATCTCTTCCTTGCCTGCCAATTTTTTTATATCGGCAGCAATGGAGAAGATTATTCGGTGGATCACTCGAGCAGCCTTCACTACCGCTAAAGTCACCACTATTCTAACTTTATCGCCATTCATCAAATTATTCATAAATGTAAAAGTTTTCACAGGATGACGTAAAGGACCCCCTAATCCCCTATGGCACCTCGACCTTCACAGCTTCCTCGTAATGAATCATTATAACCGTAAAAACTTGCTTAACCATGTGGATACCTCATAATTGAAGTAAAAATTCTAGCTTAAGATATTAACCTGAAGCGATCAATACTTTAGAATGGAATGATTGCCTCAAAGTTTGCAAATTTTCTACAATCATTCGATAAAAATTTTAACGCTTTTTAGTCTCTGTGACATTTGAGGGCAATATATTTTATAAGTGATTATTATTCTTCAATACTTAGTAAGATTCAACGTCGGTGAAATGCTCATTTTCCATCGATATGAAGACCTAATCGTTTATTAATATTTCAATTTTCAGCGTTACACAGTTGAAACATAACTTGTGAGAATCACGATTAGGTATATTCTCTACTGTACATATTAATCATCACAGAAGAATATATTTATAAAGTATGTGCAGAGCTAGAAATTAATAAAATGACAAATTGGTGAGATTCATTTTTTGAAATCTTGGCGAAAATTTCAAATTTATTAAAAGTGGTCTCAAAGAAAATATTAATCGATTTGGAAAAACATCGCATGCATAGGTAGACAAAAAGTGGAATAACGAAGCATCCTAATTCCCTTGCCATGTGACATATCCCTTCCTAACACCCCCTCCCCCACGCCTTTTAGGCGGCTTGGGGGGTATTATGTAGATATAGATGTAGATGTAAAACCTCGCATTCACAGGTCCTTCCCGTCGCGTCCCCCTTATCCATTTCTTCGTTAGAGCACTTATTATTTATAGCTGTAAATGGCTGGTGTCCTAACACCCCCCGCCACACGCCTTTTAGGCGGCTTGCGGGGTATTACGTAGATATAGATGTAGACCCTCGTCTTCCAAGGGCTTCCCGTCGCGTCCCCCTTATCTATCCTTTTCATTCCTCAGAAGGTCATTCTTAATCATCAATTGACGCTCTACATACTTCGCACCCTTTCTAAGACGGTAGCCAAAATGTATTCGCTGGATTCCAGAAAAATCGCGAGATAGAGAATAAAAGGGGAGGGTAGATAAAATAAAATGAAGAGAACAACGTGGAAAACATTTTTGTATGTTACATTTTATGGCATTTTCATCTCAGATTTTCAGATGTGCTGTAATACATATTGTTTATCGACGTGCTGTGACGGTGGCCTTTCTCGCAACATTGATTCTTCAGAATCTCTAAGACAAGAGACTCCCACAAACTTCCTCTCATCTTTATTTGTCACTGGGTAAGATTCCTGCCAACTCTTTTAAATTCGATGCTTTCGCCAAGTTTTCCACGCTCACATCCAATATCATAATTAAGCTGCACGATTTCCATTTTAATATATTTTCTTTCCCTTTCTTATCTTTCTCCTCTTGGTCTTTTACACTCTTTCCCTAATCAACAGTTTCAGCGCATGTGTCATCTGCGCTACATTCACTTAATCATTCTGAATATTTACCCTGAATTTATCACTTATAACCAAGCTAATAATTTTGTTTTAACAGAAATAGTCTAAATATAAAATGTTTTACCTTAGAACTGTAAATGAATCGGCTCATTTTGAAAACCGATGTAATGAAAATAACTTGAGGGAACATTGTTTCATTACTAGTGTCGAATAAATGATTTCACTATAAAATATATGCTGTGCAATTTAGCTTTAGACAATGAAATGTCTTGGCTGCCTAACTAGCCGAACAGAATGAAAGTTTCCGCTAATAAGGCATTAGGTTTAAAAATCCAGTGACTATTTTCACTGTATCGTACCTACTGATGAGGAAAAAAGTTTGTCTTAAATTTGCCAATCTATGAAAAAAGATTCAACAATGTAACCGATCATGAACTACGGGATACTATTCCATTAGTAAAAATGACCTTTAATGGTTTCATGCGGTATATATTACCCCCCTATATATTAGTTGGTAGCGTGGCGTCTGCTAGACGCCATGCAATTTTCTTTTCTGTGCCCACATCGCATTTTCATAGTTAGGAAACTCATATTCCTCGTATATTATCATTTTATGATTCTGAAATAGTCACCAATATGATTATATGTTTTGTCAAATTCATGGAATAAATTTTCATATTTTGTTGTTTTTGGAGTCTGATGGACACCACGTGACAACTTGAGTTACAATACGTTACATCATAATAGTTTCGTGATGTTCATCGAAAACTTTTTAAATACGTTTAATATTTAAACTGACAACTACATAAAGCATTTAATTTTGGATATACGCCTTATTGCCACGAAGTTTTTATTGTAATCAATTTAACACCTGAATAAAACTATTACTGAGAAGCACTTACTTTGGTTCTCACATAATTTGAGTGATCTTTGGAGTACATCTCCTACATACTTTTATGGAAGCTTATTACATTGACGTTGATGCATAACATTAGTTAAAAAATACACATATCAATCATGTGAAGGTATTAAACAATAACTTTCCAATCTGAGAAAAAATATTTTGGTTCAAGTTCAACTAAACGCTGAATATAAAATATGTCAAAAATCAATAAATCCCACTGCACTCAAAATTATTTGTTACGATATCAGTAAAATCCATACTATGAAAATGTGAAAAATGTGTTTGCATTTACTTTCCAAGTTAAAAATTTTGATATAATTTCGATGAAAGAAAAACTGTTAGAAACGTCCAAATACGTGGCATTCAGTCTTCCATACATACAAATATCTCCGTCATTAATATATATAAATTTGTTGTCAATTCATGAAATTATGTATTCAATGAATGATTTATTGTAATTAAGCAGTTATTTCTACTTTCATGCATATTGTTTAACAATTTCAAAATGGTGTCTGCGATAAATAGCGTTTCAAAATTTTACGCGACTGACGGAGGGTTAAAAAGTTTCCAATATTTTGTATTCTTGATCGTGATTCATACTCGTCCTTCATAGAATAGGTATTCCTCTCTAGAAATTGGATATGTTCAAACTCAGTATATATGCATGAACGTAAAAGAGGCTCACACGATTTTACAAAACACCGCAAAATTCTTCCACAGAATCTCGCACAAATAATTTCCAATAGCATAACGCAATTCAGGTGATGTAGGAGCATAGTTTCACGCATTAATTGATTTAAAATATTCATATATATTATAAATGTAATGAATTTAAAAGAAAGCTTATAAATTAGTATTTTTTCAATGGTATAAACATATTACATGTGATATATTTCCATACCCATAAAACTTGTGCGGATCCCTTTCCATTAATTTCTCCTCTCCGCCATTCAGCACTGTCACATACGTTTCCGCAGTTGCTTCCTAAGCATTTTAAGTACATATTTTGATTTTCATTCCCTTCCCTTTCAAAATGCCTTTTCTCTCTCCACCCCACTGATTTCATCGTTTTCTGTGCGCGCGCTGCATCTTTGGCCACATTCCATTCGAGCGACTAAAGCCCTCGCTTCCGTCTTCGCCTTCATCATTCCCCTTTATCGCTCCATTTCCTGCACTCCCTTCCCCACCCTTTTCCTCCCCTTCCTCCCCACCTCCTCTTCCCTTCCCCCCCCCCCCTTCAACACACACACATACTCGACACCTGACCCCTTCCGAAGGGTCTTCCTCCGCTTTTGCACACCTTCCTCTAACAGCGGATTGCAACATCATTCCCTGTTAATATTCTTGCCTCTTTTGCTTCAGCACCGAGAACCCATTTCCTTTCTCCTCCACCCAATTTATTGGGTCTCTTTCGGAAAAGATATTATTCGTCGCAAACGGACGCATTGACATCAATTCAAGGGGCGTTCTCTTATAAATTCAACTCATTGTGTTTCATGTCTCTCTCTCTCTTTACTCACGAATCATTCCGAACCTTTTTTCCAATTCCCACTTTTATTGCCACAAATATATACACATATTTACTTACGACTTGCACGAAGTTATTTTTTTAGCTAAAATTTTTTATGACTGTTAATTCCAATTGGATTCTTTAAACGAATTTATGTTTTCGTTATCAAATAAATGCCGATCATCCTGATAAAAGATTACATCATGACAAAAATGAGTAATGCAATTTATTTCTGCACGATTTAGATCATATCAAATAAAAATTATCACTTTTGAAAATATGTGCACGAATGCGTATTGAGAAAAGAACAGAATTGACGTACCTGAGATGGGAGAATTCTAGATTCTAAAATATGCAGAGCTCGCGTCATTTTCACGACCTAAAAACCAGACGGCTAATTGAATTACAATGTACCTCTTTCCTTCTGAATCCGAGATAAGAAAAACCCTTGTCTTATACTTGGGCATGGCATGCGGGCCACTTTCAGGCGTTTTCCACGAGAAAGCACCGTGTCAAGTGCATGCATTGCGTCCCAGTTTTTGCTCAAACGTTTCCTTCCGCAGTCTAGGCTCGAATGCACATAATGCGTCTTTGATGGTGCATAATGAATAAGGAAAGGGTCGAGACAGCTTCATATTGCAAAAAAAACAAAATGGCAAATCATTCTAAGATTAAGAACGCTATTTGGATGATAAAATAACGGAATAGAGTTTAAAGCTGATAGTCAGAAATACTGGTTGTGATGAAAATAAAAAATAATTCCATATATTTTTCGACCTATTGATGATACCGCTAGAATGTGACAACCACCATTCATAAAAGATGTGAAAACCATTATTTTCATGAATAGTGGCACATAATATCAGCATAATATGGCTTCTAACGACATCTTCCGCTTACTACACTACTGAATTGCCGTCATCTTTACAATAGCTGTGAATACGATTGTAATTACATAAGCTACCACAGTAACTTTACCTATGCTTATTCTACCACTGCGACATTAGAGTGAAATAGTTTCAAATTGTTCAAGGGTATTCTAATTTTGAATTCGGGACATATTTTTTAAAACTTACTTTTTTTAGTAACGAATTCAATAAATTTCAATATGCTGAGGCTAATAACTTGATTAATAGCAAATTTTTTCGTTAAGAATAAAGTTTTTTCCCTTAATTCAATAAAAATCTCAATAAATATTATTTTTTTATTTTACGGATGAATGAAATGCGTTTATGCTTCACTCGATAAATCGATAATTTGGACCAAATATGTAATGATGCTCATTAGTGTAAGTAGAGAACTTTGAGGCGATTTTCTTCAGCGATGACTTCCACTCACCCTCAAGAAACAATACCTTCAGGGATAACTCACACTTCCTTCTTTCCTTCCGCTTCCTCGCTTCCATTCTTCCGTTATCCCATCCTACACTATCGCAGTCAAACAATTCCTTTGAGTTTCCCTCCTCACATCCTTTGTCCATCTCCACTTTCTCACCTCCACCCACTATCGCCCTGCATCCGCCAATCTGCTCCCCTTCCCAATACATCCCCTCGTCTGAGATCATTCCTCCGCACTTCGCACCCCTATCTTATCCAATTCTTCTCCTTCTCTCTCGCTTGCACCCCCCTGGGGCATTTGTCCGTCCTCTTCTCCCGCTGGTTCGTTCATCTCATCCCCCACCACCATCCACCCTCACCGCCTTTCCTCCTTCTCCATTATCATCCCTCCTTTCTTCTCTTCCTGTTGACCAACCCCCCACCACCTCCACTCTCCAACCGCTCTTTAATTTATTTGGTCCACAGAACGACGCAACAAACACCATCACTTTCGCAACATCAGTTTCACCGCCAAGTTACAGTAACTCAGGCGTTTACCTACCTACTTTACTGTATGCGATCAGACCCAGAGAAACGGTGCGTAACAGAGTACATATGATACAAACATGTGATGATATAACTAAATCTCTCAATTGGGTATTCCACTGAAAATGGATGATTATGCGATAGCAAAATATCCTCCGTACTGAAAATTATAGTGAAAGTAGATCTTCTACAACCTGCGCATTATCCATAAAAAATCCCCTATGAAAATTGTATGGTAATCTTGCGCTCCAAACGACCCATCGCCATGTTGGCTGAACGTGACGTCAGAGTCCAGTAAACAAAAAGTTTACGTGGTGCCAGTAGACTATTTGTCCTATTTTTGAAAAACCTACGTATCTCTTTGTACCTTTTTTTCAGTAAAATTTATTCTCCAAGCTGTAGATAACAAGCGAAAGAAATAGTTGATTTAATTAATGCTAAATTTCATATTTGTGGATTTTCAACTCCGCGCCGAGAAATATTTATAGCTGGAGAAGAAATCAGCGACCATGAATTAATCTACCTTCAATTGTTCCCAGAATGCCCCTCAACGAATTCGAAGTCAGCCATTGCGCAATACGCGCACCGTAAAATCATTAAAACTATTCACGAATGTTTTTCACACAGCCTTCAAGTTATGAATTAGTATCGTAGCAGCTCTTTTTTATCGTCGTCGGTGTTTGTTATTGCCATGGAGCGAATCAGCTTACTCGCATTCTGACGTCACAGGGCGTTCTTGTAGCGCGAAAGGATTAAGTAATTTTCGCGAATTTTGAAGCTCTGTAGCAACAAGAATATTGTGAATTACGAAGCCATATTTTGCATACGCAAATAAAATTAACTTAATTATCTGTACATCTAAAAAAAATTACTATTTTAATTTTATGAGAGCACCCCATTCTCTTCCGTCCTCTGCTATGTTCCGCCAGTTCGGTCAGGTTTCTAGCTGTTGCAAGTTTTCTCTCACTCCATCTCTCAATCTCTTGCGAAGTCTCCATCCTTCTCCTGTCACACACAAAGCTATCTTAGGAAATACTTCCCCAATCATTCTAACCATATTCCCAGAACATTCCAATCTCCTGCTCCTAAACACTGCTGAAATTCTCGGTTCTTGAAACAGATTGTATAATTCTTCATCATTTATTCTTTTCATTCTCCTGTTTCTAAATCAAGGACTGGGCCAAAAACCTTCTTTAGAAATATCCTCTTAATTAACGCTAATCGCTATTAAGATCTTCGTTATGTGTACTCCAAGTAGGAATCCATACAAAAGAACGGAACAGAATATATTGTATACTCTTCTTGAGCGTAGTATTTTAGTAAGTGCATGGAGGCTTCAATTTGCTGCTTGCAGCATGGCTTAAAATTCTCTTACTCAGGCGTTAGCTATATTAAATATTACTTAGGCTTTCGTGCTATGTATGAATCATTTAATTATTTAACCTTTAATCTTCAATCAATGGTAATTTAGTAGCTTGTATCAAATCACATACGCATTCGTTTACGTTCTCCGTATTTTGGTTCAATTCTAATTAATAGAAATCTAAATTAATCAGCTTGTGGTGAATGCAGAACAGGCTATTTAATTACAATTAAACATATCAATCATATAATTCTTTATGTTTATGCTACATACTGCATTCAATCCATATTCATCTTATATAAACATATTAAATGAAACATTATCTTTGAAATTTTATTTACTGATTCAAATTGAATCTCTTTAATTTTAAATCTAAATTTTACTTCTAATTAATGTTTCATTTGAATAGAAAGAGGGGAAAAGAGGGTAGTAGTTTTTACGAAGATATTAATGTTAGAGATGCACTCGGACGTTATGAAGGAAAAGAGCACAGAATGTGCGTCACAAGTAATTTTTCAGTGATTCAAGCATGAGCGGTAGCAAACGTCATCCTTATGACTGCTCAAGAGTTGAAAACTCTTCACGTCATCCTCAACAGCAAGCTTCTCACTCCTATTGCCGTGCTGAAACATTTCTGCAAACCCTCTGGTTGCCTTTCAAGACAGCGCTTTTATTTATTAGACCCTCAAGCCACGACAAATAGCATCGCTTCTGGCACTTTCTTCCAAGGCCTTGAAAACCGAGGAAAGCCTTTCAGTTTGCAGCGGCACTGATGTGAGTTATCACAAGCTGTCAAGGGGGAAATAATTTAGGGTACATTCAAAAAGTACAAAAAATTTTTCTATTACATATTCGCATGAATGATTGGAGATTTGAAGAGGTACCGCTGACTCAAACGCATGTAAACTCTAATCAAGTATGGGTTCGCGTGTATAAAGTAGTAGATAAAGTATGATCATTATAAACATTAATATAATTAGTTACCACAGTCATGTGTTAGGTATGTAATTAGTTAATTTAATTTTTAGTTTTTATTTGGTGGTTTGAAGTGACTTATGTTAGTGTCATATGAATATGTGTGATTTAACCTAAAAATCGGAGTTTTTCTAGCGGCGTTTGGCATTCCAATGTCCCGTGGTTGACCGCGGACTTGGTCACATGTACCTTTGGCCTGTATCCGTCTCCCCAGGACGTTTAGTCAATTTCAAGTGAGATTCCTAATATCTTGTACATTATTATTATTCATAAAATTTGCATTTATATGTAAACATTTAATTATATTTCATATCTATCAATGTTTATTTAGTACCTTGTTAAAGTTTATATACAATGATATTTATTCTGCTACAAAGGATATTTTAAGTTTTCCAATTTTTTAGAAAACTTTATCCAATTAATTCTCCATTTATCGTCATGCTGATGTATATCATTATTTATCTATGTGTCTTCTTTCATTACACATGAATACAACATCTGGATTTTGATGTTTGGAAGGAAATTTCTTAGCTTTTCTACAAAAACACACACTTTATTGCCGACTAGTTTCGGTTACACTGTACCATTTTCAAGACTAGTCTTTCCTTCTAGAAACTAGAAATTTCCTTCCAAACATTAAATATGGAATTCTACAAAGTAAAGGCCTCAACAATTCAGTGCATCTGGATTTTGGTTGACTTGATAGCATCACTACGCCGATCTAGATTGATACTGAAGATGAAGCAAAATTTTTAGAATTTGTGTAAAATAACCTCTCGGGCTACATGCCAAATGTAAATCGTGATGCAAACTCTACCCTGGGTTGGGGAAAGAGGAGGGTCATCTGGCCTCATCGGGTTAAATACTGTGACATCCCTCGCCCATTCGGTGGGTGTAGGGAATTGGCGTCACCATTGAACCAACGCCTGTTACACCCCCTTATGCGGAAGGCACATATATACATGATGGTTGATATTGTTTGGACTTAAGAGAACACATCACTCCAACTCGACCAACCTTTTTTCCTCACGTATTACTTGCCCAAGTTTAAAGCTATTATCTTGGTATGTATTTTTATAAGAAGACTTACACGATATACCTGCGTATACAGAGGTGATAATTGTTAGCACTTTCTTGAATCCCAGTCATGAATACACTACCTAAGTATCAAAAGCAAAGCTTTGCATTTAGTGACGCATGTGAATTATTACTATGGCTACCCTCAAAGATTATAATGGTATATTTTAATAATAATCATTCGTCGTTATTAGGAGGTATTGGGACTATAAAGTCCCATACTCCATTTCAGCCCTCATAATACTTTGTATATTTGTAGATGACTATATTGTCAAGCTACTTTTGGAATTACATGAAGTCAAATTATAGCAACGGAGGCAGAGAATTGAGCGATAAAAAATACGCGAATATCGAAAGTTTTAAACAAATGAGGCAATCAAGAAAGATAAAAAGACAGAGGTTGGGCGGAATTGATGCTTCCTGTTATTGAGATTAACGAGAAACGTTAAACATGCAATTTCCGTTAGTATTTAAAAATACGCTATTTCGACAGTGCTTCATTAAGAGACGAGCAAAAACAAACTTTGTGTATCAGAAATAAGAATTCTAAATCCAATTTTCATAGCGGCTATCATGCCGATACTTATTTTTAATAGCATCAAAATGTTGATTAATTATAGAATACAGACACTGCTTCAGTAGCTAAAACCGATATTTATTTCATTAGAGCATATGCACTGTGATAAAGGCTAAACTTATATTCGCGATATGACTGCGCTTTCAATTACTAGTGAATAAACGCTGAAATTGCTGTCATATTATATCAGTAGAATTAAAATTGTGCAGCTATCGGCAAAATCAGATTCTTAAGGAATTACTTCAATAATATAAATATTAAATTACCCACAAAGTGTTTAAACCAGTTTTGAAGTCTGTCATCAACGGTTATCACCATGGGAATCAAATTTTTTAGAAAATCATTTGTTTTCTTTTAAATTCCACTAATTTCACCACATAAATTAGGAAAATATATCTCACTTCTTTGAAAAATATCGTGGTAAGGTAGGGACACCGTCTGGCACCCAGCTGATAACCACGTTAATCCAAAAGACCTCTATGCTCGGTGCGAATCACATTTATTTCACCCCACAGAGGAGCTACATTAGTAACTGTACATCCACTAATTGTGCTTAGCATACACGGTCCCTATACGCCCTCGGACCCTCTTGTCAGAGGGTTCTACACAAATAAATACCGTAAGGAAAATTGCAGAATCATGTACAAAATACTTAACAACAAATTATATTAATAAACCTAGCGCACGTAAAATATAAATAATTTATATAGGTATTCCATATTTTGAAAAACAAACATTAATGCCAGTTATATAGAAAATAGCTAGTTTAAAATTCTGAATTTCCTCCAGTAACCATGCATATATACCTCTACATTTACTTCGGTCATTCCTTTAAAATCTTCATTAAAGTAGAAAGTTTTGAAAGAAGTCTCACGCATTGTGTGACTGCTTCTCCCCCGAATTCCCGCGTGCTCTCCTCCACACGGCGGACAACTCTGCGATTACGAGACGTGTCCCGCTCCTTTAATTCCGCCATTCCAACCCCCTAAACAACCCACCCCTCGCAAAACGCGAAAAGGAAGATCCAACCTACCTCCATTTTCCTTTTATTCCTCTCTTCCCTTCCAGACACCCGCACCTTCTCTCTTTCTCTCTCTCTCTATCCCTCCTTTTGCCACCACGACCTGCTCCTCGCCTTCCCCCACCCCCGTCTGGACCACCCCCTGCCATACCCCTCCGAACCCCCTCCAGCCCTCAGTGAAAATAAAACTCTCCCTTCCACACTTCATGTCCTCCTTGCCCTGCGCCGCTCTCTTTCGTATCGCGAGCCAGCCACCCCTCCACCCCCACACACAAAGCATCCCTCCCCCTTCCCCAGCGGGATACAGAGAGGGAGGAAGAGGAGGAGGAGAATCGATCGACCGACCTGCCACCTAGCGGCGCCCGTCCCGTGTTACACTCCCCACCTTCCTCTCATCATCTTCCGCGGGAGATGTGCGCCTCCTCACCTAAACATGTAGAAGAGTGGCCATCGTCGCGCTAGCTCCCATAACTCATATTTCGCGGAGAACAACCCGGGTGTAAAGAGTAGGAGGAAGCGGACGAGTGAGAGAGCATGGAGGAAAAAAAAAATATATATACGGCAATAAACGGAAGAGAGAGCTTCATCATTTCCGTAACTGATGTTAGCAATGAAAGGGGGCCGGATGGATGGCCGAAATAATCAATCCCTGCCACATTTTGAACAAAAATTATTAATTCAGAGTTTTCAGGTTTATAAAGTCCATAACGCACTATACGCACTAAGGTTTTTATATATTTTATTTATTTCTCACTTCCCCGCAAACAGCACAGAACGGTCTTAACAGCGTGGGTTGCAACATTAACAATAGAACATTAAAAACATCCATGCCCTGGACGGATGGACCACCTAACCAGGCGGGATTCGAACCCGCGACCTACGGATTGGCAGGCGAGGACATTACCCCACTGCCACCGAAGCCGAAGAATCTGTGCTACAGTTTAAAGACTGCAAAGAATTGTAGAGAATAGTGCAAATAAACCTTTGCCACGCGTAGTAGAAGAAAACAATATCGCAAAAAATCAATCCCTCATGTAGTTTTGCAATCAATTTGGGCAAAACGTAAAGAAAAAAAGAAGCGCTCCTTTCTCCTTACAGCACCCAAAGGACCTCTCTTCTCTCACCATTTCCCGCGGGAGATGTGTTCCACCTGTATTTGCAGAGCGGGCACCTAGCACTATTTCCCTTCACTCATACTTCGTGGAGAACAACGTGGGTGGGCATAAAGAGGAGGAAGCAGAGAAAGCACGGGAGAGAAAATGCTTATGGCACAACGGAAGAGAGCATCATCATTTCAGTGCCAAAATACATTCCCGGAACTGACAAATACGTTATAAACAGGAAGATAGGGGTGGATGGAGGACCAAAATTATCAATCTCTGCCATTTACCACACGAGAATGCCTACAAAGGCCATGTAAATTTTATTTTACATTCTAATTTTTAATTTTATTTTTTCACGGACAATTCACTATGTTTCAATATTGAATCAGGGGAACACTTCAACAACCACCGCAAAACTAAAAATCAAAATTATAATTGAAACTTGTATAAATAAATAAAAAAGAGTAATAAGCTATACCTCACAGCTCTGTGAAGCATTACGCAAAAAATTATCTATAAATGTAGAGAAAACACGAAATTTTTAGAATTATCGAGTAAAACCTATGTGCAAACTTCCTTCCCTGCATTCACTGCGAGATAAGTGCCTCACCAAAACATGCAGAGCTGATATTTCGAGCTCTTCCCAATAATTCACCTCGTCGTTGGCATCAAAAAAGTCAAATTCCCGCAACTCCTACGGAGAATACTCTTTTTGTTGTTGAGAAGGAGGCAAAGGCATGGTTTACGAAGTTTACTGATCGTAGTTACACGTCCAGTGATTATGCGGGTGGTAAACTTCCTTCTGCATATGTTATTTTAGATTACAATCAAATTGATAATTCGAAATATTCTAGGCGTGTGAGCGGTCGATTATCAATATATCCAGGATGTAAAAAATATGTTTGTTCAAACCCAATCATAACAAGTAATGATTCAAAGGTTTATGAAAATGTAATGAAATGGATCAATGATATGGGGTCTACTAGACGATGTTACTGACGGTTTTAATGCTAATTTTAAATCTAATTTTATTAAAGTACTTATTTGTACGATATAAAGTTATTGTTTACTTGGATTTATGTTTTGGTGGTCGTACAAATGAAATTCATATGTAATTGTTTCAAATAAAGAATTCAATGCTTCTTGTTGAAATACGTTGTGTCTGTGAATCTGTATTTCCTGGTGTGAAAATAGACGTGCAATCTTGCCGTAGTAAGAGGAACTGTTTAAAGTATATTTCGAAAGAAGGCGTTGATTTACTAGCTAATATTTCCCCAAGTAAGTTGAACATTGATTATAGATTACATCATTGGGCTCTGAATATAGCTTATTTCTCATATGGAAACCTTTGTTGTGGAACATAAAAATGTCTATAAGTTTTTAAAGCAGTACTTTGATGATTCACTTCGTCCAAAAAAATCCTCCATTTTTGATACATTGATTATACCGATTTCTGGTGTTTTTAATGACCTTTGCTATGACCAAGCATAGCAGGCGTTATGTTGGCAATTTATTCCTGGATGCTGTTATTTAAATCTTGTAGGGTCCTTGGACGGTTCACATAAGCATGAGATTTCAGAAAACCCAATAGAAAAAAATCACAAGTGGACAAATCCGGAGATCAGGCTGGCTACTGGAAATCGCCCCTGATTGAGATAAGGTGTTCTGGGAACTGCTCCCTCAAAACAGCCATCGATGCACTTGCAGTGTGTGCTGTTGCACCGTATTCTTGGAACCAAATGTCTCCCAAGTCCAACCCATTTAGCCGTGGGAAAAAGAATTCCTGTAACATTCCTGCTGGGTTGCGATCACAGGACATCCGCTCGAAAAGTAGGCCTCAACGGCAAACGCACGCTCCTCACTATTTCAACGCATGATGACGACTGAAATGTGCTTCGATATAACTTTATAGCACTGCCTGACGAACAATCTAACGATCTGATCGTTGGATTATTCTTCCTCATAGAATAATCCTCCAACATCGTTTGAACATTAATGGCTTGCCGGGTTTCGCTTATAGTAGGGCCCTCTTCGCTTCTATAGCGTTGAGGTGTTTTTCCCCGTCCCGTTCCTTCCGCTCCTATCCTATCCCAGAGGCGTCGGCGGGCTCCTATCGCGGCGGCGCCTCTATCCTTTTCCCTTCCTATCCAGTCCTTCCCCGGGTGATCGGGCGTATAAGCCACGGGCTTGCTTCCCGGCCCCGGTGTGTTGTATCCTCGAAAGGCTCCCCTGAGCCTTCATCCGTTGCCTGACGAACAAGACTAGAAGGGCCCTGCTACGACACCAACCGACCGAATGCCGCGCATTAAAAAAAGGAAGTTATGCTGCCGCACCCTGTATTTCGCGGAGAACAAGGGAGCGGTGGCAGAGGAAGCGTGGAAAAAAATGTTTGCGGCACCAAGTAAGAGAGCATCCCCACTTGAGGGTCGCAGTGCCTTCTGGGAATTGACGTAATGAGGAGAGGGAGAGCTAAATGGTCGGCCCAAATAATAAATCACCGCCACACGTGCGAAAGATCCACAGAGAAAAAAATCATCCGCCTTCTCCGGTATTCGAACCCGGATCCCCCGATTTCCGGTCAGTTAAGCTACCGAGGCGTCATTCTTCCCTGTGGATATTTGTTATATAATGCCAGTTACACCTTGTGTGGTTGTTCCCACAAATATCCACAGGGAAGAATGACGCCTCCCGTAAAAGTTATCACCGAGGCTGGTCCCGGTAAAATTTAAACCACCACACGTGGTAAGAAAATTATAAATATAAAATTCCCTGAATAAGCTTGATACTCGTAACACACTACACGCAAAGGTTTTTCGTTGAATCCGTGATAACGGCTCAAAAATTGGAAATTCTTGCTAAGGAAATGACATGCTGAGGGCTAAAAATTGTCAGAAATTAAATATTGCAGGAAAAATTCAATTCCCCGAAACCACTCTGTCATATATGTCAGAGATGCCAACTTACAAAAAATATTTAAGGGGGGCCAAACCGAGGATCTTGCCCCGGGAAATTTTTATAAGTAGTAAGTTTTAAGTTTTTTAAGCACTTTAGAAGTGTCATATGATCAACATTAGAACCCTCATAACTTGAATCTCGATATCTGAACACTCCGGGGAAAATCAAGAAGCCTGACACATTTTTCTTCACACCAATAACGATTTTTTGAGGAGGCCAGGGCCCCCTCAGGGCCCATGGAGTCGGCGCCAATGATATATACTCAGCATTTAATAATCAGCAAAACGCACAGAAAATAGTAATGTTTTTAGTGAATTTTCATTGAAAATGTTTTTCTCCATCAAATATCTTGAAAGAAAAGTCGAAAATGGGTATTACTGCTGGGAAATTTAAGCTCTAAATATTAATTTTATTCTTTTAAATTTCGGAAAGGGAGGGATTCAAAGCAAAATAATCGGTAAAAACAACACAATATACGGTTATTTGACCATTCTGAACTCTTGTGGAGGTTCTTTATTCCGTACTACCTAGATTCTGTATTCCTACTCTACATTCGATGGACCAGTGACGTTACTATGGGGGAATGATGGGATAGATGGGACTACAAATTGTTATCCTCCTTAAAAGTGGTGAATGAGGCTTGAAAGGTAAAAGGAAAGAAGTAATAAAATCATGAAATTTTGCGCTAAGATCATAACGCGGATATTAATAAGTCAGTTCAGAGTCTTATCTAACATAAGTTTGTGAAATAAAAATGTAAAACAAGAAATATTATAAATGCAAGATGAAATGCAAAAATTCAATCCTGAGAGCATTCTACTGAAATTTGCATTTGCAGTCATTTCACTTTCTTTAGTTTTTCAATGCTATAAAAATTGATAAGAAATCCCAGGAGAACTTATAAACAAGCTTTTTGATTTTTAAGTTTAGGATCACTTTTACACTAGCAATCTGAGGACAGTAAATATCCGAAGATATCTGACACATTGCCTGTTGAAGTTAATGAATTAATCAGTTGCTAATATAAATTAAAATAAATAAACAAAAGGGCTGCCAAGGGTCAATAGTTGTTGATTAGTTACAGATTATAATCAATCAGTCAAAGAGACAACAACGACGTGTATAATTTGAGATTGATAAGTTCATTATTTACATTAATACTGTGTCTATAGTTACTTATTGAGCAAAAGAAGAATTAATTCCAATAGTGTCTGATTTTCCTACATCGCTCAAATATTTTAAAATATTGCAAAATGTTTGGTCACAAACCCTTTTCTGATTCATTCTTTCTGTCTGCATGTCGAAACTTTTGAAAATACCATATTTTTGAACGGGGCTCTACGCTGCTCCCATGAGTTACATCAATGTTTCATGATCGGCTTCAAGATCTTCTCTGCATTAGACCCCACACGCCAAGTCCTTTCCAAAAGACTATAGGTAACCACACCTCTTTCCTGCAAACAACACATCATTCTTGCTGCTTCCGCACACGAGAAATTGGATTCGCGGATGCGATGACGGCTAGATTAGTGGGGGGATGAAGCGAGGGGGTGAAGGGGAAAAGGGGGTGGGAGGGTGGAAGGGGAACTGATACCCGCGTGCGTGCTGCTCCTGGCACGCAGCCCCTCCAACAGGGGATGAAAAAAAGAGGAGAAAAAAAACAGGAGGGTTTGGGGATGAGAAGGAAGGCATCAGGGTGCAAGGTGAGATGAGTGAGAGGAGCTTCATTTTTTGTGTGTTGGTTGTTTGCTCGATTTATTTTTTTTTCGATAGGGACGAAAGATGATAGCAGGGGGAGCTCCTGAGGAAAAGGGACGGAGATAGGTAGAGAGACGATGGGTGGGGAAAAGAGGGGAAGGGAGAGTGTTTTTTTCTTCTCAAAGGGTAAGAAGGGGAAACACAACCTTTCGATCCTTTTATTATCCCCGAGCCTCTAACCTTATCCTTTTCTCCTTAGTTAGAAAATTCAATAGGTGGACATTTTGTACCACCTTCTGGGGAAAGTCGCACGTTATACGAAGGGCCCTGCTGCCAATAAGGAATTTAATTATATCCGTGTGAGACTTAAAAAGTAAACGAGACACTACACAGCTCACTCACTCAGTCAGTGTTTACACCCGAAGGAATTATTTTGAACAGTTGAGGGTAGATCCCACCCCAGACTTAACCACATGCATAAGGGCCTCATACATTCAAGGTAGGGAGTCAGGCCCTTTAACAGATGCATCTCGAATTTCGAAAGCTTTGTTTGTGGGTAATAAATTCTTCCTGCGAATACATCGGGGTAATCCCCTAAATGGCATTCGTTGCCGACGTTTCGAAGAAATGCTATCCAATCGTCATCAGGGCCGGTGGTGCCAGTGTTGAGTGCCAGCTTTATACGTTCTAGGTGGAAATGTTGAGTCAATTCTGATTTGCGGAGACCGAGGTAGTTTTTCCGCCGATTTCAATATTGCGCTCCATGCATTATACATAAGCCGAACCTCACTTTTCCATTGAATTTTTTCTCAGATAGCCGTATTTCGGTTCCTTCCTTGGTTGAACGTGCCAAGTCACCCACGGAGTGGCCGAGCGTTTCGGTTTCTTCCCATTGCATGGCGTGGTCGAGGTTGATGTCGTGCTCCGCTACTGCCAATTTTGATGATCGCCAAATTCGGAGGTGACGCTTATGCTGGTTGATTCGGACCTCGATCGCTACTCCCGTTTCGCCGATATACTCTACGCCACAATTTGCTGTTTTTTATTGGCTGCAACATCTCCCTGCTGCTAAACTCCTCGCTTTCGTACGCCACACCTCATAATAGCTTTGTTTCGAAGGCTGAGAATGAGAGACAAATATTAAAATAATATTTATTGCCAGCAGTCATGAGGTTAAATGTTGTTTTCAAAGGTAGCATTCATACCCAGTGCACAAATTAACAAAGTAGCAATCGCCATACGATCTATGAGAACTTTGTGATGGAAACGTGTCAGTTTATACAGAAGTTGAAAGATGGTTTCATATGGCAACGCTGTTAAGTTACCATGTTAAAGGGGGCGCCGTCGCCATCCGACTAGCACCAATTAAAAGCACAAGTCGTGGCGCCGACTCTGTTCAAAATTATACATGTATCTCCCAAAATATACTCGGTATTAGAACGAAAACTCAATATCTACGTGTGACGCCAGGCAATATCATTCCGGCAGGGTGTTTGTTACAGACTAAGACATGTCTGAGTTTTTGTTGTCAATGCACTGTCCGCATGTTGTGTTTTTGCAGGATGCTTGAAATCATACAGGTCACCGTACGGCAGGAACGCGTTGGCCGACAGTTTCAGAGTGTCTTCTTCATTAGTCTCCTATACCCTTTTTTCTTCGAAAGCCCTTTTGAAGATCTCTCGTAAACCGAATCCATTTCCCCAGAATGCCTTCCTGTGGTGAGTTAGTTCATCAGGAAGGTTTTGTTGGTCGGAAATGTTGTTTGGGGGCATCCAAAGGCTTCACACGCGATTTGAACCCGGGACCCTCCGAACAGCAGACAACACCTCTAATCACAAGGTCACCAAATTCTCCTACATGAAACTGGGGCCGTTTTCCAATCCACGTAGTATGCACTCATTCCCTCGTTCCCTTTCTCCCTTGCACCCTGCTCTCTTCACAATTCTCTACTGGCGCCATAAAGTGTGAACGAAAATAATGCGATCCATTGACAGTAACGAAATGTGACGCGCGGGGTAGTGTTCGAACATCTGGTGGTTGATTTAAGAATCAATTTCACCTTTATACTTATATTTTTGCATGCGAAGGGCAGGAATTCACAATTCCTATATCATGTTACGTAAAAGAGCTCACATAATAAACACGAAATTACTTAAAACTCCAGTTCAAAATTTCTGAGTTTTCCATTCCATTTCCATTTTCACGTCCACTTCCTACGAGGGAGCATCCGCGTTCCCTTGTTTACTTACCCTTCGTTCCCTTGCGCCCTCGCCAATTGGATCCACCCTTGCTGTCGTCACATCCGCAAGTTGACGATCGAAAAGTGCACGAAGGGTGAATAATTGCGAATTGGAAAACAGCCTGGGTCCACCAAGAAAATTAATTTTTGGATTGGACTTAAGAAATTTAAAGACAAATCTGCTGACAAGTTAAATCACAAAGGTCGAAAAATTAAGATCCAAGTCATTGGACGGTTCAAACTTTTTTCTCAGAATTTAGCCGGCCTCACTGGCGGCGGGATAAACTCCTCACCCGTTAAACTAAAGTCACTGGTTCGAGTCCCGCCCGGGCAGAATGTCTCCATCCGGGCCATGGACGTTTGTGATTGTCCCAAGTTGTTTAACTTTACATTCCTCGATTTAAAAGGCCTTTACAGAGCTGTTTTCGGAGCGATGAAGATGAAATGAATTGATAAAACGAGATCGCACCTGCGCGATGCAGCCGAAGGAACACATATTTTCCCCCTCTCCTCCTTGCAGTGGCGTATCTAGGAATATGCTTCCATAGTTGGGAAAGCCTGGGAGGGCGACCCGACCCCAAGCAACCGGGAAAATTGATGAAAAATGACATGTCTGGTTATACATTTCACATCATTTAGAATTTGACTTAATGCAGATACAGTTATCATGTGCCAAAACTAAATAATAGCTTTACATATTTTTTTATGTTAAAATAGTTCTTGGAGTGTAGGTCAATGTATGCTATGCAAAAAAGTGTTAGCCAACGTCTCTGTCTATTTTAAACTATCATCAGGGCTATGAAAGAAAGCATAAGAACAATATAAAATACAAAGATATACAATATTTTTTTATAACTAAATGTTTCGATAGCGTTTTTTTTACAACAATATAATTTAAAAATACATATAAAAAATAATAGAATACACAAAAAAAATTTGACATACCTTACCATTGCACATATTTATTGATATTGTGTTACTAAGCTATTACCACACCTAGTTACCATTAATTTTGATTTATTAAATAAAATTAAATTTTACTGAGGTTTTCAATGTCTGTTTTTTATTACAACTGTTATTTGGTTTTGATATTTAAACCATGTCTTTGAAAAGTCTTTTTTTCAAAATAACCTCATGATCTAAAATTTCGGCGTTGTCAAAATCAAAAACATCGCCATTGCTTATTCTGTGGCTAGCAAGAGCACACAGTGTTATACCACCTTTTACTGATGATTTGTGTTGTGAAATCCTATTTTTTAAATATTGAGATAGTTGTCCTATATAGCAAACGTTACCATCGAGGCATGGAATCTTATATATTTTATTACTTTTCAGATTTTTTAGGGGTTTTTGACCTACACTCCAAGAACTATACGAGGTCAATATGAGGAGAAAAAAATCATATTTTTTTTGTTTCTCTAAGGAATTGTGGGGGAGGTGAATATATCCCCCTCTTTCCCCCCCTATCTCCCCCTATTCCTCAAGCCCGCACCAATATATATTTCAAATCTTTTCATCCAACTGCCTCTTGATTCTGGAACTCTATTCCGCCAAATATAAAGACTTCACAATCACTTCAGTCGTTTAAAAGAAGGCTGTACTCCTATTTGAAGTTTGGGGCTTCATGCAGTCTCCTCAACTCATTAGATTTATCATCTTAAAGTTGTGATTCTATCAAAACTCTCTACATAAATGTGTATATGTATGTTTGTGTTCATTACTGTCTAAGTTAAAACTTATATTTTTGTGTTATTAGTATTGAATATTTTACATTTTTTGTATAAACATCTACTACTTGTTAGCCTACCAATAATCTCCATGCCTTATTTTTGTCAAAATGACTTTTATTAAGAGTAGAACATTTCCTGTATTTTCTATTTTTTGCTCTCATAAGTTTTACCTAGCGCATAATAAAAATATTCAAAATTCAAATATCCCCCCCCTCCCCACATAATTCAAATATCCCCACGCCACTGCCTCCTCCTACTCCTTATATCGACATATTTTTGGTCGTTTTTCGAATTTTTGAAAATACTTAATGGACGCATTGCACTTGCTTCGAGCAGTAAACGGAAGAGGTTCAGATAAGGAAGAATCTTTTCTCCGACGTCGCATTCGTATCCCTTCGTTCCGTTACTCGGCCAACCTAAAGGGGAACACGACCTCAGTGCATCGGAGTGACCGCTCGGCATGCCACACACATTACGACTGTAATAATAGGCATCCATATCTACTATTAAGAGAGTATTTAGAGAGAGAGTATTCCTCCAATGGCGTGCTATACATATATAGAGAGTTGAGAAAACTGCAATCGAAGGTCACGAATATATTTAGCCCTCCGTGAATCGAATCAAATTATGGAATGCAATTTGTCGCGCGGCGTCTCACAGACGCCATTTTGGAACGGTTGAACGAAATGCATGGAAGTAGAAATAACTGGCTTAACTAAAATAAATTATCATTATCCTAATCAGTTACAATATGGCAACTGGCCAGGTGGTAACACATACATCCAAAAAAAGAAAACACTAAATATCCACAAAGTCACTTGTAAACTAGGCAGAGTACAAATTTCAAAAATTCAATTAAATATTCTAAAAAATAAGTCACTTTTTTAGAATTTTCTTAAATATTTTTACAATACCAGGAAAGGGCTCAAATAACTCTGTAGGCAATCGGTTCAAATCTACAATTGTTTTATTGAGGCAGGAAATTTTTTTAACATTAGTCCTCTGCGCCCGGCATTTAATTTTGAACTGATGATCGTTCCTACCAATGAAATTAGGTTTCCCCACTATATTGCTTCGTTCTCTCCATGCTTTATCCCCTTCGTATACTTTATACATACCGCAGAGTCGGTTTCTTTTCTCCTTCTTTCCTAAGATTCCCAATCCAGTATTTTTAGCATTTCTGATACGCTCTCTGTCCTCCGACGCCTACCCAAAACGTATCGAGCCGCTTTTCTTTGCACTCTCTCCAATGCCTTTACAAGTCCCACCTCATAAGGATACCACGTCATAGGGCATAGGTGAACCATTCATTGAATACACAACTTCATGAACGGACAGCAAATTTATGTATAATAACTATGAAGATATTTGAATCAATAAAATACTTAATACACGTTCGTTTTTTTTGCAGCAATAATAGTTTCATTCACGTGGTATATTGATTACAAAATGGTAAATGTGTAGCAAAAGGTCGCTAACCCCATTTTAATGCTTTGAGTAGTAGTTGTTAATAATGTTTGTTTAAGTTATTAAACGCAATTAGAAACTTTGCAATGAATCATCATAATCTTGTGGTGTTCTGCCCGTCGGCAGGTCCCCCGCGCCAATGCTGTCTCCATTCCCTCCTGTCTCCGGCCATCTCCATTTCTTCCAATTTTTAAGCTGTCGATGTACTTCAGCCTTCTCCTTCCCCTTCTTCTGATCCCTTCCACCGTTCCCTCCAAAGCTACTTTCAAAAGTCCATTCCCTCTCATCAAATGTCCCAGTCAGTTACCCTTCCTTTTATTTATTTTGTCCATTAACGTTCTTTTCTCATCTATCCTATTTAACACTCGCTCATTCCTAACTCTATCCGTCCACCGTATTCACTCCATCTTCCTCCAAACCCACATCGATTGTATAAATCTTGTAAATTATTTTTGCAATCGGATGCCGGGAAAACGTGCCGCATCGCACTTAAAGTTTAGAAATTTTGTTTTTTTTTGGGTGTTTTTCGGACATACTAACTTAAGATGATGTCACTCTCGGATTATTCTATCACTTCTCTGTTTTTTTTACAACGTCTCGTTAGACATTTATATTGTATCCTCTCAAATATCTTTCATTTCTGCCCATTAGTTCTCGGGATATCGCACCGAGAGTGAGCGCGCGCCACCCCAGGCAACACTTTGGGTGCCACGCGGGTTGCATACTCTCAAAATGTGTTCATCGTTCTCACCCATCGTAAAACCATAAAAATCTTTAGATAAATTTGAAATTTTGTCAATATAACCTTGAATGCTATATTATTCACTGCTTATTGTCAAAAAGGGGCTTAGAAGCATTGATTTATTCCCCATACCAATGGTGTCTGGTAGACGCCACGCGACCAACGGAGAATTGAATATATATCATGCTGTGATTCACATTTTTTACAGAGCATTATCGTTTAAGGTACCACCAAGAATCCTTAATACACTTACTGCCTAAGCTGAAGAACAGAGGAATATCCACTTATCTTAGAACAAAAATTTAAAAAAGGGAAATCAGTGTATTTAAACAGGTAAATCCATTGATTTGCCCCGATGAAATAAAACTCTTGGTCCCCCTGAAAACTGGTATTATAGTTTGCATGATCGAATTTAACTGTTTATGGTCACATTCAAAAAAGGCCAATGGCCAGGTGACTAATTAGCAAATTAAATGTAAAGCCCAATTTTTTTTATGCTACTAGGCAAAAATATGAATACTTAGTATATATATATATTTCACGCTGATAAGTATAACTAGTAAAAATCAATGGTTCATCTGAAAAAATAGTTATCTAAATAAGTTCATAGCAAAATAAAACATAAATGGAACTTCAGAATAAGAATTTAAAAATAATACATTTTCAATTTAATCCTCAATAGGTGAGTCACGATGAATAACTTTCAAAAAAGATATTGGAAAACGTGAGGCTTGAGTTTTAGGAATG
This sequence comes from Ischnura elegans, assembly GCF_921293095.1. Lineage (NCBI taxonomy): Eukaryota > Metazoa > Arthropoda > Insecta > Odonata > Coenagrionidae > Ischnura > Ischnura elegans. The sequence goes on from NC_060248.1 coordinate 127,587,100, forward strand.
GCAATTTTGAAACTGATGAAAATGGAATCATCGCCACGTTATAAATAATTCAGCGGTACAATGGGGAGCAGCTGGCACTCCACGTAATTATGGAATACGAAAGATATCAGCCCATGCGCCATGATCACCTTGGCATTACAATAAATGCAATTTTATGGCAAATAGCAATAAATATTTAAACGGCGCACTTCGTTGATTCGTGGTGTAAGAGAAAAGTTTGCAAACTGATGAAATATATTTACAAACTGACATTTTCCCATTGATTACATCGTAATTATGAGGTGAAGAAAAATCTAAAGGACTTTGCGGCCCTTGTGGAATGGCGATAATGACATGTTTCGCTCTAAAAGCATGGCTCGATCAACAGGTTAAATCATGAACTCAAGGAAAAAATTCAGAGAATCATAATTGTCGCTCGGGAGTAGTTTAGCAAATTGGTGAGTGTATTCAATAGAATATTAGTAATGCTACTAACATGAAGGTGAACATGCATGAACTTTATTGCTAAGTTACATTAAATAGACCATTTTCCAAAATCTAGAGTTTAAAAATGCAAGCCAAAACTCTCCTAGTACTCAGCAAACTTCATTAAATGCTAATTAAAAGTTATGAAATATCGCCTGAAGTTACGTGATCTGAAATGCCTTCTAACGTCATTGCACGGCACACCATTCACTTCGCTAAGAGAGAAGAGCCTAAGAACAAATTTCCTTAACAGGGATTTAAGAAGGCAGAATACGGCAGTGTACCATTGGTCTTGGTAACAGCCTTATGGCGGCTTATTTCCTGAAAAGCAGTGATTGCTTTGCACTACCGCATTGCTTGGATTAGAAGCAATTAGGTAAATAATTATGCGATAAATGCAAATTAATTTACAAACGTTTTTAAATATTTATGTATGCGTTACCCAGTAAGATGTAATAGGTAGATCCATACCTAGCTGAAAATCCATCATGTATTTAATTAGTAAAGTAAGTACCAATCAGAACTTAAGTTTAAGAAGATAGTTTTCCCTAACTGACCGGAGTTGATATCCAAATGATCATGACGAGGTAATAAAAACGTACGTGATAGACACAAAAATAAGTTTCAAGTACTATTTACACTAAATTAACTCGATTTCCTGTTTTTGAACCGATACTCACTCCAAAAAAGAGTCGAAATTGGTTTTGCATTAACTTGCAACCCCACCTTTTTATCTATACACCCCAATTAAGATCCCCATAGCGTTGTTAAGCAACTTTGTTTGACAACGCTATGGGCATAACGGTAATAAGTATTGAGTTAACCTTGCTTTTTATATAAATAAAGCTCAGTTATTTTATATCAAGCACAATATAAGCTATACTCAGTTTTGGGAATATTTATTTTCACTTCATTTTACCCTCTTCAATATATGGGGAGGATTATTCGATTATATGTGGAATTTGTAGACCTCTTCAAATTAAAAAAATATACAGTGAAATAATTATGGCTTTAGTTAAAAACATAGGCCTAAGACTACTACACCGCTTAAAAGCTCTGGACATACCTACAAAATATCAGGTTAGGAGCTTACTTAGTGAAATTCCAATCTGAATATATCTAAATAGGGCATAATCTACAATTAGGTAATATTCATGGTTTGGCTTATGGTTTGAACTCATTACTTAATATTTTATAACCACTAGGAAGTTCAACCCAAAAGAAATAAATCTGACGATAAACAGTTACCAACAGAAACAAAAAAGAATGGTATATAATGAGATATCAATGGATGGTCAAAGACAAACAGAATTTAATAGGTTGGATAAATAAAACTATGATAAATCGTTATTAACATTCATAAACGCTTCAAAATAACGAAGGCGTTCTTTATCATTCAAAATTCTTCGCCTTTCTCATGGACACTTCCTGGGATTGAGCTGAGGTGAGCTCTAGCCTCATAAATCCAAACCAATCTCCGCGATAAATCACTGAATGAGGGAGTGAGTGTACACTTAAGATTCATGGTCACCTGAAGACGATTGGCGAATTGCTTGCCGAAACGTTGGAAGGAGAAACGGGGAAAATAACCGCGTAACAAAATATAGTCTGAGGTTTAAGGCGAGATGGAGCGGAAACGTGACATAATGAAAATGAAAAAGCAGGATCAATTTCCACAATTTTACACTTATTAATACTAGCGGTTTCGCTTTTCAGCATCATCAAGTAGGTACCTGTAAATTTGTGTAAATTACTCCAGCTTTTTCACTTTTCATCCCATAACAAAACCTGACAGATCTTCACCAGAGTGAAATTTTGTCCACTAACCCCGCCTTTTTTTTCTATACACCCCAAATCCCTCGTAATCGATCTTGAGTCTCTCCTGAACCACTACAACACAAACTATTCTCTCTGTATCCTTTCCGGCGTACTTTTCCATTCACTTCCTCGCGATAATGCCTTCGCCGTTTTAAAACATTCTCCAATCCTCATAGCAAACTCTTCCCCTTAATTAAAAATTCCTTCCCGTATCCCTCACCTCATTCATGATATTCCTTCCACGTGTTTTATGGCCTGATCGCGAAGGGCCTAATGCACTGAACTAATTCTTCAGACACGACGAAACGATTAAAGAATCGCCACCCATATATACAGGTATAATCTTCCCTCTATTTTTCCCTGAGGCCTCCTCAGTCCATGCTTAAAAGGGGAATGCGAGAGATTGCCCCACGTAATTAACGCGTTATATCTTCCGCTCCACTCATAAGTGATAAACCCTCTGAAATATTTAATCATAGCACCATATTAATCACCTCTTTATCGCAAAAAAATAACCCCTCTCGTACATATCTACAATTAATCAGAAGTAAGGTAGATGAATCGCATGGAATACATTAGTCGAGCATGAATTATTACGAAGAACCTATTAATATTTTAACTGAATGGGGATAGAATCCGATTTTCCAAACCAATAAGGATATTAACAATATGCTAACTTTAGCAGAATTGGTATTTAAATAGAAAATGAGGGTGCCTTTGACCATCGTTTAGATTCAAGGCAGATTTTTCTCGTATCTGAGAAGAATATCACGCTAAAAATTATAGAAATTGCTATTAGTGTCAGGAGGATATATACACTTGTTAATTTGTATTTAGTAACACATTTGTTGGCACAGGAAGTTGTAATATAGGAATGTTACTGCATATCCCATTATAACCTAACTTCTACCATGAAAATAACGCTTAATTAACAGCTAAGACAGAGAAATAAAAAGTGGCTGAAGCACTTAATCCAAGTCGCAGGAACGCTTGGGTAAATTTATACGCAGCTACGGTGAAACGAGTTTTAATTGAATTTTCTGGAGGCAAGTTAGTATTTCTTGATTACAAACTATTTTCCGCACACCCAATGGCTCTAAATATTAACAAATACCGAGCAAAAGAATGTAGCATTTGAGAAAAAGTGAACTATTGAGTAATAACCAAATTACGAGCACTTAGTTTTCCAAAATGGCACTCACAATCAGTATTAAAAGTTTAATCACTCATACATTCCACTACGCCTTCGTATGCGAATGCAATAATTAATCTCCATCAATTTTGGAGAGCAAACGTAATGTCTTAAATTACTTCTTGCACAGCACCCTCAAGTTTCTCTTGCTCATCCGGGATACAATTTTATCCAAAAAAATACGAGATGTTAGCTAGACTTTATATCAGTATTGCAAATTCCCAGAAAGTGAAGTTCTATGATAGATATTAAAACGTGCATATTTGGGAATGATTCTGTGTCATATCTTTCTCTTTGCATAAAAGTGTCAGACTGTTGATTGTAATTTTGCAAAGCAACGACTTTAGTATCCCACTACTTTTGTATCAGGTTTTTGCGCGTCTGCATTTGATATAATCAGGTCTTACGCTTCGTGCTACCACCAAAAAGTAAAAATTCGCAGGGCATTGCTCTCTTTGCACTCAATTCCTCAAAAAAACATAAATAACGGAAAAATAATACTGCTCGATAAAAATACACTCGAAAACTTCCCAAACAATATACTGAAGCAAAAAGCACTCAAATAAGAAAAGTAAAAAATGACGAATGCATATATTTGTTAGCGATGTAAAAAATATATTGGAATTTAGGACTTCTGAGATTCTGGCGTTGCATAGTTTGAATAATGACTGAGGAGCTCAAAAATGTGTACTTATTGAGGAGATTATTTGATATAAATAATTTTGAGCCATTTATATCTTCTTTATATGCAGCACAGTAAACATCTACCAGAATCATAATAAAACTCATGAATAAAAACAAATTATGCTCGAATATAAAAACAAAGGAATAAACACCCCCCACTTCCGATACCTTAAGTACCAAACGACGAAAGACATACTATTTGCGATACGCCCCCATTAGTATGATTAACTTTGAATATTGTGCAAAATTAATTAAAGCTAATAAATAAAATGATCAATCCTCATATGTTAAACCTGCGTACAAAATTACGACTTCCGCTTTCTAGATATAATTATGCCATTAAGAAACTCATTTATCCACACAGTGTCATAATTATGGCTTTCACTTCGTAACGCTAGGAAATTGCACCAAAGTAAGTTTTTTCGAATTAAAAATTGAAGCAGGGGTGGTCATTTAAAAGACGAGAATGATGTAAAATTAAAATTAGCGCCAGCGTAACTCACGAGCCATGTTTCTCCGGATTCTGCGTCTGATCCTCCCTTGGATACCGTTGCGAGGTGCGTTCTGGCACGCGTCAATAATACACAGGGACGCACGCGTCCCTTTTCCGGCAGATTTGCAGCCCAGCTTCAGTGCAGTTTGCCAACCCCCACCACACGTCTCCGCTTCCTCCCACCCCCCCGACCAATCCTTTCAACCACTCCCTCCTCTTTCCCATATCCTGAGCCCTGCAAGTCAAGAGCCCTTACACACGCCACGAAATTTCAACCACTTTCCAGGATTTAAGGAGGTATTTCTTTTATTCAGACTCGTCAAATTTTGCGGTTAATTATTTACCAAACGATTTTTAGCATGAGCACACATTATTTACTAAATAATTGTATCAAAGCTCACTTTCCTCAATTTTACTCATTAACGGCAAAGGTTAAAATTAGGAAAATATATTGAGCTAACCTTTAAATATTTACCATGGAATGAAACTTATGAAGTTGAAGGTCTTAAAAGAAGCATCTCCTAAAAATATTGTTATTGTACATTTTCGCAGCTTTGACGCAATGTGTCTTTTCTCCTTTGATCTCTCATTCGGAATTCTCATTTTTTTTCCATGGTCTTCAAATTCTATCAGCAGAAACAACAATGCAATTTGATGTGTTACAGAGTACACATTAGACTATTCTGAGAGCAGTAAAAAATGAACGAAAATTTGGGGTTACTGTTATTGCATTACCAAATCGCGATGAAATTCACTGACTATGCCCAACCCCCTATCGTCCTACCCCAAATATTACAGGAGAATGGACGACGTAATATGAAAATAGACAGCACACCAAGCCTTCTTGGGAACGATTCTCCCAAATCCATAGAACTAGACGCACGCGTAACGACAGATCCTATCGTCTAAACGGAGGATGAGAGACTCCTAATGCTCCCACGAGTTCTAATGGCAATCTCGCATTCGCAGCGAGGCGGGCGATGAGATGATAATTAATCTCGCGCGGTGCCAATGTGGCGGGACCTGCCAACGGGCGACCGTCCTCGCCTACGGCGCCTCTATCCTCCCTCGACAGACCAAGAGAGAGGTGTGTGCCTTTGTCACCACGAGGCAGACGCGAGGGGAAAGCCTCGAGGCCCCCAAAGGGATGGCTAGATTTAGGGGGTGTCCTTCTCACTCCAGTGCAACCCTGCTTCACTCAACGCACGGCATCATAACGCCACTTGGACCACCAATGCGGTTTAATATCAATATAAAGTCATTTAATAATAAGGTGCAGGGAATTGAGATTGCGTAAACCTTAATTTGGTAACAGTTGCAATTTCAAGATGTAAAAAAACTATGAAATGCAGTCCGATGTGAAAATAAAATAAAATCAATCCGAACGGAATAAAATGTTACCTTCATAATTCTTTATAAACACATCACCTACAATACTAAATCAATTCGAAATTTCAGTTTTCAACACAAGTGATGTTTTATATTTTAAATTCTTAGCTATATATGGTTTTACTATTCTTATTATTCGAGAGGGAATGAAAATATAGTTCAATGCGCAAAAACGGAGCAATAATCATTCTTTTTATTTACTGTAACCAAAATGCGTCTCCATGTAAACACTCCCATGCTAACTCTAATATTACATTATGAAAACTGTCCAAGTTTTTTCTTAAACTTCTACCAACAGCCTTAACCGTTGCTCTCAATCGAAGATATAAATGAGCGATTATATTCTTCCACACCTGTAAACTAGAAAAATTAATCTGTCGAAAATAATTGCAATAGGGCCTAAGGACGGCATAAAAAAACTGAAAAACCTTGACGTGAATAAAAAAGTCACGAAACTCGAGAAAAAAGAACGAAAACTGCGGAGAGATTAATGGCTAAAACAAAGTTATAGTTCTCAGGCGTTTCTTGGAATGCATGCATGATTATAACAGTTTATAATGATGGAAGATAGAAACTTACTGTCGAGTTTTCAACAATGATCGACGGTATAAAATCATTCTTGATTGCCACAACAATGACAATGTTAATCATTTATTTGCAGTGGGTCTCCCGCGGCAACCATTGCAAAGGTTTCCATTCCCCATTTTAACAATCCGTGGCTCCGTGGCGACCAACCGGCCTCCACAATCAGAGAAAGGGATGAGATGAGAGTGGCCCGGCCGTGACAAGGCGTCCGTCTGCAGCCGCACCTCGAAAGCGCGGCCCTGCACCTCCGCGCCACCTAATCACTCCAAGCGAGTCCCTGTCTTCACGCTCGGATGCAAACAGAGCCACCCGCCCCCGCCCCCGCCATGCCATCAGATCACAGAGCCATGCATACACTCACGCCTCTGCTTCGCCTCGCGTTCCACTTCCTACGGAGAAATGCCGATAATCACAGGCACATTGGGAGAGGATAGAGGGATTTCCTGCCAGTTCACAGAAATCCTGGAGGAAATCCAACGATTACTATCACTGTGCGAGCACCACGGCGGAGCGTCATAGCCGTCCATAATTTGGAGTAAGTAGTAATTGGAGGGAGTGAGGACGCGAACCACTCACACACTGTCGCCAATCTGAGTCAAAACGGAGACGCAAATGAAAGGTCAGGCATGCAGTGCGTGTAATCCGAGAAGAGCGCCAACGCAGTGTGGGCGCCGAAGGCGGAGGCGACGAAGCACCGCTGAACGCCACTCGAACACAATGGGCCGCGATTACCCACCCCCAGCGGTGCGAAAGCCGAAAGCGAATCCAAACCCATTCCGCAAATGAACGCATCATTTTAAGGAAAAATAACTAACAAGAGGAACTTGCTCGATAATTTGTATAAAGCGTACACATGGGGAATTGAAACATAGAAGTGAGGAAACGATTTATCATAACTCACATTTTGAGTATGCCAAGATCTCACCGATATCACCTTGGTGCATTGTGCCAATACCTTGATTACCCGACCTGCCTTGATGTAGGCAGCAGACAAGAGTATGACGGTTGAGGTACGGACTCCCATCTAACGCTAGTCCGGGTCTAACATTGTTCAACTTCACATCCTGTAACAAACTATTGAATGGATCTCGTCTGATTGTAAACGAAGGCTGTATGCAAATTGAATAGATATCCTATATTGCCATGCATCGATTACTTTAAACATTTTGGTAGGCGATACGTAGATAAGAATATTTCACGCGAAGTTAAGACAGCAGAACCGATGGGGATAGGTAGCGAAGTTAACTGAATCTAACCATATTTTATCGTGTTCTCCCCAGATTTTCTTCACTTAAATACGTGCGCCAATGCAGTGAACGTTCTATTCATATAAATGGTACATTGGTACATATTTATGAGGCGGTACATATTTAGTTGAGGCTATGAATGCACCGCTTTTCCAGATTAATAGTGCTGCCGTCATTAATTTGATGCTTAAATGGGCAATTCATAAAACTTTTATGTAGCCCAAAAATCAATATTGGTAACCAAAACCTATGTTTATTTCATGGGATTCATTAAAGAGACCGTAATTTTTTTTTAATTCCCCATTAAATAGAGTTATGAGGAATAAACCCCATATTATTGAATTTAAAATGGAAATATAGCAATGAATAACAATAAGTTGAAAATGATGGCAGATTCGGTAGTTTTACATCATCATTGTCCTCAAATTTAACAGCAAATTGAGTACAAAAAATTACATCAGTCTCCTCTCTTCATTTTTTCCTTGTATGTTCGGTTGTAGAATAAATATTATCTCCTTGCTTTTGACGACGCTACAGAATAACTTTTCTTTTCTCCATTTCAAAAGATAAAACACTTGAACCAAAAACAACGCTAAGTTTACCTTGCTGATATATATTCTACGTTTATTTGATTCCCCTACTCGACGAAAGTTTCTGTTGAAATCGATGGGAAAAGAGAAACCCAAAAACTTTACACAATCGGTGAATCTTATCAGAAGCTGGAACCTGGACCTCATTCATCTACATCTTCATACTAACCTGCCAACTGCCTCAATAGCAAACACACTAATGTTGTTACATGACAAGACCCCTGTTTTTTGTATGCCCCACAGTTCCGCACAGCTACAGTTCAGAAGTCATTTACTGTTGTTGCCTCAAAGCTGTGGAACGATTTGCCGAAACATGTAAAAGACAGTTCATCACAGGAAATATTTAAGAAAAGGTTTGTCACCCAACTACTTTCTTGCTACCCATGAACACTGATCATGTATTTTGATAATAATTTATCTGCTCATTGATGTGATTAATACCTATTGTTGTGTTAGAAGTAGTAATATAGTTCTTATTTCATTTGTTAAGCTAAATTTCCTTTTTTAAGGCTGTGTTACTTATTTCTTGGTATGTTTAATGTTTGTTTTTCTGTTAGAAAAAGAAATTATTCTTTTCCAGTTTTACTGTGTTAATTCCAGTTTAATATGTTAATTGTACTGCTCACCACTTTAACAATTTCTATGTTCCAAAGGAGCTAAAACTCCTAGAGAAATAAATGAGTTAATTATTGTTATTATTATTATTATTATAAAGCCCGCGGGTGGGGGTAGGAAATCAACCATTAACAAAAAAAGTAGAAGAAATATATAAAAGAAGATGTACATATCGAGTCCCACCTAACGTTTACTGACGCTTACTTTCGTCCAATATTGTTCGGAAAAGAAACAAATTCCTAACTTATCCACTCGGAAAAACATCTTTCTTAATTTATCGTTTTTCTGGAAGAAGAAATTTTCCCAAAGAAATAATGTAAGCAACAAATAAAAATTACAATTTGTTGTTTACATTTCATCATGGCTGATCGTTGTTCCGTTGGTGATATGCAACGATTTAAACTGATGAGAATTCCGAGTAGACTTCACGAAAATCTTTCACAATCACTCAATGAGCTTCATTATGATGAGGTTAAGGGATTCGGACATTACGTGATTTGGAAAATATTGGCCTCGTGTACAGAAGCCGATGCGCACCATTACATGCGAAATTTACATTTTTTACATATTTCCTATTACATTAGCAATATATTTTTATTCCCCTTTGTAGTACTTCAAAAGACTTTTGACAACGTTGATTGGATAACAATGCTTGGCATCCTAAAATAAATTGGGGTTCTTTACAATGACAGAAGAATCATCCACAGTTTATACAAAAACAAAGGAGCGGTCATAAAATCAGGGCCCAGCTGTAAAGAAGCAAGAATCAGGGAAGGAGTGAGACAAGGCTGTGCATTGTCACCTGTAATTTTCAACGTTTACATTGAGAAAGCCATTAATGAAATCAAAGAAAAGGCATTGGAAGTGAATATCATTGGAGAAAAAATTAGCATGCTAAGATTTGCCGATGACATAGGCGTTATAGCAGAAACAGAGAAGTATTTGAAAAATATTCTAGTTCATATGGGTAGGGTAATGAGTAAATATCAACTGAAAATAAGCACGAAGAAAACCAAGATATTAATATGCGGCAGAAGAGAAGAAGTCAAGACTAACTATAGGGAAGCAAAAACTGATAGAGGTGGATTAATTCAGTTATTTGGGAAGCAAGATAACTAGTGACAGGAGAAGCAAGAAAAAAATTATCAGTAGAATAGCCCAGGCGAAGAGAGCATTTCATCAAAAGAAAGACCTGCTTTCAGCGGGAAACTTAAATATGGAAGTAAAGAAACAATTTATAAGAAACTACATTTGGAGTATGCTGCTATACGGAAGTGATACTTGGACAATGACCGAAGCGGAGAAAGCAAGGATAGAGGCCTTCGAAATGTGGTGCTACAGAAGAATGATGAAGATCAAATGGATCGACCAAGTTAGTAACGAAGAAGTTCTAAGAAGAGTAGGAGAGAGGAGAAGCCTCATGAAAACCTTAACAAGAAGACGGAACAACCTTATAGGCCACATCTTGAGACATGATGGCCTGATGAAGACAATCGTCGAGGGACAAGTGGAAGGCAAGAACGGAAAAGGAAGACCTCGAATAAAATATATGGAACAAGTAAAGAAGGATGTGAAAGAGAAGAAATATGTAGGTGTGAAAAGATTAGCTGATAGGAGAACTGAGTGGAGAGCTGCGTCAAACCAATCCTAGGATTGTTGACCAGTGATGATGAGTACTTCAAAAGAAATCGGGTGGTTTCCTATTATTATTTATAGCCTAATCGAAAGATTATTACTCCTGGAGTACGTATTTTACGCTTTTAGATTTTTGAATTACGATATCTATTTTTCGCGATTAAATGAAAAGTGAAATTGTTCAAGAGCGAGAACGCGACGGCTAAGTATGAATGCTGGGAAAAGCCCGTGTGATGTCAATCTGGTTCCGACTGACACCATGTAAGGCCACCTTGGTGCGAGGCTATGAGCGCCGCTATGGTGCAGGCTGCTAGCAGGTAGCAGTGTACCCAGCTAGCAGGTAGCGCTTGGCTTAAATAAGGATTATTAATATCTTGTCAAGCGAAGGAAACTTTCCGACATTAGGCCATTTTAATAGGTGATTATTAAGAGATGTTTCCTTGAGCTCTGTGCCTCATGCATGTATTGGTAATCTTAGACAATGAAAAACAGCTATCTACTCGTATAGAAACTAGGTCCCTGAGACGTCACGTGGAGTGGCATCGCATGGGCGCCAATCTGGCCATTTTCAAATGCGGTTAAAATTGATCATTGCCATTCGCCTAAACTGGAATATCTAAAACCAAATAATATGTATATTATGAATACACTAATGGTGGGTAACGAATCGCTATCAATGCCTTTCGTTTCCTTTGATGAAGGAAACTACCCTATTGGCAAAGCATGGATTTGTAAAAAAACAAAAATACGAGGATCGTCGAATGCTATTGCGTTTAAATGCCTCCATCATGCCCACGAGCAATTCCAAATATGAGGGCAACAAATCGCAGCAGGACAGAAGTTCTCTTTCTGATCCAGTTTGAAGGGATGGAAGAGTATTTTCGGCACGGAGCATCGTGTATGTATATCTGAAGAGGGAAAACCTTTAAATCACTCCTTCCCACATTTTCTTTGCCGGTTTCCTTTATAAGGCTAGCAGAAAACTGCTGTATCCTCGTAGGTATAAACAAGCTCTCTTCGTTTGGATATCAAAGATGGATCATCATTCAAAGAATAAATTTCTCTTTCCGCAAGCACATTTAACCCCCTTTGTTTACTTTTCACATTCCACAAAAGAGACAACTGAAACGGAGGCTTTCGGTGAACATTTAAAATTGTCCCTTCAACGTGTCCAGTTCCAACGCTTAATTCAATATTTAAATTTGACCTAATCTTTAAGCCAGGACCACTTGATTTATTGCAAGCATAATATTCAACAGGTAGTTTGTCCTATGATATTTTATGCTATGAGTACATCTCAGCTTTTGATTAGAAGTAGTGGAAGCAAGCTTAATCGGTGAAGGTATTGAAATGTTCGCTTAGTTTTCTCAAACACCCAAAAGCAGATTCAGTAACTAATCTAAAAAACAATAATAACAGCAGTAGATTCAGTAACTAATCTGAAAACTCGTATAATTTTTCTGCATCACATGAAGCCAAAATATTCCAATAAAATATACTCTTAGTAATGATCGAGTGATTACATAAAGTTTACATAAATTAAATCAAAATTAAGACTTTAACGCATATAATCAAAGGAAAACGCCATTTTTACACTTAAATTGTCATAGAGGTATTTCTTTTATGATAAAAGGAAATAAGTACAATTAAAGTGCGATTTTAAGAGTTGTGACGAAGACTACTACGTTTTATATGACTTTGTAGTGAAAATAACGTAGAAACGAATGAAAATTTGATGAAATGTTAAAAATAACTTAATCAGCAACGGTTTGATGATTTCGACATGATATATCAAGATAGCGAAAGTAGAAGCAAAAATTAAAATTACCCACCTTAGATTTTTGAATTGTAGGCCACTAAAAATGTTTCATACGGGGTGCGAGTATATTCTGCGTTTAATTAATTCTAATTCAATGAAAAATATTTAAATGTGTTCGTTTGAATCTAGGTGTTACTAATTTTATTCAATACCTATTACACCGTGAAAATGCACAAGCACCATTAGTTTGCGGATCCAATGTCATGCTCATGCCGGAATCAGCGCAATATTAGTAGCTTACGTTTGTCAACGAAACCATTTACGATTTTTCAGCTTAAGTGGCAGTTCGCGGCGCAGTTTGACGGAGGGAACGGAAGTGGCAGTGGTAGACTGAGGAACAAGGACCGGACGGCCACCGCCGGGATAAACCCGAATTCCCGCCCGTCAAGCACAGACTTCAGGACCACTTTCAACCGCCGCGTGTCAAAGGGGGCGTTCCGCTTCGGTGCTGCGGTCAGGTGGCGGTTTTTTGCAACACGTCTGCGACTACCCGTGGGCGCTGACACGCATGAAAGTCTGGAGCAGTTCAGGAAGGGACTTAAATGAGACAACATGTGCGGTTGGCGGCGCTGACTTCGCGGCGGTTGTTTCGTAGCTTTGATGCATGTTCTTTGAATGACCGACATCACTTTTATGCATGTTTTTACATACGTTACCATTCTTTTTATGAGTTTCATTCTCTAAAATTCAACTGTTGTTTGTTGTATTTACTTTTTTACTGTTTTGTGTTGAGTCGGCGTCTTGATTACCGAGAAAAAAACAAGGAATTGCTGTGAAAGATCCCATTGTGATATATTAGAGATGAAGAAAGATTAAATAGTGTCCAGTGATATTATAGTTTGTCCTTTTGATAGTCCCTTAGATGTAATAACTTCCGTTATTTGAATGAGAGTCGTAACAGTTTTCCGAGGTCCCGGAATCTGAGAAAATCTGAGAATTTGCAGGAATCTAGGAAAAATTGTCCATTTAAGTTGCCACCATTCTAAACTCTCACTCTAAATTCGTTCTCTCTGCTCTCTGCCACTAAAAGTACCCTCTCACAAAACATGGAACTGAAGTTTATGGCATGAAATTAATGCGCCTAAAATGATTATTGGACCCTATAAATACTAACCTTTTTACTAATGGTGCCCACTTAAGAAAAAGTAGACATTTACATGGTAAAGAACATTTTATCCACGCAAGCATTTTTAAATATACGCATTATTCAAAACTGTATTTCCCTACGTGTAGACACTACCAGCGAATCCGTCATCTGTCTGATTATTTATTGAAAGCCGAGTAACTGGAAAGCTATTTTCAAGATTTTATTACAGATTAGAGGATAACTACTTCATTTTCTCATTATTCAGTGCGCTGGCATTCAAATACCTAAAGCTGTTTTGTCCAAAAAGCAGAGGAAGTTAAATACATGAATTATTATTTCGAAAATGTGTCTAGTAAAAGTTTTTAACCAAAACGTTACGTACGTATGTTTCTTTTCGATGTGAAGAGAAGGCTAGTGATACATTGAAGAAAATTTTGTTCATGAGTTTTTACATGATGAGCATTCCCGGAAAGAATTCTCTAATGCTAAAGTCTATACTTTTTTCCATTCATACCTTCATTTTCCTCTCTGTTTTCTATCAACGGAGACCAGTTTGACGGGCAGTTCGTGTTATCAATGCACTGAAATGGAGGGAGGAGCTCGACGTTGCTATTAAGATAATATTTCCATTACGAGCAAAGTTTTCATTGCATGAGAACCAGAGGGGCACACAATGGCGATGTTTATTGCTGCTCTTTAATTTTCTGTCGATATTGCTTTTATGGCTTCACACGTGCCACCCTAAGAGGGACGTTCATCGAGGAAATCGGTGCATTTCATTAGAATGAAGATTTAAAAATCCTAACTGTGCTAACTCTTCTTTTTTCATAGCAATTTTGCTTCAAGAAACAAAAAAATTGGGAAATCTAAGAAATTATTCAATTTCAGCAAAATTATTTTCAACTCCAGCTTCTACGTTGAAAACAAAAGGATCCAAACGAGAAATATGTAAGAATTTTTGTAAAAAAAAAGTAAAATTAAATTCATTAAATGATATAACTTCAGATAAATAAACCAATATATCTCAATACGCAACTCTCTTAGTTTCGAGGAATTTATTAGTGTGTTTGGTAACATGTATATGTACTTATGTAAATGGTATTTGTAAAAAAATCCGGAAAAATATTTATGTGCACAAATATAAATATCTTGAAGCTAAATCTCCCTCATTAGCATACAAAATTATTTCGAAAACCTTTGGGAGGTAGGACATTATGAGACATTGTAATCTGAAGAAGGCAATCATTGAGGGGAATTTGGACAGAAAGAGCAACAAAGTGAGGTATTGTATGAGATGTGTAGATTAAAGGATAAATAATATAGTCCAAAATGAATTTGAAATGGGGAGTCGAAAACTATTTAATGAAAAGATCAGCAGACGGATGAGTTTAGTTTCGAGCATCATCAAATCAATCCGACAATGGTCAACCGATATTGATGAGTGTATATATGGATGGTTAGTTACTCCATGGGCAACTTGGTTTAATGCATGTATTGTTTCGAATGATACACCAAAAAGATATACATCTTTTAAACCTCATGTTTCCACGGTGACATTGTTATCATTGCAGGTTTCTGGATTTAAGCTCTTAGGTGTTAGATTTTACCACAATTCTAAGTCAGAAAAGTCTGCAGGATAGTTGAAGAAACTGTCGCATAGGCGAACAATATCATTACCGCAACTCTATAGCCCATGATACCCGATAAGTGTCATATCAAAAAGTATGAATGTCAGATGTGTAAGAAAAAAGAAGTATACAAAATGAAAAATAATTTAGTTGTAAATCATACTTTAATTTGTTGTACTGACCTAGTTTTCAATGCAGTAGACGTGCTATCATCCAGATAGCATAAATATACAGTTGGAGGGAGGCGGGGACAGAATGGAGATATGTTAGAGTTGAAAGTTGCAATAGGTTGGAGAGAACGTTAGTTGATAACAAAGACTGATAATGTAGCTAGGGTTGCCAACGACTATATGGTGGGTATGTGTATCTGAAGGAAGGAATGCTACGTATATTTTAAAAACTTTACCCAAATGAATGCATACTACAATGCTGAAATCCCAGGTCATATAATAATTACTTTGAGGATTTGAAAAACTATTTTTATCATAAAAATGGCAGGCATTTATTTAATCCTTAAACTTTCGCTTAAATTTAATAACAGTACTTTTAAAAAATATCCAATAGAGGTTAAAAATACATTTATTCAGAATATAGTTGTATCGTTCTTAATATCTTACACCAAAGTTACCAATAGTTCTCATTTACTTTCATTTTTACAACTTTGTTTCAATTTTTTTCATTCCTCTTCTTCGTAAAGCATTGGTTTCATTGAGTATGACAGACTGAGCGTACGAAAAATGTATTTATTCGCAGAAAGAATTTCAAAAGAAGGAGAGGTTCTAAGATGAGCTGAGTAAGAAGGGAGAAATTTTGTAGCAGGTGGAAAGAGGGAGAGACGATCGCTTTTCATCTGTTCCCATGTTCTTCACTCAAGGATAAGGAGATGGAATTGAAATTTAAGTGTTAAAAATATAATGAAATCTTTGAAAAATAATAAAAATTGGCAAAAAGAATGATATATTCATCAGGATAAATTCCTCTCACAGACTAATCTTCGCTCGAGGGAGCAGAAGCGTATTTAATTTTTTCTTCTTATAAATGCATAACAAGAGTCTGCGAAGACTATAAATAGGTTGTTATCTTAATTAGGGAGGCGGCGTCTACCCTCCCATTCACGGCGTTGGATTCGGATGGAAAAGTTCGTTCCTCCTCAGATATACGTCCTTGGACTCGATTCATTCCCACGACGACGGCTATTTTTAAGTCTCTGTCTGCCGAGGCGGGAGCTAAAAAAGTTCCATTTTATGGTCGAGAGGAATTTCATTGAAATGAATGGGGTTTTATGCACCCTTAATCCACTCAATATACGGAAAAATTATCTTAAATGAGTTGGAAATGTCTATATTTACCTCAAAAGAACCTGGGCACTAAGATTGTACGTAAGGAATGAAATGTAGGTAGCATTGTAAAGTCAAGGCAGAACATTTTTCAAATGTTAAGGCATGTACAATTAATCATGATCCATCATCATAAAATGTCACAATTTTGGTCCACTCCATCACCAAATTAACTAACTACAATTTCAGATAAAATAAGAAAGACGATACATGCATTGTACCAACGGATAAAACCTTCGAATAATCCATTACCATATTAGCTTAAATTTTTAGCTATCGCACTTATTGAATGATATGTTACCATATGAATGGAAATATCATTTTGCGGCAGCAAAGATGACTACATGTCAATAAATAATTTCAAGACAAATGCCATCTCATAATAAAACTCTCATCTCCAAATATAATATCTTTCGAGCTAAGGGAGAAATGGTACTGGTACTGTGCCTAAGAGCGAATTTCATTGAACTTGAATATTTTTCTTTGAATAAATTGTAGTACTGTTTCAAATGTATTTAATATGTCTGAAAATATTGTGTGGCTAGACACCCGGGTATCTGCATTCGGGAAGCAATTGTATGTCTATGCTTGCATAGGTTTATATTTTGTTTTTTTTCTCTATTATTGCATTTACTGAGTCTTGATGCAGTGCTTTTTTTCTTTGAACCTTTGTCAAATGATTTTCACTGAATTGTTGTGCACTTGTAAATTATCTCATGGGTCAAATGGTCCACGATAATAAACTAATTTAATTGAATTGTATTACTTGCGTCATTTAACCTTTAGGTACACGTTGTCGCGAGGATAGCGCCAGTGCACGCTTGCAGGTTTTTTGCCGCACTTTAGTAGTTTTGGTTTTACTAAATACAAATATTAAACTGTTAGGTTATTTTAACGCATTTGGATAACTTCTAATATTAAAAGCAATTTAAATATTTTCCTTTTAATTTATAAATGAAAATAAAACATGTTAACATGCAAATATTTTCGTAAATACCTTGATTAATATTTCTTAAGGCATTGCAGACGATAATGTTCTTGGTCGAGGAAGAAATACAGAACTAGAATACCAAAGAGTGCCACCTATACGCAGTAAACGCGCTATTTCGAATTTACGAAAAATGCGGCAAAATCCCCGCTAAGTGTGTAACTAATGGTTAAAATCAGATTTATTCAAGGATTATGAGAAGCACTCACGTGACCAGATTGAATTCGCAACTACTTGTCTGCATTTTTTTATTTAATTTCTTTTTTTATGCCATGGAGTCACATCAAAGAGTTATCGCATAGTCTACCTCGGAGCTTCCCTTCCAAATCTTGTGTTCAAGTTGAGAATTTTATCGTTCAAAAATGTCATTCATCATATGAAATTATATTTAACCAGATATTAAAAAAATAATCGTACTTCAAAATATAAAATGCGAAAGAAATTTTTGACGCACACCACCACAGCGAGAAAATATACCTACCAGTCAAAATGAACACTGCTGGCGCTTTTAAGTATGCGAAGAAGACGGCGCTTCTAGAATTAATTCGGTTACTTGAGGAGGAAATCATTATTCTGATATGAACACCTAAACTGGGATGAATTTAGGCACTTAAAAAGAACCAAAGCAAACTGAGCAATCAAGCTAACGAAATGCCGAAACTGAATCGTGAAGGAGCATTTTTTGACTTTAGTGATTTGTAGAAACATATTTTCCATGATATAAAGGCAATGATATCTTTCCTACTACGACTGACGTCTAGTTGTTAGTTTCGTATGAGATGTTATATCGCCCTTTAAAGGGAAATAAATGGTTGAATAACTAGTCAAAGAGGGTAAGAGTAACAAATTACACTGAAATCAAATATAAATAGGGTAGTTAATATTTCTAGGCTGCGGATAACCAATTGGCAAAGATGAGGTAATGGCAACACCGAGTACAACAGTGTGTAAATGTTGAAGCATCTACGCCGAATCGATAATTCGAAAAAATTGTTTTTAAAGTAGCAAACTTAAACTTTACTATATTTATGGGCATCTAAATCATAAAATTCATATCCGTTGAAATCTACTATTTACTACTTCATCATCACCCTCGCCGTTACAAAAGATAAACACGATTGAAACAAAGTAAGTTAATTAACATTTCACCATTTTTAACAAGGCACTCTAAGGTTGAGTCGCAGGTGAGAGATAGGTAGTGAAATAACCCCATTCTTGGTATTTGAAAGCTGATGGATATTTGGGACTCATAGACTAACATTTGAGTTTTTTATAGTAATTTTCATCCTATAATAGTTGATACAACTGTTCACGGATACTTATAGTTCTTGAAGAACTAAATTCTCAATAAGAATTAGCAGCAATAAATGCAAGATATTGACACTGGTGATCCTTCGATAGATTCCACCTTCTACTCCCGAAAATACCCCAACTGGCTGACAAACATTATACAAGCTACGTAGCTTTTACGAGCTGTGCATGTCCCAACGAATGGCACCCGCGAGATACTTAGCAACGGCCGACAATGTCCGCAAAACTAACGTGATTAAATGAGGGATATGTTCCGATAGCAGGAAAGAGATTAGTTAAGAAGAAACAGGGATCTGGCGAAGTGAGATTCAACTGTATCAGTGCATTTGATTAAGTTTATTCTTTGATTTTTCATTATGTAAACGTTTCACATAGTTAAGCCTGAAATCATGTCATATTTTGATATCTAATACAATAAATTCGAGCAATGTTTTTTAGCTATTCCTATCACAAAATCCTTACCGTCATAAAGATAATAGCTAATATTGACACTAATACTGTTTATAGAGAGCTGTGGAAGAAATTGGTGGCAAAAATGCGAAACATTGGTCTTTTTAGAGCGATAAATTATAAAAACATCAATCTTTGAGAATACAACCTAATATTACTTTCACTCAATGAAGCAACACTGATGGATGCATAAGTAGCGCCCAATTGCTTTTTTATGAAAATTAGCATCCACAAATGCGGGACATTACTTTTGGGGAGCCATCGATAGATATTTTCACCTTTTGCTCCCGAAACTTGTGTGCCTACAGACTGACACGCGCACCTAACTTACTCTATGCTTCGGCGAACTCTCTCCACTTCCGGTGAACGGCGCCCGCGAGGTTCTCACCATCGCTATAACAGCGGCGGATAACGGCCGCAAAACTAAACGAGGCATGTTGTGCGGGCCGCCGCAAAACGTCATTCTTCCCTCGACGGGATATTACCGAGTAGAGCTGCAGAATGAAGGAAGGGTCTCCGTGAGATTATCACCCGGTAAGGCGCACCCGGGCCGCGAACTAAAGGTCAGCGGCGCGCAAAATAGTGCGGGGTGGAGGTGGTTTAGTGTAGAGCGGTGCTGGGGGTTGGTTGGGGGTGGCAGCTCCTTTCTACACCCCCCTCACTCCAACCCGACCCACCCTTCGCAGATAATTTTACGGCCAATGGCGATGGGCCCCGCACATACACACTCCATCGCCGCCATCCTTCGCCTTTTCGGTGGAGAGGGGGAGGGCGCTTATAAATTGGACAGGGCCCTTCCTCCTGCGGACCACAAAATGGGGCCTTCGCTCGACCAGAGCGGAAGGGGATGAAGATGGTTATTCTCGCCAAGGAGGCAAGAAATAAAAGGGCTCCCCCGATCGTCCACCTATGTGCACACAACCGCCATTAGGCCATTGTGAGTGGTTCTCCGAAGTGGTCACAATGGCCAGATGCCGAAATCGATAACCTGCAGGTTTCAACGACGCTCTAGGGGTGATCTTCCGAGCCTGCCTCCCCTACAACATTACTTACGCCTATCACGCTCTTTTCCTCCAACTGGAAGCCATACGTGAACTCGAGATGAATGAGTGTACCATAAGTTTTGTGACCAGACCATCTCGTGCAAAGCAGCGTCAAAGTCTAAGCATAGTCAATTTTCGGTTACTTATTTCTTCAATTGATAAAGAAATTTATGCCAGCCGCCGACACCAATTTAACGCATGCGTTAAAATGTTAAAAACCCATGTTAAATTAAAGATAACATTTACATGAAATATTGACATTTGTACATGCATATACATTCAGAATGATTTACCGATACATTGATCAAATTAAGGATCTCTGAAATTGATAGTTCTGAAAGAAAAGGCAATAGCAGGATCCGTAATTATTTATTGATACGACCGGTTTATATACTTAGTATAATTATCATACAAATTGGTCAAAATACATTTAATCGAAACTGGTTGCTTCATTTATTTATTGTTGACTTTTTGAACTATCATGAAGGGTGCGGGTAAACTCTTTTCGGGATTCCCACCGGGTTAAATTCTTCACATTAGCCAATGTTTCAAGCTCCAACTCGGGGCTCATCCTCGGGGGTGCTATAAATTTAGTACCTAAATTACTCGACGGGAGAGCATCAAATCATATTTTATCACGAAGGAGTTCCACCACGTTTCCCAACACGCCAATGAAATACTGAAATTCATTAATAAATCAAAAGCGTTTTCAGCCACTTGCGGATCAGCATCCTGCAGTAGCATTAAAATCTCTAATTTCAGGTAGCGAGAAAACATATTTGCCACGGACATCAGATTAAGATGAATCAGTCTTTAAACAGTCGTTATACTTAACGTGAGCATCCTTTCCTTCCAAAGATTTTGGGTTGAAAAGAATCGAAAATAACTAGTACTGGATGTCCACAGCAAGGTCACACAACTGTAAACATTGCAGGTATTTTAAAATCTAATATTGAATTCTGAAAAGTTATGTAAAATGAACCACGGTCTAGTTCTTAAAAGGCCATTTATTGCGTTTCATGACAGAATTATCCGTGATCATTGTTAACATCATCATCATCATCACTGGTCAACAATCCTAGGATTGGTTTGACGCAGCTCTCCACTCAGTTCTCCTATCAACTAATCTTTTCACTCCTACGTATTTCTTCTCTTTCACATCTCTCTTTACTTGTTCTATATATTTTGTCCGAGGTCTTCCTTTTCCATTCTTGCCTTCCACCTGTCCTTCGACGATTGTCTTCATCAGGCCATAATGTCTCAAGATGTGGCCTATAAGGTTGTTCCGTCTTCTTATTAAGGTTTTCATGAGGCTTCTCTTCTCTCCTACCCATCTTAGGAATTCCTCGTTTCTAACTCGGTCGATCCATTTGATTTTCATCATTCTTCTGTAGCACCACATTTCAAAGGCCTCTATCCTTGCTTTCTCCGGTTAACACTATCTTTATGTCCGTCCTTCTCCATTGAACCTTCTGAATTTCCCTAAACTGAAGTATTTCCCGCCCTCTCAATCGTTTTGCCAGCACTATCGTAGTCCAGGTGCCTAAAGAGGGCAAAATATCTTACCAATCGTACCTTCGCCGCATTTAATTTGACCTTATCAATAACAATTATTTATATCCACTACAAATGTGTCCACGCCGTTACTCATACGGCAATTAAATGATGTCCATTTCACACTTCATTGCACTAAAGGCCATCAGTAGCATGTGTAAAATCTTGGGTTCTTCACTCATAAGAATAAAAACACATTTTAAACATTATGCTTTGCCATTAATATGCTTTTGGACATTTATCCCTTCATGAAATCTTTTTTATAGGATATTTGACCTTTTTGTAGAGCAAAGCTGTATCTACAAGCCCACACACACGTTAAATCACACAAATAAATAAATGTATATTCAGAGGAGAAAATTCATTAGTACCACAAGCAGTGAAGGTACTCCATTCACTATAATAGACTTTAAATTTCTACCGCTCAGATATCTCGTGAACTTTTTCCCAAATTTTCATAGAAAATAAGCCTTTATAAGGAAACATTCGGAGATTAGCTTTCCTTTTCCATTAATGAGTATGAAAACAAAGGTCTCGATGACATTCTGTTATAGCAAGGGTTATATTTTGAGGCATAAAGGGCCCACATTGTGTTTTTTCTGTGCGAACATGAGAGGTCGAACTCAACGTCCCCTTCGCTCCCCTAGGGCCGTCCCTGCGCAGACAATCGACGGAATGACTCCTAATTAGAGAATCCGTCCAATTTTCTCTAACCAGCCATTTCACAATGTCATCTTTTGAAGATTAATCCGCGCCATCAGCCTGGGGAACACGCGTCATTTGTATGAACCGACACGAAAGCGGTAACACATGGGTTTCCCTCCTCCTCATTCCCCAAGCCACAGGAGTCCATCCAATTAACCCGACCCAAAATATCCATCGCAAAAAGAAGACTGGAACGAGGAAAAATCTGCGTTTCATTGGAATTTTGGGAATTTCATTCACCTCATTTGGGATCCCTATTACAACTTACGCATTTAAGTTTGCCCCTAGGTTTGACAGGCCGTAAAAATGGTATTACGTAAATTAATACAAAACGATGTACCTACCAAAATCTGCTGTTACGGTCAAGAAAAAATTTTCTTTTGAATATCATCGTAATAAGCATAATTTAAACTACTTACAATTAGTGGATTCAACTGCAGCTGGAAGGAGAGAGTAGAACGCTAAATGAAGTTTGGATGCGATAACAACGATAGTATAATTACATACAAGAATTAAAATCCATCAAATTAAATCAATTGCTTTACTCAATGTGTTCTTTTAAAACTCTAATACTGCAACTTTATTTTCACAAACTAAAAAAAATCATGTTAAACTCCAATTTACAGCAGTGCTACTGGTTAAGTGTTACAACCCTAAAGTTGATTCGGTTAGATGAGGGTAGAGCTCACCTCGGACTAAGCCACAGGTGTGAACTTCACACAATCGCCATTTCCTTTCCCTGAAAGACCTCGCGCTTGGAGGAATTTCGTTTCAGAGTGTTCGAAGGTTTCACCCGTGGTTTGAATAACTTGAGGCAGAAATTAAAATAATAGCTAAAATCCTATTCTGTGGTCATTATTGACATTAAATTAAGGAATATCTCTTAAATTGACTCTATCTTAACACTTTACCATTTTTCCGTGAAATGTTCTGACAAATTTCACATAAATGTAGTTATTTATTTGATTTGTTTCAGTTTGATAGTCCTTTTTTCAATTCTCTAATGTGGTGAGGGGAAGAGGTATTTTATTTGTCAGAGTACAATACATAGGTACTCAAGGTTCAGTCCGAGGCCGCACCATTTTTAAGCTGGCTGAAAAGAAAAAACCGCCACACCAAGCTCAAATTCTTACTTTCACCACTTCCGGCGTCGATGGAGGCGCAGCGGTTTCATCTTTGCCCCTTTTGCTCTACTCAATATAGCAGCATCTCTATCGCTCTCCCTGATTCAGGCTCCAAAGATTGTTATACAGTCGCAGGACGAGGGGTCAAAGAAATACTTATGTAATAAGGCACCAGTTGAAGTAACTCTTGTTGGCAATTGGAGAAATTTGAATTACGCTCAGGAAAACTATTTTCCGCTGCATATTATCTCAAGGGCACCAATAACATGAGATGACATCTATTTTCTGCATTCTACATGTGTATAGCCTTACTGAAGCAGTTAAAATACGGTGGTAGCATTCAAACTGCGGTACGATTGAGTAATATTGATAATCATATAGATCAGCAGGGAGTGAGATTCTATAGTAGCACTGTGCGAAAGAGTTGCCTGAAAAAATTTAGAAGGCCATGGAAACTTTTAATCAGCCACACCTTAGTTTTCTTGTGAAGATATTAAAAAATTAAAAACTAAATGGCAAGAAGGGTGAACGATTATGAGGGATAAAATACAGGGATAAGTCAATGAGAAATTAAATGAAAATGCGTAAGCAAGTGTATCAAGATAAGCTCCTCTTGGAGGGATGAGTAGAGAGTAGCGTCAACTCAATTTTAGTATGACTGACCAGAGATTTTAATGAATAAATTTCGACGAAAAAAGTGGTGAATTTTCACGGAAACACAAAGAGTGAGCGACGTTTTCTTAAAGCTTATGTCATTTTTAAACATGACGGGATATGAGTCCAACCCAAGAATTACGTATTGAGAGCCTGTCATCTAAATAGGATTTGATTTGGGGCCTTGTTTGACACAGTGAAAATTAAATAAACGAACTAAAATACCCACTGGAACTGCCATTACTTTGAAATGAAGTTGAACAGTAAAAGGGGACGAGCGCAAAATGATGAATTCCGGATATTCAAGAGACTTCAGCAGAAGTAGCATAAATGCAATTCAATGTAACCTTCTATTTTATTGAAATGAAACATCATGAAATGACCGTTAGTTGACCATTTTTAATGAAAAATCCGAAAAAAAAAGAAGGCTTTAAGAGGGAGAGGTAAATCATAGTGGAGCGTAATTAGGAGTAATGAACAATTAATGATGAATTACTGACGGCTGGTCTGTCAATCCACACTTGAAATGATATTGCAATATGAATGATTTTGGAAAACTTTGTGTTTATTTCAATCTTGTTTTATTCGTCAATCTTAATTATGTAGCCTCATTGAGATGAGAGAGGCAACGAAACCTGAATATGATCATGACACGGAGAGCTTGGAACATCGCCTAACTTTTGGTTTTGTAATTTTGGAGGATTTGTTAGTTGATGATATGAGATGGACATTTCTGTTTCCAAGTATAAGCATAGGAAAATGGAAAGCAACAACGCTGCCTCATCTCTTGCTTTCTTTTATCTCACCACTGGGTGAAAAAAAACCATATAGGTTGACTAACTCTTCCCCGTGCAGCTTTTGAAGCGCTTTTCCAAGGAAAGTTATTATTATAAATATGCTTTGCTTTCGAATCCCAGCCCTCCATTTTATTAAGGCTTATAACGCGCACTAAATGTTTGCATGCAAAATCATCTTCATAAAGAAATATCTACCCTTCCTATTATAAAAATTTAAAGATACAAACATTTAGCTATCAATATAAAGACAATATTTTAAAAAAACTACACCAAATTTCATCTTGCTAATGGCTGCATTTGGCCTAGTTGGATATCATCGGAAGAAAATGAAGTCCTCTTGTTGCCATCATCAATATAGGTATGCGAGAAATCGAAAATACGACAAACATTGAAAGTACATATTAACGACTGACATTTCTGCATCCTTACCGTAAGTGTCGGGAGAGAGCGTCAATATAAGTCGAAGAAGTGTATATTTCTATTCCTAATTCATACGAAAAGACAGAAGTGTACCCGATTCAAGTTGTGTACATTATGTGCGGTTTTGAGGAACAGAATAAGCGTTAAATACCAAAATATTCCAATTGCTAATGCTAATATTGCTATTAAAAGGTTATTATTTGCCGTGAGACGGGGTAGGACCTCGCTTGTCAAATCAAAGGTCATGGATTCGAGCCCCGCCTAGATAGGTTCCCCTATCCGGGCTATGTATATTCGTGTACGTTTAAATTCTATGAAAAACACCGATATAAAGGCCAATTAGCGCTGTCTTCAGAGGTGTGGTAATCAATTTAAAAAATGATAAAGACGCTTTCACTGATTTCTTGTTTCTTGAGCTCACTCAATCGAAAAAAAATAGTTTTACTACCATAGCATTGGAAAAAATGTAACACAGGTGGTTAAGTAACGGTAGAAAATACAAAAATGAAGTTAAAACTTATTCTCTGCTTTAACGTACATAATAAGTTCTAGTCTTTAAAAAATATAAATAAATAGCTTATTATATATTTCATTAAGTAAGTACTTTAAAAGAAAAAAAATGAGGGGTGAGTTTTACTCAATAGGCACAGAAAAACTTCTGGAAGCAATATGAAAATGGATTTGATTGCTGCATAAACCTTAAACTTAAAACGATGGTTAGGATGGACTTCTTTGCTTCATCGTATTAAAGAATGCTTACGCGTCCGTCACCAAAGTGGAATACTAAAGTTCTCCAGCTATCAGAACGACTCAATTGGTAATGAGAAGAAGATGTATTGTGGGACACGGTCAGTCCGTCTAAAATGAGGACGCTTCCTGAAGACATCTCACCTCTCGACCTTCAGTAGACGCTTGAGGGGGATTCGATACGTCAGGAATCCACGGTAACGTAATAACAGTGTATTGGAGCCCGTGAGATAATCACGCCGCGGCGTGGTCTCAATTGAGAGAAAAGCTAAAAAAAACCTGCTTAAAAATATAGATGAAGAAAACAGCAAAAAATTACAAGTGACAATGTACTTGACAATATGGTTTATTTTTGACCTCAAAAAGTGGGAATTAGTAGTTCGTATGCCCGCCTAAACTGGATGAAATTCAAACAACGTCGCCTTTATCATCTCACGTGCCTCACATACAAAATACTTTCTTCTGGTAACCCGCCTTATTTGTACAAAAGATTTATTTGGAAAAGAAATATTCATTTCATACCCACTAGAAACCACATCTTTGATATTCATATCCCCCACCATAGAACATCTCACCTCAATAAAACATTCATTGTTACAGTGGCTAGAATATGGAACTCACTGCCGATAGAAATAAGAATGTTGCCATCAATACATGTATTTAAGAATAAAGTATATAAGTTGTTTAATGATAGTTCATGGAAATACCCAGTGTAACTAGCCATGCTGACGTGATTGAGTACTGATGTAATTAGAGGAGAATACATACTGTATTCATGATATAATTTTCTATTGGTCGTACGTTTTTTTGTTTCACCTGAATATTTTTCTTTGAATAAATTGTGATACTGTTTCAAATTCATTTAAAATGTCTGAAAATGTTGTGTGGCTAGATAACCGGGTATCCGCATTCGGGATGCAATTGTATGTATATGCTTGTGTAGGTTTATATTTTGTATTTGTATTTAGTTTTTTTCTCTATTTTTTGCATTTACTGAGTCTTGATGCAGTGTTTTTTTTCTTTGAGCCTTTGTCAAATGGTTTTTACTGAATTGTTGTGCACTTGTAAATTATCTCATGGGCCAAATGGCCCACGATAATAAATTAATTGAAAAATTAAAATTAAAGGAAGAGAGGTAAGGAAGATTTTATGATAGACATTTAGCGAGGACGAGAATGTTAGGTGGGAGATGAGAACAGTTCCTCGCCTTGATCGTAAGAGGGAGGTAAATTTGCAGAAAGCGGTCGTGAAGAAAAGGGGGACTATTGTGGCGAGACTTGGCGATGGCTCTGCCAAGTTGGTGATTTCGTCGCCAGATAACCCGAAAATTCCTTTTCACGGGAAATATATTTATGGTGGAGAAATATGACTTCAATGGGATTTTCCACCCGGATGCACAATTAGTTTAATTAAAGACGTTCAAATTGGGTAATGCAATCAAGGTGGAAGAAAAGGGATGTTGAATTATTGGTGTTAGGGAAGAGGTACAAAGCCGATTAATAGTAATATTTCATTTTTCATTCTGAATTAAAATTACCTCTACCAGGAAAAATTAAACTAAATCGCACATAAATTTGAGAACCCTTATCCTGCAAATTAAGTTTTAACGAGATATTCCTGAAAAAAACCCATTAAGCTATTTATTATGGAGAGCTTCATGCATGCAAAGGGGGAAGGTGGAGATGCAGTGACTGTGATCTCTTTAATTTCCGTTATGGCATTAGTTTGACCTAAAATGATCTATTTTAAAGTTGGTAGTCGTTAAGTTCTTTTGTTTTCTTATTTTCATCTACCATAAACGAATAAATCAATTTTCAAATAGTATAACGAAGGAATGAACAGTTGGTAAGAGTTTCAAAGACGGAAACTATCACTGAATATGGCTTTTTTAATTTTTCTGTCACCTCGCAATCTACAAATTGCAAGATTCTCGAGAAATTACACTTAAAAGACCAAATGATCCATCATAAGGAGTATAAAGGTTTTATAATTATTCGAATTTTAAGAACAATTTCTAACTCTTGCTCAAATAAAATACGCCTAGGCTTAGTGCAACATACTAGTATTTAAATTCACATAATACCAGGTATTAGTCTCTTAATTTACAGTTTCAGTTGCCCAGCTTATGATGAAAAGGTGCCAAATATTAATGCTAAATATTATTTGTCCGGTTTATGGTATTCGAGGAAATAGCGAGTAAAAAGGAATATTTCAATTTGGCTCAGTAAATGCATGGAATTACACTGATCATTCGTGGAAGGTTACTCGGAATTTCCACCGGATCAGGTTCCCCCTCACAGCCGACGTGACGTTTCGATGGACGAGTCTTCCACCCTCATCAGGGCATGTGAGTGTCTGTCTTGTTGACGATGGTCAACACGTTCATCGATATGTCAATGGAAAACCTGACCCGGTGGAAATCCAGAGTACCTAACCTTCCACGATGCTAAACGCCAGGAAAGCTTGCGATCTTTTTTAGACTAATTATTTGTCAAACAGATGTGCGTCATATTATGAGTAAATGATCTCTTGGCTGAGTTTTAAGAAGAAATTAAATGCAAATGAACCGTAATATCAATGAAATTCTCGCTAAGAAGCAATTATTTTTCTAAATCTGAGAGAACAATTATCCATCATGGTTGAAGTACAATGCAGAGTTATAAAAAATTTAATTTAAAACAGAGGTTCATTCCATTGGCCACTTGAGAAATGCTAAAAATAGTAATTTAAACCAACTAGATTTTTTTTGCAATTATTCTGAAAAATAATTTGATTTCTCCTAACGGGAAAGTTAACTGTTTTTTCCCCTGCACAGAAAATTCATGATTGTGAGTATAAAATCATGCTCAAAATGCTCAAAATATCGGAAACTTCACATCGAAAAATCGATTTTCACCTAAAAAACACAGGTATGTAGAATGTTCCCCGATACCGATGAGATGTGCTCGAAACAGATTCAGAACGCTTTTCGTTCTGTTTTATTCGATTACGATTGGTTGCCACGCAATCAGGATTTGTTGTGCTTGAATATTTTCACTTCGACGACTAACCACGTTTGCTCATATTGCTGCCAGAATGAAAATTTTCAAGTGTAAAAAGTCCGATTGGGTTGCAAACCAATAGGAATTGAGGATTTGTAATGAAAACTGATCGGAATAACGCCGATAAATGCCTAGGTTAACCTCCTTGGTGAACTATTCCCAATTGTTAAAGAACGGAATAATAATTTCTCCTTCCAATAACGAATGTTTATAAACATATTTGGAAGTAGACTCACTCAGGAAAAGATTGATTTTAGGGTACCAACAGGTTCTTTTTTACGTGCATTGCTCAAATGATGTAAGGATACTTCATTTTATTGTTAATAATAAATCAGGAGAAAAAACTTTCTTAAAATACAACTTCAAACTTGCAACATAATAAAAATGTTAATAGCGAGAAATAAAAGCTAAAAATTCAGAACGAATCTTCAGTAAGGTACTCTTCAATTTAGTGAAATAAATACTAGCAATTTTCCGCGATTATAAAAGTTATTATGACCTAGGTGTCAATTTTACAGCATCACCTTGAAGATGATGTAGTGACATTGAAACTTAGGTTGTAATAAATTGTTGTAATCGTGGAAAACTTCAAGTACTCACTTCAATATGGATAAATTGTACTTCATCACAATTGAATTTTCATAGGTTACACTTTCATTTGTTGCTGATCTTTCGAAGACGCGTGTTTAATGTGAGTCAACGCCAAGTCTCCCGCAAATGTGTCCTTCGTTCTCCTCCGAATCCCAGGAGAATTACTCCGCGTTCCGCGTGTTCTGCGAGGCGATCCATGGTGAGGTGTTGGGCTGTGATGAGGGCCCATGGTGAACCACCGAGTGGCGATCCCCTCAACGGCGATCCATCCGCGGAAATTCCTCGAACCGCTCATACGCCTCGCGGAAAAATTCCACCTCCGCCATTAAGTCCTCGTCCAACATCGCGTCCAAGTTGCGATTAAGGTGTAGCTTAGCTCCTTCCTAGTTACTTATGAAGAACACAGTGACTTTTTTGACTTTTCCTCTTCAAGATATGCCACTATAAAACTCATAGAAACCGCGAACGCTTTTGACATAAAATAATTAGAAGTACCAACTTTTCTTCGAATAGAATTTATCAGAGCATTTTATTTAACAGCAATATTCCTAAGCGATGCGTTCGTCAAAAGGAGCTTACAATACGATTGCTACGTAAGAAAGTAAGCTTAAAGTATGTAAATTTAAAGAAAATGCCAGGGAAGAGCCTTGTCTGGAGTGTAGCCCTTTACGACACGGTAGAAACATGGATGCTTAAGGAGGACGGGAAAAAGCCGGAGGCATTGGATGCATGTGTATGGAGGAGCATGGAGAAGGTGAAGTAGGTAGACGGTGAGGAGGAGGGATGATGAAGTGCTGGACATGGTGTGTGAGTAGAGACAGCTTCTACATGAGATACGGAGGAAACGCAAGGTATGGATGGAGCGAGCAATTAGCAGGGAAGGGATGTCGAAAACTGAGTAAGGAGGTAGAATGCTAGGTAAACGAGGGAGGAAGGAAGGAAGTGAATAGGACTTTTAGATAGGTTGAAAAGAAGTAGGCTGAAAGCAAATGTGAATTGGAGAGGGGAGTCCACAATGGGAAGGAAGGCTACCAGAATACTTTTTAAATACTCCATGCAAGTCTTCTCTAATCGGTATAAAACTATAATACTATAATAGTTCAAAACTGTGACCAAGGACTCTGAATAGCGACTCCTTATAGTCTGTATCAAAATCATGTGAACATATATCCTTAAACTCAACTCTAAGATTCCGCTATTCGCAAAAATTCGCTGCAGCAACAAATTTCTACATGCTCTTAGCAATGGAAATCGAATGAGCCACGTTCCCACGATAGTTCTCTGATATTTAAGGTAATTGACGACAGAGACTGCTTAAAACGAAGCAATTCCAAAAGAAAACAATCGAAGTCCATGAAGCAACTCAAAATACCATGCACATGATAGCCCTGGGGATCGGGTTGGTGTGGTGGCTAGAGTGTTGATTTCCCACCCTATGGGCTCGGGTTCAAATCCCGGCGGTGACAGAGACTTTTCAGAGACTGCCAAATCCCTGCTTGAATGCTGCGTGGAGAATATTTCAAGCGAAACACTCCGTCCGTCGGATGGGGCGCTAAGTCTTGGTCCATTCGACGATTTTTCTCAAGAACAGGCAAATGCCGACGCCGGGTTTCTCTCCACCCTTTCTTCCCTGCCCTTCCTTCATGGCACTAATGACCTGAACTGTCGGTTATCTCTTCCAAATATCATACCATACCATACCCAGGGATCCTATTACCCATATCTAAGAAATAACACTGTTACAGCTCTTTAAAACGAGGCCCTCATAAAAGCATTTTATAAGAAATTCTTCATCAAATTAGATAGGATAATTACAAGGTTAGTGAAGAGAGAAAAAATCATCTTACATTGATTACCGAACGTAGCTGAAGATGAGCTCAGAGAGGACGCGTCTAGACGAAGGGAATTACACGAAAAAAGTGGTGTTTGAGTGAGGGCAGGCGGCTGATGGAGATCAGAGTGCCTCTCTCCTTTCCCTGACGATGACGGATGCTAATGATTCCTCCACACGGAATCATACATCCGAATAGCTTTCCCTTGAGTCAACGAATGTCACTTCAGTCTTGAGAGTTTTTTTTTTAATTTTCGCCGAGCTCACTTCGGATATGAGCGACAGTCAAAAACCTTTTCCCATGCTACACCATGCTGTGCAGAGAATGATGGCCTTCAGATCTTCAGTAGGTGAGGCAGATCAAGTAAAAGATGCATTCCATGAAAATGGATTATTTACATATTTAGTGCACATAAATGTCTTGAGGAGTGAAATGAGAATGCGAGGTTGCTGTAGAATCAAAGTGAATTATTCGATACAGATGATTTTTTGCTTACAAATTGTTTCTTAAAAAAATAATTTTGAATGCATTAACAAATCTTTTTAATAAATCTTTCCTCCATAATTAGAAAATCCAGTTAATATTGAGCTCAAATGACATTTTACACGCTTGATAACCAAATTAAAACCTATATCATTTACGAGCTAGTGGTATTTAACACAAGAAATTTATTCACACCTTGCCAAGATAAAGGATAAAAGAAATATCTCCTACAACATGCACCAGCGTATCTGTGACTGATACTGCTAAGTTTGATGATGAAAAATAATGTTCGATAAAATATCTGAATCATGAAAATTACACTTGATGCTCACCAGCTAAGGATTGAATTATGAACACCGAATCTCACGACACAAGAGTTAACACACTTATACTGACGTTGATTACCTACTACAACGATAAAGCTAGCAAAAAATATTCTTTATGACGCAAATACACGCTTCAATGCCAATATTATACATGTGCTAGCCATTAGCTTCATTCAAAAAAATGTACAAATTCCAAGAAAAGAATTGGAATGACAAAAATGGAAAAAGATATTACACTCATGTAAAATAATCTGCTTTCCTAAATATTTAATTTAAATTTTTGTTTATGTATAATAATTTTCATCCAAATGAATTTGCGCTTAAATAATAATTGCGCGAAATTATTTTCTCGCAATCTATTGGATCTTTCCAAGCACAGAACAATTCATTCCAGATAAATGTAATTAGCCTTAATTCGATACCTTTTTACGATACCTACTAAGTGAATATAGGGCATTTCCAAAAAAATCGCACCGGATATCCATTTTTCCTTTGTAGGCAACCCAGTATTTTAGAAAGGCCACAAATACGGACATTCATATTAATATCACAAAAGAAATCCCTGAATTCATTCTACAAAAAAACGGAGGAATAAATGTCACATGGAGTGACGTGAAAATGATATATTAAAACTCTACATTTAAAGGGGACATGCGACTGACTTTTGGACTGATTTTAATGATAGAGTGGATTATGTCAAAGGGACTTAAAGCTCATATTTTTTATCGTTGGTATGAATAAAAAACTGAACTACTAGCTTTTCACTTAAAAAATTCTTTTCAAATATTCAAATTTCATTATTTCTGTATTTAAAAATAATAACTCATGGGATTTATGCCACGCCCCATAAAATCGTCCATAAACACTAATTTTTTCAAATTCCACCGGATATCACATGGAAAATAGCAATTATTTTCCGTTTCTATTATGTTTTTTTCAATTAGGTCCGTTACTTAAACCAAAAACTGTTATCCTCTGAAAGACTTCGCTAAACGGAAGGGAAAGACGAATCACAACTTAGAATAATCTTCTCCATTCAGCCGTTCTTTCGTAAGTTTCGTTTAAAATAGAACAGTTAACAACTAAGCAACGGTAAGTAAATAAATAAGTAATTAAAATAAACAAGTTTCACAAAAAAATTACTGTCCACATTTCGTGCGTTAGTGACGTCGTTTGAGTCGTACTTCACCTAACACTAGCATGCTCGACCAATCCTTACACCATATTATGCCCGAGTGGGTCAATTTG